>NC_057431.1:7654381-8305631 GCF_019457755.1 Venturia canescens | reverse complement strand
AAAAAGGCAGCTTGCGTGCTCAGCTCTCATTACGCCTGCCGCGTGCTCGCGAGTCCGTGAAACAGCGTCGTGGCCTTTGTTTGGGGCGTTTTTAGTCGAATATTCATTTCTAGATTCGATTCATTCGGAATACGAAATTTAACTAAGAGAACGAACGATTAGTGGCTTTACAAAATACTTTCGAGGTCAAAGAGTGAGAAATTACGTTTGGAGTCAAAACTGACATGCGTGAGATTTCGATAGACGAAAAAATGATTCAGTTATTTCGGAAACACTAGCGAGTGGATTATCGGACTGTACGAATTCATTGGAAGCTTCGACAAAACGAATTTCGACTTGGATTTAAATTGAGAATTCAAAAAAGTTAGTTGATCGTCAATTTCGAATTTTTGCTTTCTTTTGCTTGGCAAATTTTGAAAATTTTTAAAGTTTTTTAAAAATCGGAACCGTCGGGCGTTTGAACGAGGATAACTCGAGGTGGAATCGTCACTGGATGTGTCGGTTCGTTAGCTGAGCCCAATCGGAGAATCCGAATATGGAAGGCCTCCGAGACCTTCGGATCGATAAAAAATCGGATCGATTGATTTAATCAAGTGTTTTTCCTGTCCGTAAGCCTACTAGAGTAAAAGTCGCTAATTATTCGATGCAGACGCGTGACCATACACGAAGACGAGAACGGGGGCCTCCATTTGAAAAACTTGAGCTTCAGAATCGTCGAGAACGAGAGCGACGCTCTCCAGTTTTTGAGCGACGGTGACAGCTGTCGGTAAATCGTGGAAATCTTTTCACTCACATTCACTCTTAGCGACTGTAAAATAAACATCGAAATTACTCAACTTCTTCAAGAGCGATCTCGGAGACTCCGATGAATCCTCGGTCTTCGCGGTCTCATTGCATATTCACAATCGTCGTTTCCGTCAAGAAAATCGGATCGGATCGATACAGCAGTGCCAAAATGCATCTCGTCGATCTTGCTGGGTCAGTGGCTTTTTATTTCTTTAGCAGATGCCGAAAAACAGCTTTTCAATCAGTTGCCAAATGGACTCGTTTTTATCGATTCGGAATCCGAAATCAGCCGAAATCCATTTCGGATAAAATTGGACTCAGTTCTATCGATTTAAATGTAAAATCGTCCGACTCGATTACAGTCCTTCATTAGTTAAACCGACAATTGAAGACGGTTGATAAAATAGTTCAGAAAAAGAGCTGCCAACGAGAGAGAATGGAGCCGAAATTCACTTCGGATCAAATTGGATTCATTTCTAAGGATTCGAACGTAAAATCGATTGGCTCGATTCCAGTATTCAATTAGCCAAAAGTTTATTTCGGGACTGCAATTAAAGTGGTTGAAAAAACTGCTCACGAGAGGATCCGAAGCCGAAATTCATTTCGGATTCAATCGGATAAAATTTTAGCCGAATCCATTGGGCTGCAAGGGATTTTTTCATCACTCGATTTTTTCGTTAGATCGGAGCGAGTCTACAAATGTGCGATCCAAGGCACGATTCTCACAGAAGCGAAGCATATCAATTTGAGCCTTCATTTTCTAGAGCAAGTCATCGTTTGTCTCGGTCAGGAAAATGTTTCTCACGTCCCGTACAGAAATTCATTGTTGACTTCGATTCTTCGGGATAGCCTCGGTGGAAATTGCTTGACAACGATGCTGGCGAATCTCAGTGTCTCGTCGTTCAATCTGGAGGTCAGGAGATTTTCTGGACGATCATTAAATTCCTTTTTTTCATTTAATTGATTTTATTAAATTTTAATATAATTAAAATTTTTATTTTATAAATAATAAATTCATTTATTCTATTCAATTAATTTGTATTATTCGAATTAAATATTTTTATTTCAACAATTCTGTACACAAATTCAATTAGAATTTAACGCCTTACAAACGTCCAGCATTGCCTAAAACGCGCTGAAACAAAAACTCTTTTTAGAAGATATAGCAATAGAAATGCATAAAAATAATTTTTAAACATTGTTTAGTAGTACCTAAACTTTGTAAAAAAATTTATTCCATTTTTTGTTTTTCAAAAATTGCAACATAAAAAATCACTTTTCCCGAAGCGCTATGAAAAAAAAAGTTGCTCCGCGGTCTACATCACTTTTTCTTGAAACGTTGACAGATCTGTAAAATTTTTTAAAAATTTTGTAAAATAAAGTTATAGTTATAGTCTGTCGAGTCGGATTTTTGAAATTCGAAAAATTTAGCAATTTACGGCAGTTTCAAAAAAAGTGTGTATTTTGTGTCATATAAATGTCACACTTTATGTTAATACAATTTTTTAATAACAATATCAAAAAACCAACACTTCCGAATATTTAAAAAAAATAGCCAGAAAAAGTAGTTTTGAGAATTTAAAGTGCGCATCGGGCCCTCTCGTTGGGCGGTCACGTTTTCTATAACAACTTTCGATCTATAGAGAATTTTCACAATCGACTTTCACAGAAATACCGCTAAAGCTATAGAAAATAATAATCTGTAAAAAAAATCGATTTTTATAAAATTCTGGACGGATGTTAGGCCTTAAAGAAAAATCATCGCTATAAATTATTATTTTTTTTTTCGTGAATCAATTATCAATTGAATTGACAAATTTTGTATATTTCAGTATTGAATTAATGGAGTATTCAAAAATGCAAAGAATGTTCAAAAATAAAACAAAATAAAAAAAAAATAAATAAAAATGATGATAATTTTTATTCTTTTTATTCTGATGATAATTCATTTTATTCAATTAATAATTAAAAAATAACAGAATATTCAGTCACATGAATATTTAAAAATTCGAAGAAATTCCAAAGAAATGAAATTAAGTGGGATTCTTCGAAAGTGTCGGTTTTTTTTTCAGTGTTTTATTTTTTATGCATAGGAAACGATATCGACTTGTAGATTCGCCCAAAGAGTTGCCCTCGTCAAGAACGACGTGAATTTGACTCTCGTTCTCGACACGAAAAGTGAAAATAAATTGTTGAAAATGGAGAATGAAAAGTTGAGGAAACAAATCGAGGAATTACAGAAGCAGAAAGCTCCTGAAATCTCTTGCTGGGATTCCCCTCCCGGAACTTTGGAGCATTACAAAAATCTGGTGCTACAGAGGGACCAAGAAATTTGTATCCTTTTTTTAGCAGCAGTGAATAATTTGTTCGAGAAAAAAGGAATTTAAAAGAAAAAACGAAGAAAAATCGTTTTCCCATGATTTTTGGTCCTTAACGAATCGGGAAGCTCGTTTAATCGCTATTCTTCGAAAAGAGAGAGCGCGGAGGGAAAAAATCATTCGAAAAGTGTCTCCGAGCCCGACCGAAAGGTCGCAGGAAGAAAAATCGGTGCAAATGCCCACCGCTCGAATTTCTCCCACGAGAAGTGGTCCGCCTTCGCCGCCGAGGATGAAAACGCGAAGAAAATCGATGAACTCGCTCCGAACGAAGCCACACACGAGTCCGAAAAGTTTCGAAATGCTCGGGCGCTGTACGCCCGAGGAAAAAAGGACACAAATGATCAGCCCGAAGCGACCAGCTCCAAACGTCCCGCCACTGACTTTGGACCACGATGAAATCGAGATTAACGACCGTCATTGTTCCTCCGGGGCTTTGATCAATGGAGAAACTTGTCGCGTCGAAAAAAAAATCGATGAAATTGAGCCGGAAGTAACGAAGCTTGCCGAAGCCGGTACCGATTCGAGCGAAGTTCGAATCGATAGGGGAAACAGTTTTGAAAAATTGATACCCCTCTGTCAGTCACCGATACGAAAAAATTTAACGAAATTCAATAATTTTTCTAACCTGAACATTTCGACCGGGAAGGAGGAGAGAGCAGAACAGGGATCGAAAGAAATGGAGAAAAATGAGAGGCTGGAAAACCTTCCAGGGGAAAAATCCCCTCAGGAAGGACCGCATGGTGATTTGGAAAAAATTCGAAGGAGCTTGCAAGCCGAAAAAAACGAGCGTTCTGGGGAAGCTTCTGGGCGAGAAAAAAGTCCGAAGGAAGCTGTGAAATATCTGAGAAAATCTGCTCCACCCGAAAGCTGCAGGGAGGAAAAATCCCCAGGACGAAAAAGGTCTGGAAGCTTTTTAAAAGAGTGGCAAAAATCGTCGCACGACGAAAAACCTCACAAAGAAGAATCCCCGAGGACAAAAAGTCCAAAATTCCCCCAGAACGTGATGAGAATGATGAGAACTTCGCGAACTCGTAATCCCAAAGACGACGAAGAAAATTCGCCATCGAGCTCCAAATCCGAAACGCCCAGAAGTGGCTTCAAAACAACTTCAAATATTTTACGCAATATTCTCTGCATCGAGAAAAATTCGAATCCCCAAACGAACATCCAAATGGACCGATTTTCCACCGAACCAAACCAGGCTCACGAGGAACCTCAAAGTCCCAAAGATTTTGCAAATTTACCTTTGACCGGAGACCCAGAAATAGACGAAGAAATCGTCGCATTTTATCGAGCCAAACGTGGCGAAGGAACTTACTAAATCGTCCAAGTTTCAATTCATTTATTCATTGAACCATTGTGACGTGACAAAATAATCGATCGATCCCCACCGATCGAGTTTTTTGCTCGTTTATTTCTCGTGCAATGACTTGAACAACTCATAGTTTTATTATTTATTTATTAAATAGCAATAAATATGGTATCAGAGACAAAAAAATACAAAAACAATTACTTTATCGACGATTATCATCGAATGCCATATGAGCACGACTATTTGGCAAAAAATTATTTGATTCTTTTTTGTTTTTATGATTTTATTCAAATCATAATAATTCGCTGATTTGTTGGCGCACTGATTATAAAAATATTCAAAATTCATTTTCATTTTTGATTTTTTCGTTTACGTCAGTGACAATCGAGTTTTTCCATATCAGATTTTTCACCGTGCATTTTTGCCTCCAATATCACTAATCGTTGGCCTTGGATTATAGCGAGGCAATGCTTTTTTGCGAATTTCGAATATTTTCGAACTCTCAATGGGTGAATTTTGTCAGCTTTCATTCTTATACTTTCTCGATGTACGAAGCCTTCGATTCCTGAAAAAAATCGATAACGACGCGTACAGACAATCGCCACGACCTTTTGAATGCGTTTCAACGAAAATACTCACCTCGGTATTCGTAAATTTGCAGAATTTTTTGATCCTCGATGAAAATTAAAAAATTTTCTACTCCCCCATCGAAATTAATGACCACGATGGACGAGGGCCTCTGGACGTTTATCGTTTGCAGGATTTTGGGTTGTGTGATATTGTCATCAGTGATCTGCGACGATTAACGATTCATGAATTAATTGATGCTCGAAAAATCGTTTTTGCTTGAAAGTTTGTTTTTTCTTTGAATTTTTGTACTCTTTGAAATTTGCCAATTTTGTTTTTCCATTGCATTTCACTCGTTAGAATCCAGTTGACAAAACTTTGTATTTTTTTTTTTTTCATATCGTTTTTGGTTTCGAGTAATTTTTTCAAATTCAAATTACGTAGCGCGTCATTATTCTTCACTCTTTTTTCGATTTTAATCCACTTTTTCGGCACAATTGTTTCCTAATTCTAATAAATTTGACGAAAAATTCGATGCTTACGAATAAATAATTGTCGCTGATTTTATTGTCGTAATAAACAAAAGCTTCGCGTCCGTAAATGCCCAATCGACAGCTCAGAATATTTTCCGTCCCAAAACGATTCTTCACTCGTTCTTTTTTTGTGGCGTTCTCCAATTCGAATTTTTCTATGGTGTCACGATTGATCAACAATAATTTCTCGCTGTCAGCGACAAATTTCGAATCGGCATTTTCGATCTTATAGGGCTTTGGCTGTGTCAAAGAATTTCGATGACTTTCAATCATCGATCGACGAATCATTCGATCCTCGACCATCACCACAAATTCGTCCTCTTTTATTTTTTTTGCGTCGGTCACGTTTCCAAGATCTTCAAGAAACTTGAAAAAACAAAAAAAAATCAAATTTAAACCTAACAAAAATGACAGGAAATGTTCTTTTTTTTATTCAATTTTGGTTCGTCATTTTGTTCGATTGAAATAATTTGAAAAAATTAATAAAATTGATCTCTGCAGTAAAAGAAAAAAAATCTCACTATAAATCGATCTCCATCGAGTTTCCACAAATTTCCTTGATTTTTGCCACAGGCCTGTTTGCCAACAGTCAAGAAAAATATTTCATCCTGGCAACTGAAGGTGAACCAGCGTTCGATGTATCCGACGTTCGACAAGCTCGTAACCCTGGTAAACTCCATGCCGGTAAAGACGAAAACGTCTAAATGACAACTGTCGAAGCTGATCAAAAGATAATCCAAGTGTTCTAATTCGTATTGATGCACGCTTATGATTTTACGATCGAAATTCATGACATCAAGATAATCGAAATATTCGTATTTGTAGATTTGATTTTCCGCAGCTTCTTGCAGAGTTGTAAGATCCTCGCAAAAGCTACGAAGGTCTTCCTGCAATGAAAAATAAAGGAGCAACAATCACGATTCAATATATAGAAATAATCATAAAAAAATCTCAATTTTTGTTATCGATAAATTAAAAAAAAAAAAAAAAAAAATCAAACAAACAAACAAACACAAAAATTCGTATAAAGATGACTCAAAAAAACAACCGAGCAAGACAATGATGAGGAGAGTGGAAAAAACGATGAAAATAACAAACTACCTTAACTCCCTCCATCGTCAAATTCGTTTCGACCTCGCGTCGATGCAGATCACCAAGAAGCTTCGTAACATTTACACCATCCAAATGATCGCTGCCATGAAGATTTTTGTCAAAGTGAACATTGCCATGGATCGTCCAGGCTCCTTTGACGATTTGTTTGATGGGAAAATTTTTCGTGACGACTGTGGCTTCCCACTTCATTAAATCGATCCCATTGAAAAGACCTTTTACTACCAAATTGTCGTCGAGCACGAGTGGATTTTCAAAAGTGAAATTCCCTGTAGAAAAATCGTTGAGAATCGTGGAAAAAGGAAAAAACAAAAATTCAAGAAAAATTCAACGGTTCACAAGCACTTTTCGTTGCACAAACTCTTACCGATCAAAGTTTCATTCCCATCGAGAGAGATGAAATTTTTCGGATCTATTCCATTCATAATCGTCGCTTCAAAATCGCTGCGAATGTGAATGTTCCCATCGAAGATCAAGTGATTCGATGAATTTTGATTTTCGTTCAACTAAAAATTGAAATTTCTTCCTTTCTAAGAACGAACGTTTAATCACCGATTTTATTATCCACAAGAAAACTCGAACGAACCGATTTTTCCCAAGGATCATTTTCCAACCGATCGTAAAGTGTTTCCAAGTAGTTCGGCCGTTCTATGACTAGTCAAGTTTGAAACTATTTCATGTTGATTCATTTCAACTCTAAATTATTAATGAAAATAATAAACACTCACATTGGGAATATTTTTGTCATAAGAATGTAATAAAATGCTTTAAAAATATCAGAAAATATCAAATTTATCCTTCAACTTGACTAATTAATTATTGGCCAATTAATTAAAAAAAGCGAAGCTACTAAACGAATAAAAGCACGTGAGGCAATCTCAAAAATAAATTTGTTGAAATTCCCGCCATTCCCGAATTTGCCCGAAGTTCAATCGGCTCTTCAATTTTTTACAATTAATATTATTGTGAGTTCTTCCATAGAGTATCGTGTTAAAAATTGTAAATGAAATAATTGAAAATTTTGCCTCGTAAGAGGCCCCGAGCTGTGCTTATCGGTATCAGGGTACCTTAAAGTATCATTTACCGCAAAAAAGTGGAACTTCACCGCACTTTATCGACCGGCCGAACTACTTTTCATGACGATCGTTTGAAAATTCATTTTCAACGATATATATTTTTACTGAAGAAAACTTACCATCAGAGTATCGTCATAGATGGCGCTCATACTGAGATCGTTCATTGTTCCAACGAGCTCTAACTTACCGACCGTGAAATTTTTGCACCTCAGAGTTGCACCAAACATTTGCTCGTCCTCGAGGGTCAGCACGGTCCTCAGATCGATATCGTTCAGCATTTCGATCTCGACGTCTGACTCAAAAATCGCATTGCCGATGGAGACCGATCCTGACGCAATGAGCAAATCAAAAGTGAAATTCAAGTTAGGGAACTTGAGAGGATTGCGATCCCAAAAAAATTGACGAGAATCAAACTTTTTTTTACCAGGAATCGAAGTTGGTCGATCGACGAAGACAGCGTTCTCGTGAACTTTCTTCAAGTTGATTCCTCCGATCGTTTCTGACTCTAATTCGTCATCGACCACGAGATTTTTTTTCACGTGGAGATTTTTCGTAAAAACGATTTTCGAACGAACGTTCAATGGACGGTCGATCCTAACAGCCTTTTCGTAAAAATTCTTCAGGTCGAGATCGTTGTACGTTTCGGTCACCACGAAACGCGAGTCGATCGTCACAGGGTTTTTGAAAATCAATGGACCCTCGATCACGATGTTTTTACTGCTTTTGTAAATTACCGATTTTTGAAAATCGGCTATGTCAACGCCTTGAATCCTCTCGGTCACGAGAAGACTCGAGACTTTGACGTCCTCGTCGAGAAACGAAATATTTCCTTTGGCCGCGAAAGTTTCGTTCCCTACGGATTTGAATCTATCGCGTATTTCCTGCCAAACGATTCCACCGATTTTTCCAGCCGTTTCAAACGCATCGAGCACTTTCACGGTCCCTTTGTGGTTGAAAGTTCACCAAGATAGTCCGGGCAATCGAAAAAAATGGGATAAATAAAATTCGTACAAAAACGATCTACGAATTTGGTCGACGAGTCTCAACGATCAAACCAAAAATCGAAATTAAATGAGTAAATAGTTTTGAAAAGTTGGAAAAAAATTGACAAATATTGAAAACAATAAAATTGGGAATGAAGTTAGAAAAACTTATAACTAATTACGAGTGAAATGAAGATACTTGAGACCGGAATTCTGTTGGAGATTAAATCGAAAATTGACAAAGATCCAAAATGAATATAGTAAGTTTTAACCAGAATTGAAATGCAAACGAATTTCAATGGAATTGAAAGAAATATTGAAGTTGAATTTTCCAAAATTTGGAGAAAAATGCCAAAAAATGAGAATTCGTAAAGAGAAAATGAAGCTGCATAAATTAATGGTGAAAATTGGAACTACAAAAAAATGTCAAAATTCAAAAAATTGAAGCAAAGAGTTGAAAAAATGTAAAAATTGAAAAAATTTGAAAAATTGAAAAAATCTATGTAATTATGGGATAAAAGTGGAAAACTAAACTTGCCACGAACAACGAGCGATCCCTCGAGGATTTGATGCTTGTCAGGATCCAAAATGAGGTCAATCGATTTTCCATTGAGCTTCTCAGACTGGAGGGACTGACACACGACTCTGCCGATTGTTTTTTTGGCATCGATGACGATATTTCTGTCACTTTTGAGCACAGAATCGTTGACGAAGTTGGTAAAATTGATTGCATTGATGGAGCCACGGACGATCAAGTTTTTCACTCGAAGGTCGCTGGAAACGATGGCATTTTCGAGTTTATCTGGATCGTAGTAGCTTTCCAAGTGTTTCCCGTTCACAGTCGTGGCGTCGACGTTCCCCTCGACATTGAAAAGTTCGAAGGTGATATTTCCACTGGAAATTCGATGGTAAAAATGCTCCAGAGAAATTCTTAGCTTTTCTATTTCTTGGGGCAGGAATCCATCGATGGTACGAGCGTTGAGAAACTTTGTTTCCAAACGTCCGATCTCGTAGGAAGCCTCGATATTTTCATACTTCGTTTTCGAAATTCTCGAGCTTTTGAACTCCCCAAAATGCTCGTCGTTCACTCGAATCGGCACGATTTCACCTCCCCGTAAATGTTTTATTCGAAGATTTTGGAAATTGACATTCGCGAATGTTCGGTTCGTCGCAGCCATGAAACTCGACGCATTTATCTCGCTGTTGACGCTTTCGAAAAAAAGCTCATCGAGCACCGGCGATACTTTGAAAACCAAAAGCTTCGCCAAACACTTCGTTTCGGGCGATTCGCCTCGATCCTCGCCCAACAATTTTTTTATCTCCTCCAAATCGCTCGTTTCCACGTGATCGAAAGTCACGTTTCCTGATATTTTTTCCAAATCTGTAAACAACCGTAGACTCGAGTACAAATATTCTCATTTCAATCGTTCTTTTTTGTCTCAGTTTAAAAAATAAGAAAAACCCAAAGTGGGCACTGCTTAAAATTCAGTTTAAAAATCGTCATTCGAAGAATTGTTTTGGCAACTCACTTGGAAATTCTTGATCGGTATCCAAAGTGACGAATTCCTCGATCGAGTGTCCATTTATCGTTTGTCTACCGATCACTAGATCACCGTGAACTTCGACGTCATTCAGGAAGCTTTTGTGCCCAGTTATTTCGACGTTTTCGTCCTCGATTGTGAGCAAATCATCGAGTTCGAACCAGGTCGTGTGATTCAAGGAATCCTGGAGCACGAGGTCGCCGATAATCGTCAGATTAGTGACCCTGACGTCGGCCGTCACGTCCGTCGTTTCTTTCAAGGTCGATCGCGCTGCTTTGTAATCCTCCGGCAAGCCTGTGACGTTTCCATCGATCTGGAAAATTGAAAAATCAATATTTTTGGAAGAAAAATTTTGAATTTGAGTTTTTTTGAGAGAAAGTTTGGATTTTATTGCTTTCGACGATTCATTGGAAAACTCACTTGCAAGTTTTCGGTGACTTTCAAATTTTCAAAGGTCGTTTCCGTCCTGAGGATTCTGTCGCCATCCAAAGTGATAAATTCGTCGATCGACACTCCGTTTATCGATTCGATCGCGTCGAAATCGAGGCTCCTGACCTTGAGTTTGTCCAATCTTTTTTTCCCTTTTATCGCAACGAAATCTCGGTTTTTGGCACTCACGTATTCCTCCGGATAGAGGATTCCGTTGAACCATTGAATTTCGAAGTTGTCACTGACGAAATCCTTCGAATCGATCGAGATCGTTAAGAGTATGGATCAGTCGACTAACCTCACTTGGAATTTTCGAAATAAAAATTCTTAGACACAGTTTGATCGATTAAAAAAAGGCTCTGTCAGCCTGCGCAGAACGATGGCAAAAATCGACTGACAGAGCCTTTTTTTAATCGGTCAAACTGTGTTAAAGAATTTCGATTTTGAAATTTGCAACTATCTCTCTCGCACTTATGCTTGCGATATACCGACTGATCCATCCTCTTAAGGGGGAATATCCGCGTGAAAAAAGGACTTAGGCGCAGAAGAGCTTCTGTATGGTCCAGGGATATGGAAGACTAACCGGTAAGACCTGGTTGACAGCATGGCTCTGTCAAATTTAGTTCAATCGACTTCATTCAAAAAGGATTCTCTTCAGAAAACTTATCGCCATCGTTGCATAGTAGAGTTTTTTTAAAATTGTTCTCTTATTTTTATTAACAAAACTGCAAAATTTCTGTGTAAAATTCAATTTTTTCTAAATGGCTGCCATTTTTTTCTGATTAAAGTTTTCAAATTTCTTTTAATTTAATAATCTTTTTGAATTTTTAATTTCGGATGCTCTTGCTGTGGCACTTGTGTCGTTAATCGTCGGGGAGTCTTTTTTTGGGACGCCATTTTGCGAGCGCTCTTCTGCTTAATAAAATACACCAAAAATAAGAATAAAAATTTCCTCGTACACTTCATTACTTCAAGAATTAATACAAAAAATTTCAAATAGTTTGATCGAGCCGTTTAAAAAAGAAATCTCAAAAAATACCTCCATTTTCAGCCTGCCACACTGACATACCTCCTTAATTAATCGGCGTCTTTCCGTCGATAGACGTTACCGATATCTTTCATTGGTACGAGGAGAATTTTTTACTCACCCCTTCGACGATCGTGGTTCCAGGAATGATCGGCGACTGACTTTTGAGAACGATTTTTTTCACGAGTTCTTGCCAGTTGGCGCCATTGATCGTGGTGAAATTGAGGTTTCCTCGAACCTTCAATTTACTCAATTTCGAGAAATCGAGCGCCGAATAATCGCGTTCCTTGATGCGATCGAATTTGAATTCCTCCATGGGAACGCCGTTGATGAAAAAAACGTTCAAACGTTCGGCGTCGATCGACTCGAAACTTTTGACACCGCCGATCACAAAATCGGCATCGAAATTTGAGAAATTTTGAACGATCTCGTCTCGTGTAAACCCATTCAGATAATCGTACCTCAAGTTATTTGCCAAAATCGTTCCACGAACATCGAGATTTCCGTTTATCGATAAATCCTCGCCGAAAAGCACTTCCGGCGTCTCGATCGGTATCGAATTCTCAAAATTTCTTTTTATTTCCCCTATTTTCGATTCGAGATCGTCCAATTCGGCGTTCACCTTTTTCTCACCCGACAAAAAATCTTGCAGCCCCAACTTTTTTCCTCCCACAGCAAACCCATCGTGGGACACTCCCCTTTCGATCGTCAGTGTCTCTACTTCGATTTTTGACATGTTCCAAAATCCTGTCACCCAGGGATTTTTCAAGTAACTCTTTTTCATTCGGGACTCAGTTTCGTCAAAAATAAATTTTTGCTTCTGCAAAACTTCCTGAAAAAAAAAATTCCAATTTCGTGTTCCTCTATTTTTGTATTTTATTTCTTGAATTATTGCAATTTCTTTTGTCCTTTTTTTTCTTAGGGCTGATCGTGGACGTTTTTTTCCAAATTTGACGATTTTTTATTTTACTTATTGACGAAAAGCACCAAAAATTTTCATCTCAACTCACTGCCAATGCGTATTTCGCTTTCAACATTTTTTCCACGTCGTCTCGTACCGGTCTCGCTTTTTCGATGAGCCTCGTCTCGATTTTCACCAATTTATTGCCATCGATGTAACCGTATTTCGGGACGACGGTGATTCGAGAGAGATCGACGCCTTCCAGCTCGAGATTCGGCGCCGAAATTATTTCGAATTGTCTCCCCTTCCACGAGAGAATAATTGTGCTTGAATTTTTCAATTGGACCAGCAAAATCGACTCTTCTCTGTAGTTATCCACGAGCAAGCTTTGAATCCAAGATATTTCGCCGATTTCTGGAAAGCCGAAATTCACGAATTTTTGGAAACTATTTTTCATCAAAGTGATTTGAAAAATCAGAAAATTCAAGAAATGGTGTTTCCTGTTCATTTTTTTAAAATAATCTCAATTATTTTAGCTTCGTGATGCGAAGCTAAAAAATCAGGGAAAAAGTCCAACGATTTGCAGTATTTGAAAAAAAATTGATAACTTTGAAAAGAAGAAAAATTCACCGTTGAATACGCGCTCGGAATACGGATCGTGCTGGAATTCACTTTCTACTAAATCGAAGAGTGCAGCTTCGGGACCGGAAGTGACGAGATAACGAACGTGGCCGCTTTCGAAGCAAACCAAATTTCGCAAGTTGTTGGAAGTGACGTTTTGGTGCTCCTGGAAAAGACCTTCCCCATTTTCGTTGAATTCGAACTCGTATGTGATGACGTTATTTTTACGACGAAATACGATCATGGCATTGTCATGGCTGGGGCATACGTGGATGTCGAAAGTTTGTGGCACGTTCAATCGCTGCACGAGCCTGTCGAAAATCCCCATTTTTTCTAATCGATTTCGTCATTTTTTTAATTGTTAAAAAATCATTGAAAATTTACCACAAATTAGGACGTTCGCCATCGATTTCGAAGCCGTAAACATCGACGGAGATAAACACGCGTCCCCAGCTCGAAATTCCTCGCCTGAGTATCAACAAACGATTTTGGCCTCGGTGGTGAAAAAATTGGAGCTTTTCAACGCGAAAATCTCGCACAGGCCACGAGTCCAGATCCACGAGTTTTCCTTGGGCGAATCGATACCAAATTAAGTCGCTTCCCTGCTGGGACTCGACACATAAAATAGCGACGATCGTCGAAGATTTTGGGACGACGAAGAGGAGAAAATTTTGAATTTTTCCTGATGAATGGACGTCGATATGGAAAATCGTGCGAGCTTGCTCGAAATCGAATTTGTAGAAATGAAAAACCTCGTTTTCGGTACCAGCCAAAAAAAATTCTCCATTTTTTTCGATCAATTGATAATCGTCGATGTTCTTTTTCAAGTGAGGATCCAATTTCGATGTTACATTTTTTATTGATAACTCTAAAAACAGGATTTCAAATTTTGTAATATTTTATTATTATTATTATTTCTTCAAATTCTCGTGTTTCGATAGAAATTTTTCATTTCACATCCTCATTTACCCTCTCGATTTCCAACGCCACTGCCGAATTCGTATTTTTGCCAAAAATCCATTTTTCTTTCCGAGTCTTCGAAAGAGTTTTTCGGGCTATCGATTTCAACGAGAAGCTCGTCGAGTCTTTTTGACATTTTATCAATTTCTGATAATTCACTTCGAACTTCTGCACCAATTACTATTAGTAAAAACAAATTCACGGAGACTAATAATTTACGATCCATTTTGCACCAATTCAACTTTTCCACTGAGCCAAGACGATCCTCTCCGTAGAAATCCCCCGTCCACGCCTTCACTGGCACTTGTCATTCGATTAAAGTAAGAAGTCAGCCAAAATCAAAATATTTTGATCCTAGAAATTCATGAGAATGAAGCCGAAGACTCTCCGAGCAGTAACCACGCTTGTGATTCTCACAAAATCACTCCAAGTTTATTTTTAATTCATTCACAATATTACAAAACGATAAATAACATTTAAATTAATCAACATTCGATAAACTCTCTAAAATATGACTTTTAACTCTAACTTATCATCTGAATTTACGTCTAAAAATAAACCGATCGGTAGATCGAAAAAAAACCGAAAAAACTACCTTAAAAATCACGTTACATGCTTGATTCTTCCCTGACGTATTTCATGTTCGAACCCACGGATAGATCTCGAGGTAAATTGACTGTAAACTCGATCATTCGTCGTCAAATGAAAAGATTCATAATTTTTTTTTAATTCCTGAAATAAAATTATGAAAAGACATCGAGAGAAAAATGGAGTGTAACGATATCGAGATTTTGGGAAAAAATTTCCAATTTTCGGAGAACTTGTCAAAATGTTTGACGAGCGTTCCCAAAATGGGGAAAAATCGTGGATAAATTTGAAAATTTTTTGGAAACATCACCAAATTCGTTATAAAAATTCGATCGTTCGACGAACAATTTTTTTCTCTCGATTTTCGAATATCTTCCAATCCCTTGAGATCTAAAAGTGCGTTTAAAGGCATCTTTAGTTTTTAAGGTACGGTAACAGGGATGAATCTCGTCCTGTCTCCAGCCTTGGGCTGAAACCTTAAATTAACTTTGCCCATATCCTCCTCGCCGACCTCGAGGAAGGTGTTCCAATCGACGAGAAAATAGAGTCCAGTTTTCCTCGGGGTTGGCAGAACGGGATCAGGAGCTGAAGTGGTGCCACCGAAGGAGTCAGCCAAAGAATCCAAATTCGATGATTCGGTCGTTGGGGCCTCGACGAGACTGCCCGAATCCTTGGAGTCGTTGGTCGAGTTGTTGGAGGTTGAGGCGGAGTCCGAGGACGCGGCGGAAGAGTCGGAAAGGCTGGGGGGTGCCTCAGCCGTCGAGGTCCCTATTTCCGGTCTGGTGGTTGACGTGGAATTCGAAATTTCTGTCAATTTTCAAACAGTTTCATTTTGAATGAGGCCAAACTTAAAATGAACATTTTCAAAAAAAATTAATCAACAGAATCACGAAAGTTTGAATAAAAAACCATATTTCCAAAACCAACATTCACGATGTTCCAAAAAAGCCTGGTTTCCATCGGTTTTCTAGAATCCCGAAGCAACGAAATCCCAGTAAATCTCGTTAGTTGTCAGGCAGAGTGAGTGAGAAGCATCGTTAAACACTGTTGCATTCCTGCACACCTGGCCACGCTCACCCGGAGTCATTAAGACCTAAACACTTGTCATGCAACGAGAGTGCACGCGACGCTCAAGCACGCGAGCATTTATTTTCATTCGATTCCGTAGGGCGGCCGAGGGTGGAGGGTGAAAGTTTTCGTTATTGCGTAATTGGAGAACGTCTTGTGATAAGCCACTTTTGAATGAGCGTAGTTAGGTAACAATGGCAAGTTGCTATGCCACAATGAGTTGACTGGAGTCAACTCTGGGAAGGGGGAGAATGATTGAAAAACTCTGTTCGAGAGATTAAGGGCTTTTCATGGTGCTGGAACATTCCAGGACTTTGGGAAGACATTGGGCTTCAGTGGTCAGCCTTCCGAATGGTCCTTTTTATTCCCAGGCCTTTTTGGAAGGAGTGCAAAGTTTTAGGAGTTCTGGGATTGACATTGGAACTTTAGTGAGGATCGAAACCTCGCGAGAAATTATTGGACAGGCTCAGTTGGTCGATGAGGTCAATTCCAACGAATGGGACCTTTTGGAGGACAAAACGATGATCGGGAAAGAATGAGTTAGTTTTGTTAGCACGCTTGGATGTTCCGTTAAAGCACGAGGAACGTTGGACGTCATTGGGAGGGAGACTGTGATTGGGTGTCCCGGAGGGCACGACGAGTCTTCAGGAAGCTGGGCCAACATGACGAGAAAGCCTCAATCGATGAGTAACATTGGTTAGCACATTTTTAAGTTTGGTTAGTCCGTTAATGATTCTTTGAATCCACGATTCGGAGGCGCCCAAGGCAAAAATCATGAACCTTCTCATACCGGTGACTGCCACGTCCTCAAGGTCCTTTCGATCCTGTTGACGTTTGATCTCGTTTTTCAGGTCGTTGTTGTACATCGTGAGGATTTCCTCGAGGCTCAGAGGGTCCGGGCCATTTTTGAGGGTCTTCGTACTTTCCAAAAGTTCTTTGGCGACACTCTGGACTGCAGCCACATCGGCTTTGCCTTCCTGGACGAGTTTGACAGTGTCGAGAAGTTGGTTGATCTTAGCTCGTTGCTTTTCGTTCTCGATCGAGGTCTCGTGGGGTTTGAAGACGTGGAGTTGAGGACTTTCGGTTGTTTGGATCCTCGGGGTTTCCCTGGTCTTCTGAGACCTCGTTATGAGGCCGATGTTCTGGAGGATTCCCTTCATGTTGGCTGGAACAGCTTCGATCAAAGATGGCTTCCGGTCAGCGCTGTGGCTCCTCATCGTCATTGACTTTTCCTTCCGGTCCTCAATCCCCAATCCAAACTTGGCCAAAAACTCTCTCATCCCTTCGTCCTTGACCTGGGAAGTGGGTAGAGGCTTGAAGTTGTTCCAGAAGGTGGCTTTCGTCGAGACTCGAGGTTTCTGGGTGGTGACCTCGAGCACTGGCTCTCGGGCCGAGTGCTGGAGGCCGAACCGTTGGAACAGCAGCTGCACATCCGGCGAAAGGTTCTCCACGCCCTTTTTTACGTCCTGAGGAGTCTTCTCGAAAGTGTTTTGGCTGCTGATGGAGGGTGACTCGATACCAGCAGCTGTCAAACCTGCGGTTGGCCCAGGAATCAAATTACTTGATTCGGGCATTTGAAAATTGCTGCCAAATATTTTCTCGTGGTGAATTACGTTGCTCTGGCTTTCGCCAGAGCTACCGTCATTTTCCTTGCTCCCAGGCTGCAGCCCAATGGAGGCTAAAAGGTCTTGAACTTCTTCCCTCATGTGCATGGGGATCTTGGTCGTTGGACCTGGATCTCGAGCTCCAGTGCTTGGTCCTTCGGGCTTCGTCGAAGTCCCAGGGGTCATCGGGGTCACGTAGACGGGAACCGGTTCTTCGGTGGCTTCAACGATCCCCATAGTTTTCATATTCCATGATGAGCCTCCGGGACCTTGAGGTGTCCTTGAAGGTCGGTCCTCGTCCTTTTCCATGGTACCCGGCATCATCGTTGGTAGGAATGGAACCGAAGTCGTTTCGATGGGATCCCTTGAACCGACGGAAGGTCTGCGAGGTCTGCTGGTCGTCGGGGACGGTGGTGCGTTGTAACGCCACTGATCTTGTGTCAAAAGGTTCTCGGTAGACCTGGTTGGCGGCATGGTTGGGCGGAAGCCTTGGTCCCTGGGCTTGGAAGCCGGCGTCAACCGCGTCGTTGGTCTTTGCGTCACGCTCGTGCTGTAAACGATCTCCAGGTCGGATTTACTTTTGGGTGAACTCTTCCTGGTCAAGAAGTTCTTGAAGAAGCCTCCGGAGGAGGCTTCCTTCTTCCTGGTGGCTCCGAGCTCATCGAGGTTGAAACTGAACTTCTGGGGAGCTGATTCCTTGCTGGCTTTCTGGTCCAGGAGAATTCTCAGGCTTTCTTGAGTCGGTGATTCCGCCTTGACTTCCGTGTAGGTGTCCCGGTGGTTGTCGTGACGATTCACCTCATTCGACTCTCGCTCTCTCTTCGTCTCCTCGCCCCTTCGCTTCTCCTGGTCGTTTGACTTTTGATCCAAGCTTCCTGGAGAATCCTTGACGATCTTAACCAAAGGTGCCTTCGTGTACAGCTCCTTCAGACTCTCTGCTTTCGTCTCATTGGAACTGAACGGCAAAACAATCATGAGCGCCCGCTCGTAATCTTCCCTCGTTTTCTCAACACTCTCCTCGTAACTTTTCATGTCCGTTGCTGTTATTTTGAAGAGTATATCAACTATTTGCTTCCTCGACAGTCTTGGCAGACTCGGATCGCTCCTGACCAGCCTCTCGACCTCATCGATCGTCCGATTTATCGAGCTCTCGATCTCCCCTCGCGTTGGCAACTCTTCCAATCCATTCGCCACACTCAGCACTGCCAACAGCCAGATTAATGCGATCTAAAAACACATTACAAAACGAGAAATCTATTACGTGCTATCACGATGCCCAAGCCGGTACGAAGTTCGCTGGAGAGCGACAGCAGCCCGGCTCCAGGGACGGGGCAGAGGGCAATTTTGAGAAAAAAATTTTCTTCCTTTCACAACATGTATTATGCTCGTTCGTGTACACCGAGGTCGTTGGAACACCTCTGGCTTGAGATGTCGAAAAATTCTCACTCCATCAGCATTTCCACTGAGATTAAATCTCGCCAAGGAACTTTTCTTTTTTCACTTTCCCGGGTCGCCTTACAATTAAGAAGTTTTTCAACTCTTCCGTGTTAATTATAAGTGTAAAAAAACGTATCGGATGAAAAACCGAGGCAGGCCGTCACGAAAGATACTTTCACGTGAGATTTTTCCTAGTCCCGACTCTGTGATCACTTATTTTTTGCATTTGCAAGTTTTTCATGAACAACTAATAATTTGGACATTTTTGGAGATTAAATCTTTCGAAATATGACTTTTTCACGAATTTTTTTCCCCACGCGTTGTCGTCAGATTCCTAGACAAGTCATTCGTTTTTTTCACTCTTTTTTCACTTTCCTTCCTCTCCAAAACGAGGCCCCTCTCTCTCCCGCGCGAATGAACCTGCCTTGACCTACAATCATCTCTCGAACGTCATTATCCGTTATCCCTTTTTCTCTTTCCAATTTATTCGAAGACTCACGTGAGGGGATTTTCGAAGAAAAAAGACAGTGAATTGACCTGAATTCCTGAAATGTTATTTTATTTAATAATATTTATGATCAAATCACAAATCATTTTTAAAATTATTTTTAATATTTTATTTTAAATGATTGACTGATTGCAGAGTGCTTCGAATAATTAGATCAATAATTACAAACCATTTGAAAATTAATGATTTTCGTTTTTGTCGAAATTTGAAAATTTCTTTAAATACGAAGCTCGCCTTTTGGAAATATTGAAATATGGTTGACGAATGATTCCTGTAAATTTCAAATCTCGCGTATTTATGATCACCGATCGAAATCCTTGACTCGGTATGCCAGCGATTGAGAAAGTCCAGTTCGACGACGACCATGCGTGTAATATGTTCCAACTGCCACGTACGACCGGTCGACACGATAATAACATACGTGATGCGTATACGTAAATGCAATAATACGAATCTACCGCGGTTCGTTACACTCGCAGGCGTATGTAATTTCAACACGCAATGTTCTCATTCTTCCGGTGAGATACAAAATTATTCTAAAATATAAAAAGGTACAAATGTTGTCAAATTTTTGTGACGTAAAAAGGGAAAAAATTTTGAATCCAAATTTGTCAGGACTTTCTGAATTTATCTTTTTTTCAAATCCCCCAATTTTGTATTTCAATTTTTCGATTACCAGAAAAAAAATATATTCAAAAAAATCGTCTTTCGTTATTGAATTTTTTAATTCTTTGTAAAAAATCTCAGCACACTTCTGAGTTGCCTTTAAAATAACAAAATTACGGTTCGTCGATTACTGAGTTGGATTAATTTTCCGGTGTTCTGCCACGTGCTCCACAAGACGAAAGAGATTGAAGCGTGATGGTGGATTATCTGACACGGGAGAACGCATCCGTGATTATGTCAAATTAGGAATGAAAGTGAACTTTCATTTTTCTTGTGGATTTAAGAATCGATCGGGACCATTTATTGGATTAGAAAATTTCGATCTGCGACAAAGTTTTCGATGCTGCATTATGTTTATTGAAAAATTAATTTAAAAAACTTTCATTTTATCGTTTACTTCAATGAGCCAACCAACTAATCATTTTTTCACGGCGTGCTGTAGTATCTTTTAAGGCCCTATATACACTTGTGATGGGTGGAAAAATCACACCAAATTTATACCACTTAATTATTATAATAATAGCCAGGGCCTGGACGAAGGATTTCGTATTTTGCTGGAAAAAAAATTGTAACAAAAAAACCAAAAATTCAGCACCTCAAAAAACGAATTTTTTTCAAAACTGTCGCCATTTTTTAAATCAACATTTTTACGAGTTCTTCGTCCAGTCCCGAGCTATTATTATAACAAATAAGTGGTACAAACTTGGTGCGGATCAGATTAACAGTTTTTTAGTTATCATGTCCGACACGACTGATGCTCAAAAAAGGTGCTACAGGAATACAGCTGGGGTTGCGCCACTTTGAGAAACTTTTTGATAAAAAAAATTGTACAAGCACACGAACATATGTGCTAACGAATGTCGTTCACAGTTTTTCAATAAACATTTATTTTCTTGTCGAAAAAAAATCAAGAAAATCACGTTTTTTTCGCCCAGTGTGCATGAGGCCTTAAAGTCAGTCATTAAAAAATTCTAGAAAAAGCTTTACGCGGTTAAATCTCGATGAAAAATAAACTTTCAATTTTTTGCTCACTTTTTTCACGAAAAAAATATGAGCCACTCGAGCTATCCGAAGCGACTAAAAGTTTTTACAACTTTTAATAAAACTCGACCGATTTTTTTGCCCAGTTTTATAAATAAATCGACCGTTCATCAGCTAAACAATAAAAAAATATTTTCTTCTTTCAACTCAATAATCCGTCTATCGTCGTAATGAAGTTTTATTGAAACTCACCATTGTCGCTGTCCAATCGTCCGGAGACGCAGTCGACAACTGACTGAACGACTTAAGGCCTACTTTCAAACTCTCTCTCTACTTTGCCGGGTCTCGATGATTCCTCCTTCTGTGCCTCATACGCGCCAGCCTTATGTAGCTTCCACCACGGATTTTTATACGCGATCCTACCAGCACGCGCGGGTTTTACCTTTGCCTTAAAGCCTGCGACTCCCGACAACGGTCTATTCGCTTCTAACACGCGAAAATATTCCCCCCTCCCCCGCCCCTTAAAGTTTCATTCCCTCACGCCCTTCTGGCTACGAGATTCATTCGTTCATCGACTGCTAGAAATTTGCTCGTGACATTCGCGACCTCACGTTCTGCCTGTTCCAATCGAGAGGGGATTTGCCCATAAAAAATTACCTGATCATCGTGTTTCGTCCCATAAAATGTATTTTATTGATTTATTCATTGCTGAGAGTTATTTGCGAGTGAAAGAAACTAAATATCGATTAGGAACGATTTGCATTTTTATTTTAAAAGGGAAAAAAAAGTTTTTCAGTATGAAAAACATTTTTTCGGCTCCCTCAAAAATTATCAATCGAATTCCGGAATTTTTTTCTCGATTTAAAACTCTATAAGCGTCAACTCGGATCATACATCTTTTTCAACTTTTTATCCATTCATTGGTTTCGTTATCATTTTTGAGGGTTTTCAGATTGCAACGACACGAAATTTGGTCAAATTTTCCGTCCGGCTTTGGCAAGTTCTATAAATTTTCAAAAACTTTCAGAAAATATTTTTTAAAAATGCACTACTGTGCTGAGTAAGATTTTGAATGAGAAAAATTTCATATTTCCAAAAAGTACATTAAACCTTTTGGTTTCCAATTTGGTAAATGAACTTTGAATTTTCAACATTGAAATTCTTCACATGCCTCATTAAAATGTGTAATTATGGTAACGTGTAAAAAAGAAGAGTCACTTTCGTATCTACTATCGTAAATCCGATCGTCACCGAGTTCGACGTTTTTTCTCGCTACATAGTAGTAAAGTTCAGAGAAATTGAAAGTCCGCGTACTCCGAGGCTTTCCGTATAGGAAAGATACTCCGCAGCATCTTTGAAGGAATAAGGTCAACATGGCAGTGACCTTCGCGAAAGGAAAAGATTTATTCGTGATTTCCCTTATTTTGTAGAGTCGTGCAGACTGAAACGATCGATTGGAATTTAATTGAAAAAGTTGCGGAGAAACTTTTCATTAATCTTTCATTTTGTGGACAAAATTATAAATATAGTTGACGATTACGCAGATTGGTTATACTTTTCGTGACAATCGATTTTAACTAAATGGGCTGGCTGTGGGAAAGTTATAACAGTAGAAGAGTTCGAGTTTTTTTCTGAAAACTTCCATAAAGAACTTTTGAAAATCGATTTTTTTCGAAAAGCACGCAGATCTCATTCGGGTGATTTCGTTTGATCGATGCGATTCGAAGTTTTGTAGTGAAAGCTACACTTTGACACAAAATTCGGGACTAACAAAGAAAAATTTTGAAAAAACGAAGCAAAATTATCGTAAGTATTCGAATTACAGTAATTACTCGTATTCGATTAGTGGGCGAGATAAAAAATGAGACGAATATTTTGTCAGAAATATTATTATTTTCACTTTTTTTTAATAATTATAATATTATAATTTTTTTTATAATAATTTTTATCAATTTCAATTAATATTAATATCGATGGGGATTAATTTGATTAATTTTAAGTTTTCTCTTTTCTTAGAATTTCAATATAGCGAAAGAATTAAAAAAATATCCAACATAGATACTTTTCCACATGATTTATAACACGATTGAATCGTCATTAAAAAAAAACCCAACCATTCATCAAAGAGTGCAACGACAGGAGGACCGACTGTCGGTAAAATAGTAATTTTATATTCATTTTACCGACCGATGGTCATGAAAACATTTGTGCGGTGACCGTCGGTAGAGAAGATAACTAATTTACCGATGGGGGGGGGGGGTGACTCTACAGAAATCGTTGCTGTCCAAAAAATCGGACCAAAACGTTCATCAACAAAATCAAAATTCAGCTCGAATAGAAGGCTTATCATCCGTCGATAATTCTATTGTCAGCCGATTCACTTGTCGGCCGTCGGTAATGTAGGATGCCAAATAAAAAAAATTGTTGAACCATGTCACTTATTCGAATCGGACCCTTTCTCAAGGCTCGAAATACTTTTGATTTGAATTTTATGTTGCCCACAAAATCCTCCTCCACGTGTTTCCACTAAGTATGCAAATTCCTTCGAATTCTACGACTTATGAATCAGCCAAAAGCTGTTGACCTTACGAAATATTTTTGAATGAATATAACTGACGGTTTTTTTTCGCTTAGCAGGCTTAACGCACGATCATGAGGATCTGCTAATCGAAAACTAGAATTGATATTACGTTAGTTTGATACACGAGCCTCGTGGAGGTGAGCAGAAGAAAAAGAATGAAAAAGTGGGGAAAATCCACTCTCACTCAGTCCGTGCTCGCTCCGCTGAACTCTTTCTTCATAGTCTTACGATAGTATCACGTCCACGACGAAAGTGTGCTCATTATCGTGCTTAAATACAATCGTTTTTTTGCCAACTGAAAAATTACGTTTGATAAAAATATTCGGGGACTTTGATACTGGGATTTTGAAAATGGGCACAAACACACAGGAGCTTTTCGTGTCGACCAAAAACGCCGAATACCTCGGCAATCTCACCTGCAATGACGTTTTCGTCCCGTCAGCAATCGAGTACTTCAAAAGTGAGTTTAAAAATATGAAAAATCGTCGTAAAGGATCGAAACTACTATAAAAATGGCGGCTGCACTTTTTTAAACGTTGAGCTTTGACGACGTCGAAAATTCGGTCATCAACGACAGTGAATAATAATCAAATAATAAATTTTGAAATTCCCACGTGCGTGATCGTCCTCCCATCTTCTTGCGGTCCGTTTCCGGCTATTTTGGGACAAATCGGGTAGTAACAACGGGAAATCGCCTCCCAGAGAACTGACGACGATTTAATGACGGTTACAAGACATTTTTTGTCTCCTTTTCCCTTCTATTCTCTCTCTCTCTTAATAAAGGTACTAGGAACCTTTCACGCGGTTGAAGCCAAAAAAATTAAACCTATTATTTCATACAGCCAGGGCCACTTAGAGAACGACCTTTATTTCTACTGTCATATTTCCAGGTATCATTTCGGGCTTGGAGATACTCCAAAACGGTTCCTCGATCTTTGGCGACTTGACTGCAAGAAACTTTACTCGAGTCCCTTTTTTTCTTTCACCATAATGTTTTGCTTGCCGCTGAATTAAAACGCATACGAATAATCGAGGGGAAAACTTTTGCAAAACGAAGAAATTTCGGACTCCCTGGTCACTCGACAATTTTATTTTATTTATTCGCCATAAATTCGATATTCTCGCGAGCGAATTTTTATTCGCGCATGCTTCCATTTTCGCCTCGTGGCTGAATCACATTTTAGCAACTCTCTTAAAAATCAAACACACGCTCGAAAGACCCGCGGCCAGGCTCGTTACGCTCCAAGTGAAAGTTTTGCTCGCTCCTACCATCAAGCCTTTCTGGACACTGCCGAGGATTTTCTCGTATTTTAAGTTACGCAAATAATCACAGGGAAAATCGTTGCTGTTTTTTGCTTCGAATGTACAGCACGATCGTTGCATAAAGTCGCAGCAATGGATTTCATATTTTTTTTTTAATCTGAAAATATGAAACATTCTCTATTTGTATTTATGCTACGAACGATCAATTCAGCAGATATTTTGAGAGCAGATCAAATCAGTTTGATCACTGAGACATTTTTCTCAGTGCTATCAATCCACGATTAATAAATAACTCAAAGTGCAATAAAGAGAGCGATTCTAGCCAACTCGTCGCTGATAAGAATTGCAAATCGAGAGGCTCACGTTCTGCTGAATCGATTCACCTGCTGCCTCGTAATATTGCACTGCGTGAATTTTAGGAAATGGGGTGTGACTCGATCGAGGGAATAATTTTTGCTCGCTGTTCGTTTCGACAATTTTCATAAACGAATTCCCATTTTAAGTTTACTGACGAGTTCATAAGGATTTTATATTTTTTAAGGCCTCACATAAACTTGCAGCGGGCGAAAAAACGTGATTTTCTTGATTTTTTTTCGACAAGAAAATAAATGTTTATTGGAAAACTGTGAACGACATTCGTTAGCACATATGTTCGTGTGCTTGTACAATTTTTTTCATCAAAAAGTTTCTCAAAGTGGCGCAACCCCAGCTGTATTCCTGTAGCACCTTTTTTTGAGCATCAGTCGTGTCGGACATGATAACGAAAATATTATTAATCTGATCCGTATCAAGTTTATATCACTTATTTGTTATAATAAGATAGCTCGGGCCTGAACGAAGGATTCGTAAAAATGTTGATTTAAAAAAAGTGGCGACAGTTTTAACAAAAAATTCGTTTTTTGAGGTGCTGAATTTTCGGATTTTCTGCTACAATTTTTTATTCCAACAAAATACAAAATTCTTCGTCCAAACCCTGGCTATTATTATAATAAATAAGTGGTACAAATTTGGTGTGGATCGGATTAATAGTTTTTTAGTAATCGCGTTCAAAGATTCGAGTATTGGTCGACCGAGCGCACCGGGCGGTCGCTTGAAAAATCCACAGCTACGAATCTAATGTTCCGATCTTTATGAAATTCCGTGAGAATATTCAGACATCGTACTTGAATAATATGTAATAAAAAATCTCTCGATTTTTTCGCCCATCACAAGTGTATTTGAGGCCCTAATTCATTTTAAAAATTCCTCAACGATCTTCGTTTTTCACACCCACTAATCCGTCAATTTATTTTCCAGGTTTGGGTCAGTTCGCCACAATATTCGTCAGTCTGGGAGCTATTTTCATGGCACTGACCTTGTTCCTCGCTGTGAGTGGAACGTACAAAATAATGGTGATGAAAGAAACGAAATCGGTGAAGAAACACATAACTTTTATTCTCTTCGTTTATCCCATCGCGAGCTTGTGCAGTCTCGTGGCCCTTGCAGTACCGAGGTACGAATGAAAATGCGAAGAAACAAGATCTTTTTGATTTTCGTAGCGAAACAAAAAAAAAAAACTTTTATAAAAACCGAAAATAACTTTTTTTTTTTTTATTTTTTTTATTTTCCATAGTTCCAGTGCTTTTGCTTGAAAATTTTTTCTCATTTTTCCTCAACTGTCATCTACTTTCATACTTTGATCACTGCTATTTGTTGATTCGTAAAAATTTTGCAAATTTAAGCAGCAAAGCACTTCTCCGAAAAGCTGCGATTCATTTTCCATTCATCCTCGTTTCATTGCCTTTTTTTCAAAGATTTTTTCACTCTTTCCCACCATCAATCCGCTCCCGATAATCGAATAATGCGATTTGTTAATTTTCCGAGTCTCCGAGTCAAATTTAAGGGGTGCATTCGTGACATGATAATCATTCGATATTCATTGGTAATGAACGAAGAAAAACGTGTGCCTGAGTCTTCGATACTATTGAATAAAAACATCCAGAGTTAGGAGGAGCGTAAATTCTCCGGGGTTTTAAGGGTTTGAGCTCACTCACGGCGTTCTTGAGAGAGGAAGATCAGGCCTAGAAAATTGCTGTAACATCCACGTCAATAGAGACCTTAATCTGGCCCATTGGTTAGCGTTATTGGCTTCGATAGAGACAGGAAAGGATTTTTTTTAACGAGGAGAGTTCGTAAGCCTGGCACTAATGACCTCGTCGTCCTTTTTCCTTTCTTTTTTTTCTTCCTCCCTCCCGTGAGATCAAAGTCGTGTTCGTTCATGTTAAATTTCGATAAGACTTCTCTCCCGTCTGCTCTCGATGCTTAACAAACCTTCCAAAACGCACGCTTCGAGAGCCCCTAAATAAAGGGGCAAGAAGGGCTGATAAATAGGAATAAAAATGGTTATCTACTGGGAAAAGTCGTCGGTGAAACTCGTCACAGTTTTTCCACTCTCTAATTGCTTCGCTCTCGTGAATCGAGATTAAAATCTGGCACCTGTCGATCTTGCCCCCCCCCCCCCCCCCCCCCTCCTCCCTGTTCGTCGCTCTTCCTTTTCTCATTCGTGAAGACAAATTCGGGCGTTGACAAAAATCTTTTAAGCATCCTCACTGACTATGATTAATCGATTGGAAAAAAACGTTGAAATAAAAAGGAGAGAATCTTTGCTACGCTCCACGGATATTCTGCCCTCGAATGCTCAGTATGGATAACATTTTTTTTTCGCGATATGGCCACACGCAACAACCGTCCTGATCGCAATCTCGATAGGGTGAGATGACCTTTTTTGAGAGAAAAATAAACGAAAAATACGCCGGAGAGTGGAAGAAGAGAGAGAGAGAAAAATGTCTTGGTCCATTAACGCCAAAATTTGGTCCATGTTACTCGGTGGCCCCGTCTCAAAAAACATTTTCTCTTTCGCTCGCTTTCGTTCTGCCGAGCGAGAGACACGGACCAGGCCGCTCGAGACAGTTGTCCCCAGGCCTGGAATTTCGGAACTACACGGACGAGAAGCTCGGCGCTTTTTCGCTCTCAAATAAAGAAACACAAAAAGGGACGGCGGAGACTCGAAAAAAGGAGGGAGAGATAAGGACGCGAAACTACGCTGGAAATTAATGCTCGCCACATGCTTTTCTACTTCTCTTATTTATCTCCTTTTTTCGTCAGGCTTCGCAGTCCCCTTTTTATTTTTCATTGCTTCAACGTGCTCCGCTTTTTGTGGTTTTATTGGGAAAAAGAACTCGCTCTTTCCATACTCGGCAGCAGAAAAATTTTGATTTTCCTTTTTATAATCGAAATTTTCGACCAAATTCTTTAGAGATTCGTCTTATTTTATCTTTTTGTTTTTTTTTTATTTTTTTTTATCGTCAGAACTCAGGTTTTGTCCTGATTGTATTATAGAAAAAAAAAACAACACGCTTTTTCCATGCTCACCGAACAGCAAAAAAATGTCTTTTTTAATATTTTCGACTAAATTGTTTCGTTAATTCGCAGCTTTTTCAAATTTTTTGTTTTTGTTTTTGTTTTTGTTTTTTTTTTTTTTTTTTATAAATGTTTAACATTTTATTTCACATGTTATAAGGTATAAAACTGAATGGATAGCTCGACCAAAAATTATATCTGATTGGAATTTCCGTACTTCGTGATGCATTAAAAATCTGAAAAAATTCAACAACATTTGGAAAGCTATGAACAACAATTATCAATAATAATATTGCCCAAAAGTTAATAACAAATTGTTTAAACAATTGATTCTCAAAAATTTATCGAAAAAATGTTGAAAAAAATTTTTAAAAATTTTAATTTTGAATATGTTTTGGAAGACATATTTACCATCAGTTTTGAAAAGTCTCAAGGTTACTGGATCAAAAATGTACAAATAAAGCCTCTTGAAAAATTTGAAAGAGGGAATTTCAAAAATCGACGTAAATTCTGAAAAAAATCATGAGCATTCAGAAAAATGCGCACATTCGATTAGTAAAAAACAAAACAAGGGTTTACAGTAAAATTGTTATAAAATTATTTATTCAAACAATTTATTAATAACTTTTGGGCAATATTATTATTGACAATTATAGTTCACAACTTTCCAAATGTTGCTGAATTTCTTCAGATTTTTATTGCATCACGAAGTACGGAAATTCCGATCAGGTACAATTTATCGGCTGGGCTATCCATCCAGTAATATACCTTAAGTTTGCTTCACTCTTTTTTAAAGTTCAGCGGTTTGAGATTCGTCTTATCATTGTTTTTTCTTGATTTTTCATCGTCAGGACTCAAGTTTTGTCCGAAGCAGTCACACAAATATATCTGACGACAGCGCTTTATCGACTCTATCAATTGTTGCTGGAAATCGGACGTCGAGAGATGAATAAACCAGCGTCCCTGAAGCTGCGCGTTGGGCCATGCTGCTGCTGGCCTTGTCTGCCCTTTCCGGACCTGGAAATGAATCCGACCAATTTGTCGTGGCTCCAAGTGATAGTTCTCCAGCTTCCCATCGTTCAGGTAATCATTATTCATGCCGCTGCCGCTTCCTCGGCCCTCCAATTTTTGTTTTTAGTCTGAGAATATATATTTTTTTCGGATTCTTCATTATTTTCGCTGGTTTTTTAGCTTCGGTTTTTCTCCATTTCATTCTCGCCCCTTTCGACGCGGCAAATTGGAAGTTTTTGCTTGCAAATGATTGACAAGTCGATGGAGAATAATAGAAAATTCTTGGACTCACTCGATCTTTTTTTATTTCCAGACTCTCCTTTACTGCGCACTCGGTTTTGTCGCTGCAGAGGACGCGGCGCTGCCTTCGAGATACGGAATTTTTCTGCAGCCCCTATCCATAGCGAGCATCCTTTTCGCTCTGTACGGCCTCGCGATAACGACGGCGAGTCTCCACGAAGTCAATCCAGGTGATAAACGAGACACAATGACGCTTGGGAAATCGTGAAAATCCGGGAAAATGAATTTTTTCTTCTCGAGAAAACGTGCTCGACGAGAATGACTTTTGATAACGCGTTTCCTTGCTTCTCGTCACCCCCGAAAGTCCTCAATTCCAGAAATGTTTTTCTCACTCTCGTATTTTCGCTTTTTCGAGCCCCGGCACCTTTGCTCAAGCCTTTTTTCAATGGAGCCTCCAAAAAGAAAGATTGCTCGTACGAGCGAGGAGCTAAAAAATCTTATTTACACAAGCGGACTTGGGGCTCACTCCGAATAAATTAACAGCTACACGCTCAAGACCACACGCATGTTTTCTGACCGCGAGGAAAACACATTCGACGAGCGATCCAAAGAATAAGAGAATTTCATGAGCCAGGAACCTTTCTGGACGAACCTGTGGAAAACAGAACCTCATTTTTCCTCGTTTTTTTTTTTCTTTCAGGCATTAATATCACCCACAAAGCTACCGTTCTTCAACTCGTTTTGTTCTTCACCAAACTTCAAGGCTTGATCATAAAAGCTCTCTCAGGAACTGGACTCTTTCCCTGCAATCCACCAATCACACCCCAGATTTACTGCAACTGTGAGTATTTCATTTAAAAAACCCTGAAGAAGTCAAGCTCGAGGAGAAAATTCGATTTTTAAAAATTTTTCCTCCATCACCCCTTAATGGGCCTTTGTACCTAGGGACAGAAGTCATTTTCAATTCCCACAAAATCATCGAACGCCAAAATGTCCATCAGCAAAAAAATTCCCTTGTCATTGATAAATGATCGGTTTCATTTCATCCTGAGAATCAAGAATGATTGAACCAGCCAAAAATAAAAAGTGAAATTAAATATTGTGAAGGTCCAACTGGCTCCGAGCCAACAAAATTCATTCATTTCATTCAATAACAATTTTTCTCAAGCTAAAATAAACAATTGCTCCATCCCAGCAGTTTTTTCAACAGGCCAAAAGAAAAATTCAGCCAAACGTTTATTTCTACCATCATTGAAGAAAGTCCAAAGACGCGAAAGCGACCGCAGATATTTTGCTGTCAATCAAAAGTTCATTTCCAACACTGCAAATCTTCATCGAGCCTCCCATTTCTCATCGAATGACTGAATTAAAAAAAAAAAAATTGACAAAATTGAGACAAACATTTCGATGAACAAGTGAAGAAACTTCATCGCAAGTCTGTCAAATAGAATAATTGGCTCTACGAGGTTTCACGACTAGCACATTCCCTCCGATCTTTTCAATTCCATTAAACTCCAACGCTCACACACACACACACACACACAAGTGCCCACGGACTTAATGAAATTTGGCAAAGACTCGAGAAGGAGCGTGTGTCTGGAAGAGAGCAGCGAGACCTCAGTGGTCCACACTCTGCTTTCTTTTTCCTCGTTCCATCATCATCATCTCTCATCTCACTTTCCGTCCCCTTCCAATTCTGCAAGGCTCGCGCAGGGAATTACCTGTGGAGTGGTCCGCCGGAGGAGCCAGAGGGAACAAAGGACTCGGCGAACCCGTTTGATGACAGAGAGATCTCTCTCTCTCTCTTTTTTTTTTTATTTTTTTTTTTTTTTTTATTTATTTTAAAAACCTTTTTTCTCCCCTCTTTCATCTCTCCCTCTTTTTCTTTCTTTCTTTCGTTCTGGTGCAGGGCTCGTGGTCCTGCTTGGGATCTCTGGTGGGTTAATCGGTGGGCAAACGGGTTGAAGGCGGACATTGTACAACCCTTAAAAAAGGAGGAACGAAAAGAGAGAAAGAAGGGCGGGGATGGGGGGATGAGGGGGGAGGGGGGGGGGAGGGGGAAGACGAAGAGGAGGCACGAACAGTGAGATGTATTCACCGAGACTACCGACTCTTTCTGGCCCTTGAAAAACTCCAAGCCAAATATAAAAGCCACGTGAGTGAGTTTCGCGTTAAATGCAAAGTCTCGAGTTTCATTCTCAATTTCAGTTACGTACAACGCGCTGATGCTAATCGAGATGGTTTTCCTGTGCTATGCCGCGAGACACGTCTACGTTTATGCCCAAGAAGACACCGACCTCGAGGCCCCTGCACAAAATCAAGGAAATCGCTCAGCCCCCAACGAGATTCGTTTGAGGATAGAAACCCCTGACAAACCTCAGGGTGGCAGCAACCCTCCGAGGAACAACAACGAGGGTGAACTCAGGGCCACCGATCCAGCCTCGGCGAGCCCATGAAACTTCCCCAGGACGCTCCAGAGTCGCTGGACTACCACCTTAAGAGGAAGGCCACCCCCCCCCCCCCCCCCCCACCCTTAACGGAGGGGGTGGCCGGTCTCGATCTTCTCGGAACAACGATTCCTCGGGGCTCGTCGCCTTCCGAATATTGCAATCAAAAAACATTCGGGAATTTTGAAAATCCTGAGTACCCGCCAGCCTGCGTTTTTGCGCGCATGCGCGACTTTTCGGATATTCAAAGCCCTCTAACTCGAGAACGGCTCGACCGATTTTCCTGAGCTTTCGCACAGACCTCGAGCGTCCGATGATCTTGCACGAGGACAACTTTCAATATTTTCTTCCCAGAATTAGTTTAATCGCCGAGGGGATTACTCGAACGTTCTTCAACAAAATCGACACTCGCGTTCGACCCGCCCGAAATCTGAGGCGTCCGCCGAGGCCCCGGGTCCCCCGCAATATCTGTAATCTTCGAGCCCAAGCGTGCCGAACATCCATGGAAAGAGATCTCGAGAGATCTCTCATCTGCCAAGATGAAGAGGGTTCCGGAAGGGCCTTCCAGAGGTCGTCGCAAAAAAAACAACGAAAAAAATACACTTTCCGTGCACGCATTTCTTATTCCGGGTTCGTGCACTCACGAATACACACGCGTTCGTCCTCTGCGCGTACATTTATGACGATGTAACTCCATCATACCGGTTCTTGGCTGTCCCTTTAAAATAAATAGGAAAAAAACTTTGTGTGCTACAATAATCGTGCAAGAGTACCAAGAGATTCGTCCACGAGATGCGAGGCGTGGGCTGAATATGTGAAGAGATTGTGACCGAATGATTTTTCTTGAAAAACAAAGGAGTCAGAGATCCGAAAAATCCTCAGTTTTCGGCGCTCCCTCTGCGTCGGACGCGCGCAGTGAAACGATGTGACAGCTCGTCTTAAGCGAGCCAAGACACAGAGTGTAATTTTAGCTCACCCCTCCTCGGGGATATTTTTATGATCCGAAAGGGTCAATTCGAAAAAGGAATGAGAACAAAAGAAACAATGTCGCCGAAACTTTGTTTTTCGATCCTCCCCCTTCTTGCCGCAGAGTCTTATGTACATAAATACTTTTTTATTATTTATAAACCTTCGAAATTAATGGAAATAAATTTTATCGATTAATCGTACGAATGTGTATTGGAGTATTTGTTTTTAGGACGATTTCAGGAGGAATCAAAACCTTCGGATTATCAGCCAACGCAAATAGTCTGTTTATCGTCGCTGATTTTTTTTTTTTTTTTTTTTTTTTTTTTCAATTAGAAACGACGAAATTGTTTATCGTTATAATTGAAAATATTAATTTCATTGAAATTTTTCACTACCGTTTATAATCGATTGAAAAGATTGAAATAAACATTTTTAAAAGATCGATTTTTATCGTCGAAAGTCAGTCCGATGAGAGGTGTCAAGTGTGAAATGCTCGGAGATGAGATAACGCAGCGAGAAAGAGTTGTGCCACGACCGAAGAAAGCTGGAAAAAACAAAGTGGCGTTAAAAGGCTGCGTCTTCGTTCCCGGGGCATTCGCAGCTCGAGGAAAAGTCTCGAGTCGAAAAATTGGGATCAGCATCCCTGCGCGGTCTCTTCTCCTCAAATGAATTTATTTACTCGTACATTTGAGCTCGCACACGCGCACGAGCAAATGAAACGAACCACGTGCCAGACTCTCAGCGTAAGTATAAACAGACGTCCTGAAGCATTATCGTTCCTTCTCGTCCCACTGACGAATCGCAGACGCGAGAAAGCAGCCCTGAAAAGGGGCACAAAATTCAGCTCTCACTGTCTTGTCCCTCGCGGTCCATACCAGCTTCGCTCGTACTCGAGATTTTCGTCGGACTCTCAGACGAGGATTCCTCAAGTGTAGAAAAATAAAAAAAACATTCTCTCACAATGCTGCGTTTCCGGTCGATCCAGCACTCACCAGAACCTTTCCAATGTCTCGAACGATCTCTCAACCAAACCTGGTCGAGATTCGCGGATCCGTGTCTCGTGTATATATAAATACACGAGACAAGGATTTTCGCGATTCCATCGACAGTTTATTTGACGAAAATCAAAAAATGTGGATTCGTTGCCAAATTTAGCTGATGCTTAATTTCCAAAATTTTTATTGATGCGAGGAAATTTTTCTTTTTTCTTTGATTTATATATTTTATTTTATTATTATTCATTAATTCGAATATTTAATTGTAATTAATAGTACGCGCGTAATAATTATTTTTTGAACGGGAAATATCGCGGAGTGAAAAAAAAAGTGTTGGGACGCAAACTCTGTGAAATTTTGTCCAATCGACTTCATTGAAAAAGGATTCTCTTCAGAAAATTTATCACTATCTTCGCATCGTAGAGTTTTTTTTTCTAATTGTTTGCTTTTTTTTTTTATTAACGATTTACTGCAAAATTTTTGTGTAAAATTCGATTTTTTTCTAAATGGCTGCCATTTTTTTTCTAATCAAAATGTTCAAATTTCCTACGATATGCTACGATAGCTGTATTATTATAATTTAATAATCTTTTTGCATTTTTTATTTCGGATGCTTGCTGTGGCACTTGCACTGTCAATCGTCGAGGAGTCTTTTTTTTGAGACGCCATTTTGCGAGCGCTCCTCTGCTTAATGAAATGTACTAAAAATTAAAAAAAAAATGCCTCGTACACTTTATTACTTCAATAATTATTACACAAAATTTCAGATAATTTGATCGAGCCCTTTTCCCAAAAAAAGAATCCCAAAAAATACCTTATTTTTGAGTCTGCGTGTTATTATTATTAAAATGGAAAACTCGGTAATTTTTAGTCATTCGAAAATAGTCTTTTCATCTAATTTCGTTTGTAATTCATTTTCGTATTACTCTTTTCACTTTTCGAATGTTCTGGTATGAATGTGACTTATAAAAAATCATAAATTTTCTGAGAAATGGTGTGAGTTTGTGTGGATTTTTGGGACGAAAAACTGCACGTTCGTAAAGTGAATTATCGTAAGAAATGCATTTTCCATTTCGTTTGTTAGCTGATCACAAGCCAATCTCGCTGTGAATTAATGCTTGTTTAAAAAGCGAAAAAAATGGAGAAGACTCAAGATTGAAAAAAAGTTTACGAGCGAGAGAGGAAAGTTTTTAAGTGAATAAACATTGAAAATAGGCCCGAGGTGGTCGGGTAAGTACCTTAATAACTTAACGACCAATTCTCGGCAGTCTCGAGACACAAAGAGGGGGGAGGGAGAACGCAATTGGGAAAGCTTTATGAACGAGATACAAACGCGTATTATCTCTCGTCGAAATGGCTCGTCGAATTTATTTCGTTTGTCCATTAAAGGTGGTCTGCGGGATAAATTTATTACGAAGCGAGAGCATCGGTTTCGTGAGGCAAAGAAAACCGGAGCCCGGGGCACCAAATTTTTCGATGGAAAAATATTTTTTCTGCCGGTAATCTCTCTCTCTTTCGGTGAAAAAGCATTTTTTCAAGCGTGAATCAAAGATACAAAAGTTTCTACGCAAACGCAGGTATTCGGGGCTGAAATTCCACGGTGTACTGCACCCGATCACGTTGGATTTACGTAAGCCTTGTTCCCTACAAAAATGCCGGAGGAGTCGCCAGCGGTAGTCCAACAGCCGGAACGACGCTAAGTCAAAAAATCAACATGCGAGAACCGAGAGCCCGAGAATCGGTGCTGCGAGCAAGAGACAAATCCACGGAGTAACTTCACGTTTATTCAAAGAATGATGCATTACGATTTCTGATCGTCAAAACGCCCCGAGTCTCAGGGCTCAAACGTCAACTTGGTTTCTTCGCTTTTTCCGAGCCTCCAAATGTGCACGAATTTCACCAGGACCCCGAATCCGAAGCCCCCCCTTAAAGGCCCCTTAAAGCTGTTCCCAAACACCAATGAATCACTCAGCACAGATGCCAACGTCGGAGCGCCTTTTCTTCTTTTGTACTGGCGCTCTTAACCCCAACATTTATCAGCTCCTAACTTTAGCCCGGACGATTTGAACTCGCTCGCCGGCTCAGCCGTGGATATTCATTGCAATTTTATCTTTCCGAATGAATGGTGAATGAAACGAGTGATTTCCGGGCTATTTTGGTGGAGATTGTAGCTAAAATGAACCGAGTCACGAGTCGTTTAGTTGTTTTTTTTTTTTCAAGTTTTGTGGTTTCTAACTCTTTCGGATGCCAGGGGACACAGATCGGTGAGGACTCGTTCTTTTTGGGGCGATAACCTGTGTTTTTCGACGACAACGTTCTTATAAGAAAAATGCAAAAAGTTTCAATGACTTATCTAGATTTTTGCGGTCGTACAAGCGCTTTTGGGTTGCTAAGAAAAAAGAGCGCTTGAGATTTCGGAAAATCGGTTGTGGGCGTTCGATCACTCGTCAAGAAATCACGATGTATTCAGAGGAATTTGATGTTACGAAATAAATGTACAAACGTTAGCGATTTATTTCGAGGAAGACGAGCCACAGAGGCTCCAATGAACCAGCAAAATCGGCGGATGCCGATTTTTACGATTTTCGATCGCTTCGATCGCGAGGGTAAAAATGAAAGAGTCGCGATTGGAAGCGAAGTTTAACGGAAATTGATTCCTGTCCTGTGGAGTTTGAATGCTGCATCAATAATTGATAACGAAATAAGCATAAATGAAGAAAGAAACTGGGGAGATCGGTAAGCCAGAGAAATATGAATGGAGAATGACGTGAAGATTCGTTAAATTGATCCCATTCTCATAAATATCCATCATTCGTTTCTTCGTCGTCCGGGTGAGCTGCTGGGCTCGACATCGGTTTACTCGTTTTCATGCCGATCGGTAAGAGATCGGCGTGGGCGAGAATAAATTTACTCAAATTATCACAAAGATTTTCTTTGGAAGGTAGAAAAAGAGTTTCCTCGGCGGTTGTCATATATTTCACCGTTTGATGGATCGTCGACGAATCGTCGAACCTGTCTCGATACCGATCCCTCCGAATCGTTGAATAATTCAAAAAATATGCGACATTTTTTGCGATTTGTTGCCTGGGATCTTCGGTGTCTCGGAAAGTCTTTAGCCAACGTATTTTTCGTACCGATTTCTAGTGACTTGTGCCCTTTTACTACCGATCTCAAGCCGCACAAATTCTATTGTTTTCTGCAAAAGAAAAAAATTTAGATCTCGAGCGACGTCTCGTCGATAAACCTCGGCAAATGGACCAGAACGAATCTCGCTCATCCCAAACGATTTCTCCCCATTCTTATGCCCTTTTTACTTGGAGAAAAAAAATCATTTATGCACACCTGTTCCCAAGCGCATGGCTTCAGGTTATTGCTCGTTGAATCTTAATAAATTGCTTTAATGGAGGCTAAATTAACGAGAGACCAGAGAGAGAGAGTTTCATATAAACTTTTTCCATTACTTTGTCAAATATTTCTTCGTAAGAGCTCCCCACTTAATTGGTAAACACAATTGGTTCCCTGGGTTCGACGACGAGTATCGACCATTTTCTGTCCCTCTCGAAATAACTGTTTTCTTCGACACAGCAATTGACGTCAAAAATTTCAAGGATTTCACACTCCAAGAATGACTTCATTTGGAAACAGATATTGTTGCTAGGTAACCAGTTGCGTCAACTAAAAATTCCCAATATTTCTGGGCTTTCGATAGCGCTGACGAGAGTCTCTTTTTGCTGCATGACAACATTTTTTTTCTCATCGAACTTTCGCGAAAAGCGACTGTTGCTTTATTACAGTCGAATGCACGAGAGAATCGAAGCTTCTATTTGCATTTTACAGTCATTTCCAAGCAACCCTTTTTTTTAAGTATCATTTAGTAACCCTTGGAAAATAGGAAATGTGCTGAAACTGTGAAAATTCGTTTTTTTTTTAATTCTTTCAATTTTTCATTTTTATTTGAACCAAAAATAATGGAATTCTTGCAAATTAAAAAAAAATATTCTATATCATTTTTTTGTTTTTATTTCAACCATTTTCATTATTTTTAAAAAATATTTTTAAAAAGTTTAATCATTTTTAAAAAATATTCTCATCTTTATAAAAATTTCTTCTTTTTTTCTTCTTTTTCGTATACTTTTATACAATGCACTCTGGCTATTTTGAAAAAGAAGTATTCAAGGTACATTGGATTGAACTGCAGTGGAAACATTTCTTTTTACAAATTTGGCCTTTTTTCGAAAATAATCGTCTTAAGAATGGACACTTTTTTGAACAACCGAAATTTGACAACTTTTCACTCAACTCGTCATTCGAATCCTATAATTATTGATAATCATTTGTATTTTTTCACAACAGTGAATTCTGGAAATTTCTTTCATCTGGAAATCTGGAAAGTCTTTACACCTCAGAATACACAATTGCACAACTTCTCACGTACAGAATCGATATAGCCAATATCGAAGCGGAAATAATTTATTCTTCATTTTTTATTTTAATTTGTTGTTCATGCCATCGTAAATGTGAATCGATATTGTCAATAATAAAACTCGTGTAACTTGGACAAATTTATAAAAAAAATGGATTCCCAGCATCGAATCGTCACTTTAGTTAGTTTTTTCTCGTGCTATTTTCTCTCCTCTTCTTTTGAGATGCTTTTGACGTCACTGATCGAGACGAAGCTCAATAAATTAGCATATTATCATACCCTATTATAGATATTACCAGGCATTTGAACAGATGTTTTTTATATGTAGAAACATTGAGTAAAAAAACTATTTGACGTTGAGCCAAGTGTTCGACTTAATTATTCGATTTTTGAGCAACGTTTTAAGCGAATTCACCCCCTCTGTGAATTCGATATTCGAACGGTCGGATCATCAAGGCGACGAAGAGAAATTACGATTCTCGTACTCTCAATCGCTCTGCTGTGCGAGGAAGAACAAAATGTGCAATCTGGCAAAAATCATCGTCGCACTTATCATCTGTGCAACAAGAACCAGCAGTGCAACGACTGGTAAATATTCATGATTTTTTTTCTTACTGCTTGTAAAAAAAAAAAACATCTGACGAAGAGATTTTACAATTTTGGAAAAAAAAAATTATTTCGAAGCAAAACGAAACGGTTTAAAATTTTTTTAATTTTTTCCCTTTTGCATTATCAATCCAATGTAACTTGAGCGTTGTAAAAAGCATGAATAATGGAAGAAAAAAACAATTGGAAAAAAGTAGAAATTTTGGAAAAAAGAAATCTTTTCTTTTTTGTTTGATATAAAAAATTGAAAGAATGAAAAAATATGTTGATAATTCTCGAAATAACCCGATTTGCGCCTACAATTGTGTGACTGCCACTTTTTATGATCCGCAGGCGTCGATCTACAGCGGCAGAGCAATGTCACCGTGGAAATTTCGGATCACTTGTGCGACACGCCGGTGTGCATTAACTCCGGTAAGTAATCGAGTAACAATCGTGACTGAGACTGCTGAATTTTCAACTCTCATACCCGGAAATACTCTGATCTAATCGAATCGGAATTAAAAAAAAAAAGTTTATTTCACTTTTCCAAAGAGGATCACGATGATTCTCCATCATTTTCTTCCAATTTAATATAAATAAATAAACGTTATGTGCGATTTTCAATTGAAATTTTTCACGAATTTTTAATCGCAAAAATAGTTTCATTTAAAAAAATGTTAAAAGGAAATTTTTCATTCAAGTTCCACTGTCATCGAGCAGCTTTTCAGACGAGCTCTTTGAAAAATGTTTCAGCTCAACGGATCCAGAGGAACATGAATTTGGACGCGCTTCCATGCGACGATTTTTACGAATTTGCTTGCGGCAATTTCATGAAAACAGTGGAAATACCCGTTGGGTATGCCGAAGTATCGCCGCAGAGAGTGGCTGCCGAAGAAATTCAGTCTCGTCTGCAAGAGATCGTTGAAACCATCGACGAATCGAAAGCACCCAAACACTTCAGGCTGGTGAAGAGATTTTACGAAAATTGCATGAGTGAGGGTTTGCAAAAATAACGTTTGCAGCATTAAATTGTGATTAAAGACGAAAACGATTTGAAATTTTCGAAAATACGATTTTTTTATTGGCTCAATATTGACTTTGGACCTTTCAAAATATGATGAAATCAAAATACAGTAAAAATATCTTGAATAACCAAATCTAAACTGAATTTAAAAAAACTAAAACTTAAAAAAAAAAACAATTGAAAAAACCTGATCATTAATCGATTAAATTTCCTTCCACCTGGAAAAAATTGTTGAAAAAAACAATTTTTGAGGCAGCCACAGTGGCTTTAGCCCTTTGAAAAAAATTGAAATCCCTTTCACAGCATCGTTAGATTCGAACCTCGACGAAGACCACGTCCAGTCAGCCCTTTTAGAAATCAACATGAAAAATGGTTGGCCTCTGAAGTCTGGAGAGGATTGGAGAGAGACTGAGTTCGATTATCGCTACACGTTTAGATCCTTGTTCCGCAAGAGCTTAGCTCCGGACTTAGACAACAGATCGCTCAATAGTTTGCAGGTACGGAAAAGTTTGAAAAATATATTTTTTTCCAAAAAGTAAGCTTCTCATTGATTTTTTAGCTTCAAGTGAAAGATCCACCGCTGGCTCGGAGCTATCTGACATCGGGAAACGAAGTGGGTCTGAGATACCATCGGTACATGGTTGACATTGCAGTTGCCTTGGGTGCTAAGGAGCCGGAGGCAATAGGTAGCCTCGCGAACACTTTTATTTTGGAAATGGAGCTCCAACGAGTACGTACGAAGATAGAAAAGTGGTTTTTTGGTGTTTAAAAAAACTTTTGTCCCGCGAGAATATCGCTAGGGAGCCAGTCAGACTGTCGTCGCTGTTGTAACGTCGATTTTGCACGAATCTGTAAAATTGTCGTTGCAAGAAGCATGTACTAAAATTTAGAGAAACAGCAACGTCAGATGCTCGGTTATTTTTAATTGTACGCAGACCGTTTTCACCGAGCACGATGACCAGGATTTGAAGAATCGATTGTTCAAAACAACTCTGGGGGAGCTGGATCGGAAGTATCCGAAGTTGAATGCAATGAAAGCTTTTGGAAAACCCCCTGAAACGGTTGTTCAAATGACAGTGGATTGGGGGACGATGGAGAGATTGGAAAACTGGGTGATTCGAACGCCGAAAAGGGCCTTGGCGAACTGGGAAGCCTGGCGGTTCTTCGCCAAACAAGCTCCCACTTTCGGGGGTTTTTTTACTCGTAGAACGCAACTTTTTAACCGAATTCTCACAGGAACGAGCAAAGGAGAAACCAAATCGGAGTACTGTATTTCGAGGACTCAAAATAGTTTGGGGTTCGCTTTGGGTGCTTTGTACCAGAGAAAATACGTCAGCCAAACTTCGTTGGATGACTTGAGCCTGATGTTTGACAAAATAAAGGCTCAATTTTCCGGATTCATAGAAAAGGTTTTTAGCTCCGGTTGACTCAATTCATTCTTCAATGCAAATGAATTTCCGTGTATTGCATAATCTACTTTTTAGGCTCAATGGTTGGATGGCGACACGAAAAGAGATGCTCTCGAAAAAGTGTCGAGTGTGAAGAGCAGCCTCGTTACTTGCCGGGAGCCGATTGGCGACGATGAACTCGAAGCTTTCTATCGCGACCTTGAACTCTCGGACGATTCGTTTGATGAAAACCTTCGAAATATAACGAAATTCGAGGCCAAGAAAAAATCTGACAACACCTTGACCAAAATGAGTCGAGCTCATTGTGGACATTTTTTAATAGACACTAAATACTCACCTCGTTTCAACTTTATCCGTAAGTTTTACAGAATCTCACAGGTTGCCAAATAACAAAGAGAAAAAAAAATTCTTCCAAAACGTTTTTTTATCCTTTTAGCTAATAAGTTACGGAATTTTTTTTCATTCCCCCAAAAAATGAAAATTTGAAACAGGGAGAAATTTTGGAGCCATTTCAGTTTTTCTTCGAATGCTTTTTTCAAGAAGCAGTCGAAGTGCGTTGGATTAAAATTGCAGTAGGAAAAAAAATTCATCAATTTTTGAGAGATACCCAATGGTGTCCTGAAAAAGTAATTTTGAGAAAAACACATTTAAGATAACATTCTTTGGCATCAATTATACAAATACAATTTTTTTTAAATTTTTTTACCTCATGGTTATCGAATAGTCGAGCGTTAAATCAAAGTTCTTATGCACGAGATGGATAACTGTGTATATTAGGGTGCTTCAAAAAAAATCGATATTTTTTTTTTTCGTGGGCCGAAGAGAGGTGTTAGTATATGTAAAAAAAATGACTTACTCAAATTTTCAGATCTTTTTAAAAATATATAACGGTCCCTCAAACGACTTTTGTATTTTTTTTCCTGTTTTGGGGACAAACGTCATGAAAAAAATCATAAATCGTTATGCAAACATAAAATGCACTTCTCCCTTGAATACATGAAACTTTACCTTTGTGTTGAAAAAAAAAATCATTAATTAAACGGTCCCTCAAATGACTTTTCTGTTCGTATGACATTTTTGTTCGTACTAGTGCACTTGTACTTGTTACATTGTAGACCGTGAAGCAATATAAACAGAGCTACAAACATGGAAAAAATATGCTTCATATTCAGCGCAGAGAAAAATTATTTCCGAGCTAAATATTCAAAAAACATATAACATAATTTTGCAATGAATTTGCGTAGTATACTGGAATACACATGTTCAGCGCATTATTCCAATGTATTTTATGCTCACAATATTTCACTTATTCAACAAAGAAAGTGCATTTTATGTTTGCATAACGTTTCGTGACTTTTTAAGACTTTTTCCATGACGATTTTCCTCAAAATAGGAAAAAACATAGAAAAATCGTTTGTGGGACCGCTAAATATTTTTTTTTTAATCTCAAAGTTTGGGAAAGTCACTTTTTTATATGTACTAACATCCCTCTTCGGCCCACGAAAAAAAAAAAAATCGATTTTTTTTTAAGCACCCTAGTGTATATGTAAACTCCATGCTACACGTGAACTTTAGCATTCAATTATTCGAGAGCTATGTGGTAGAAAAATCTAAAAAAAAATATATTGTCTTATATATTTAAAGAATAAATTTATCAAATTTTATTAAACTCTTGTCATTTTGAAATTCTTAATATTTTTAACATGGTTAAGCATGGCAACATTGTATCGTCGCGATCCAGCCTCCTTAAGGTTTCAAGCGCGCATCAGGCCCTCTCCTTGGGCAGTCACGTTTTCTTTAACAACCTTCGATCCATAGAAAATTTTTACAATCGACTTTCACAGAAATACGCCTAAAACTGTAGAGAATAATAATCTATAAAAAAAATCGATTTTTTGAAAATTCTGGACTATTTTTTAAGTTATTAAGGCATTAATTTTATTTTTTTTTTACTTGGTCTTATCTGAACAGAACTTGCTGCTACTTTGTATACCGACTGGAATCTCGATATAAACCGTCCAACACATTTGTACGGCGACGTATTGTACGACGTTGGTCGACCGAAATATCTGAATTACGGAGCGGCTGGGGGAGTTATCGGACACGAAATAGCGCATAGTCTCGGAGTCTCGACGCGATATTATAACAAGAATGGAAATCTTAAGTTGACGTGGGATTCGGAGAGCAACAAAAATTACCTCAATCGCTCTCAGTGTTTTGTCTATCAGTATGGAAATTACACGGTCGATGAGTTCGGAATTCGTGTAAGTTTGATTTCGGAATAATTGGCCAAGTGGTAAACGACGAAATAAAGTTTAAACTTCAAATTTACTCTCTTATACAGCTCAACGGTTTTTCAACAAGAGATGAAAACATCGCCGATAATTCGGGTGTCAAAGCAGCGTATTACGCCTACCTCGAATGGGCGAAAAATGCCGAACGGGAAAAAAGTTTGCCTGGACTCAATTATCCACCGAATCAAATGTTCTGGATCGCAATGGCTAATTCTTTCTGTACAAAATACCGACCGGAATACCTCAAAAGTCGGATCTACCAAGACGTACACTCGCCGAATAAATTTCGGGTCAACGGCCCTTTGGCCAATTTGCAAGAATTTTCAAACGATTTTAAATGCGACTCAGGAACCAAAATGAATCCGAAAAATAACAAATGTCTGTTCTGGTGATGGTTTTCAAAATAGCCTCGAGAATGGCGACCTGAAAAAAATGTGGAATTCGATCGTTTTTGGCTACCATCGCTTTCTGTATTTGGCCATATGTGAGCATAACTTTGTTAAATTGATTTTTTCGAATGACCAGATTCCGTTCAGGGGTGACGGATTTAAATAATGCTCAAATAAAATTGAATTTTATACTTTTTTTTCGATAAAGCAACATTTTGGTTAATCAAACTAGAACGAAATTTTTCAAAGTGTTCATCGAATCAATACGTCAAAAAATTCGTATTTTTTTGCATTTCTCGAGGATAAATCAGCGTTTTAAGTGTTCTTTATACTAACTTCGATTGTAAAGTTTCCATGAGAAAATTTTTTTTGAAAAATGATGGAATGGAAAAAGGAGAGAAATTTCGTAGCATTTTAAAACCCAACGAATTCGGTGCAAACGAAATTTATTCGAAACATTCTGTTATACGGTCATAAAATTAAAAAACGTGAGCAAAAATGTTTGCACAAGCCTCCTTGATATAGCTAAAGTCCTGAGGCCACCCTGGGATTTTTCAAACATTATGCTCCAAAAGATTTGATGCGTGAAAAATCTCTAAATATTTCTCTTAATCCAAATCTTGATTGTACACTCAGAATTATCTTTCCCAAGGACGCACCCAGCATTTTTTCATCATATTACACAAATATTTTCACAAATAATTGTTTGATGACTTTCTCATCCCGTTTCAACTTTCTGCCTTATAATTGCACACGAGTTTGACGAAAAACAATGCATCGAAATAATTCTACGCACTTTTATGACGGAAAGCGAGTGCCGGATTGTCGGAGCACCTCGTTGTCCTCGAATTCCTCAGGGATTTTGAAATTTTTATCAATATTTATTCTCAACGTAGGCACATTTCCGATCAACTTGTCAAACAGATCGTCGATTATCGGATTTTCGAATTCTTCGCCCTCATCCAGTCTCGTTATTAACGCTAATTGTCTCAACGTCGAATTCTCCACCACGTACTTGTAACGAGCGAACTGATCGTGCTCTATTCGAAATTCTATATTGGCGCCCAAAATGTCGCGTGTCATGTGGTTCTCCCCGATAATCCACGGACATGCGTATAGTGACCATCGATCAAACGTCGATCTCCCGAAATTTTCGGCTGACTCTTTCTCTTTCGTTCCGGGGATCTCTTCGAAGCAACACCTCCGAAATCGCTCCTCATCATCGAGTCATCTTTCGTGAACTTCGACACAACAACGTCTCTTGGATCTCGGAGTGGCCTCCCGAATCCGATCAATTATTTCGAGCTGTGAGGTTTCCCCGGAACATGAGAAAGAGCCAACGTGGGATATCCCCTCAATTAAGGAGGGTGGCTACGTTCGTCAAATTGATAAGAAATTGATCAAATTTGGTGATAATGTTCTTCAACATCAAGTGCGAAGACACAATTTTTTTCAAAATTTTCTTCTGCTTAGTTATCGAGTAATTACGGATTAAAGCAGATTTCTTATGCCCGGAATGCATACCTATATATATGGAAACGCTATGCTTATACACTTGAACTTTAGTGATCAATTACTCGATAACTGTACAGAAGAAAAATTTTAAAAAATTTGTACTGTCAAATTTGGCCCTAAAGAATATGTTCACCAAATTTTATTAAATTCTTATCATTTTGAAATTTTTAATGTATTTAACGTGGTTTAGCATGGCAACATTGTATCGTCGGTAGCCACCCTCCTTAAAGATAAGCAATATTTATCTTTATAATCTTGTTCACCAATAATTTCTGTACTGATAATCTCAGATGAGTCTACGTTGCGAGAGAGCTACTGCATTGTGTGTGTGAGTGAACGAGTGGATGAATACCTGAATTCTATCGACAAGCCATTTTCTCTTTTCCTTTCAATATATATATCTATATATGTACAGTTACGAGTCCATTTTTATTTCCTCTGTCATGAAAGCAAATTGAAACATTATATACTCCGTCAAGTGGTCCATCCAGCAGTTGGCACAACTCACGAGGTTTTGGACGTACCCAAAACACAAGACGGACCAACACATTCCGAGGATGGACCTTTTTTCACGATTCATTCTCCAGCTATTCTTTTTCTCGACTGGGACAACTTTCAGGGAGTCTCGTGCTGCTTATTCCTGTGCATGCCTCCCAACACCATTTTTCTCGTCGATTTACCGCAAAAAACAATTGCAGCTCCGTTCGACGCTGTTTCGACTTCTCCAGTCTCCAGGAACCAACTGTTGCACAGCCACGTCGTTCAAACTGGACATCGATCGACGTGTGATCCTGGCCCAGTGGGAATAAACGATTGGCGAAATAAAGATCGTTGCCAGGTGAGGAGGAAACTAACAATTTCTCGTTTTTTTGCACCCTCGATTCTTCTTTCCTGCAGCTCGAAACTGCAGCGTCGTTGCGCGAAAGCTAATCCAGGTTTACGAGTATCGACCATTTTCTGCCCGTCTCGAAATAACTTTTTCGTTCGACAGTGCAATTGACGTCTAAATTTTCAAGGATTTCACACTCCAAGTATGGCTTTAGGCTCAATGCAGCAACATTGCAGCGTCAATCATTTGTTTTCCCATCGCTCATTTTATTTTTCTGTAAGAGGTTCCAAGAAGTGTTTCAAGGAACACATTTAATCGAACGCCATCGCAGATTTTTTATTCCAGATTCAAGCACGTTTTTTTCCCATCGATCTCTCCAACGTTGCAATGCCAGGTTTTCAGTGTTTCGTGTCTCCACCGATTCAACGGATCGATACTGTCGATGGGACACGTGTCATTTGAACGTGCACCGCTTCCCTAGAAGCATAAAGTTCGATTTGCTTTATTTTCCTTCGAAATTCGATTAATTTTTTCTTAAATGTTTTCTTTTCAGGTTTTCTTAAGAAAAGATTTAATAAAAAAATGTTATTCTGGCTTTAAATATTCTGCCCAGAATAAAATAAAATATTTTTTGCCACTACAAAAATATCGTGGAGTTGAATTTGGGAATTTTTCAATTGAAAATCATGGGAAATGAAACACGAAAATGATCGAATGCGATCGATTTTCGATCGTTCGATTCGGTCGGTCATTGATCATATTTTCGGTGAATACTTATTCGAATCCTTGAGCGGCAGGGGCAAATGTCCATTTATTCGGAAAAAGAGAAATCTGATAAAACGCAAGTTTCCACAGTAAATTTATGTGCAAAACACTGTGGGTTTTTCCCGCCTCGTAATTCTCGATTCGTTCCGTGTCTTGGGCGATTCCGGATAAGATAATGAGTGTCTCGTTGCAGCTGTTGTCGCGTCTCCGCACGGAAAATGAGAACAGAGAGTGAGGAGACGGGACGCGAGTGGGAGATGGGCGAGGGCGATAAATCCGGTGACGTTTTTCTGAGGTCTGTGAATAAACGGTCAAGAAAGAAGCGCGCCTGAAAAATTGAATTTCGAAGTCTCGTATCCGAGACCGGGAAAAAGGTCTCGGAAGGAAAATTTGAGGATTTTCGTCGCGTACGAATATTCGGTTGTCCGTAGATTCGTGCTCGCCGCCGAGACGAGGACGTGCTCGGGGTCCTAGGCTCGAGGATTTTTATCTCGAGGGCCAGGCCGACGAGCGAGCGTTCCTTTCGGCTTCCGATCGCTTTTTCTCTCTTCTCGCGATCCTCCCCCCATTCTTTGTGCCCGTTTTTTTATTCTCCGGGCCAGTGGACGGTTCGCTTACCTGGATCCCGATCCCGCCTGTTCCTGACAACGAAAAGGGCGCATTTTTTTATTTTTACTGGGCTCTCTTCGGGACTCGAACCACTCGGGGAACCGAATCTTTCTTTTACTATATGGCCGGACGAACATGAGGCTGGAAATGATCGAGATCAGGGGGCGCTTCAAATGTAATAGATTTAACAGAGTTTCCTTCGCTCCCTCCACGTGACCATCGACCTTCTTCAGTGCTCCGGGTCCCTAGGACCCATCGACGCAAGGATGGGTTTCATCCTTGGGCTCCTGGAACTATTCAAGGGGTTCTGCCTTAATTGGAATTTTCTAAAAATCCATTTTTTTATGCATTCGACGAAAGTATACAAATTTCAAATTATCATGCTGGTCAAACTTTACAAATGTTGGGCTTTAGACGTGTTTTTTTCTTCGGAAAACAAATTACTGGATTCCTCAAACAATGAGAGCTGAATCTACGACACTTTTTAATTGAAAAATTTTTCGTAAAAGTAATTTTCTCTAGGAATTTGAGCAATTCTTTTTTTTTTCATTTTTTACGATTTTTTATTCACAAATGCTCTCTCGGTCGACTAATTGTAGTGAAATTTGTAAAACGAACGCGAAATTCGAGAGATGGAGATACTTGGAAAATAACGGAATAAAGCTGCTTAAGGAATCTACCCTGATTGAAATTTTCATAAAATCGATTTTTTTATTGCATTTCTCGAAAATATACATGCTCAATCATAATAAAGTTTTATAAAGATCTGAGCAGTCCAAGTGCACTTTATCAACAGTGCACACCCATATTTTTTTGGACGTTTCTTCTCCCCCATTTTTCTGTACGAAAACTGAGTAAAATAGAAATAAAATCTTTTTTTTTGTGTATTTCAAGGGTATATTTTTAGGCCCAACACTTTTTATATCCATATTTATAATTTACACAGGTCAAAAAAAATTCGTGAAAACAGACTTTTTTTGACCGCCTCCTTAATAAAAATCTCGATGTTTTCGAAATATTCGCTCTCATATTCTGCGATTCTTTTTTTATGCCCATTGAATTGCATGCTCAACGTTCAACGAAGCCTCGTTCGAGGACCTTCGAACCCCACACAACCTGGAATTGAGATTTCAGTATTTCGACTGACGTTTTCAGGGTGAAGATGGAACCCGAAATGCAGACATGAGTAGATGATTTCGGGGTGAAATTTCCTGCCTAAGAACTTGGCAATGATTAGAATTACTCGTTTTCAAAATTTCTTATTTTCAGGTCGAGTTCTTGTAGTTAAAAATTTCTTTAACTGCGATTGATGCTGTTTCTGATTCTAGCGTCGTTGTCACAATAATTTATATTAATTTAGAGACTGAGGGATGGAAAAAAGGCAAATTGTTGCTGAGATTGACCCGAGGAATCGATGCGGAAGATTTTTTTTCCGTACGACTTTGAATCTCCATTTTCCACTTGTAAAATCGAATGATGCGAGGAAGATGAAGAAGAGCAGCGGGGTCCGTTGGATCGCCCCGAGCGTGAAAATCCTTTGGCGGCATCGAATCGAACTTTTTCCTCGTGTTCCTCGAGGAATTATCGATTCCGGTGGGTTTTTTTATTATTTATTTTTCGCTCTTCCTGGTGAGAGGCAGAGGGAAAAAGAGGGCCGCTGATTCGGTGGCGTTGAACGCCGGAAAAACGAAAATGGAGTCTCGCCGAGTCCGTAATTATGTGAAGGTTAATTTGCGGGTTCGCTGGACTCGGCGTTCCTTGCTGGGCCAGTGGAGACATGCCTAATCGTCGGCCCACCCGGATGTGGACCGAGACGCGTGTATTTTCAAGCCTCGATTCGAGCGATCGAACGAACTTTGTTTTTCCATTTCTCAATAATCATTATTCGACGAGTGACTGTGAAAAAAAATCAAATTTGCGCTCCGGGCTCCGGGCCCGGAAAACTCCAAGTCCCAAAAAGTCACGAAACTCCAAAAAATCCTCGGCGTTCAAGCATCAAAGCGTACCAGGACGAAAAAACGGTTTTTCAACCAACAAATCAGCGAGAAAAGCCTCCGAAAATAAAATAAGAAAAAAGCCTCTCGTATTCGACATCGACAAGGTATCCCTCCACCCGAAAAAACATCCGAGGAAAGATTTCGCGAAAAATATAATTGAAAATATATTTTCGAAAACTGTCGTCTCGAGGCAATGCCCCGAGCTGACTTCCCCCCGATTTTTTTGTCTCCGAGGGCCTCCGCCAGGAGGTAATTGACGGTGTCGATTGCTTTATGACACCTGCGGCTGAGCCTTTTTCTGGAAGACCTGCTGGCGTTCGGGAACTTGACCCGGGCTTCTGTCAAACAGTGAGGAAAGTGACTCCAGCCTCTCTCCCTCTTCTCTCTTTTTCTCTATAGAAATTTCCAGCAGTCGACCACAATTTGCTCAACTTCCAAGAACCATTGAAACCGCATGAGACCACGAAGCGTAGTTTGCTCGACGGCAGACCGAAATAAACGTTTGTGTATTAAAATATATCTGTAGATAGAATAATAGACTTTCGTTAAATTCGAGGGAGAATCGAACAAATGGCAATTCGGAGGGACTCTTGTCAGCTAATTCTCCTTTCATCCTTTCCCCTTCCAATGGTCTCATGAGAAAAGTAGAGCTAAGAGAAACAGCGAGAATCATCGAGGCAGAGTGCACCAATAATAATAATCTGGGCACGAAACTCGAGTCGCGATACGTATCCGTAGAACAACTCGTGCCATTGTCCAAATGTTCCTCTTTCCACTCAAGTGGGATGATGCCATCGCACGAAAAAACACGTACTGACAGAAGCCTCGCACGCAACTGAGGAATTCCAGTGCCTGGGGACTAGCTCCACCAAAAGCAGCATAAAATGACGAAAATTTCAAAAATCTTTCTCCACTCGACATGAGCAATTCGTATTCCTTCGGGTGAGATAGATTTTACTTGGTTTGTCCAAGCTCGGAATTCGAGTTGCTGGGTCATCCTTCGCTGAGGGAATCTCATCGGAAAGGACACTTTGCGATTGATTCTCGTCGATCCTTGGTTTTCGAGAAGCTTTTTCGGCCAGGAGCAGTCAAGATGTCGGCTTTTTTTCAACCCGCTTTTCTAAGTCTGCTCAAATACGTTTCAAAACTCCCGCACTAAACATCTGTATCGTGATTTTTTGACGAGCTACACTCAATTGAGTTTTTGAGATTGCAAGATTTCGTGAAAAACTCGGGTACCGGGATAAATTGGGATTGGACTTTTCGTGCACATTATTTCGACATTTTGGAAAAAAATGAATCTTCAGTCGACGAAAATAATGGAAGCAGATTTCACCTTAAAAATTTACTCGCTCATGATTTTTTTTAAATTAATTTCTCGACTGTTTATAAAAACAGAGCTAAAAAACAAGAAACTCTCTTGAAAAACTTATTAATGAAAGAACGAATTTCTACGTGGATCAATCACGTGTTTCTATGTCACGTTTATTTTATCGCTAATTAAATATTCATTATGCTATGAGACGTTTCAAACTCGTAATTTTCTTATCAATCTTTCGATGTTCAAATGTCACGAGATCCCGAAAGGATGTCTCACTGTGTGCGCGTCGATTAAGAGAAGAGAAAGAAACGTATGGGCAACCCCATGTCGAATCGAGTTAATTACACTTCTTTAATAGCCCAACAAATTTCACTTATTTCAGTACACTGATGCATTAGAAAAAAATTCAACAATAATCAGTCAAAATTAAATTTCGAATGTCAAATTTTCCTAATATCAATTTAAATCATGCAAATTAACGAAACATTTTATTGTTTTATTTTTCGAATTATTTTCTCAAAAGTTCGCAACAAATCGGATGAAAAGATATTTTCAATTTAAATTTACAAAATTAAATTCGAATCTGCGTAAACTGGATTGAAATTCATTGAATTCCCATTAAAATTTCAATTCAAAGTGACCATTTTTAATGTAATTACAAAAAAAAAAAAAAAATTTATTCAAATGACAATAAAAATGGATGTAAAGTGTAAAAAAAAAAAAAAAAACATGTAAATTTGTAATAATCGTGGAAATTCGATGTCAAATTCAAAAAAAAAAAAATAAACTCCCCCTCTTCATCTCCGTGATTCGAGTTTTTGATAATTTATTGAAAAAAAAAAAAAAATGAAAACTCATTGAAAGTATAATTTTTAATTGCTAACTACCGAGAAGACGATTCCAAAATGCCGAAATTCTCGATTATTCCTCGTAATTATAAGTAAAATTAAAAAATGTCATTCTCCGAATTTCCAGTGGTTTCATTCGAGTTTCGAATCGCCCGTACGTATGGTCCTATATACAGCAATCATTTCTCCGAGTGTGCTGGACTCGTGGACCTTAAGATCTTTCGCCGCCTGTTAATTGCTCTAATGGTCTGTGACACACTTATGATTTTAAGTGTCGAATGGGCACGAATACAGACGCAAGAAAAAGATCGCTTTTCGTTCCGTCTTCCTCGTCGCTTCTCCTCCCCGCGATGAGAGTGTGCATTATCTTTTGCCAAGAAATAACACTCAACGGGAGAAGGATCTATTAAAAAACACGCGCAGACACAAAAACAGCATCCCTTATCTCGAGCTCTTTACGACGCAGTTGCTCGCACAGCCACGAGCTCTTGCAAGACATTCTCGAGACAATTAACTTATACGAATCTGCATAAATTAGTAATCGCATTAATTCTGAGCTAATAAACATTCCGAATATCACAACGATCTTTTCTTATATCGACTCCCTTCCGTTCGAATTTTCATAGTTTTTCCGTTCTTTTAACCAATTCAATCGCAACATTTTTTATTATCCAATTGTCATGGGAAAAAAATGTTTTTTTTTTGTCAACTATTTTTGTATTATTATTTATTTAAATGTACTAAATTATTTTTAATTTTTTAAATTTATCAATTAAGTTAGTATGTAATATTAAAATATAAATAAATTAAATTTTTTAAAAACTTTTTATTTTTGTTTTGAAGACAAACATTTTTTTCCCCCATTTTTTCAACATTACAATGGAATTCTATTTATCGAATGTTGCGATTATCGAATTTTCATAGTTTTTCCGTTCTTTTAACCAATTCAATCGCAACATTTTTTATTATCCAATTGTCATGGGAAAAAAATGTTTTTTTTTTGTCAACTATTTTTGTATTATTATTTATTTAAATGTACTAAATTATTTTTAATTTTTTTAATTTATCAATTAAGTTAGTATGTAATATAATTAATTTTATTAAAATATAAATAAATTAAATTTTTTAAAAACTTTTTATTTTTGTTTTGAAGACAAACATTTTTTCCCCCATTTTTTCAACATTACAATGGAATTCTATTTATCGAATGTTGCGATTATTGAATTTGATGGGAATAACAGTGAAGGCTTGTAATGACTTTGGGTTTTTCTAAATTCGAATTTTGAAGGAGTTTATAGAAAAAAAATAAATAAAAAGGATGTGAAAAAATTGGAGGGCGAGGGCCTCGAGGCTAAATGTGACGAGTTTAGAAACGAATTTGAAAAGCGTGGCCGGATGATGGAGCTCGCGAGCGTCAGGCTCGTGCGGCCATCTGTTCGGGTCCCTGGAACAACAGCAGCCAGGACCTGAAGGATCGCTGAGGAAGAGGCAGCCTCCGAAAAATCGGAAAACTCACCGCTCCTTTTAAAAGAGACAGAAATTTTGTGCGTCTATAAATGGTGAGCGCGGGCTCCCCCGACATATGGCACGCGGGGGTTGCATCTTTTCACCCCCTTAAATTATCTGCAGCAGGGATGAAACGAGCTCCGCTCGTCAGCCAAGCAACATACTTTGAAAATAAATGGGCGTTTCACTAACAAAATCTTCGTCTGGCGATCTCAGCTCCCAGCAACGACGTGAAACCGCTTCAATAAAAAAATGATTTCTCGGGTACGAGAAATGAGAGCAACGTTTTTGAAAATATATTTTCAAAAAATAAAAAATTTTTAAATACGTAAATTTTCATTCGAAATTCGATTCACTTTTTCATTTTAATTCATTTGACTTTGTTTTTTTTACTAAATTTGCATTGAAATATCAAATGCTTTTATTTATTTATTTATTTTTTTCTAATCGAGTCGTGGAATAATTTTTTCCCATGGGAATGAATTTTTACTCTTTTATTCGTTCCTGACGCTCGTGATTTTGGGATATTCTTTTTTTTCAATTTCATCGTAGCTTCGAACGATTCCATTTATCATACGCTTTGGTATTCGAATGATAAAAAATATTGAATATTTTCTTCCAACGTGAATGAATTTCCACTCCTTTATTGGTTCAGTTCCGTTAAAAAAAGTTCTGCCAATTCCTCTAAATAAAAGCATGCAGAGGAGTAACGAAAAAAAGAATTTTCAAAGCTCATTCGATGCTGTGGGAACCGAAAAAATTTGGTGGCTCTAAAAAAATGTTTTTCGTATATTTTCATAACGAAAATGAAAAAAAAAAATAACGAAACGACGGCCACTGTCAGATCGAGACAAAAAGAAAAAAAAATTCGACAAAATCCTTCGGCCACAACCTCCTCCGTGGTTTCTTGCATGTTTAAAAATGATCGAAAATTTCAAAAGGATGTGAAAAATGAAGGAAAGACATAGACACAGCTCGATGCCAAAATGATCATGCGGCCACGCAGTTTTTCTCTCACTTTTGGTCCCGGTTCGGAGCTGATTGCTCAAGAGCTTATATTCGTGCATTATTCTTCCTCCTTCTTTCTTCCTCGCGAAGAACGGTTTTGTCCATCGCTCGCGACCATATGGTTGCCGGAGGCAGCAGGTCATTATTTTTCGGTTGGAAGTGAGGTAAAGAGGGAGGAGCAGAGGAGAAAGAAAGAAAGCGAGAGAGTTGAAGCATCAAGAAAAATGCAATACATAAACGAAAAGGCCATTCGAGGATGAAAGAAAGAGCGAGAGAGAGAGAGAGAGAGAGAAACGACGTTGAATTTTTGCCCCGTACAAAATTGCCCGAAAATTGCTCTCGGCAAACGCGTTCTGGAGCTCGCGAATAGCGAGGGCCATCCTCCGACTGCTCCTTATGCGCTCTTCAGCCCTCCTTCTTTCACCGAGCGCGCGGTTTATGACGATAATTTCATAATTCGAGATTTTTAATTTGAATTTCAATTCCGCGGTCGAATCAACCGTCCCCCGGTATTATTCCTTCTTACTTTTCCTCCCGACCGAGCAGCCGCGCATTATACCGACATCTATTTTCGTGCGACCCACAATCTGCACCCCAAATTAACGAATCAAACGAGCGTGCGCACAATTTTTTGTTCCGCGGACCCTTCGAGCCTTGAAATGGATGAAATTTTGAGAAAATTTCTTCCAACAGTGTCCAAAAATTTGTACAATTTATCTCACAATAATTTTTAGAGTTTTGAAACTTTCGAGTTCTCAAATCAATCCTCCGAGGACTCGATCTTTAAGGAGGCTCACGCGAATCCAACGGAAATCGTAAACTCCGACCTTAAGGGTTAAAATTTTGAAATATCCTGGAAATAAACAAAGTGCATCTATTCCAGGAATTATTATGTCGAGGAAAAAATTCAATTTTTTTAAGCACAGGCAGGCACACTTCCCAGGGCTTAATGAAATAGGATCCTCCCAACTTTATAGAGCCTAAAACATGAATAAGAAAATACAATGTCTTCAGATTTAAATGATGTCTTGAGAAAGCCCTGCTGCCGGAGAAAACCTCTTGGTAATGGAAAAAGAAAAACACTTATTTGAGGTTAACGAGTATAATAATGACGCAAACGGTGGAAAGTTTGACCACGAGTCAGCCGGTTTAAAATCACATTTTTCTTAACGATTTTACTGCGAAAGTATTTTAAAGGTGATCATGATATTAAAAACTTATTAATCTCAACAAATAAGTAACACATAATTTTAATAATTGGGAGAATAAATTTTATTCGCTTCTTTGATGACGAAAAGAGCAAAAAAGTTCAGTTGCTTTTTTGAAACACAAGTGAGGCTTTGTTTTTTTTTTTATTATTTTTATTTTTATTTTTATTTTTTTTTCATTTCAGCTCAAGCCAGCCATTCTAAAAACAAGGGATTAATGAAAAAAATTCTTTCTCACAGGAGACAAAGAATCCTACGTTCGATCTCGAGTTAGCTTTTATTGTGGGGTTGACGGATTTTGGGATGAAAATTCGTAAATTTCGAATTTTCGTTCTACCCAAGAGGCTGGTGGCAGTTTTTTTGGTTTTCATGATTTTTTAGGATTTTTATGATCGACTATACTTCCAGTGACGTTATGAATAATTGAAAAAAAAAAAAACAAAAAAAAAAGTAAAAACAAAATTTAAAAAAAATTAAAAAAGGAGAGACAGAAATTAGAAAAACGGGCCGAAATTCCTGGTCCCCTCGCCCTCACTCCTCTTCTCCTCTCCCGTCTCGTTATTATTTCTCGGGCTCTTTTTCCCTTTCACTCTATAAAATATGCTAAACGTTCGACGAGCCGGGGAGAGGCGCGCGCGTGATTTTGCTTATGAATTTTTCACAAGAGCGAGGGAGAGAGTGGAGCGAGAAGAGGCAAAAAAAGGAGAGCGAAGAGCCGCAGGGGCCTGTTATTTGCGAATTATGAATGTTGTAAGACCAAGTATAATAATCGAGCCCGCGTCTTCCCCCTCCCCGGAGCTGCGCGCCCCTCGCCATTTCGCCAATTTTCGGAGATATTAGCCCTCGAAAAAATGGCTAAAAAACGAGGGGATCTGCACTAGGAATTTTTAGGCTCGCCGATTTTTGGGTTCCGCCAAACTGCCACCTTTCCGCTTAATTTTCGTCCCCTTCGTGATAAACCTCGAAATAATCACTATAAAACAAAGCAGAAAATCGTCCGGGCCCCTCTCCATTTTTCTCTTTTTCTCCCCCCTCGTTTCGCGAGGCTTCCGGGGCTCATTGGAAACTGCTTTTGCGAGCGTGTCCACGCATAGCCAAATTTCGTAGAAACCTATCGCACGAGATCCCCGCGTACGTGGACCGTATGGCGGACTCCTTCGACCCTATTTTTGCTTAAGAAATCTAAAGATGCACACTAATTTGAGTAACTCACGCGATGATTCAGAGCTCGAGAGCAGGAGGTAAAAGCCACAAAAATTCACCGAACTTAATAAATCTGTATCGGAATTAGCGTGTCTAATAACTCGCCCGTTTGCTGCAGTCTCGGATCCTCCGAAAGCACCGTGAAATTGAGGGTCGCGTTGCCGGGGAGGCGCCTCAATTTATCGGGGAAAAAATGAAAGGAAATAATGATTTTTCACGGAATTTGATCGACAACGCTGCGCCCCGGGAGCCGGAAATCCGGCGACAACGAGAGCGACATTTTTCCTGAGGTTTTTTGAGCTCAGAAGCAGAGGATCGTTCGACGGGGCGATCCGCGCGGTCGCTCGTGGACCAAGGACTTTTGTCGAGTTACCGCGCAAACCGCAGCAAATAAATTGTGCGGGCCGGGCGAGCGGTGGCGTGGACAGGAAAAGGTTTTTGTTTCGAATAGACTCAAAGGAAGAAAAGAACTTTTGGTGGAAGAGCACGAAATGTCGAGAAGCCACGGGAGCTCTGGGAGAACAATGCCGGAATTTGGGCTTTTCGTCGGAAGCTCGAAAGCCCAAAGGCTCGAAATTTTCAGCAAAATAAGCCCGGACTCGGGCCTTCTGCTACCAACGCTTTTTACAAACCTTTTACATCGATCCGCGGAGCGAGCGGAAGGAAGGAGAAATTTTGATTTACAATGAGTCGACGAGAACGAAAGACTCGCCGCGTTGCGGAGAACGCGATCTTCTTGGGGCAAGCAAAAGAAAAAGGCTCGGACCGCAAACTTCCTGCGAGCAGAGCGTCCCGCGCGCAGGACGACTTGAAAACTTTTCGCAACCCTCCCAACTCCTTCGAGAGATCTCTCTACGCGCTTTTATCTCGACATGCACCGGTGTATGGGGCGGTCTGTCCAGGCAGACCCGAAAATCCACAACCTTGCGAGACGAGGGAACGTTTTTTTTCGAAAAACGATCGAAATACCGGTTTTTCCAAAATTCGAGAAAAAGGTGAAATTTTTCTTTTCAGAGCGGATGACAAATATTTTCATTGTTATCAAGAGCTCTCAACAGCGCCGCAGGATATTGCAAAAAATTTTGAAAAGTGGGAGACTCCAGTTTTCCGTAGATTATTCGTAATCTTTATTAACGAAAGTTCAAAAAAACTGTCAAATTATTTCTGAAACGTTTTCATATATGATCGAGCAAAAATAGCAAACGATCGATCCCGCAGAATGAGAGCATTTAATTTTAATTCGAATACGGGGATCGATTCGAAAAGTTCATAAAAACGCAAAATTTTCAACGAACGAAAAGTATTTGATTTTTAAATTAAACATTCGAAAGAGGGCGTGTCTCGAAAAAAACGTCAAGCAATGAGAGCGGAGCCGCGTTTCGAAAAATCTCAAATTCGCACCGCCGGGAAGAGCGGCAGGAAATTTTTCGTCGGAATTAAGGAGAGAGCTCGAGAAAAGTCGATTAATCACGAAGGCGGTTGGCAGGGCTGGGGGAGAAAAAGGGAGATCGAAGAGTGAGCGACGTGCATAAAAATTCTCTATATTCTATGGGCCTCGGTCGCGTTGCGTTGTTCGTCGTTGACGTCCTCGGTCCTCCGAAACCGCACGTCTCGATTGCGGCCCTAAATTATACGCGAGGTTGCACGCGCAGTAATTTTAACTCGCTGGGCCAAGAAAATAAAGTCGAATGGAGGAGCTACTCCTCGTAAAAGTTGGCGTTGCTGTCTCGCTCTCGTTTCTCGAGAGGAGAAAACCAGCAGCGAGAAAAAAGGGGGCAGCAAATGGGAGGGAGAAAAGTTGAGGAAAAAATGAGAGAAGGAGCGAGAGCGAAGGTTGCGGCGAGAGAGCAGTGCAGGAGGGGTCGTAAACCTTTGATTTACGAAGCGACTGCGCGAAGGAAAAAAAATGTCACCTCATTCGCTGGCATCGCGTACACACGGCAAGAGGATAAATATTAAAAAACAGACGATTGTGCCTGGGAGAGGGGAAAGAGAGGAGAAACTGGAAAAAACAACGGGGACGGAGATCTTGTGATAATTGCCGCGGTCTCGCTCCTCCCCGGGGACGTCCGGCGGGGTGCTGGGCGACGTTACGCGGAGATGAAATATCGACGGAAAAACGAGACAAATCGTCTGGATGTGTCTCAATGCCTCCCGGATTTAAATTCGGGGAGAAAAGAGGGAAAAAACTGGAGAAAAAATCTAGCGATAATTGCCTCGGTGGCCTGGTCCATGGAGGAGGAATTTCAGGGTGAGGAGCTCGAACATGAGGAATTTTTTGGGGATTCGAAAGAGCGGCTCGATCAAATTATTTGAAACTTTGTGTATTAATTATGGAAGTATTGAAGTGTGGGACGAATTTTTTTTTTTTTTTTTTTTTTTTTTTTTTTTTTTTCATTTTTAGTACTTTTTATTAAGCAGAGGAGCGCTCGCGAAATGGCGTCTCAAAAAAAGACTCCCCGACGATTGAGAGCACAAGTGCCACAACAAAAGCATTCGAAATCGAAAATTCGAAAAGATTATTAAATTACAATAGCTTTCGCAGCATCGTAGGAAATTTGAAAATTTTGATGATGAAAAAATGGCGGCCACTTTAAAAAAATGGAATTTCACACAAATGTTTTGCAGGAAATTGTTAATAAGAAAGTAAACAATTGAAAAAAAACTCTACGATGCTGTCGACCGGGTCAAAAAACATATGCTTTCGAGAAAAACGCGTTTCCAGTAGTATTGAGAGGACAAAATTGAAAATTGAATGTAACTTGAATATTAATATAAAACAAATTCTTAGCGATTATTCTGCTGTCGCCGGACCAAACGGAAACTCTTTCACACCCAAAACTCTTTTTTCATCCAAAGGGATGATGAAAAATGGTCGAAAAAATCAAGAAAATTCGACTCCATATTTGTCTCCCCACGCGACTGCAACTTTGGAGGAAAAACAAATGAGGGGAAATCACAATATTTTGGTGGGTGCCTGCATCCCAGTGGTCCATGAGCCCGGATGCTGGGGGCCAGATATTTCATAAAAAATCTCTAAATCTGCAGTTCGTTAAAACCGAACGGAAATCGAGCTGCATCGAGATAAAGAAATGGTCTGAAAATGAAGTTCTTCCATTTTCTTTATTCCCCCATTTTTTTGGTCCATGGAACTGCTTTGGACGCTGCGAAGCATCTCGTCGGATTAAGGCGAATTCGATGGACCAGAAGACGAGTCGGTTTCTCCTCGCTCTGTTTTTGTTGTTGCTGCACACTTCGAAATTGAGAGGGGAAAGTGAAACGTACGAGCAGGGCAGGGACAAAGGAAAGTCGAGAAAAGTGCATCGTTAAGTTTTCACCGTAATTTCTCGCTGCCTAATACGCTCCTTGATCGTAAACCGGCCGGAGAAAAGGAACTTCGGGTTAGCGGAAGCCCTACCCCGAAGACTCCAATAATAAATTATGGTTTCCCAAAATTTGTCACTCAGCCTCATTCCCCACTGGGAATAATATACCAAAGTCAAGTCATCGCGTTCGCTTTTCAAAGAGAAAAATTTCGACTCCCGAGAGCCCCTGGAAGCGGAGACCGTGACCAAAATTGTAAATTTTCAGCGTCCTTTGCGACCGCGTAGTCCTCCGAAATCCACTTATTCTCGGGGTTATAAAAACCCCAAAACTCTGGCCTTCCGGGAGAAACTTAAACCCGCGATTTCCTTTTTTTCCGCATTTTCCCTTCAAATTTTCACTTTTTTTCATAAGCCTTTTTTCATAAGAAATTAACGTCAACTAATTTTACCGGTGCGAATCCCTCCCCTTAAAAATGTTCGCGAGGAAAAAACGTGTCGAAATTCGATGAGCAGCGATTCGGAAAGTCAAAAAGTCTCCGCCGTTTTCTCCATTTCCGGGGGCCACAAAACACACGCGGAGCCAATCCCAACGGGATATTTTCCGGGCTCATCAAAGCCAGGAAAAAAACATTCGCTGCTCGCACAACGATATAGTCAAAAAGGGAGAAAAAGCCGGCGAGAGGCGAAACCAGCGAGATAAAGAGGGACGGAAAAGCCTGCGAGCGACGAAGACGAGTCGCAGGCAATAAATTCCAATTTTACAGAAAATTTGTCACCCTCCTTTTCGACGAGATGAAGAAGAACGAAGCAACGTTTGTGTCAAAGCCAAAACTCGTGGAGCTTAGGAAAGAGAGAATCCGAGAAGGCACCGACCTACCACCTGCCCCTTAAATTGCCCATTTCAATAACCCCCGCAAAAATAAATAGCTATACAAACCCACGTTAAACTGCGACCGTTTGAAAAAAAGCTTGAAAAATATCAAAAGCACGAAAGTTTATGAAATTTGAATTCATACCTTCGACAAATCACTCAAAAAAACCATCTTTAGCTTCGTTTTTTCCGTGCATGAAAATATTTAGTCATTTCGAAAAAGCATACTCGAACCCCTCAAGAAATTGGTATCGACGAATAAATATTTTTGACGTTTTTGCCGAAAAGAACGAGCAAAATGAAGCAGAAGCCAAAAAATTGAAGGAAATGTAGAAAAATCGAAAAAAGTAAGGCGGAAAAAAATTTTTTAGTGAATTCTCAAATTTTTGTATTAAGAAGCGACGCATGCAGCGGACTCCGGACGATTGTAATGGAAGGAGAGAAGCCGAAAATCGTTTAGTGGAAGAGCATAATAGATCGGAAGGAGAAGGAAGATCGTTTAGGGTACGAAAAATCGTTTAGAAAAAAAAATCGTTCTTAAGGCTGAATGAAGGACGAGAGTGCGTCGCGCGGCCTCGGACAATGGAAATTTGTCTCCGAGGTATTTGACGCGAGAAGAGAATCGATGAAAAGAGGATCCCGCTGGTCCAGGATCAGGATCAAAGAGGAGGAAGGGCGAAGAGGATGAAGGAACTCGCTTGGAAGAATTGTTGTCAGAGCAGGGGAATGAAAATTTTCTGCTTTGTTAGAGCCTGCCATAAGGATATTTGGATTTTTTAGTCCCGTCCCTCTTTTCTTGTTCTTTCTTTCTCTGCTTCGTTTACTTTCGGCCATTTTCAGGGCGTCAAAAAATCCCCGGGGGAGGTGCGAGAAGAGCTTCGAGGTGTGGATAATCCAGGCTCGGATTTTTCCTCGCCCGAACTCGAAACGATACACCAACGTTTATTCCGCTTTATACAAACACACCGCAAACACTCTGTGTGGCTAAATATCCGGATTTATCCTCACCTCGCCTCCCTTTTTCTTTATTCGAAACGTTTGCACTTCTCGCCTTTGCCAACTGTGGAAAATTCAGCAGGTTTTTCCTCCTCGATAAAGAGCAATCTTCTACTCTTATCGGACCGTCCTCGCTCTCTCAGACAGGAAATCCTTATCCACACCTTTCGCCACATTTTTCACCGGCTTTCCTCCACCATGAATCCATCCGCGCCAAATAACACTTTGTTACCTCACTTTTTTCTACTCTTCACACTACATTTTTTCGTACCAACCATTCTCAGTCGATCTCAAGCCAGAAGAGAGAAAATTTAATGAAAAAGAAAATGTTTAATAATAAAATTAACGAAATTGCATCATTTTTATTTTAAATAAATTCAATTTATTCAATAATTTATTAATATTATTATTATTATAGTGTATACATTATTTATTTTATTATTTTTAATTATTTTTTAGAATATTTTTCAATTTTAATTATTTTGCATTTATATTAATAAATAATGTTAATATATTATATTGTATTATAATTCTGAATATAATAATTTCAATTAAAAAATTAATGAATAAATCGTCATTATTTATAAAAAGGAACCATTTTTAGCCTGATTATTTTTAATCCCTTTCCTCGGGGATTTGCTGGCAATCGTTAATGATGAGAACATGAAAAAAGATCGAATATAAAGTAGAAAAGGTCATAAATTTTTGGCAAGTTTTAAAAATTCGCATTGAATCAACGTTTTTCCCTTTTTTAATCGGAAACGAAAGAAATTTTGACTTTTTCATTATTTCACTAAATAATATTAATAATGAATGATTTTCGACATATTATTCCTCCTTTTCTCATTTCCTATATTTTATAACGTAAAATATAAACTCCTTCAATTTATTTGAACTCGAAAAATGTTCGTTCAATTAAAATGTGCCTTGGCTGAGATGAGAATTAGAAGATTTTCCGAAAGTTTTCTCCTGCTCAGAGCAGCAAAGGACGAAATTCGAGTGTGTTTTTTTTTTTTTTTTTTCGTAAATCAATAACGAAACTGATTCCAGCATGCAAATGTTTGAAGAAAACTTGGAGCAGGTATCGATGGAAAAAAAAGAGTTTCCACGGTCCCCTTCGCCACCTTTTTTTCGTCTCCCTCGCTTTGCTTGCACAAACTCTTTTGGGAATTTTGGAAAACTTTGCTCCCTGTGGAGCACTTCGAAAACAGATTTCGGATGGTTTTCTCCTGTCAGAGAATCGAAGATGTTACTTAGGCGACAAGCTCTTGAGCTCGAGGAGATTATCTCATGGGACAGTTATCTCCAGTTTCGTGAAGATTACGACACTCGCGTTTATGTTCCTCCTTTTTTTCCTTTTCGCCCAATATCTCGGCTAGTTCATGCATGGAGCACTATTATTTCTGATAAACAATGAGCTTATCCCGAGTGATTAAACGGCATTTCGAGACCACGTTCGACCGAGGATTATTTCTTATTTGAATTTTTAAATCACTCATTTAATAATCCGATAAGATTTCCAATATTTTCTGTTGATTTTTCGACAAAAAATTTTCAGCTACGCCTCTAATCTTCTGCGTTTGCTCTCCTGTCGAGGAATATTTAAAAAAAGAGCAATAAATTACGAAAACTCGGAATCTGAATGAAGAAAATTTATCGCCACATACTGATAAAACGAAATTCTGGTAACCTCAAAAAAACCTGTCCTCAGACAACAAAAGATTATGAAAAAAACAAATTTGTAGAAAAAAACGTTCATTTGAAATTGCATTAAAATTATGAAGTCAATAAAATTGAATGAAAATAATGAAATTTTTAAAATAATCTTTATTCGTTTGTACGATCACCATCCAGTTGACTGGAATATTGAAATTCGACGATTGCAAAGCCCAGACGATATTAGTGAGGGAATGAATAATGCGAGGTTTCCATTTTCAAAGAATTTATTGAGTTTTATGAAATTCGATAACATCATTCGAATGATTTTTTCCTCGAGGCAATTAATCGATTGACCGGTAAAAAGGCTTCTACAAATTTCGCTCGATTTCGCAGCTAGAAAAGCCGAGAATGTCCAAAAATTTCGGTCGCTTTATGGTCCCCTGAAAAACGAATTTCCCTGCCTCGAAAAAAAATGAAATAACAAAAAAGGAAGTTGACAGAAATAGCCAGCCGGGGCCCCAGAGCGAGCGAGCAGATCCCAAGGGAGCCCTCAATCTTTGAGTTTCTCTCTCGCTCGCGCACCGCCTTTCGATTTGGCACGGTGGTCTAACAAAGCGTAAAATGTGGTGGCGCAAATAGGAAAGTATGCGCAAAAAGGTTTTCGGTCAGCTTGTGATGGCGACTGTGTGGCAAACAGGATCGAACAATGGCATCGCAGGCTTTCGGCGAGAGGACGAGGGGCGAGAGTTTCTCTCTTTGCTCTCTCTCTCTTCTCTCGAGCGGTGTTAAATTTTCTCTCGAGCGGTTCAGGCTCGCCGTATAAGCTACGAAAACACAAAGTCTCCACCGCGTTTGTTCCCAAAACCGAGAGTTTTTCACGCCTCCATTTTTCTTCTGGACAAAATATTCACAGATACGAAGCGCACTCGCTCGCTCAATGTTTCCTCACTTTTTAACCACCGAGAATAATAAATAGAGAGAGAGAGAGAGAGAGAGAGAGAGAGAGAGCCACGAGGACGAAGGAAGCGCTGAATTATTTGTCACGCAGGCTTCAAAATTCTATCTGACACGAACGATCTTTAACGCTATGACGAAATTCCTGTCGTCGAATCCCTCCCTCTAATGGCGCTCTTATACAAGCGTAAGCTTTTTTCATTATCTGATCTGCTCCGCAGGTTAAAATTTCTTCTTCATTCTCAAGTTACACGTCGCTTTACACGCCTTTTTTTACGCTCCCACACATGCGCGACTCGCTTTTTAATATCAAACATAAATCGAGGCTCGAGTCGCTGTGGGAAACACAATCAAACGCATCTCACCCGAATCTCTCGAGCCACGAACGCAGCCGCATCGAACTTCCTTGCCTAGTTAACGCAAACTTGAAAGAGAACGAAAAATTCATGATTTTTTAATTTTCAGGGTGAATTTTTTCAACTTTTTACTCTTCGGGGCTGCGATCACCAAAAATTGACGTTTTTTCTTCGAGTCCGAGAGCAACATTTTCCGACAATTCGGCATCTTAATCGAGATCACTTTTCCAACAATCCATTTTTTTCCATTTTTTTACTTGAAGTTTAAACGTTTTTTGTAAAATTTTGACTACTTTTTACGCTTGGGAAACTGCTTACAGAAAAGTTTGACATTTCATCATTGAAATACAAAGTTTTTCGATCATTTTTCAACCTCCTTCCAGCAAAGTGTGTGCTTTCGAATGGAAAATCTTGGATAAAAGAATTTAAGGGGGTTTTTTGGACTGACGGAAATAACTCACCATAACGAACTTTTCGGTGTAGTTTCAAGGATTTTTCAAAAGTACAAAAACATTTGTTTCATGTGAGAAATACTCATTTGTGCATGGTTTATGAGCCAAGTCTGATTTATCCAAGTTTCTCAGCTGCCTACAATGTGGGGATCGTAATTATTGTCTGCAACAAAAATTCCAATTTTTATCCATTTTCATGTATTTACCTTCCATATGAACTTAAAAAACCCCCGAAAAATTGGGAAATTCTATATTTACAGCACGTCGAAGTAATATTTTTCTTCTTTAAAACGTTTTTTTTTTCAAACTCGTCAAAAACATAGAATTTCGGAATGTTTTCAGATTTTTATAGGTTCATGTGTAATGAAAATATGTGAAAATGGAAAAAAAATTTGGAATTTTCGTTTCAGGCAATAATTACGATCTCCGCATTGTAGGCAGCTGAGAAATTTCGGCAATCAGACTTTGCGGATAAACCATACACAAACTAGTATTCCTCACATGAAAAAAATCTTTTGTACTTGTAAAGTATTCTTGAAGCTGTGCCGAAAAGTTTGCCATAGTGAGTTATTTCCGTCTACCTTAAAAACATTGCCGAAAAAATCGATTTTTTGACTTTCTAAAGCAGGACTCCCCCCCCCCCCCCCCCCCCTTAAAGAAAATGGTGATAAAATCAGTTCATCGGGTGTGCAGTTTTGGGAACGAATTTGCTTCGGAAGGCCCCGTAGGAGCGTGCGGGTCCTACGAACGAGGCCGCAAAAGTAAGTCTGATTACTGAGAATCGAGAATAGAGAATGTCCGTGGGCTGGCAACGTATCCGGCGATTATCGAATTCGGTTTAATCGTTCAATAAAATATAGAATAATGGGTGACGAGGCTAAATTTAAAGGAGGGGAATTCGGGGAAATCTTTCCGGCGCGTGTTTATGAAAGCGAGTGCCTTAATTTTTTCGTCTCTTTTTCTTAGCTGTGTCTCGTCTCGCTGGGCGCGATCACGGGGACGCGCGTAGTTCTCCCGCTCACTTTATGATAATCGCGAAACTCTCCGAAGCAATTTGCCGGGATGTGCGCTCGGATATTTATTCAACAGCTTCGAATAATTAATCTCAAGTATTTGTCGTTGGCCGATCAGTTTCGACAGTTTTTCGCGGAAGATATTAAGCGGCCGGGGCCCTCGAGGATGCGCCCGGAAACATTTGAATTTTTCGACTGTTTATCGCTCCATCAAAGTCCAAAAGCGTTGGAAAAAAAATGATAAAATATTTTGATTCGTCGTCGAATTTTTTCCAAGTCGCAAATGAGAAAACGGAAACCGGGTGATCGCTCAGACTTTCCGAACGCACAATTATTGCCTCGGAGATTCCCATCGAAATTTCAACCGCCTTTTAATGACACTTTTTCATCTGTGATTAGATCTTAATTTGAACTCGAGTCAGAAATCCTCTTGATAGCATACAGGCTCACTCCTCCGCACTTATAAACTCGTTACCTCCGACGATTTGCGTCTCTAAAGAACACGCGGGCTGGCTACTCCATCCGAGTGAAATTTTCGTTCAGTTATTCAACGGTTTATTCTCACTGGAATGATTCTCAAATAATCGGACGAGATTATCAGATAAGAAAGCCAATTTGGGGACCGAAATCATTTTTTTAAATAAAAATTCTCTTATTTTTGTTTCACTGAAAATTTGTACGATTGAAAAATAATAAAATCACAATAATTTGCTAAATTTTCATTCTCGTCGTCGACAGGGAACTGTTCAAATTGATTAAAAGTTGATTTATTGTATCGTCGACGTTTATTATCTAATGTTAACATTGCCGGGTTAAAATTGATATGTTTTACTAAAATATTAGAAACTAGAAATAAGTGAAAAATATTTTGATGCTTTGTTTAGCTGCTCAATTTATTATCCTAACGAAAAATCTTGACGAATTAAAACCGCGACGTCAACCTATTCACCTCTTGATTTTAAGGTAGTTCATGCAGGAGATAAATGTGCTTAAATATGAAGAAATACACACAGAATTATAATGCATCGAAAAATCTTTTGTCTTTCCATACAACGAATGAACGCTTCTTACGAAATTTATGAAAAAGTACACAATAACAATGAAGCATAAATGCGAAGATCTGGGAAAAAATTCGAGACGATTGTCTTACTGGTAAATAAAGACCTTAAAGATAGAACAAAATTGGTAATGCGAGCACTCGTAAAACTTAACGGATTTGCTTATTTCGGCATTTTGTTTAATTATTCTCGGCCTGGGCCATTCCTGCCACAGCCTTCTGTCTTTTTATTAACACTTTTTCCTCCACTCATTTCCCTTTGTGTTTTCCCTTTGTGCTCTCTAAAGCGATTTTTGAGATAAAAAACTGTGGTATCTTAGCCAGGGACGAAAGAAATTTGGCGTTCGGTCAGTGACGAATCCGCGATTAATCAATGGCTTGTAATTTCATTCGCCAAAAAATAAGTTAGGAAAATGTATTTAAAATTTCGAATTAATAACTCTGAGATTAATTTAGAGTGATAATATCTTTAATTGGGAAGTAAAAATCGAGCCAATTTAGACACCCATAAAATACGATTCTGCGGACATGATCTACCTTAAGATCGATTTTGTTTGTCATCGATTTGACTCTAATGGAGATTTCACACATTAAATCTGATTACACATGAGCTAATCGTGCCTGATTTAATTAATTCATTAGTTAGCGACATGCCCGCGTGCAAAAATATGCAACCACAAAATTCTCGTTCGAGTCGTGTCTCAATTTTGTGAGATATTTTTGAATTTATGATTCCAATGTTTGCTCGTTGTCACGAGCCTGCAATGAGTAGTTCGAGACAAACACCTGTTCATAGTGAATTCTGTTTTTAATCTGAGTATAAAATAAACTCGAATTTCATTTTTTTCAATAAATATATTTCATCAATCAAGATCAACGACGAATATTCGAATCTATTCCCGCATATTTAGGAGGAAAAATTCAAAGAAATTCGTCACTCAGAAAACAAACGATTTTTTGGAAACTAATGAAAATTCGGACGAACAGAAAGTAGCTGAGATAAAATAAGAGTGATTGGAAGCCAAAATTTTGTTTCGTCGACGCTCATTTTTCGTTTCTCTTTCGCTTCCAATTGTCCGAACCCACGGGAAAATAATGAAATTAGGATTTCCCGAGTGTTGAGATCCACGAGGGGTTTAAGGCAGCGTGCACGAGGCGATTGAAAGTTCGAGCGTCTCCGGATCCGTAGCCACCCTCGTGAGCCTGCGAGAACAATTTTAGTCCTTATTAAGAGCGAAGTAACTTGTTCGTTTCGGGATCGCGGTGTGATATCGACGACTGCAATATTTATTGAGACCTGAGCAAAGGGGCGAGTCACCCTCGTGCGTGGAGTGACGAAGCAACAGCTTGCCGAAAGCGAAATCGGAGTAGAAAGGAAGGGAAGAAAGAAAGAAAGAAAAGGAGAGAAAAGGGGAGGAAAAATGTTTCATCCCCTTCGGGGATGATCCCCTCGCGTGGCCACCCTCGCCCCCCGCATATCCAGCGCCCGAGGACGCCACGACAGAGCTCATTAAACGTAAATGAGTTCAGGGATTCCCCGAACGTACGTGGAGCCACAGCTTTTTTCATCTCTCGCCTCAGCTAGGCCCTTCAAAAATGTCGCACGTGACAAACCCATTATTTCTTCCACATTCCTCGTCAAGTGCTGACTCACTCCATCCCCAAAGTGTTCACTAAATTAATCGCGTACAACCTGCGAAAAAGAGCACAGGGAAACAAATGCCGCTAAAGTTTCATTAATCGTGCAAACCGCACCCCAAAAGACTCAGCCTCTTCGTTAACCCGTCTTTTTTCGTCGTTTGTCCCCTCAAAAGGACACTAAAATTTATCACCTCCTGAAACAATGCTTCTGAATTATTTCATTTGGATCAATATTTGCTCAAAGTTATTTGAAAATTCAACATTTTTATTGGGCTATTAAAATTTCAACAAAGTTATCAGTAAATTTACATTTCTTCAAATTTTATCAGCATTTTTAAATCATTTATTCTGCAGTCCACTGAGTCTTTTTTTATATTTCACTGTCTTTATCATCGAATTCACATTTTTTCAATTTCATTTATATTTTTTCATAAACGTTCGAATAAAATTATGAGTTTGCGTTCGCTACGTTTCCAAATCTATGAAAAATAATCAGTAAATTCCAGACAATTTTCAATAATCTTTCATCAAAATCATCAGTGAATTCGACTGTTTTAATTCGTCAATTTTTTTGTCATCAGTAGCTCGCCAAAATGCTCGAGTTCACTCGTTGTTTGCATGTTTTTTTTTTTTTTCTTTTAAATTTCATCAACATTTGATCAAAATCAACTACGAGTTCGTCCCTTTTATCACATTTTATTAATATTTCACCAAAATCACGTACGGGAATTCACGCGCACGACTTCTTTCCCATTCCGAATCCTCCCATTTTTCCTGGAATATCGATTTTCCAACGAAAGGATTTAGCCATTTTGTGATCGCGAGCCGCAAAACGCGTGAGCAATCGAAGCGGATTTGAATGCCTGCGTAAAATGGGGTGGATCTGCCGGGGACGCGTCTAATCGCTTCTCGGAATGGTGCGATGACTGGACACACGTTGCACGCGAGTTTTACGGGATGGATAAATGGCACAAAAGTGTGTCTGGATCGTGGTTAATCCACGTCTCCATTATCTTTCAATTCGTCCTGCTTTCAAAATCATTTCTACGTCTGTGTATTGAGACGCGCATACGCGGATGGAAAAGCACGTGAAATATGTGTACAATGCTCGAGTCCAGGTGTGAGGGAAGAGCTCACAATGAAACGTCACGTCGACGAGCCTCGCGAGGATCCCCATCAGGAGCATCAAAGCAAAACGTGCATTTCGACCCTAAACCTTTCCAGAGCCCTCGATCAATGGCTTTTGCTAGACGTTCTCAATTTCTCCTGGTCGCAGAGTCGTGCACGGACAAACACGAAATCACGGAGGGACAAACATCGAGGTCGGAGTCGAGTCGCGAGGGTCAGAAGGGCGCAAAGGATTCGATCGATGACTGCCCAAATTTCGGACGTTTTTTCCACTTTCCAACCTCGCTAAGTGTACGAAAAATCCTTCGATTTGTGGCCCTCGGGACCCGCAGTTTTCGTTGCTGCTGATTTTACGAGCCAGCAGACGAGAATTTTTTCCCTCATTTTTTTGTCGCCTCCCCTCGTGAGGAGCTTTTCAGGCGCGACATTTTTTCGCGCCCATCTCGAAGCACTCGCTAAATAATATTGCGGCAGGAAATAAAAAGGCTGACGCGAGCGAATCCGGGAGCTCGGACGGAAGGATTTTTGAAAAATCTCACAAAATTCTATCACAGATTTTAACATTTATAAAACTCCAATTAAACATCAAATTTCCACTCAAATCATAAAAAAAAAAATCAACAAGCTGAAATTCAAAATGATAAACGATTCGCGATCGAAGACCAAGGTACTCGAGTCCAAACTCAAACAACGAAACCCTCAAAAATCATTGAAATATATAACAAAAACAATTCGGGACAATCGAATGAGAATTTCGAGAGATCACTGTCAAGCCATGAATAGTGTTAAAATTGGAAAAATCGAGATTCTGAGGCTAAGAGAATCAAATATTTGAACAGGAAGAATTTCGGGATCGATTTTTATTTATATTCGGCCCTGGCCCAATATAAATAAAAGCACACATAAAAGCAGATCCATTTAGTATTTCACCCCGGAATCATGCACGCACGCGAGGGCTACCAGACACAAATACGCTTATTTGTACACATCCTGTGCATTGTCGGCTCGACAGGGGTGTTTTACTCGATTTCACCCCGGCCGCAACGACAAGACGAGAGGAAAAGAAGGATAAAAAGCCTTGAGAAAAACTCGGAGACAAAAGCACTGGAGAAAAAAGGAAAAGAAAGGAGAGCGCGCCCTCCCAGATCCGATGGGCGTCATCGTGCCCGAAAATGAGATCGGGACTTCCGCTCAGGGCGCTTTTTCTCGCTGCCACTCCTCCTGGAAACGCAAAGATTATTCGAAATTGAGATCGGGTTTGGGGGGCGGGGTGGTACGAGAATCGATAGCTTCCATTCTCCAGTCTTTTTCTCGCATTACTGCAAGTTTTTCAATTTCAATAATATAAACTCGTTAAAATTCCTTGTAGACGAGCGATGGAGTGAGAGGACGAAAATTAAAAAAAACCACAGAAACGATCCTTCGAATTCCTTCTAATTTCGTCGCGAGCTTAATCATTTTTGGTTTTACAATTATATTTCCAAATATTTTCTTCATCGTTCTCATTATCGCTACAAATTTTTCTATTTCCACGCACGGAGAGAAAAAAATAGTACGAATTACTATGCTGCCGTGGTATTCGGGTTCCATATCGCCCATTTTGAAAGTTTTTACCAAAAATATTGTAATTTCCAAGTCAATTCTGAATGAAAATTTTTAACGATGTATGATACAAAAGTCTAAATAATTAGAAATTTATCAAATTTGGTGATAATGTTCTTCAACATCAAGTGCGAAAAGATAATTTTTTTCAAAATTTCATTCTACTTAGTTATCGAGTAATTACGCATTAAAGCAGATTTCTTATGTCCGGAATGTATACCTACACGGAAAAAAAAGGAGGCAATTTTCCTATCCACCATAATAAAAAGACCAATACTCATCCCTTTTATTCAAAAGACTTAAGAGCGTTTTTCTCTATAAGCATAGTAAAAAATCTTTTCAGTCATTTCAAATGTTTATACTGTAAAGTATGCTCGCGGGCAACCCTGAAAAAAAACGATACGTATGGTAAAATGTCACACGTATTCGGTCTATATTCGTGTATTTATCATAGAATTTACTATGCTGACAGTCAAAATTTGTGACTTACAATACATTTCCACTTATCAGTAAGTGCCAGTCTGACATGACAGATAAGACTCGAAAAAAAAACGAAATATAGTTCTAATACGTGCATGCACTTTTTGCTATGTACATAAAGCTGTTTAGAATTGAAGTGATGAAAAATTGGAAAATTCAAAAAATACTATGGTGCCTAAATACTTGAAAATTCTTGAAAAATAATACACGTGAATTTTAGTGATCAATTACTCGATAACTGTACAGAAGAAAAATCTCAAAAAATTAGTATTCTCAAATTTCGCACTAACGAACATGTTCACCAAATTTTATTAAATTCTGACAATTTTAAAAATTTTTATGTTTTTAGCATAGTTTAGCATGGCAACATTGTAAGCCTGTACCAAATATCCTTAAATTGCGTATTTTGCTGTGACAAAGGTTTAAACTGTTTTTTTTAAATTTTTTCCTAACATATAGTTCACCAAAAGTAAACGTAGTCAAATTTATGTTGACTCGGTGATGAACTGGCAAGTAGAATTATTATGCCATTTTTGCTATACTTAGTTAGTACTGTTTTCACAATTGAAATTTACAGTTTAACATAGTAAAATTTGGGGAGCTATCGTACGTCAAAGTGTTTACAAATTTACTATGGTAAATAACAGAATTTCATTCGCGATTGTACGACAATGTACCGATGTATTTATTTTGACATCACTCATAAATTTTCATCAAGTAGCTTCACAAAAAATGACTATGTATGTTCGTAAGAATAAATAAATATTACCGATGTATAGAGCCCTACTTCTACGACAGCATAGTAATTTTAAGTGAAATTTTCTCTCCGTTTGCGAAAAGTTGAATTGGATTTCGAGGATTTCGCCCGAGAACGTATCTTTATTAAGGAGTTTCGGTACAGGCAATACAATGTTGCCATGCTAAACCATGCTACAAACATAAAAAAAAATTTCAAAAAGTTCAGAATTTTATAAAATTTGGTGAACATATTCTTTAGTGCAAATTTGGCGATACAAATTTTTTAAGATTTTTCTTCTACACAGTTATCGAGTAATTGGTCAGTAAAGTTCACGTGTATAAGCATAGCGTTTTCATATATATAGGTATACATTCCGGGCATAAGGAATCTGCTTTAATGCGTAATTAATCGATAACTAAAAGTAGAAGAAAATTTTGAAAAATATTGTGTTTTTGCACTTGATGTTGAACAACATTATCACCAAGTTTGATCAATTTCTTAATATTTAAACTTTTGTACCGAAACTCCTTAAAGTTTCTTTTCTTCTTTTGTTTTCTCGATCTTCCGTTGAAGTGTGTGGCGAGCCGGATGTTGCGGCGAAGGGCGGAGAGCCGAAGCTAATTGTCCAGCGCATAGGAGAGTCCAGCGAGCGAGTCGTCGCTGCGCGACGACGCTCGCTGTGAGGAGGGAAGAAAAATGGGCCAGGAAATGCGGGGGTTGGGAAAATTCGGTGAGACATTTTCCACGTCTTTTTTCGTCCGGTTTCCGGCCGAGGAGGGGGCGGGAAAACTGAGATAATTGGATAATTGGTCGAGGAGCCTCGCTCGTTTTTCAAGAATATTAATTCGTTGATGAAAAGCCTGCGAAGAAGCAGGTCCGGAGTAGTGATTTTTCGAGCGATTCGGCGTGTCGATTCGATCGTCCTCTGCGCCTTTGAGCGTTGCTTTGAGGCTCGACGGAGTGAAAAGAGCGTTTGCGAGGTGGACGATCCTCGCGGAGAAAACGCTGCGCGGAGCAGCCTGAAAACCCGAGAGAAAAAAGGTCGAAGAAGGGAAGCCGCAGCAAATGAAAAAAAAAAAAAAAATGGAATGAGCTCATCCACGCGTCACAAAGCGACCAATTTCACAGGCCGATTGCCCGGTGAAAAAGACCGCGAGGGAGCCCGACGCCGGGGAAAACGATGAAATAACGGAGCAAAAAACCGAGAAACGCAATTGAATTTTGTGCGGAGACTTCGATTTCGGTATCTTTTTAAACTCCGCCAGAAACCAAAGGAAAACTTGAATTTTCCACGATCGATTTCGATATCCCGGCTCGCTTTCCTCGTCGATTATATAAGCACATTGAAAATCCCCATAAACTGTAAAAACCACAACAAAGAAAGAATTTCTAAAAAAAAGTCACAATTTTTGGGCGCCTCAACAAAAAAAATATATTTTTTCTTCATTTCCCCGTTTGTTTGTTCCCCCCCACCCACCCCCCTCCCCCCTCTGATGATGATCTTTCCGTTTTTTTTTAAATCCTATTCCGTCCGATCGACAAAGCCGAGTCCCTCATTTGCTCGGGCATGCAGCAGCAGCAGCAGCAGCACGACTCGCGAAGAGAGGAAAAACAATTTGTGCGAAATAAGGCGCGCGCGCTCGAGATCTTCCCCCCCCCCGTCCGATCCCCCGCGACCCCTCGATCGTGCTGCACTGGCCTGTGGGTCCATTCTGACCATATGCCGACTCGAGAGACGCCCGAGACCGAAGAACCGAGATCGAAAAAGTCAGAGAGAGAGAAAAAGATTAAGGGGCAGGCAGGGGCGGGGGGGGGGGGGGGACAAAAAGAGAGAAAGAATGAGCCAGACTAGCACGGGTAATTACAAGGGATGCTACGCTTCTCTCCGCGGCGTGGTCGGTCATGCTCGTCCTCTCCTCGTCTCCTACTGTGGCCTAAAAGTATCAAATTTCGTTCAGTCATTGGCCGCAGTTCGTTCTCCTTCACCGAAGGGCTTGTGATTTTATAATTATTGAAAACAAAATCAATAATTAAGATAAAATATTCGTTGTGGAAACATTCGATGAAAAGGGGCTTGATTTTTTGGAATTTCGTGATAAAATTTCAAAGTTTTATTATCATGAAAATACGAAGATTTAAGTACTGCTTTGCAAATATTGTTTTCGGCAATGTGTTTTTCGAGAGATTGATCGATCGAAATTATTTATGCCTTGGACTACGAGGCAATAAAAATAGTAAATAAAAGAAGATGATACAGAAAGATAAGAATAAATCATACAAATATACTTGATAGAAGAAAATTTTCAGTTATGAAAACAAAAAGAAAAAAGAAAAATGATGGTATTGCATCGAAAAGTAAGAAAGAACAAAAAAAAATTTTTTAAAAATAAAAACATTGAAAAATAACAAAAATGAAAATAACATAAATTAAGAGAAATAAGTAGCAAACCTTTTTCGGTATGTAAATTTTTTTTCCATTTTCATGTATTTGCCTTCCACACGAACCGATAAAAACCCAAAAAATTGTGAAATTCTATATTCACAGTACGTTGAAGTGATATTCTTCCTCTTTAGAACGGTTTTTTTTCAAACTCGCCAGGAATATAGAATTTCGCAATGTTTTCGGGCTTTTATAGAGGTTCGTGTGGAAGGAAAATGTGTATGAAAATGGAAAAAAAAATTTGGAACTTTCGTTTCAGACAATAATTGCAATCTCCACATTGTACGAAGCTAAGAAACTTCGAGAATCAGGCTTTGAGCATAAACCATGCACAAATTAGTATTTCCCACATGAAAAAATATTTTTGTACCTTTAAAATGTCCTCGAAACTATACCTAAATGAAATAATGAACTCGCACCCCCTCCCCCTGGCTGCCGGGGGCGCAGAGACGTGCAAACTTTTTGTTTAATCCCATTTTTCTCCCAATTTTATTATCGATTCCCTCAAATATCTTTTCGTACTTTCGATTTGATAAAATTCCTTATTTTCTTGTCTCGCTTTTCAAGGAAACGAATTATTGAGCTCCCAGCGACGGAGTTCCTACGAGATTTCATTCCTTGAGTTTAAGGCCGCTCGCCGCGATACTTTTGACTCGCTTTTCCAGAAACTTTACCATTTCTATAAATTGAATTATTTAAGGAGTTTCGGTACAGGCGATACAATGTTGCCATGCTAAACCATGCTAAAAACATAAAAAATTTCAAAAAGTTTAGAATTTTATAAAATTTGGCGAACATATTCTTTAGTGCCAAATTTGACAATACAAATTTTTAAAGATTTTTCTTCTACACAGTTATCGAGTAATTGATCACTAAAGTTTACGTGTATAAGCATAGCGTTTCCATATATATAGGTATACATTCCGGGCATAAGAAATCTGCTTTAATGCGTAATTACTCGATAACTAAGTAGAAGAAAATTTTGAAAAAATTTGTGTCTTCGCACTTGATGTTGAAGAACATTATCACCAAATCTGATCAATTTCTTTATATTTTGACTTTTGTACCGAAACTCCTTAACCCAGCACGCAGTAATATTTGATAGCCAAAGAAATGAACTCTTTTCCGAAAAAATTAATTGAAGAATCGAAGGAAATTAGCAGCGTCGGAGTAACGAATTTCGGAGCCGTACGTTGCTACGAGAATAGGCAGGGAGCAGGGAACCGAGAAAAGGGGCTGCATCAGTTATTTTGGAGGGGAGATTCACCGAGCGAGCGCACGAGGACCCGCCGAATTGTATGTACGCGCTGGTAAAGAGCGCCGGGGCGGAGGGGCGCGGAGCCCTGGAGCGAGGAGGACCGCGGCTATATAAGAGTGCGGCGCAGGCGAGCAAGGGTCACAGTTCGTAACGAAATTTCGGTGAGGAAGGTTCCTCGCGGGTTTGGTAGTTGGTCGAGGGAGATAAAACCGTCGAATTTTCGTGGCCGCTTCGATGTTTTGTGAACCCAACAGCTCTTCGGTTCGTTTCGTGTTGTTCGAGCTCGAGGCTTTCGCGAGTGAAAGTTCGTGAGTGGAAAAAACGTTCGGAATATTGGAGTGATTTGGAGGGGGAAGAAAAATTTGAAAAAAATATAAACTTCTCGGTCAAGACGGTCATGGCGGTCACGTGGTTCGTCGTCCTCTCGCTGTGCGCGAGCTTCGTCGCGAGCTTTGACCTCGGACCCATCGTCAGAATCGGCCAGTGCAGAATGCAGTGCTTGAGGAAACACAGCCTCGATGGCACTTGCGATTGGTACTCGAATAGGGGGGAAACTGTTTGTAGCGAAGTAAGTTTATTTTATTAAGCAACATTAAGGGGTCATTGTGCGAGGGAGCAGCGTGTCCACTTCCGGCTCGAATTCCTCGCGAGCTGCTCCATTTTTCTCATCCTTCGATCCTCCACTCTCAAACCTCAAACTATATTTTCAATTTAACCATAAATTCAAAAGCTTTAAGCGATGCTGGCTCTGTCGAAGTGTGGATTTTTAAAGCCTCGAGACTTGAAATAAATCGTCGACTAAACGACTCTGGAACGGACCGAAAGTGTTCTGGACCAAAATTCAGATTCCGTGACTAAAAAATCCACTGAAATCTCGATCGAGCGTGGGGAGATAAAAGTACGATTAAACCGTCACAAAGGTCGACGATTTTCTTACGTTTCGTCACGAAAATACAACTCCAAACTTTCCTCGAGCAAAAAAGCACCAACGCCATCGGCCACGTGTCCCAGGAGACGATTGACCCAGAAGAATAAAAAATTTTATCATCCAAAGTGAAACGGTCGCTCAGCGGGAGCTCGTTAGATCGCGCCGCGCGGAGGGTTGAAATCGACACCCCGCCGTAGTCGACGTACATTTCGTCGGTCAAGATATCGGAGCACCGTGCGAGGGGCGCGAGGATGAGATAAATCAAGCGTTCTTCGGACGCTGCACTTACGGGGGATGCACGCGAGTTTTATGGGGCGTTCTTCCACGGAAAAATCATGGTGGTCCCATGGGGAATCCTGCGCGTTGTGGGGCGAGGGAGAGGAAAATATGGGACAGATGGAATCGACGATTTAATCTGACAAAGGAGCCAGCATAAGATCAGGATCGAAAGTTATTTTCGTTTTCCTCTCCTCCGCAGCGCGGAGGACCTCATTTCGAGTTCGCTTTTCCATGGGACTGTCGCGATTGATCTCGGAGAAAAATCGCTCCGAAATGCGACGATGGAGCTGAGATTAAAGTGGAGAAAGATCGAAGGAGCCTGGGACTCAAATGTCGGGAGATTCGCCGGAATGAAAAAACCTTAAGGAGGGTGGCTACGTTCGTCAAATTGATAAGAAATTGATCAAATTTGGTGATAATGTTCTTCAACATCAAGTGCAAAGACACAATTTTTTTCAAAATTTTCTTCTGCTTAGTTATCGAGTAATTACGGATTAAAGCAGATTTCTTATGCCCGGAATGTATACCTATATATATGGAAACGCTATGCTTATACACTTGAACTTTAGTAATCAATTACTCGATAACTGTACAGAAGAAAAATCTTAAAAAATTTGTACTGTCAAATTTGGCCCTAAAGAATATGTTCACCAAATTTTATTAAATTCTTATCATTTTGAAATTTTTAATGTATTTAACATGGTTTAGCATGGCAACATTGTATCGTCGGTAGCCACCCTCCTTAAACGCACTAAGCGACGATTCGGACACAGAATTTCGAGTACACTGTTTTAGCTGAGGAACGAAAGGAAAATTGTGCAGAATCTGACCTCCGGACTTTTCGAGGATGCTCTTTCAGAATCTACCATTTATTTTGTAAATTTCAATCAAAATCTTTATTATTTTTGCATTTTTCATTTAAAAGTCAGGAATTTTTGACGTTTTTTTTCCTTCCAATGGATTTTCGTTGTTGTGCCTGCACTCGAATCACCGTATTACCGCTGGCAAAAGTGTCCTTGATTTCTGACGTTCCCAAAACACTGGTTCCGAACTCCTTTTTCTCGCTCAGTTTATCCAAAAGATGGCGGTTTTTGCAAAACAGCATGAAGTAAACGTTCATGATTCTTATTTCTGAAAGTATCAACTTGACAAAAAAATGTAACAGAACAAAAAGTGTTTAGAATCATCCAAAGAGTACCCGTGATTTTTTCAAAAAATTTTCTCGTTACTTTTGTGTTTTTAAACGTCGAAAATTTTATGAAAAATTTCAAAACTTCGAAAAAAATTCACATTATAAATAGGTTTATCATTTTTTTTCTCACAAAGTTTGCAATAAACGTGTATTGATTTAATTTTACAAAAAATGCCAGACTCTAGATCAGATTTTAAAGAATTTATCTTTTCTCCTTAAGTTAAAAGAGCCTACTTGAAACAGCGTGCCCAAAATTCTCGTTTGCGCATTAATGGATGAATTTCCCTTACTCGCAGGCCGCAGAGAGCATCAATGAAAGTTTAAACACACCCCGAGAACTCGCCGTTTCGTTTAAATCGAAAAATGAAAATATCAACGAAGAGGAATAATTTAACATAAATCTACAAAGTAGACAGAGGAGAAGGAGAATTGGAAATAAAAGAAGTTTGCCAAGCCCGAAAAATCGTCGCGCAGGAGGAGGACCCGAGGCGCGGAGCGCGAGGGGGACCGCAGCCAGGGAAGCTGGCATGATCAATTCAAATTTATGCCCTTTTTGTTGGCCGAGTGGCTTCGAGTCTCCCGGGACATCCGGCATTAGAATAACGATTTTTCGACTGGGCGTATGAACTTTTCAATCCTTTTCAATGTACGCACGCGATAATAACGACGATAAGAGAGAGAGAGAGAGAGAGAAAAAGGTAAAATGAAAATAAGATGAAAGAAGATCTGGAGTTGCTCGTGCACACGCCTCGATAGAGATCGCTTCAGGATTTTACCATACGAATGACTCGCCTCTTTTATTATTTATATTTTTAAATATTTCCCAAGTTTATCAATTATTCAATTATGATAATAACGTTGTTTCTTTTCGTTTTTTTTTTTATTTTTTTATTCGAGGCTCTATGCTTTGGTGTGTTCATTTGAATAGGGCGTTCTCATGTTGGCTGTGACTCGTGCTTTTGTCGAGTGAAAAAAAGGCTTTTATATTATTATTTGGATTTTGCTTTGCCGTTGTTTATTTCCTGAGAGAGGGAGCCTCCAAATGTTTTTTTCGGTGGATGACTTTTCTCCTGTCGTTTTCATCGAGTCCCTCGAGGATTTTTGCATGGAAAATTAATTTAAACGAAAATAGAAAGCGATCGCAGAGTCTCGCTTCGTCGGAGCACGTTTCTTCAGAAATTGTGTCGGTTGGTGCTAGCTGCGCTCGCACGCACCCTCGTAAGTGTCATGCGCGAGTGTGTGTTCTCCGCGGGACATCGACACGCGGAGCCTCCCAAAACAACGACCTTAATAAATCACAGCTCCCACGTCTCTCTGCGCTTCGTGCGCGTCCTCCGGTTCGTGACATGTCCGGAAAACACTAAATTTCTCGTCACTAAACCAGCGAGGTTTTCCCTCGTGTTCCTTTTACGCTCGGAAAGTGTCGGTTGGTAAAAAACCAAAAAGGTTCATTTCGCGCGAAAATTGGCCGGCGTTTCGGTTGGTTTTTCTCAACGAGTCACTTCGTTCGGGCAGGGGAAAAAAGTCGAATGGGAAAAAGAGGAAAACAAATGATCGCAGGCCGAAACAAAAGGTCGGATTCGATCCGAGAGCGGACAATCGACAAAGTCCTAATGACCTTAATTATCGAGAGGCTCGTCGTCCGGGGGATCCGAGGCTCATTTCGTATTTCGAAGCGTCATTAACGCAATATTTTTCTTCCCGCTCTCCATTTTTATTTTCCTTTTCTTCTTCCCTACACATTTGCCCCCTGGTGTTCCAGCCAAGAAACTTTACAGCATCATCGTCTCCTCGCAGCTCTCCCAGTTCGCCCCACACGAAAAAACGGCTCGAGAGAAACACTGACAGCGAATTAAAAAAAGCCTCAAACGAAGAGGAAAAAACATTCGGATAGAAGAGAGACCGAGGGAGAGAGAGCAGCGAGAAAAAAAACAGAGACGAATCCATGCACCACTATCCCAATAAATACGAAGACAACGACGAAGAAAAAGCAGCCACGGAGAGACAGAGAAGATAAAAAATCGTAGAGCTATAGCGTCCGCCTGTTATGCGACTGCTGGGAACAGGTTGGAGCTAATTCGAAAGAGCCTCCCAACAAACTTCGTACCACGCTCGATCGAGCCTCCCTTTACCTCCAAAACCTTGTACACAGAAAAGAGAAAGAAAGACGAAGAGTGGCCGCGGCGGGAGGGAGGGAGGGATGGGGCCGGGGGGGGAAGGAAAAAACGACGTCGACCCTTGGCTTAAAAATGGCCCGATTCACGGTACAGGCAACCTGGACCCAATGGCTTTTTATTCACCTTCCTCTCATTCTTCTCTATACTGAGATTTTTTTTTCTTTCATTCCGTCCTCTCTTCTCCTCTCCCTCCCCGCGAGCACCGACACATCCTTCGTCCTCTTCGTCTTTTATCTCCGACTCATTCCCACCGTAAAACAACCTCGAGAGGAGAAAAAATAAGATTTTTATTATTATTTTACGAACGTCTAAGCAAATGGTGAAAAGTTAAGGTTTTGGAGCCTCTCGTTGCTACGGTGAAACGTCGCGGTGACACGAGGCTCGATGCTTTCAACGATGCTTCGGTTTGTTGTAGAGGATACTACGAGGGATGTTGGGGATTAAAAGGATTTTGAAAAAAGTTTGGAATACTCTAGGAATTTGAGGATTTTTGTATTTTTTTATACGAACGAAAAAACTGGAAAATTTGTCCTGTTCGATATGTCGAGTAACCGAATTGTAGAACTGTGGATATTTGGACGTTTTTAAAGTTGTAATACCAGATTGAAGAAAAATAAGTAATTCGAAATTCTTATTTCTTATGGACTATTTAACAGGCTACGTGCTCAATCGAATATTCCTTCTTTGAATTTGTATTTATTAGAAAATATATATTTCGATAGTTCTCATATCGAAGGCTATTTTAACGGACCACACGAATGTCAAAAGTTCATATTTTCGAATACAAAATGGAGAGTAATTGTTTTATCAATAGAGCAGAATACAGAGGAGCAAAAAATCGAAAGTAAACTTTTCGAGCCTATAAAAATTAGATATGCAGAATAGCGCGATGCCTCGAAAAAGCGAAAGTCAACATGGCGATGTTTGAGAAGCGTGTATTTTGAAATTTCTTTATTTTGATTGCTCGAATTAATATCGGAGTAATATATTAAGTCTTTCCTTATTATATTTTCAAAATAGTAAATAGTATTTTCAATAGTAATTTACGAATCGAAAGAGTGATAGTCGAATTTTGGAAAAACGATATTTTACTCGTCGTTCTATGTACGATAGTTACACATTCTATTTTCGATTTATAAACTAATTTTTCGACATTGCGAGCTCTCCTCGAATTCGTATCTCTCCATCTTATCATTCGAAGTTTAAAAACCCGAGATTTCACCTGTTCCAAATTTCATGAATCCCGACATATTTAATCGTCAAAAAATGTCTGTTTCTTCCGCAGAATAAGCCTCTGAATCCCAAAAAAATACTCCGAAATTCGAAGTCTCGTGAGAGCCAAATTTCGACGTACTAAATATCTATTTTCATCTTTACAGTGCTGGCAGAACTGCGAGAGCGTTGAGACCCAGTGGGATACGACCAAATCCATTTGCGAAGGGGCCGAGTATCTTCGTGTGAGTATATTTTCCAAATATTCCAATCGACTCGTAATATTTCCCTGTGTACTCTGTGACGTACCTTCGAGCGATTTTCCTCAGTGCGTTTAGTCCAGAAAATCTTAGTAAAGGATCGTCATAATATCCGGGCGAGTCGCCGTTTCCTTCCTTATATTCGTTTCTCCAGCCTTTTAATTCCCTCCTGAATTTATTATCAACACGTTTTGTTTCGAAGGCTCGTGTCTGTGTCCCTGAATAAATGTGCCGGAGCCTCTGGCTCCGGGGGAGGAAGAGCGAAACGAGGAGGCAGGAGGGGGATAAAAGGGGACGAAAAATCGACGAGCGGGGGTGGGTGCGGGAGAGTTATGACCGTGTTTGTTTTGAGGGATGCGACTCATTTGCCTTGGCAAAGTTGCGCATGCATTTTGAAACATGAAATCGCGTATACAAACACGTAAATAAGTGGACATTTAGAAAAATGTATTTGTGTTTATGGGAGGCTGCTCTGCGGAGAGTGTTTCATAAGTCTTGAGCTGGAGGAGCTCTGCGCGCGCGTATCTCGTTAGGGGATCTACGGAGGACATTTTTTTCAATCATTTTATATCGGTGAATAAATTTGGCCACGTTATTCCTCCACTCGTTTATTTATTTTCAATATTATTTCTACTTTTTATTTAACCGTCAATTTCTCATTCTTTTTCTGTTGTCCTTTTTATTTCACTCGACAGTCTCACGGTGCGTTCTTCGCAGACCTCGCTTCTATGCCTGCCCCTCCCCGCGTGCTCGCCTCTCCGCGGTACACAGACTCGAGTAATATCTGAGAGTCAACGGCGGAAGGGTACCCTTCGGGGCTTAGGTAGCCGTGAAATTGTCTGAGTGAAAATCTCGATCCTCCCAACGTCAGCTACGGTCCTTTTCGCTCCGAAGGGGCCTCCTTAAAATCTCGAATTCTGGCCGCGTTGAGCTGGACTCCAGTGGCTCAATTTCGTGTTAGTTTTATCGTCGATTTTTCCACAGAAAGTTCATCGTTTTTACGTTTTTTTATTTGCTATTATTTTCGTTGTAAAGTGAGCGTTGGATAAGCTGCAGTTTCCTCGGAATTTAAGGCAGTCTTAAGCTTGTTTGAATTTCAGTTTGCGGGCTTTGAAAAATCGGGTTTTCTCTCGCGCCTCTGATTTTTCGAAAATCTCGCTCCTCGCGCTCGGTTTTTTGGAACGTTGTTTTCGTAACTCCGAATTCGATTAGAATATTTCTTAGGAGATTCGCAAAGGAATGAAGTTCCTTGGCGAATCAGCGGAGTCGGATCGAGCGCCATTTTCTTTCGGTCTTTGACCACTCTCAATGGTCACGCACGAATCATATTCGTTTGACGAAGAACGACCCATGCGCATATACACGCGCTATTATACACGCCAAAATACACGTTTCTTTAAGTCCGTCCGCTCTTTCGAGTCTCCGATTTAGAGGGTCTCTCTTGCTCTCTTTCTCTTTGCGTTTTGGGCCCTCTTCAACCCGGGCGATGTGCCTGGCGGAGAGAAAAAGAGGAGCAGCACCGGATTTTGTGTTCATAGCTCTCGGAAGCTCGCTAACCTTCGACGTCGCTCTCGATTATACATCCTTCGGTGAAGGATTCCTTCGTGAAATTTTGTGCCTCAACGAGAACGCAAGAAAATTCCGGAGCGACGAGGAGCGGGGGGCGATGGAAGAGGGAATTTTGGGAAGAAGCCTGCGTGGAAAGAAATGATTGGAAAAGAAGAAAAGATTTGGGGGCTTTTGGCCGGTTATTCTAGGGTAGAAAATCGTAAGAATTTCACCTCGCTCGATCCCATTATTCGAGGGGAAAAAACGCGTAGCGTGTAACGAAACGTTGGACAGATTTAGTAGCGGAGGAAAGCCTCGCGAGGCTCTTTCAGGAAGCCTACCTGACGATTTCCACGGAAGAACGAACCGCCCGGACCTCCCTCGTTTTGTCTCCTTCTGCGAACGATGCTCTCCCGGGAGGCGGGAGAATCGAAGAGGAAAAACGTCGCTCGTGGTTCAAGGAAAACACAAATGGAATCGATTCGTGGGAGAGAAAATTACTCGCTCGGTTATATTCGCCGAGGAGAAATCACGGAATTCGCTGGCATCACTGGCCACTCTGAGCCTGCCGACCTCGATCGATATCCAGTTTGACTTTCCTCAGCAAAACTCCACGGGATTGAAAATCTCTCGATCGACCTGCTCCCGAATATCCCGGGGTCGAAACTCCTTAACATATCCCATGTTTCTCGCTCTCCCATTTTGGGAAATCAGCTGTAAAAAATGTCGAAACTTCGATGCTCACTAACGTTGAGGACTTTCGTGTCCGAGACCTTTATCTAAGAACTTTACGAGGCAAACACGACTTTCCGTAGATTCATTCTTGAGATAGTACCACGCCGAGGAGGAAGAAATGGAATGGGGAATAAAAAACGCTCACCGGGTGCTGTAAATCTCCGAGGGTGGTCGTTAATTAGCCAGAAATGCTTCCTCTACGCTGGCAATAATTTCAGTTCATTTCTACTATATTTGAAATAAGAGAAAAGAAGCCTAATACATTCCTACGAACGTATTTTAGTGACAAATCAGTGAGGTTAACTTGTTCGTTTATTTTTATGGGCCAACACGAGCTTCGGATTCCTCGCTCGATCCTCATTACATAATGGCTATTCCAATTGACTGTTCCAAAGATAAAAGTCATTCGTAGATTTCGAAGGAATCAGATAAGCTTGAAGTTTCTTCGCGAGAATCTAGACGTCAAACTTTGTGGGTTGAGTGCAGACGTGGAAGACTGCAGATTCATTCTGACTGTTCAATTCGACGAGAATCCACCTGGCTGGTCCAATGTATTTCCAACGATTCAGGATCAGAATTTGATGGGAATTTTAGTCTCGCAGTAATCTGGAGACCAACATTTATTCCCGAGGCAAATTCACAGCTCAAACAATTTGAAGAGTCGTGCGATGTTTTGTATTAAATTCCAATCGATAACAATCAACTTCCAAACGATTGACAGCCGAGTCGAATTCCAACATTCAAAATTTCAGTTGGTTCAAAATATCCGATGGTACTCCAATCCGGGGCTTTTTTCCTCTTTCCACGATCAAAGAAAGGAATGAAATTTATTCCCGCAATTATTAAAATTATGTGTTACTCATTTGTTGAGATTAATAAATTTTTAATATGTCAATGTCGCTGTTAATGTCGTCATTACTCGTTAACCTCAAACAAGTGTTTTTCTTTTTAAATTTACAAGTGATTATCCTATTTCATTAAATCCAAATCGTCGCACAGCAGGGAGCCATAAGAGTCTGCCCTTAAAAAAATCTGATTTTCGTGAATTGTTTTCGAGCCTATTTCCAGATTTCAACTGTCAAAGTTGGAACATTCGATTTGCACTAGATTCGTGTGAACTTGCTTAAAAGTGGCTGGTTTGGAAAGTAGACTGAGTCCGTTGATTTTTTACGAATTATGAAGGGCCATGAAAGTTGAAGTCTTAACTGATTTATTTTATCGTTCGACAGTGTCCAGCGTGCCAGACGGCTTGTCTCTACCGGAAGACGCGAGTGGAGGAAACTTATTTGCCGTCGAGTTTGCCAGCCCCGAGGAAAGGTCCAGTAAAATTGGCAGATCACGACGTGGCGATACTGTTGCGTCGAGTGAGCAACGGCTGGAAGGAATCAGGATATTTCCCAGGCAGTCGAGTGCCAACGTTGCGTCCGGACACTTGGATCCTGGCAGTGGTCGAGGACGGAGTTAAGCACTACAGTTGGGAGGAGTGGACGCCGACGTTGGATTCGCTGAAGGACGGCCCGTTGGTGGAGGCGACGTTATCCTGGTTGGACGTTCAATTGCAGTTGAAGAAGCAGCGTGACCTGGAGCAGAAACGTTTCAACGACCGGGTGCGACGATTTTACCTGGAGAAGTACGGCGAGCGAGTCCTTTTCGAGTGGAGAGACAGCCAGGACACCCCGATCCCTGAGGAAGTTTTCCGACGCTTCTTCTTCCGACGACAGAACGACGAAGAAGCCTCCCAGAGTCCAGGAAACGCTGAGTCCTCGGTGGAAACTATGAACTCGGGAAGTGTCCTGACGAAGGACGATCAATCCGGCGACCAGGAGGCGAAGGAGTCGTACGTTGTTTCGTGGGAGCCGGAGACCGGTGGCTTGATGGGCAACCAGGTCGTCGACTCGACGACGGCCCAAATTTCGCTTCTCCCTGGAACGAAGTACCTCGTGAGGATCGCTTCGAACGAGGGTCCTGGAAGCTTCCCAATCGAGATCGACACCAGGCCCGTGTCCGTCAAGGTCTGGAGGTTAAAAAAAAAGTTTGAACATGTCAGCATCCTTCCAGCTGTCGCGGCTGGATTCTCTGCTGCAATTCTCGTAATGGGCATCATTTTCTGCAGAATATTGCGAAAAGGTAAAACTGTTGAAACGAGCGAAGTGGAAGTCTGATTCGATGGCGAAGAGCTCTGAAGCTTCCAACTTCGAGAGTCACCCTCGTTACCGCCTCAATGAAAACACTCCTGCGAGATTCGCGTGGAAAATTTACTGCCAGGATGATGGAAAATCGCCAATGACATTCAAAGAAGCCAAAGCTCGTTCAGGACCGACCAAGGTCCCCGAAGAGCGTCAGAGGTCGTTCGGGACCCTTCGGAAACGTCCAAAGTCCTTCCAGCCTGGTCGAGAGCACCCGAGCTCGTTCAAGGACATCGCAAGGCAAACGTCGCAAGACCCTGAAGGACGTTCCGTGAGGTTTTGAATCAAACAACTGTCGTCGTTTGTACTCGCACGACGACACGACTGTCATTATTAAGACGAACATTGTAAAGCGTTTAGTAAATATTTTTCTACCTAGCTCGTATGATTATTACTCGAAAATGTCATTGTAAAATGATCATTGGAGACTCTAAAATTCGTAAACTTACGAAATAAGGACAAACGAATGTACAGTGAGAATGAATAGTGAATTTAGTCGATGCCTGTAAATGCAAGCTAACTCAATCAATGTAAATCTTATTTATACAGTAAGTTTTCACAACGTGAAGTTGCCAAAAACGATTACTCAAGAAATATCTAAACGTGGATACTTTTTAGTTGACACTATCAATTTGGCACTTTAGAAATTTCGTCACGTCACTGGGTCCAGACGTCGCGTTAATAAATAAGCAAATTAACTGTAAATATTGTATTCGAGGTTGAAAAATGGTTCGAATGCTCGATAAATTGACGAAAATTCGGACGCGTGTTGCCAAAATAGGACTGATCCATAATTCATATAAAAATTCAAATTTTATTTGCTATACTCGATAGAAAAACAAATCAATTTCATGCCAAGTGATCGAGTCTGAAAATAATCCAACTCAACCTGCATGCATTCAATCGTTTATTCCGTCACAGATTGATCGCCTCGTGTTATTCCGAGCGACCATTCGAAGAATTTCATTGTCCATAGTTTTCGTTTTAATGCAAAATGTATTATTAGCACATTATTATTAATTTAATAACTCTGACACAAAAATACACCAGAGAGAAACGAACAGACTGCATGAGAGTTCCTAATAGCAAAACCGCACGAAAACGACCCCCGAGGTCGATTCGTGACGAACGCGAAAAAATAAGATGACAAAAAAACATAATAATCACTGTATTTATTTGTAAATAGTCGATCTAAACTGTAAGTGTACTGTAAATATTTTCCTTTTTTTTTTTTTAATGTGTAAAAATAAAATTACGAAGATTCATGAACTCATCCGTTGAAAAAAAAAAAATATATAATATACCCGAATTTATTCATCACAGTTTAATGTAATTTATAGACTCAAAGTGCATTTTAATGTCAATTTTTTAAAATTATTATTTGAAGAACGAATTTCTATTAAATTGTGCTTTTAAATTAATTGAATTTCAATTGACCGCGGTGAACACGTCTTTTTAATGTTTGAATACTTTATTCAATTATTCTTCGAAAATTATCAAATTTTTAATAACTCTGAAAATATTTAAATTTGAATGGTTTTCAGATTTGAATAAAACGCTGGAAAGCAACGCTAAGGTGAAGAAAAAATGAATTTTCCATCAACGCCCCTTTCTGGATGACATTTCTTGTTACTCGACTTTGAGCAACGAGCATTTAGACAAAATTTGAAAAAAATCGAAAAATGTCGAGTGCGCGAAGCAAGAAATTTTTTTTTTTTTGACAATTTTTCCCAAAATTTATTGTCCTCCTCGCCAATTGCCCTGTAAAGAGATTCGGCCAAGGCAAATCCGAGACAAAAATTTTATCGGCAGAGAATTTCCTCCCGCAAAAAGTTGGTCGTCCTGGCCGAAGGACTTTCCTTCCCTGGAAAGAACCGCCCGAAAATCCGAATCCCAAGTAAATATTCGCCTCGAACTTGCTCCTTTTTTCTTTTGTCATTTCGATCTTGCGATATCCTTTAAATCCCCGCTAATCAGATTCGTCATGTGCAACGTTTGATCACGAGGAGAAATCGGATGGATTTCCCCGGAGCAATTCAACACCGGGGATTAAATGCTGGGAACGAGGAAAAAAGATAATCGCGGAAGATCGAAAAAGATTCGGGATAAGCAGGGCATGTGGAGTGGCGACCATTACTCATGCTCGCAGGAATTAAGCTGCTTACGCCATCTACGAAATCCTCCCGAAAGGCCTTAAATTTATGTCTCTCCTCTTCCACGTTTTGTACCCTCCGCTCGCTCAAGCCTTCTCTCATTTTATTTTCTTCTCTAACTCGAACAGGAGGAAAAATCTCGAACACAGGAAATTGATGCCCTTGGACAAATCCTGCGATAATGGGAGGATAAAAAACAGTCGCACTTTGGGAACCGTCGTAAATACCGGGCGAATTTCTGACTCGGTCCAGCCCCATGGGTCACTGGGTTACTGCCTTAAGCTCGAGGGCACTAAACGGATCTGGAGATTTTTCTTCCTCGTCGGACAATTACAAACGAGATGATAAATCGTCGAGGGAATAATCGTTCTGGAAAACCCTTTGGATCCTCGAAGCTTCCGCGATCGAAATTATTCCCAATTTTAATTCACAACGACGAAGTTCAGAAAATATTGTGTCGTAGGTTCGAAATTATTCGAGTACCAACGCGCTCTTGGGTTCAACGTTTTTTTATTCGACACGATGAAACTTCGTACAGCGGAAATCAGTATTTTATGCTTGCTCGGAGTTTTCACAGGACTAAAAATTTTATAAACTACTAACATATTGCGTTTTGAATAACGCTGCTGTGTTCAAGTGTCGAAGTGTAAATGTATCGTGGAAATCGATTTGTTGGTCTCTAGAGAACACGTCGAACACAGAAAACAAGAGTTTTCCTCGCCACGTAATGTGCATTTGTGTACAGATAATAAGTTCGTCGCACAATATCGAACTACAAAAATCCATACCACGTTGCTTGTTTATTCTGAATAATTTTGTTTCCTCCAATTATGACTGTGAAGGAGAGTATTTGTGACGAGAAGTACGAATTTTTTACAATTTTCGATAAATAAAAATCATTTTTTTCGGGCCCAATGGGATACACGTCGAAAATTGCTGAAATGGTTTTTTTTTTTTTTTTTTTTTCGCTGCAATTTTAATCCAGTGGACATTGACTGCTCGCGTTGAAAAGCAGTCGAAAAAAATATGGAATTTGTTTAAAAATTTGTCTTTTCTTTCAATTTTCATTTGTTTTTCAAATTTCTTCTATATTTTCCCTTTTGAAAGGCTTTCTTAAAAAAACATACCAAATTTCTAGATTCAAAAAAATGATAAATTCAGCAATTGTTTGAAGCACCGTTTTGCCACGGTCTTCTCTACATTGAGATAAAAGTCGCGGTTTAATTTCGATAAAAAATTAAATTTACATCGAGATCAGCTGGAAATTGAGGAAAATAATAATGATCAAAATCATGAAAAAATGATGGAATAAAAGCTTCCACCGAATACGAGGGGAAAAGGTTTGTTTATAGTATTCTACGTGAACGCGAAGGATTTTTGGTTTGCAAGTATCCTTTCCCACGAGCAAAATACGATTTCACGCAAATATTACTCGATTTACCAAAAAATTATTTCATTTGCTTTTTTACTGATGAGAGTGCAAATTTGTTGATAATCGTTCACAAATTCAACATTGCAATAAGATTGTACGATAAATAACCAACGATTCCCCGTAAGTGCGATATTTTATGATTATCTTGTAAGAATAACAATCCAGCAATAAGATGCTGGAGAATTGTCACTGTACGAACAGTATCAGAGAATTTCTTATTGTTATACGAAAAGTAACGGCTACGATGTATTTAGAAATTTTCATGAGATTGTAATACAATAGAAAACCACACGCAATTTGAAACATCACATGGTTCAATCATCAATGGTACTCGAAAAGAAAATTTTCTAGAAGATTACTATACAAATCATAGCGTTCGGATATATAAATCGAAAGTTTGACGATTTTTACCGAAAGTAGAGAAATATCATTCGTTTGGGATAGGAGTCAAGATGGAATTGTTTTTGGCCATTTTATGCACAAAAATGTCGTTGGTACTCGGATAAATAGAATCTCTGGCTACATTTTCTCTCCGTTTACGGAATAATACATTGATTCAATAAAATTCAATTGGTGAATGGGAAACGTGGCGGTAGCGGACGTACTCTCGACTTTATGTACATTGATACGTGATAAAATATGATTTCACCCAAAAAGACGATGATCGATACTGAGTAACCGAGAATAGCAATCGGCAGTAACTGCATGAAAAGCATTTCGGGGGCTTTGGGTTTTTCTTGTTCCAGGTTGCGCCAGAAAGCCTCACGTTCCCTTTCTTCCTGGTCATAGATCATGTCGACTACTCCGATGCTCCGCAATCGTATGATCATTTCGTCGATTTTAGCACGATACGGTGATCCTTTTGCCAGTGGGAAACCGTAATTTTCGGTAACCAAACGAGGTCCCGCAAGTTTCATCGTGCGAGGTCCTTTACTATTCACTGTTAACATCGCGATAATAGCAGTAGCTTTATCCATCAAGCACGATACGTTCTTGTGTTTGTTCAATTTTTGGACGCACTCCAACACGTCGAAATTCTCAGCGAATCTATCCGGTGACACCGTTGCGGGACCGACAAAAGCTTTTGACGCAAATTCCAAATTTCTTGGATGACCTTGAAATATCAATTCAGAGTTGGCGAGGTCCTCAAAAGTTTCAAACTTTATTTCGCTCTCCGTTTGTATGGTGAAATCCGTTAGCGATTCATAAATCACGGATGAATAACAGGCGGACACGATCAGTAAGCACGCGAAAATGACCCGGTCGACGTTTCCACGGGGTTCACGAACGACTCCCAAGCCCAGTATCAGACACGCGATGTTGTACATTCCCCAAATGTGTGACTCCCTTCCAATTAACTTCACCAAGATCCAGAAAACAGTCATAATACCGAAACAGAAACAAAACCCAGGCAAGATGCTCCACGTCACGGAAAAGTCTGGCTTCGTCAAAATGGGCACCACAAAATAAGTTCCATCGGTTTTTATTGCTCTTGTCCGTAGTACGTGCGCCCAGCTTCCAGATCCATACGCGGCCAGGATCGGTATGATGTCCACATTTTTTGATTCCATGGCGGGATTCCGAACGTCGTCATCCGAATATATAACTGACAGAGGCAGGTCGACGTATCGCACAGAACAATTGAGTAGTTCAACGATAATATCGAAAAATTGCAAACTCGGATTGAAAAGACGTTCCAACTCCGAAGGTTTGCTCTCGTAGAAACCCACCGTCAGAGGGTAGCCCCACATATTATCCATTTTGTCTGCTGGAAACAAATTGTTTTCGCCAGCGATCCAATATCGCTTGGTGTATTCATTTTTGAACGGATTGTATTGAAAGATAATCAGTGTACGAGCCGATCTTATAACGTCGGTCGAATGTTTCGGATATCCCGGTTCAGTCAGTTCGATGATGGTCAAATCGAGAATTCTCCTGGTCCAAGCGTACTGCAACAATCCCTCGAAACTCTCAGTCGATTCCCGAACGATGGACAAGATGAGATATTTTGGACTCGAGTGATAAGACGTCATCTTTGTTACGGCGTCGATGAATTTTTCCATCATCGGAATCGACAAACTGTCCGGAGACTCGATCAGGAAGAGGAAAAGAGTCGAGGAAGTGTCAATCCTTCCCACCGGTTCGTCCAAATTATCCGGAATTTCGAAATTTTCTCCAAAATTTATTCTATCAGTGGGTATATGCTGCGTAATCTTGAACGATAATTCGTCAATTAACGGATTTTCGAAAGTTTCATTTTCACCAATTTTCGTCATAAACTTCACTGTTCTAAACTCCGAACTTTCAACGACGAATCGCGCGAGATCGTCCACCCAGAAGGTACAATCGACGAGGCTTCGGACCAGCCCGAAGTACAAAAGTATGTCCCGAACGCGAAACGTATACATTTTTTTGCAATGTGTCCTGGATCGTTTGTCTTTTACAACTGAACGACAGACGAGCAGGTCTGTCTCTATATGAACATTCGAGAAGACCTTTTTTTCATTATCGATTACTTGGAAGCTGTAATTTTAGTTGTCCCATACATTCGTGCACGTTCGAAAAAGTTGAGTGTTTTCGCACGAAGCTCTGAGCTCCCGACATCAGGAACGAAACACTTAACTATTTTTGTTCAATTACATTAGCGGATATCCTTCCAACATGGAGCGTTATTCGAAAAGTTCTGACCTCCAATAACTATACCTCTTTTTTGACCTACATACATGTACTGGCCATGTAAGTCATATACCCGTTCATAACCGCTGTCGATTTTCATTTTGACGTATATACGTCAAATAACAGCATTATGGATAATGTTTCTATTCTCCTAATTTTTTTATCCCCCGCACTAAAAGTTTCATAGTTCGTTCAAAAACCAACGTAATTAGATTTAATAAACGTCATTTCAAAGACGATAAATTGAGCTTTTATTTGCTGCTCCTTAAATTTTTTTAGCGTTTTTTTTCGCTGTCGCTCCTAGAACAGCGCCGTTTTCCAACAATTTTTTCGCCTTCGTAACCAGACTGCCAATGCAGTAGAAATTTTTTTTCTCTACTTTTCTCCATGACAGCTTTTATGGAGAATAGGAAAAGCTTCATTTTCGTTTATTCAAAAATATCGTACGATTTTTCTCCATACGGTTATCCTAATTTTTAATTTCGGTATACAAAACGAGACACGAATTTCCTCACTTATTTAGTGGCCAGTTAATTTCTGAGGCGACTTCATTTCCATATACTACTCTTGCCTTGGGAAACGGAACGAGGATGTTTTCGTTCGATCGTGGACCTTGGAAAAGCTTCGTTTGCTATCGATCTCTCAGCCACCAGAATTTCCATTTCCCCACTCGACCACACGTACAAGAATATCGAAAGTTATTCTCATTTGCTTCATCGGTTCGATAAGCAACGCAAAGCTCACGCGCTCCTCATTACATTAGCGCACATTTTTTTACACGTAACCCTGTCAAAGAGGTTCGACTCTTCATCGACATGAAATTTTATGTTTTTACCTACATTTCGCTATCCGCCAATCTGCTTCGGTGACACACAGTGTCCATGGCAACTAAATTCACAAACACACGTGAGATATCGACCGATAATTTTTACGTTGAGCAAAATGTGTTTTTTTTTTATTTAAAAAATTTTTTTTATTAATAATGATGAAATGTTCATTTTTGGGCGAAAAATATTTGCCACGATTGCACACCCACCTTAAAAGAGCGAAGCTGTAATGACACTTGCCGAATCGACAGGATTTTTGTAAACGGAGTCGAGAACGTGGTAACCGGAGACATCAATGCTGCTTCTGAAGAATAACGCCAATGACGAGAACGAAAGGAAAAGTTTTGAGCTGGATTGAATTCAAATTCACAGCAATCATGAAGCTCCGTTTTTGATCGTTTATACATTTGGATAAAAAAAAGGCTACAAGGATGCTGGGAATGTTGAACGATTTGATCACATCGGAAGTGAAACTTTTTTTATATTCGCGAGAGCTCTGCGTAATTTAAAAAAATGGTTTTCTCCAATTTTAATATTTTCGTGCTCAAAACTAATTTTATAAATTTTTTACCGTGTTTTGTGGTTCGGAAACGTTTTCGCAAATTGAACGAGTATTTTGGTGAAAGACGAAAATTATTTTTTCTTTCTAAATCATTTTCATAATCATCTCGTTAGTTCATTTTATAAAATCTCATAAAGCATTTCGGGAGATTTGAGAAAAACATTGTTTCAGGATGGAAATGCATTTCGGAGGAAGTTTCAAGAAGTTTCGCCAGTATTTTTTTCAACCAACGAGAATCGATCATTGCTGCAGACAATTAGATTCGGTTGTTAAGCATCTTACGAACAGTGTCACATCGGCTGATCATCAGTTAATTCAGAATATTTTTATCCAGGATAATTACAATTAGAGATCTCAAAGTACTGCAAATTTTTATGAAAAATAAGACGAATAAAAAAAAAAAAAAAACGAATCCTCCTTCCAATTTCACTGAGACGCGAAGCTCTGTAAAGGATGTAAAAAGATTAAAAAATCAAAATCATTACAAAAGTACGAGTTGAATTACAACAAGATTCTTTTATTAAAACAACAATCAACTTTTCTCCTTCAATCTTTCCATTCAACTAGTCAATTTACATAAATTCAACCCGCAAATAGAATGTAGCGTGTCCGATGAAAATTGGGGCTCAAATTTCGTTCGATTCACACTACTGTATATCTTATAACGCCACGGTGTGAAAAAACAATACAGTAAAAGTATCGTGAAAATCGATGTGGAAATCGATAGCCTAGGAAATGGCAAACACGAAAAAAGGGGTTTCGCTCGCCACATTACACGTATTTGTGTACGGATAATAAGTTGTCTTTTAGTATGGAAATACAACGACGTGGGCGTCGCATTTCCCAACGGGTGGACTAGACTAGGACAAAATTCTGCACGGTTTTGCATGTTTACTCTCAAAAATTTTGTTTGCGTGCATTTATGCCTCCGAAAATACTTGTGGAAGGAAAAATAACTATAGGAACTTACACTGCAGAATATAGTTCGTTGATTCGACAAAGTTTTTATCATGCAGGGGATCAAATAGTGCAACGAATAAAATGGAACCTGTTGACACGACAAAATTATGTTGATTCAACAGTGGTCGATGTAGAGGACAATATTATGTTGCGCCAACGAATTGAGTGGGTCGATCAAGCGAATTTTTTTATGGTGTACATAAGGTTCGTTTCGTTCGCCAAGATTTGTTGAATCGACTACACGGAGTTCGGCATTATTTTATGTTTCAGTGTTTGACATATAGAATTAGTTACGACCCAAAATAAGGGGAAACGGGGCGAAACGTAATATTCGAAAAATTTTAAAATTTTTTTCACTATAAAAATTGTTCATTCTTTGTTCAAATTCGAGGAAACATTTTCGGTTCATCCAAATTTTGTTTTGATTTTTTTCAAATTTTTTGGTAATTGTGACTGCTTGCGAATGAAACTAATCAAGGTGCATTGGATCGAAACAGCAGAATAAAGTCCCAAATTATTGAGAGGTGCTTAGTTTTATACCGAATTATTTTTTTCCACAATTGCAAAATATGACAGTCTTTTGATGATATTTAATAATATGGGATAGAAGAAACGTCTACAAAATTTCAAATTATTTCGCTTCACCCCGGTTTTCCCTACATCATATTTAATCCACGCGGAATTCTTAACCCGATGAACCGTTATTATAAACTAACGTTGAAACCCGCACAAGAATTTTTTGTGCGGGTTTCAAGAAAACTCTCACTCCACGATGACTCTTCTACATAAAAGAAATTCTTTTTGTTTTTGTTTTTGTTTTTTTTTTTTTTTAATAAAACCAAGAATACTTAGTGCTCAGGATTGTCGTTAGTGTTTTCAGACACTGCGTATTCTAACTAAATTTTCTCTCCGTTTACGGAATAATACATTGATTCAATAAAATTCAGTTGGTGAATGGGAAACGTGGCGGTAGCGGACGTACTCTCGACTTTATGTACATTGATACGTGATAAAATATGATTTCACCCAAAAAGACGATGATCGATACTGAGTAACCGAGAATAGCAATCGGCAGTAACTGCATGAAAAGCATTTCGGGGGCTTTGGGTTTTTCTTGTTCCAGGTTGCGCCAGAAAGCCTCACGTTCCCTTTCTTCCTGGTCATAGATCATGTCGACTACTCGGATGCTCCGCAATCGTATGATCATTTCGTCGATTTTAGCACGATACGGTGATCCTCTTGCCAGTATGAAACCGTAATTTTCGGTAACCAAACGAGGTCCCGCAAGCTTCATCGTGCGAGGTCCTTTACTATTCACTGTTAACATCGCGATAATAGCAGTAGCTTTATCCATCAAGCACGATACGTTCTTGTGTTTGTTCAATTTTTTGACGCACTCCAACACGTCGAAATTCTCAACGAATCTATCCGGTGACACCGTTGCGGGACCGACAAAAGCTTTTGACGCAAATTCCAAATTTCTTGGATGACCTTGAAATATCAATTCAGAGTTGGCGAGGTCCTCAAAAGTTTCAAACTTTATTTCGCTCTCCGTTTGTATGGTGAAATCCGTTAGCGATTCATAAATCACGGATGAATAACAGGCAGACACGATCAGTAAGCACGCGAAAATGACCCGGTCGACGTTTCCACGGGGTTCACGATCGACTCCCAAGCCCAGTATCAGACACGCGATGTTGTACATTCCCCAAATGTGTGACTCCCTTCCAATTAACTTCACCAAGATCCAGAAAACAGTCATAATACCGAAACAGAAACAAAACCCAGGCAAGATACTCCACGTCACGGAAAAGTCTGGCTTCCTCAAAATGGGCACCACAAAATAAGTTCCATCGGTTTTTATTGCTCTTGTCCGTAGTACGTGCGCCCAGCTTCCAGATCCATACGTGACCAGCATCGGTATGATGTCCACATTTTTTGCTTCCATGGCGGGATTCCGAACGTCGTCATCCGAATATATAACTGACAGAGGCAGGTCGACGTATCGCACAGAACAATTGAGTAGTTCAACGATAATATCGAAAAATTGCAAACTCGGATTGATAAGACGTTCGAACTCCGAAGGTTTACCTCTGTGCAAACCCACCGTCAGAGGGTAGCCCCACATATTATCCATTTTGTCTGCTGGAAACAAATTGTTTTCGCCAGCGATCCAATATCGCTTGGTGTATTCATTTTTGAACGGATTGTATTGAAAGATAATCAGTGTACGAGCCGATCTTATAACGTCGGTCGAATGTTTCGGATATCCCGGTTCAGTCAGTTCGATGATGGTCAAATCGAGAATTCTCCTGGTCCAAGCGTACTGCAACAATCCCTCGAAACTCTCAGTCGATTCCCGAACGATGGACAAGATGAGATATTTTGGACTCGAGTGATAAGACGTCATCTTTGTTACGGCGTCGATGAATTTTTCCATCATCGGAATCGACAAACTGTCCGGAGACTCGATCAGGAAGAGGAAAAGAGTCGAGGAAGTGTCAATCCTTCCCACCGGTTGGTCCAAATTATCCGGAAATTCGAAATTTTCTCCAAAATTCATTCTATCAGTGGGTATATGCTGCGTAATCTTGAACGATAATTCGTCAATTAACGGATTTTCGAAAGTTTCATTTTCACCAATTTTCGTCATAAACTTCACTGTTCTAAACTCCGAACTTTCAACGACGAATCGCGCGAGATCGTCAACCCAGAAGGTACAATCGACGAGATTCCGGGTCAACCCGAAATAAGTGAGGCACACGCCAAACGCATACATCACACGACAATGCATCCTCGCCAATTTCTCCTTCGCAACTGAGGATCAAACAAGGGTGTTGTCGTTGATACGGCCGTCAAAAGTCAAAACAGTACGCCATCCCATCGATCCGTTGAAGATGCAATTACTGGTTTAGTACCTTCGAATGCCCGGGGGACCCGCCGGCTTCCGTCACATGCTCGACATTTTTTTAACACGATGAGAATCGAGCCATCAAAACACGTGAAGAAAGCCACGTCGCCGCCGATGTACAAATCGTTCTCACCTTCACCCGTCAAAGCTATTTCCGAATTCGCCAAAGCATCGTTAATTTTTCTTCCTCCAAAGTTCCGTAATTTAGCGCAGATTTTTTATCCTTTTCGGCTTCATATCCGATAAAAATCAGCTTTTGGATTCGTCAACTCTCCATCTTACCACGAAGTTATGACATTACAGAAACGTGGAGGCTTCTCCAACACTCCTGCTGCCTGCGTCTTGTATTCTCATCCGCGTATACTTCTGCTGTAATTCAAGGTCAACGAACTTTCCAGAGCTCTCGAATGAAATAAATCCAACGTGTGCGCGACGTTGCCCCAGCCGAAGTTTCGTTCATGCGAGAGTAATAAAAATCCGAAAATTCGTCATTCGTTATCGGAGCAGACGAAAAATTCTAATTCAATTACTATTTTGTTCCCCTCACATTCTTCATTATTAAAAATATATTTGAATCGAATAAAAAATCTGATTTTTTTAAAGTTCTACCGTCTTTTCAGCTCTTCATATCCCCCGACGATTCGCAATTCATTGGAGCCTCTAACCTCCTCAATTTTTTCACCTCCATTAAAATAAAATAAAAATCAAGCATACGAAAGCGTTTAAACGAATCCACAAAACGTATCCTGGTACAAATTCGATGTGTTACGAGACTCGATGAAAAGTGTGTCGTGGCCTCGAACGGAGTGAGGATTTCCCGTTATCCAGGGGAACATTGGCCGAACGTATGCACGAGCAAGTTCTCCCAGTCTTGACCGTGAAGTCGAGCGAAGATGATTCTCTTTGGTTTCGTCTGCCTGTGCCCTTTCGTTCTTCTCATTGGTTCGTCACCGGTTCACGCTCCGTCAGTCCCTACGAGGTATTTCAATGCCAACAATGCGTCTCCATCGACACTCGGATTGGCGAGTATATTGGGACTCACAGCTGTAATGCCAGCCGGATTTGCCGCCGTCCCGAGGTGAATAAAAAAAGTCTTTAATCCATGGACGCAAGTCAACTTTCTATTGGTGTTTGCTAATTTTTATTTTTCATTCAAAACAATAACTGGATTAACGTTCACACTCATTTGAGCCCTTAAAATGAGTTTTCCAATATTCGATTGAATCGATTGACAGATTCGATTTGTTTTTTTTAAATCATCAAAAATCAATTAATTTCATTTTAATCAGATCAATTTTATTTGATCGTTTAATTCATTTTTTAATGTTCGGTTATTTATCATTACAATTTAATATGATTCGAGACTTTCTTCATGCGCGTAGTGTGTACAAACTCGATCGTTGGCTCATCGTTTTTTTCTGTACATTTCCAATCACTAATACTCACAATAAGTTAATGAATATCGTCTTTGACCTTTTCGTTGAGTAGAATAATAATTTTCTTTATTTGAACTCGACTGATTATTTTTTTCTGCTCTATTCAACGTCACGTTATTACCATTGACCTGCGTTACTAACCTGCTTTCTTTTTCATTGCCATTCGAATTGCTCTCTAATTAAAAGTGTTGCTTGGTTCGATTTTTTTATTTCTTTTATTTCCTTTGACAATCGCCAGTTTTTTGTTCTCTCGTCGTTTTTATTTACGGTGAAAATTGATGATTGTTCCAAATGGATTTGGAGACTCTTTCCCCAAACTCCTTTTTTTTTTCTCTTTTTCTCTATCTTTACTCTTATTTTTATCTCGATTATTTATATTCGACTTCCGATCTTTTCGTCCTGGGCCCTTTAGCGTGCTTGAGTGAAAATGTACAATCAATCGATCTCTTGGTCTCCCCCTACTTGAAGGAAATGCTTTCAGGTACGTGCCAAAATGGAAGAAGCAGGCGTGCGAGATCCCTGCGACCCAGCATCCAAACTCTCACTACGTTTGCGACGAAGCCGGCGAAGTGAAGTGTATTTCAGGTGCGTCTATGTCGGTTTTATCTTCGACGAAGCATCGCTCATTTTTTTGAATGCTCGAACCGGTGAAATGTTTCAGTAATTATATCATTGGCCAAAATGAAGCTCGAACACTTCGTAACGAGAAATTGAATTCGAAATGTTTGTCTGTTGATTATTGAACAAATCTTTCGAGCGATTTAATCAATCAAACGGGGAAAAAACCGTTCGATCGATTCCCCCGTGCTTTTTCGAATTCGTGCTTTTTTCATTGACCCTCCTCGATCTCAACAGGCTGGACCGGCGACCTGTGCGACGTTCCTTTGTGCCGAAAGGGCTGCGATCCTTTGCAGGGTTACTGCAGTCGTCCTGGAGAGTGTCGGTGTAAGCTCGGCTTTTATGGCGCGCTGTGTGACAAGTGCGTTCCGTTGCTCGGCTGTCAACACGGTGGGTAAGTTTACGACGAGAATCGTTACGAAAAAAAGTGAAAAAACAACGGGAGTCGCTTGTTCTCGAGTAATTTTTTATTTGAAAAAACCTTCGTCAAACTCGTTTATTTTCGTTCATTTTTCCTCTTATTCTGCATTCATTGTTTCGATGGAAACGATTCTCGCAGATGCAACGTGAGTTTCGAGTGTGCCTGCAATCCAGGATGGAAAGGCCTTTTCTGCTCGGAGCCGATTTGCGATCCGGAGTGCCACCCGAACCAGGGATATTGCGAAAAGCCTGGAGAATGCAGGTGAAAATTTTTCCCACTCGATCGGTTGCTCGACCCTTTTTATTGCTTTCATTATTCGTAAAACGAGTCTCACGTGCTTGTGGCACTTTTCGAGCGCCCCACAAACCGATTGAATTTCCATTTGTGGTCGAACAGTCGGACTGATTTAAATCGACTGCGATCGTGCCCGATCGTGTGGAATATTTCAAATATCAAATTCCACTTTTTTCCTCCTCATAATTATTCTTTTTCAACTCCTCGTGCACTGGTCCATCGAACAAAATAGATGTCGAATCGGTTGGCAAGGAGCAAAGTGTAAACAATGCTCGGTTCTGCCAGGATGCGCTCACGGAAGCTGCAAAGGACCGTTGGAGTGCCGATGCGACCCTGGATGGACGGGATTCTTGTGCCAAACACGTGAATAAATGAATTTTCTTATTTTTATTCTTTCTCGAGTGATTTTTTCTTCAACGATTTTCGAAGAATTTTTTTTTCAATTATTTAAATTTGTTGTTTTTTGTTTTGAAATATTTGCCTTGCATCGTTCAAATATTTCGTCGATTGTCAAGCACACTTTTTATAAACGAGAATTTCTCGGGACTTTTTTCCCTGCAGAATTGCAAAGATTGATTGCGAGTTTTTTGGAAAATAACATTTTTTTCTAACGATGAAATCTTCGGCAGGGTGCGCTCATGGGACTTGCCAAGGACCCCCCGAAACTCGATGCGAGCCCGGATGGACCGGACCTTTATGCGAAAAGCGTAAATTCATCAATTTCCTTTTTATCTCTTCCCGAATATAAAAACCGTCCAATTTTTTTCAATTGGAAAACACTATTTTAATTTTTTCAATGAATTTTAATGTTCAGATAAATTTGCATGAATTAAAAAAAAAAAAAAAAAACAAACTATCAGCAATCTCACAAAAATAAATCGAAACTTGCGAAAAAAAATTCTCCACCAACCTGCCGACGAAATACTTCGTGAAAATCCTCAAATTCTGACCCGTTTTTCAGCTATTTGTTCCCGAGGGTGCAACAGGGGTACGGGATCGTGTAAGCAGCCCGGCACGTGCAGATGCAGGATCGGATGGACTGGACCGAACTGTACGGAATGCGTTCCATACCCAGGATGCGCTCATGGGTCGTGCAAGAGGCCCTGGGAATGCACTTGCGAGCCTGGCTGGTCCGGCTTCGTCTGCGAAGAAAAGCTCACGTACTGCGACCACAATCCGAATACGTGTCAAAATAACGGCACCTGCATCAGCATGCCAAAGGAGGATGGAAATTTTAGGTATTTCTTTCAAAATTACGATCAACGATCCAAGTTAATGCGGGAATGAAATTTTACAATGAAAAATCATGAAAATTGATGGGCATTTAAACGGGATTCTGGAATGTAAAAAAATCATGTGTTTGAACAAAATTGGGAATATTTTTTGGAACCTTTGCGAATGAGAATATGATGGGACAAATTTTTACACAATTTTCAGAACGGTGCTCGTTTTATTGGGGTCATTTTGAGACCCCTGGTAACGACGGAGGGTTAAAACAGTATTGAGAGCCGATTTAAATAATCAAATCTTAATTGTACGGATAGTGAAATTTCTTGAATAAAACATTCGGAAAAGTCGATAGGAGAGCACTTATCGAAATGATTTTTTCATCGATTCTCGTCATCACGGAAACTTGGAAATTAGTAACTCATTTTAAACTCAAATTTATGTAATAAATAATTTTATAATCATTTAATGAATTATTGAATTAACAGTAAATTTTGAAACAAATAATTATCAATTAATTTATCAAATGTCTGATTATTCATTAATTTGGTTATGAATAATTCATTAATTGACGAATAATTCACAAATTTATGTATTAGTCATTGTGCATTGGTTGCAATGGATCGATAAATCAATTGAGTAATGAATTTTTTTTCTGAAATTTTTCAACGATTAGACAGAGTTGCTTAATTAATCATGAATTAGCTTAATTCGAGCCTAATAAATATGCTATAATTTTGCGAATCCAAAAAACTAATTTTCTATATTTTTTGAAAAAGTTCATGTATACGTATTCCTGAAAATAACAACGTGAATTTGTTGAATTGATTGCTGTTCCGTTTAGAATATAAAAAAATATAAATAAAAAAGAAACAAAAAAAAACGAGGATTTTTTACGAAAATCTTTTTGACTAAACACGTTTGTCTTTGGCAGATGCATTTGTCCACTGGGCTACATCGGTCATCAGTGTCAAATTGAAACGACGGTTCCAGCGACCGATTTGACTCCTCCGTTGCCAGAAACTCCGATCTCCATAATCACAACGGAAGAAGTAACAACGTCAGAAAAATCCACAACGGACGAGGAAATCATTGAAAATCCTACGGAACTAAAACCCAACAATTACGGGAATTCTCATCAAGGTCACGAGGCTCAAACGGCTCCAGAAAACATGGAGAATTCTGAAGCGTCGAGCGTCGAACCTTTGGAAACTATTTTCGTAACTGATCCCTCAACTATCGACCCTTCTGCGACCGCAGGAAAATGGCCAACTGAACCACCGACTGAAACTCCAACGATCGACAATGATGCTGACAACGAAGCCTGACCAATATCCAAATATTATTAATAGAATTATTTATATTTATTTATTTATACATCTTCGTGGTCATTTAATGAATTATTTATGAAAAATGTTCAATTCATTAAGGACAATTCAATAAAATTTCTCTATATTCGTTGTGGATGGAAAAAATTGTTAGAAAAAAAATGTTCATTTCAATAGCGTGATTTTTTTCCTACTAAACTTGTGATTATATTCGTCACTAAAAAAATTCAAAATTTTCATTAACCCATTAATGCGCAAAACGACAATTTTGGACAAGCAATTTCAAGTGCACTGTTTTAACTGAGGAACAAAAGAAAAATTCTTCAAAATCTGGTTCTTGCTTTATAAAATTAAATCAAAATCTCGATTATTTTTGCGTTTTCAATGAAAGAGTCAAGAATTTTTGACGTTTCTTTTCTTTCAAATGGATTTTCGTTATTGTTGCTGTACCCGAATAACCATATTATTGCCAGCCAAGGTGTCCTCGATACCAGACCTTTCCAGAATACTGCCTTTTTTCGTGCTCAGTTTTGCAAGATGTCGCCGGTTTTCGCAAAACAGCATTATGTAAATTTTCATAATTTTTTATCTCGGAAAGTATCAACTTGACGAAAAAATGTTATAGAACAAAAAGTGTTTAGAATCATCCAAAGAGTGCGTGTGATTTTTTTTCAAAAATTTTCCAATTATTTTTGAATTTTGTATTTTTTCAAATTTTACACGATTTTTTTTACACCGATATATTATTTTGCATTTTTAGTTCTGTTGTTTTTTACACTATTTTCGTATGTTTTAGGGTTTCATAATCTTTCGGTGCACGACAAAACGGTTCATTTTTTCGTTGTCTTCCATTTCTTTTTTCGTTTCTCCAATCTCACGATTCATCTACTGTATGAGTCTGTCCAATTATCGTTTTCGCGAACCCGTGTTCAGATGGCGATCTCGAGTTTACGAACGAGGAAGGCGAGCTCAAAAGCCTCGTAAAGTTCTATGCAAATACATTTTTCCACAAGCCGTTTCGTGTCGAATGTTCACTTCACCTGGCCAAGGTGTGCAAATTTTTTCAATATTATAAAAAAACGTTTTCAAATGCACTAAACGAAACTGAGGAAAAAATTTCAATCGATCGCACACGAAAAGATGAAAATTTTTACCTCATAGCTCTCAAACGAATAAATATAAAAACAAAGAAATAATTCTCTGCGACTTTGCACCTCCGGGTGTATGTAAAAAAAATCATAAATAAATGCAAACCTAGAAAAGGAGGAAAAAATATTTCATTTCCAAATACTGGTAAACTTTCGAAAAAAAAACAACAAAAATCAACGAAAGTTTTCCCTTTACGAAAGCCGAAGCACTTCGAATCTCGAAAAATCATACCGACCAAAATTATTCTGCGGACCCAAAATCAAAATCAATTCCCCAAAGATATCGAGCCCGAAAGACCTTGAAAAAACAAAATAATTTAAAAATTTCTCCAGAGCCTTGAACGAAATAAAATAACCTCAAACCTCGCGACTACCTTAAATGCGAGAATTTCAATAAATTCTATAGTTAAATAATCATTTTCCAAAGGACTGCAATCCAAAAAAAAAGCCATTAAAAAACAACAAAACTTTTCGTCAATTCTCCATCCAGAAAGCACATATTCAAATCCAAACGTACCATACAAAACGACAACCAGCAAAATGGTACTATGGACATTAGAAACAACGGTACCGTGTGGAGAACATGAAGCCTCGATTCTTTACCGATACGATATCGTTCCGCTCGAGCAGCTTCGTGTATAACTTCCCATCGTCGTCGTCTCGTCGTCGTCGTCGTCGACCCACGTATATTGAGATACTATTTTCTTACGTAACGTCAAACCGTAATACTCGATAAGAATATAAATATAGAGAATGAAAAGTGAGTAGCATTGGGCGGTGGTACGAAAAATAATTGGAGTCATAAGGCACTTTGTAATTACGTCTTTGTCAAATTAATTTACTTTTTGAATCGTTGAAATTTTGGATTTTCTTCCAATTGAAATAAAAATCACGTTAATGGCTGTGGGACAAATTTATTGATGGAGAAAATGTGAATCAGCAAAAAATTTCGAGGACTTTATTTTAGCAAGATTTAAATCGAATTGTAACTTTTGGATTTTTTTTTTTTTTTTTTTTTTTTTTTTTTTTCAATTGAGAATTCATGTTTTTGTGGTCCTCTATAGAGTGGGTTTTATGTACTGCAGGTCATTCTCGATACGTGTGTAGTCGAGAAAAAAAGAGAGAGAGTGAGAGCACAAATTTTATCTCCTCTCGCTCGTAAGGCTCACTCGTTACCTTTTAACGTAACGCTTGTCTCGAGTCGTGAATAACTGCACCACGTGTACGTTACGTAGTAAGCCAACTAACCATTAATTTCAAGTAAACAAACAATGCATTAATTTCTTTTTTTCTCTTTTTTAATGCACGAAATGTTTTTTATTCGAACCCTTTTCTCCGGGATAGATTTCTTCATTGAACCATTTTTTTTTGAGAATTATTATTTTAATTTCTGTTCTTTCGATGTAAAATTAAATTCGAATCGCAATTTCATTCCAATTGTAATTTCTCAATTTTAATTTTAATTTTCATAACAATTTCCAAATATTCATAAGTTCATAAGTTTTCCAAATAATTTTCTCTATCAATTACATCGTGGAAAAGAAAAAACAGGTGAAAAGGAATAAAGTTGTGGGGGGGGGAGGGGGACAATAGGAGCTCGTTATATTTCTAGGAATGGATTATACCACGGAGACGATGACGCACAAAGTTGAAACAAGCCGAGCGGATGATTATTGGAGCATATCAAAGAGAGGCCGTCTCCCTCTCCATTCGCTTCGTTAGTTATTCTCCTTTTTCAAATTTATATCTTTTCCCCACTTTTGTTTTTTCTTTTTTTTTGCGACGTCGACCCTCGCTAACGCGAGCGAAGATCCCCTTCGTCTCCGTTAGTAAATTGGGTGAACCCTTGAGGCTGTGAAGGCTCTTGAAGAAGATGAAAAAGAAGAAAAAAGATTCTAGTTCTTTGTAGACCAAAAAGGGGATGGAATTTGAGGGTCCTTAATTGAAATCCATTTTTATTTTTTTTCCCAAGCTTCCCAACACAGATTTTAAAGCTAACGAAAATGGGTCATTTTTATAAGAAAAAAAAATTGTTTATTTAAAAAAAATGTTGCATGAAAACGTTCACCGATCGTCAAGCTATTCCCCCATTTTTCCATCACATTCCAGCCCCAACGAAGGCCATCCGTTTCATCGATTGTTTATCTAAAAAATCAGAACGGACGATCGTCATAAATTATTCCCTTTTTTTTCAGTATCTCGCAAGACGAGAATGCGTTATCGATTTATTTAAATAATTGAAAGGATGACCTAGTTCGATGACCACCCACTCGAGATCTCAGGCCAATTCGATCTTCGTTCAATATTTTTTCACTCCTCTCTGTAAACAGTGAAAAAGACAACGAAAAATTAACCTCATTTGATTTGATTTTTTTTTTTTTTTTCATTGTATTTTTCCTATTTCCTTTTTGGAACAATTCAACATTTCACAAATCGAAATAATCGTTATCAATAAATCTGAAAATCAATTGAAAAAAATTATTAAAAAATATTTTTAATAATTCATCAGATTTTGAATCGAATTTTTTAAAAGTAAAACATAATTGTGCTTAATTAAAATATTTAAAGACGTGAGAAATTTATTGTTATGAAGAAAACTTAAATGCTCGTAATTGAAAAAGTTGTTCGGTTTTTGTTTTTTTATATTATTATTATTATTATTATTATTATTTGAAAAACATATTTTTTTTCAATATTTGCACTCGTAAAAGTCGTTAATCGATAGTCTTCCACACATGATCAACGATATTATTGGTCCACATCTGAGTCAGGGTGGCTGCTTCTGGAGCGAAACGACCCAGATATCGGGATTGAAAACGCACGAGCGTAATCGGACGATGACTATTACATCAGAAAATATGGAGCCTTCATCATATGGAAAGAGCGATCACCTTTTGCATCATTAAGATGGGATCGATGTGATTAATCGAAAAATTATTCATATTTATAAATATACGTTCTTAATATGATTTTTCAATGAGGAATGCAAAAGCTCTGATTAAAAAAAAAAAAAATTTTTTTAACGTTTAACGTTGCTTCGATCTCGTGACGCCTTCGAAAAAATAACTCTCGACGAGAACGTATTCGAATCGAATCGACGTTGAAAAATAAAAACGGAAAAAATTTATCGAACAATTATTTTTGTAATATTGTATGAAAAATTAATATTGAAGAAAAATCGTTTCAAATGTTTGCTCCCGACGGAGGACTAACTGATGGAATTCTCAATGAATTTCCTGGTGTTACAGCACACAAAGGGCTTCCTTTTGTTTGATTTTGCAAGGGTGAATTCGAGATCGTATCTGCTCTACGGTGCGTGTGCATTCCCTTTCATTGTTTGTCCATCATTTTCTCATGTTATTCCCCCGAAATTCCCATCCTCGTTATTTCGGGAGTGCCAAAAGGAAAGCCACGTGACCAGTCGCATTGCATCAATATTATCCTTAACGCTCGATCGAATACCGATCGAATCTCCTTGCGGGCAACCCTCCGCAGTCCATAGGCTCGTTCGAGTCCAAAAGATCGACTGAACCCATGTTTTTCATCCTTCATCACGATTTTTTTTTTCATTTATTCAACCGTCATTCAATCTAGTTCTTTATTTTTTTCATTACTTTCTTGTACATTTTGAGAAAAATAAAAAAAAGGACAAAAAGCTCCAAACAATTGGACATTTTAGACGAACCGACGATTTTTTAATCTTTTCCAACTATTTCCATTTTTGTTATTTATTATTCGGGAGTTTTTATAAGATATTTTAATGCCCTGGTCGTGGAGCATTAAAAACTATAATTCAAGGCAAAAAACAATTGTTTATAATTATTATAAAATTATAATTAAATTAACTGAGTTAATTGAAATAATGACAGTTATTTAGAATTGTCGGAATAGACGATTGACTGATAAAAATCGACACTTTTTTTCTGACTTGTTTTCATAACTATTTCATTTCAAATGCATGAAAAAATATAAGCAATTCATAGAAACGTTTTTTTTCGATAGGATGCTAAAAAATGCTTCAAACGAATGGAAAATATCACGAGTGTGAGAACGGGGATGAACAGAGAGAATGAATTTTAAAAAATCATTTTAATGGCGTCATATAATTTAAAAAAATAAAAAATTATTTCAAAAAATTGTGCAAGTCGTAAGAATTTCTGTTTTCAATGAAATAAAAATGTGATTAAACTTAATAAAAATAATGAAAAAGTTTGACAAGGTGAGATAAGACGAATGATTTTCAAAACTGGACATTAAAAAGTATTGTGATTTCGAGAATTTGGCGAGAAGTGTCCTCTATGAAGGACCAAAACCACGCCTGATAATCGAGGACTAATGATACTCGAGTTCGTTACAGTGGAAGGAATTGTTCAAGCGGAAGTGAGAGGGGAAACGATTTCTCGCCTCGATTATCCATCGAGCGTGTTGTAGACTCAGTGCCCACGTCTCCCTCCAGCTTCCTCTAAGAGAAGCAATTGAAAATAATAATAGTGAAAATCGAGCACAAAACATCTTCTAGAAATGTAAACATACAATCGATTTTGCAAATAAAAAAACATAATGGATCATTGTATGCAGCAAAGATTTTAAAACTTTATAATAAAATCAAATGAAAGTTTATGAAAATTATAAAAATTATGAAAGAGAGAAAAAAAACTGATTTCTTCGAATTCTTCAAATTTTATTGAGCAAACGCCCATTTGTTTGGGATTTAAAATGGCATTGAATTTAAAAAATTTTTTTATTTTGTTTTTTTTTCAGGAGTCCAAACCCAAATTCAACAAGATGAAGATGCACGATTTAAGTCAATCTGCCACACAACTGGGACGATGAAACGATGAAAAATTGGTCGAAGGCAATCCGAGAGAGATCTGAGAACGGAGAGGAGCGTCATCAGAAATTTCAGTCGAAATTTTGAAATTCCATGGAAAGAAAAAATAGCACACGAATGTTATTGACTACGTATAAGCCTTGCGTAACGTTATCTCGATTTAAATCGAAGGAATAAATCATTTAAAATTGTTATTAATTGTCAGGCGATTGCTAAAAATAGCAGCAATTATGAAACACCGAATAATTCATTAGCCTGGAAAAATGGAATCCATAAGTACATGGCCCATCGAAAAAAGTCGATCCAAAGATGATAAAAAAAGAAAAAAATTGAAAAAATACACTTTTTCTGATGATCAAATAAAAATTTAATCGATTCTTTAATAGTGTCTGAGAATTACGAGTCGAACTCGAGCTCGATGAGAGAGAACTCGAGATCGCGTGAACGAGCTGCGACCTACCTCAAGATATTCTCTGTCATGGCCGCAAGAGATAGAATTAAAGACTCTCCTATTACGAACACACGTAAATATAGCAACACGTCTCATGTGAAACGCGATGTTGAACCTTGGTATTGTTATAATTGTTTATTTATCTTTTTGCCAATGATTTATTATATTTTTAATTTAAATTTTTTTCTTTTTTTTATCACAAAATTAGACATTATTATGATCATTTTTATGATTATTTTGAATTGACTTTATTTGTGAAATATACGAAAAAATACGAAATTGTTCGTATCATGAATTTGTTTGTTTGATTCGAGTTGAATTTGAGGTTGAAAAGTGGCTGAATATTTTGGGTAAGAGTGCTTTTTTGATAACGAAATTTGAGCAAGAAGAAATATCTGGGTTACGGTTCACATCGGTACATTTTCCAATGATTTGGAAAACTTTCGAAAGATCGTTGAACTGGTTTTGAGCTGCAGTCGTGACTCGACAAATTAACGATATTTTGAGTTTCGTAAAACGTTCATAAAATTGAAATAATTGAGTTAGATCACGTGGGAATTGGACTCAAGAATTGATAAAAATTGGAAATTCACTTTTCATGAAATTGGAGGAAAAAATGAATGGGAATCGTGGAAAAATGTTTTCGGTTTTAAATATCCGATTTTGAAAATACGTTCGAATCGATGAAAACTCTAAAAAGTGTAAAAATAAATCTCGCGATTCGTGACTGCGCCCTCGTTTCATTTTGTAAATTCACGCGTTGGTCCAGCCACGTGCACGTTCACTGTGAATGAAAAACAGCATCCAGGATCTCTGGTGGGTAAACATGGGCGCGTTCAACGCCCGGATCTCGTTCTCACGAATCCGGACTTTTTTCTCTCTCACTCTCTGTCCTCTCCCTTTCACGCTGCACCCTCTTGCTACTGTCACTGTGCACAGCACTTATCTGCGAATAAACGTTTCATCCCAGACGAGCGTGCAAATAAGAAGGGACGAAAAACAATTTTACGATTCCATTGAATAATGTTTTTCGATGAAAAATCAGATAAAAGAGCAAAAATTAAGGGCGAAAAAAACGTTTCGAAAATCGAAGAAATCTGGAGAAGAATTTCTCGGCTTTCTTTAAAATCATGAAATTAAAGAAACTACGGAAACAACGTATTCAAATGGAGATTAAAAGAGGCAACAAGAACAAGGAATTTTACACTATTCAAAAAAGCATGACGAAAATTCTCAAACAGGGAAAAAGCCAAAATCACGAATTTACTAAAACTGACTTAAACATCTGCGGAATTCCTAAATGGGAATGAAACAAACGTAAAATAATATGACGATTCTACAAAAAAAAAAATCCCAAAACTGACGAATAAGAATAAAAAAATTCTCAAATAGAAAATTCAAAGAGACCAAAATCTACGAGTTTCCCAAAATTCGTGAAAAAAGCCAAAGTTACCAAAATCGAAGAATGGAACAAACGTAAACTATGACGATTATCTAAAAAAAAATTCCAAAAATTAACGAATAAAAATTCAAAAATTCCCAAATAGAAATTTTAAAAAGACCAAAATCGACGAGTTTTCGAAAACTGAAAAAAATACCGAAATCCCTATACTCCAATTTCGGAGTTATTTTGAAAAAAAACGTTTCATCGGGCCTCGAAGTCGAAAGGTGACGCATTCCGAATGTTTCGCGATCGTTTGCCTTCGAAGCCGTAACAAATGGCGATGAAAATGAAAATATGTGTGTCTCCGGCAGATCTCGTAATTCGTGTGTCGAAAGATTCCGCCGCCCATTAAATGTTTTCGCGCATTTTCGAATTCATATATAGAAATGAAATACCACGAGACGCGTCGCTCGTAACCGGAGGAGTTTTGCAAGAAACTCGATCACTCTGGCGCTCGGGCGGGCGAGAAGTCCTTGCAAAGAATGCGACTGCGGCTAAGTTGGTGGCTGAATTCAGTGCTGACGCAACGAAGCGTCGTCAACAAAATGTTTTCGTCTTCGACCCGAAAAACAACATTATCAAAGAAAGCTCTTCAAAGCTGTTTTTTATGCAAAAAATGAGAATGTACCGGGACTTTTCTTCGTGGCTTTAGTCACTGCGACGATCGAGAGAAAGTCGAGTGCCAGTCTTAGAAGCCAAAGTGCTCGCTAAAGTGTTCAAATCGCTAAGACGCCCTCGTCGATCTACGATGACTCGGCACAATATTTTCATCGCGGTTGCTACATTAACCTTTTTCATTTTTTATTCGCCGCATTTGTGCAGGCGAGTCGAGTCGACGAATAATGTGATCTTGGGTGACGGTAATCCGGCCCCTTTTACTCTCTTTTTTCTGCGGTGAATTGCGATTACGTCGCGGAGGGAGAGTCGCCTGAGATGTTGCCCAGAGCCATGCACGCACTTCACAGTTTTCTCTCGAGGTTATTTTCTTCCAATTGAGCGTTTCGGGCCTTTCTTATTTGAGCTTTTATCGGAGTGCAGCCGCGAGGTGACGGACGCGTTGGGTCCTTCTTGGCTCGCGCGTTCGGCTGACACGCGATCGCTTTATCGGATCGAGAAATCGTCGAAAGACGATCTTTCCTGGACCCACCGCTCTTACGCCTTTTACGGTCAACCGCACTCGCTGCCGCTCTCGCTTCCGGCTTTCCGCTTCTATTTCTTTCCTTCTGGGTTTCCTTGCTCAGCTCGCTTATTCGTACTTTGCATATCGAATTTCAGTCAACTTCAGATTCGTTCGATCCTTCATCGAGCTCCGAGTTATTTTTCGCGATTTCTCGAAGATTTATGATATTTTTTTATTTTTTCCCCCTTTTTTTCTGAAATCTACGAGCAGTGAATTTTCTAGGCTCTTCGTGGAAGTACGCCGAAGAGTTGAACGTTGAAGGGGGAAAAAACCGAGTCCAGAATCCGGAAATTTCGAACGGCCGTATCTCAAACGTCGTTCGAGCCACAAAGCTTTAGTGGGGGAGTTTTCGGACGGATTTGCGTAGAGTTAGATTAAGAAATTTTGTCCGCTGAGCCTCCTCGTCAAATTCACCTCAAAAAATCTTCAGACCCTGCGAAGGGAATTAACTGTGCAGTGCGAATCAGTCCAAATGAGAAAAACCGATGGTCAGAGAAGCTAGGGGAAAATTAAAAACTTGGAAGCATCACGATCGTCGTCACACAAAAAAAAACGAATTCCCCAAAAAAAAAAAAAAAATACTATTGAAAAAAAAAATTCGAAAAAGTTCATTTTAATCAATAAAATTGTGAATATTTTTCAGCCTTTTATCGAAAGTGAAAAATTCTTTGCTCTATTCTTCTTATATTTCATTTAATTATCCTCAAAACGCTTTTCCAATAATAATATTAAGGGGGAATATCAGTGTGGCAGGCTAAAAAATGAGGTGTTTTTGTTGGGATTTTTGGTTTTTTAAACAGCTCTATCAAATTATTTGAAATTTCGTGTATCAATTATTGAGGTAATGAAATATACAAGGAAATTTTTTTCTTATTTTTAGTACATTTTATTAAGCAGAGGAGCGCTCGCAAAATGGCGTCTCAAAAAAAGACTCCCCGACGGTTGCCAGCACGAGTGCTACAGCAAGCATCCCAAAACAAAAATTGAAAAATATTATTAAATTATAATAGTACAGCTATCGCAGCGTCGCAGGAAATTTGAAAATTTTGATTAGAAAAAAAATGTCGGCCATTTGAAAAAAAAAAATCGAATTTTCCACAAAAATTTTGCAATAAATTGTTAATAAATAAGTAAACAATTTAAAAAAAAATCCACGATGCGACGATAGCGGATCGGTTTTCTGAAGAGAATCCTTTTTGAATGAAGTCGACTGGACAAAATTTAATGACGTAACTTAAATATTAATATAAAACAAGTTCTCACCGATTAGTCTGCTGTCCCTGGATCAAACAGAAGCTCTTTTTTCACACTGATATTCCCCCTTAAGGAGGCTGGATCGCGACGAGGCAATTTTGCCATGCTAAACCATGTTAAAAATATTAAGAATTTCAAAATGATAAGAATTTCATAAAATTTGATAAATCTGTTCTTTAAAAATTTATAAGACAATACAAATTTTTTTACATTTTTCTACCACATAGCTCTCGAGTAATTGAACACTAAATTTCACGCGTATAAGCATAGAGTTTGTTTAACATCTCGTGCATAACAACTTCGATTTAACGCTCAATTGTTCGATAATAATGTGGTAAAAAAATTTGAAAAAAACTGTATTTGTATACTTGATGCCAAAGAATGTCATCGCCAAATTTCATCAAATTCTGATTATTTTGATTTCGTGATCCACCCTCCTTAACGATGCATCGGGAGTTTTACAAGTTCATTGAAGTCCGGCGAACATAACGCGCGGCTCTCTCAGGCGTGCAATTACGAGCGTACTTTGTACTCGAATCTAAACGAAGCTGGAAAAGTGCATCGACGATTCATTCATGCGTTGCCCAGCACAGAATATTCACAATAAATATAAAAAGAGAGAAAACTGGAGGCTCACATGCTCGCGTTGCTTTAGCCTCGAATAATTCGTGCCTGATGCAAATATCGAGCGTCTGACGCAACGGTGCATTAAATCGTTAAGAAATAGCAACGTTTTCGGCTGTTTTATGGGCTTTGACGCGCGATCATTATTTCCGACTCGTCGCTTCACACCCTCTCCCATTCGATTCTCGTGCATTTATTCATTGTTGCGTTTATGCCCAATAAAAAAGCATCGTAAATATCCATTAGCTTAAAATGCTATTTTTAAGTCATCATTCGATCTGACATTCGGTAAACAATGAACGAAACTTTCAAAATTAACACAAAATTAGGTGAGACCATCATCATTTTAGACAATCGAAAGGTCATGACTTTTGAGATTCTCTCAAAATCGCGAGACAAAAAGTTTAAAATTACTTCACAATAATACGTTCGAATTTACGCCGATTCTTGGGAGGAGAAAACAAAAGGTATAAATACAATCATTTTCTTGAATGATAAAATAATTAGAAATTAATTTGAATTTCATTGCATTACCATTTGTTGAAGTGAAATGAAATTTCGAAAAAAAATAAATTCAACTAAATAATTAATTATTTTTTATTTGAATTATTTCGTTTCAATTAATCACTTAATTTCAAGTATTTGAAATTCATTTCGAATTATATTGTTATTTTTTGCATAATTTCAAACTTATTTAACCAAAATGAAGTTTGTGAAGAGCCAATGGAAATATCGAATTGATATTTTCGAATTTTAACGTTCAAATTCAAACAATTTAGTCCAATTTCGAATAATGTTTTTTATTTTATTTAGGAAAAAGATTTCTAACTGAGTAAATTATGTTAATTTAATGAAAATCGAATTCAAAATTAATTTAATTAAAATAGTATAAAAATTCGAAATGAAGAATCATTTCCAATCGATTTTAATCAGATTTTTTTAATTTTCCAATGAATTTCGAATGAAAATATTCTTTGAAAAATATTTTACCCGTTTGAGATCGTACAATAATCCTGATCTTTTAATTCCTGATGCAAATAAATTTTTGCGTAACAAAAACCTGTCGTTTCATCGTATAACACGAATGAAAAAAACAAAAAAATTTACGATTTGCGAAAACGGGCGCAACTGCTGGAATAATAAAGCCGAATAAAAGTGAATCTGTTAAAATCCAAAGTTTTATTAACGAAAGGGCGTAAGTCGAAAATTTGTCAGCGTCGATTAAGGCGGTGTGTTGCCCTTTGTTCGGTGAGTAATAGTTATGGTGTATTACGTTGATTACACGAGCATGGGAGATCGAAAATGTAACGAGAAGGCAAAACTTCGAGGCTGGCTCGGCCGCGTGCGATATCTCAGAACGATAAATCAGCTAAACGAGTTTCAAGCGTTATATTCTCGCATTAAAGTATCCCCTTCGTCCGCTAGCAGGACCATTGTAAATCCCATTTAATCTCTCCTAGTTCCTGCTCCAATTGTCGTCAGCCTGAAAAAGCCAAATTGAAGAAATTCCACGAATTTACTCCCCCCTCCCATTCAGACCCTGATTAAAAGCCAATTAAATTAGTTTCGTTGAGCTCTCGTCGACGAGGATATTTCAGGATTAATATGCCTCATTGTCGTTTATTTCGATAAATCGACCAGTTTACCACTCGATAGTAAATTCTCTCGAATTAAGCCCACTCTCATTTGTATACAATTCACTTTGGATTCTCGATATCGAATTACTTATTAATTCAATACAATTTCAATTTTTTTTTAAGAATCAAACATTTTTTTCGTTTGTCAATGATTTTGGTATTATTCCATTTAATTTCTTTAAAATGTTGTTTTCGTTATTTGATTTTCATTTTAATAAAAGAATTATCGAAAATTGATGATTCCAAAAAAGAATGCATTATTCGTAATATTTATTTGAATATTATTTTTCTCATTTTTACGTTTAGCGAATGACCGAAACTTCATCAAACGATGTAGTTCCACGGTTTTTTAATAAAAAAAGTGTTTGAATTCCCATTCATCAGTATTTAGTTTCGTTAAAATTTGAATTCGATTCCCTATTCGTTATAAAAATATAAATTCTGCGAACAGGGATTCGATGGAAAAAAATGTAGCACACGACGGATCGATTATTGAATATATTGTTTTGGTAATTATTTGAAACAACTTACAAAAATATAATCGACGAAGAGAACCGAGAAAAAGCGTTGATAATATTTGCACCTTTCCGTCCTTTTTCCCATCATCGAGCCTTCATTATTTCAATTTCCAATATACCTTTTAATTCCAAGATTTACGAAATGGAACGTGCATTATAGCGATTAAAGGTGAAAAAAGGTTTGCTCGAGCTGAAGTTTATTAGCGCTAAATCGCCCGCGTGTATGCACGATATGAAAGAAGTCTGCGATTTATTTCTCACGAGATAAAATATCGCAATGCGTACGCTCCCGAGTACAGGCTCGCGTGTAAAGAAGCGAAGCTGCGCCGGGGCCCGAGATCGAAGGAAAATAAAATCTCGGCACTGGTCGTACCGTTTCCAACGGGGATTTGCGCACTGCTTAAAGTTGCTAAAAACGTGTATATGAATGTAATAATAATCGTTAATAAGGAGTCACCTCGTGACTCCTTATTAACGATTCGCACACGGCGAAGAGCGCGCGCGCGCGCGCTCACGTTCAGTTGTTATACAACGCTGCGCGCTCGCGCTCCGAACGCTCTCGCACATACACTCGGCATTACAATATTGTGATTGTCGAAGTTACGAACGAGTCCCACACAAACTTTCCGATCAAAGAGAAACGGGCGAAGGATCTCCGAGCTCCGCGCCCCAGCTGCTCCCCGGATTTGGACTTGCGCCCTTCTCACACCGAGCACTCGAATCGCGAGTTTTCAAACGCCCGACGACGCAAGGACTCAACTCAACCCTCTTCTCACTTAAATCCCTCGAGTTTTACGCCCTTTTCTCTACTCGCGCCTCCACCTCGAGGCCTTTGTCCACTCTCTAACGCCTTCACCTTCCCTCGCACTCTTGCTTCTTCTCGGCCCGTATCAAGCGATAGAAAAATTGTGGAAACACACACGCACACGCTCGGCAAACGCTTGCGGTAGGTGTGGCTTTTCTAAGGCTTTATTCTCATTGGTTACGGCCGAGCGGGGTGTCCGTGGCAAAATGAAAGTCGTATCCCTATATAAAGGGTGGTTTCAACTAATGCCAACAGAATCGAACGCTTTATTTTAACCGTCGCAGACTTACCGACTCGTTCGTTACGCCTTTTATCGTCATGAGGCTCCTGGTACGTTTCGCTTTTATTTTTGCTTTGTCCAGCGCCTTCCGCAGCTCTTTTTAACGACGAGCATTTTGACAGCCGAGAAACATTTGAGGGGAGCCGAGGAGAGCAAAAAATTCGAGCTTTTTTCATTGAATAATTCATTTGAAATGCGGTTTTTTTCGGATAAAATCCCTGAAAATGGCTTCTCGGGCGGACACCTTAAAGCCAACACTCGCAACGACAGGACTCGAAAAAAAACTCACATTTTCACTTGGAATGGGCAAAAAATTTCTGAACGTTTTCGAAAATTAAGGTAGATCGTCCTGAATTCGTGTCAGATGAGTTATTCGTTCGAAACTGTAAATACTTTTTTTCAACTTTTACCTTTTGGCGAATGAGATTACAAGCCACTAAATAAACGGGGATCGATCACTCACCGAACCCGCAACGTTTCATTCGTCCCTGGCTGAAAAAGTGTTGTTTTTATGTCAAAAATCGCTTTGGAGAGTGCAAAGGGAAAGCACAAAGGAAAATTGATCAAGAAAAAAGTGTGTTTCTCTTCACATTTAAGGACGATAAGAGGAACCCCTTAAAATTTGATACGCGCGTTAGTCGACTAGCTATTCGAGCTCTGTGAGAATTTCAAGCCTTAAGAAAATCGTTTCGTGCATAAATTTGCAAAAAAGTCCGAAATTTGATGGGAAAAACGAGATAATCTTGCAACGATCGAATTATTAAGAAAAACTTGAAGTTTGTAAAGGCCGTTAAAATTTTCGGAAATTCCGATCGGCAAGAAACGATTTTTCGTTGTTGGCGATGAAAAATTCGAATAATTTCTCTCTTTCCAGGTTTGTTTGATGTTGGTGTGCACGGCATTTGCCGAGGAGGCGAAAACCGTCGAGAAACGTGGTCTTGGCCTCAGTCTGGGATACGGCGGATACGGAGGTTTGGCAGGTTTGGGGGCATACGGCGATTACGGATACGGTCACGGACTCTCCGCGGTTCACACCGTCGAGAAAACCGTCGCTGTTCCAGTCGCGGTACCAAAACCTTATCCAGTCCCCGTTGACCGACCATACCCAGTGAAGGTACACGAAAAAACGAAGCGTAAAAAATCGTCGGATGTCTTGTAACTTGAAAAAACGTTTTTTTCGTGATTTTTTTTATTTTTCCAAATTTTTATTCATATTTTTATTTCTTTTCTTACCATCGAGATTCAGTTTTAACTTTCATTCAATTTTTTCTCATCTTTTTACAGTTATAAATATAAAAAAAGAGTTTACTCATATTTTAGGAATTTAAACATTTTAGTTTTGTTCGTTTTAACACGTTTTTTTTCTATTTTCCGATTCTTCAAAGAATCATTTTGATTTTTTGAACATTCCAACAAAATTGCTTGCGTAACGTGAATGAAATTGAAGCACGTTGTGAAATGAATAGGAGACATTTTTCTTCGACGTGAAATGAGCTTGGCGATGCTTTCGAAGACGAAAAATTTTTCAAAAAAATTCGTTTCATCCGTTTCCGTAAAAAGGTGTACAAAAACCGATGGAAAATTGCTCATTTCACAATTCAGTAGTTGGAAATTAAAGAAATTTTGGAATAATTAAAAAATAAAATCAAACAAATTCGCGTAGTACGAAAACGTGGTTTGAGTAGAAAGCAATTTTTTTTTTTTTATTTTTGAGTAAACATGTCGAAAATGGTTCTCGTCGAAATGACTTAAACACCAAACGTTTTTCGACGATTTCCTTCATCTTAGTACAGTAAGTCTCAAAAAGTGTGTTTATTCTCATGAAAAATGTTAGGTCTTACGATTTTGTTTGTGATGGAAAAACAGGTGCCCGTAGCGGTTCCTCATGCAGTTCCGGTCGCAGTTCCGGTGCCCCAGCCGTACCCAGTCATAAAGACCAAAACCGTTGCGGTTCCAGTGGACCGACCATACCCCGTGAAAGTTCCCGTCAAGGTGCCATACCCCGTGCCAGCCCCGTACCCAGTCAAGGTAAACGAAGCAGATGAATTTTTTTAAGAAATTCTCTAAAATTCTTCTCAAACTGAAGAGTCATAAAATTATATGGGTTCCAATGAGTGTCCAACAGTAATTTTTGCATGATTTTATAATTGAATGAAAATTGAATATTTTTTCTTATTTTTTGAGAATTTTAATTTTTTTTTTTTTTTCAAATGTTTTTCTACGTTTTTTTTTTCAAATTCATTGGGAGATCGAAATTGTCTTAAATTTCTCCGTATTATTTTCGTATTTTGTGACTGCTTCTGAGAAGTTTTCTCTTGTAAATATGATTTTTCGTTTTAAGGTCGCAGTCCCTCACCCAGTTCCAGTCGCGGTTCCACAACCCGTCGTCGTTAAGGAGACGGTTCCGGTTTACGTCAAGGGTCACGAAAGTTACGGTCACGGATTGTACGGAGGTGACTACGGACACTACTAGGAAGATTTTCATAAAAAAAGCCACGAGTCTTCGATCGCCATACTTCAGCAGACAAGCGTCCAAAAAGAAAAAAAAATCATAAAAAAACCATTTCCAACATCGAACGAAAAAACAACCCCCACCAAACGAAAAACTCGAGCCGTGTGTCGTGGCTCGAGAAGCCAAAAAATACTCCGTATTTTTTAATTCACTCGTCTCTATTGTTACGATAGCCTAGCGCCTTAAAAACAAATCATGAAATAAACAATCGATTTTGTAAATTATTTTCTAAAAAACAAACAAACCAAACGAGTCGCCAGAGTTTTTATTCGCACCTGCTCTCACCCGACCTCGACGTAATTCGAAACATTTTTTTTTTACGAAACCACCCCGCAACCCGATCCTCCTGGTTTTCAGGAAAAAACTCGAGCAACTTTCACACTTTTAAAGTCATACGAACCACTCGACTTCAAAATCTTATAAAATCTGAAATTCTACAATTTTAGTTAAATCGAATCAAATTTCGACGAAATTTGACCGAAAATAATTTATAAAATTATTAAAATATTCCAATTAATAATAAAATTGAATTGAATTCAAATCTTATTCATTTTACGAAATTAAAAATTTCCTTTCGCATTTATTGTCGGTTAAATATCAATTTAACTGAATTTCATTGAACTTCGTATTTAATTAAATTGAAATAATTTCAATAAAATCGATTATTTTATTGAATTAAATTTATTATTCAACTAATTGAGGATTGATTTACTAATTTTCAAGATCTTTCAGTGACTTACATCGATCGACTGGAGCAATTTTTTTATCTTTAAATTGAAAAAATAAAAAATCATTTTTCTCCAATAATTTTTGGGAATTTATTAATAATTGTAGTTGTGACTGTACCCGAGAAAGTGGATAAAAATTCGATCGTAATTTTCGAAAGACTCGATATTTATATCATTTATTTACATGCATCAAGCCCATACTGATGTTTTTTAATCCGCTTCGAGTTACGAGAGCGTGAGAGAAAAGTACATCGATTGAATTATCGCACCGTTCGAGAGAAGCCTGTTGGAATTTCCATCTTTGCGACTCTCCCATTTGAAACATCGAGAGCTCCTTCGAACGTATGTATATGCAAAGCGATTGCACGCGATCCTTTCGAAATCGATCCTTCCATTTGTACTTGTCTCGATGCAAACGACATTCCACATCAAATCAACTTAATTCTCTAAAATTATCATTTTTTTCTTCCATCGCCAACAGAACAATCGAGCAATCTTTCCATCTGTTTTGGTTCCCCCAAATCGATCAACATTATTCAACGTACAAATGACTTGGTCGAATAATAATCAACATTTTTTCCATTTATTTTCATATTTCAATTGAAATTAAATATATTGATTATTATTATTATTATTATATAATATCATGTAATAAAATAATATATATTTATCCAATTCGTTGATTAGATGATTAGAAATAAAATAAATTAAGTTGAAAAATTATAATTTTTTCTAACGAAAGTTCGTTGAAAAAACTTTTTCTCATTCCAAATTTAAAGTATTTGAATTTAAATTGAAAACGAAAGAGCTATAAACGGTTTGTAAAATTTCAATTTTAATTTTAATTCATTGACAGTATGAAAAAAAAAGTTTTTTTTTCTAAAAATATTTTAAAAAATCGTACATCAATGATTCCAGCAGAATTTAAATGGGAACTTTTGGTTTTTTAATATCATTTGTTGTCATGGATGGTCACCAAATTTTTACGAATCACAATTTTTCCTAACTCCTTAAAACTAGCTTTTTTGGGGCCCGAATAATGAGTAGATGAAATTCTTCATGATCGTGGCTGAATTTCTCTTGATGGTGTGCTCATTCTTTTGGAGCGAACGTTGCAAAAGATCGTACGCGGAGCAGCAGCAGCAGCACCAGCGAGAGTGAATTGACAGACGGACGAATTTTTTTTTCGCGCTCCTCACTCAATTAAATTTTCGGCTGTTGTCCACTTTTGACTTTCCTGTCAAGAAACGAACCAGTTTCGACTCGAATGATCCGCCACATCCGTTTTAACGTTTCTATAATTACGTGCCGTGGTACGATCTGGATCCAGAATCCCATAAAAGTCGAAAATAGCGTTGAAAAAAATGAGATCTTCGAGCAGCTGTCGAATCGTAGAGGAAAACAAAAGTCGTTTCAATATTTAACACATGCAATACTTCAGCAAGAAAAAAACTCATGAATTTTCATAACATTCATTTTTCGAAACTTTATCACGCGAAAGAATGCAAAACAGTTGGATTCTGATCAACTGATTCGACTCGATCGGATAAGCCATTTTTGTCATTTTTTGTTATTCTATTCATTTCATTACATAAATTTAAAAAAAAATTAAAATTTTAGTAAAATTCATGAAAAATCACGATCAAACTGATTAATAATGACAATGAATAACGAAATATTTATTTCTCCGATCCCACGCAAAATATCGCAATGAATTTTAGTTCATTCCCTCAATTAATTCACTGTGCACCCACCGAAATGAGGTTTGTGACGAAAAAAAAATAAATTACGCCACGGTTTTCCATGAAACCCCATAAAAACGTGTTTTTACACTGCCATTTGCATCGAGATTTTTAATTATCATTAAAAACCATTCCCCACGATTTCCAGAGTTGTAATCACGGACCAGAGGTAGCTGGAACATAAAAAAAAATTCATCCTGTTTCATGGTGTTCCATGAGGTACTCGTAGGTTCCCATGGTGTTTTGGGCTCGCGTTTATTTCCCGGTCTTTACGAAGCTCTGAATTGCCAGATAAGGAATTTGCAAGCTGATCGATCGTAAAGCTGCTGCAATTCCAATGGGCAGTAACGAGACAAAATTCGGTGGGAAAAAAAAAAAAATTAAAAATTAAAAATCTTCGATGAATAAGGTCTGGCTGAAGAGCGGCTCGAACTACTTCGATCGATCGAAAAATTTTGCTCGCTTGCTCTCGAAAGATGGACTGGCCTGGTCCAGATATATGATTCAAGGCCACCTTAGCAAAGGCCTAGAAAAAATGAAGAGAGAAAAAGGTTGTTCGAGGAGCAGGATGTCCCGAAATCCCCCAGAGGCTTCCCCCCCCCCCCCCCCCCCCCCGACCCTCCCTCCATCCTCGTTCTTGTAATCGAGGATCGTTTCGTGATGAAGCCAAGGTTAATGGAGTCTCGTCGTGAGAGATGAGCATTTTTTATCCTTTGGAGGATCCCTTCTATCAGGACTCTTCCCAAGATCCCAGCATCCTGCGAAACCTTCGAGCATCTATGGGAAACTTGACGAAACAGAGTTTTCGAGTTTGCTACCAAGAATTCCGAAAATCTAGTCTTAATTCGTAGACTGACGATCTCGAACTGTGGAAATGCATTTTTAATTGTTTATTTAATTCCATTCTTAATCATTCGTTGACATTAATATTGTCATTAATATTAAATTATTATTGATATTGATTACAGAGAATTAAATGAACCAAATAAAAATTTTTTTTCAATAAAAAATAAAAATAAATAAATAGTCGAAGATAAGTTTTGGTTATTGTTATTTTATTAATATTTTTACTTTTTGAATTTTCATTGAGACAAAAAAATTCGAAATCATTATTGATTCAAAATTATTATTAGCAATAATATCGATTTTCGTACATCAGATTGTAATTTATATTCACTTAATTTTTAATTTGTTCAATTAATATCAATATTAATGCTCATACGTTAAATATTTATTTTCATCATTTATTTTTTATCTTATGCAATTTGGGCAGAAAAATGAGTAAAAATCGACAACGATTTTTCGTGTCGAAAAAATGGTCCGCTGAATTCGCACGGAGGTCCCCATGGGCTTTTAATTGCTTAGGGAATAAATATCCATGGCTCCAAAACGAAATGTCAAATGTAAATTTAGAGGTATCAACGAAGAGAATCCGGATCACTGGTCAGGTGCAAAAAAAAAGAAATAAATTGGCAAAAATGTGGAGCAATTCGGAGTGCATTCGAATCCGGAGGAACGTAAATCGATTTTTGTTTTGTTTTTTTTTTTTTCATCTTGATCGTCTCTAACAAACGTTTGGATCTTTCAGGACTATTTTAGTCATTTAGGAAAAGAATGTTGCAGTGGAATTAATCACGATCGTTTATCACTTTGCTTTTTTGTCATCAAGTCGAAGAATAATTTAAAAACGTTGAAAATCGTTTATTAGTTTCATTAAAAATTCTAATGACAATCATATTTTAAGGACTATTTTCTCGTTTGTTTTTTCATTTTTAAATTCATACATTTAATTTTGTTCTCATTCCAATTGTTAAACGGTCGAGGATTAATTTTTGAAAAATTAGTACTAAAAAATGTTGATTATTTTTCCATGCACGAGCATAAAATGTTGCAAAGATACTGAAATTAAATTAAAACTTCGACGAGGATCGAAATTTCAGTCGAAAATTATTTGTCACGACCCAGAAATTATTAGGCGAAATTCATAAGAAATCATTTTTTCAAAATCAAAGTAGAAAATTTTATCAACAACGTGATTTTGTGGGTTGAAAAACCTTAAATTTAATACATATGAATCTTATTCGGAAGAGAATTCAACGAAAATCATTTCTGCCACCAGAAATCATCGAAATGACAAAAAAAAAATCATTATTTCAAACAAAAATGTAAAAAATTTGTTAAAAAATGTAAATTATCAAACGAAGAGCTCGAAAATGTACAAACACAAACGTCATTGGGATGTGCAACGAAAATGATTGCCTGGCGACCAAAGAGGCACTAAAAAACTGAGTAACATGTTTGTACCTTAATGAGCTGTGGAGTAGTCGACAATAAAACTGGCAGAGTTCTCATAATGGCATTCGTTATGACACAAATGTGCAATTGGAGAAAATTATTGTAGCGTAACACCGAAAAATCGTAATTCCTCGTGCGCGTATACGATTTCATATGTATATTAATTTTGGTTGCTCACGTGTGTGTTACGTAACTTGGAGTGAGAAGCTTCGTCGTCTGCTCTCCTCGTGTGCGTTCGTTCTTCGTCCACCGCAAAATATTTTTCGGTAGCGCGACTAACTTTTGCCAAACGAGCAGGCCTCCACAGTTTTGCACTTTTCGATCCTCCACCGCCTTTCTCCCCCTTTCGCACGATTTCGTGAGACAAGGGGCTTTTTCGTATCGGTCCCAACCTATAAAAGAAGGATCTTCAAGAGACTCTTCACAGTTCCAAACAGTCACAAGCATCTGCATCATGTTGACCAAGGTAAGGGATCGGCATACTAAAAATTCGAGAATAATTTTCAATTTTCAATTGGCGGGGAAATCGAAAAATCGAAACATTTTTTTTCAAGGTCCATTGAACTAATATCAGCTCAAAGATTTTAAAACTTTTCTTTTAACCCTTGATTTTCGTGATTTTCGTTTCGCTCAAAGTCGAAAGCAAAAAAATGAAATAAAATTTGTGCGTTCGAAGATTTAACGAACATTTTTCAACTGCTTTCTACTTGAAATAATTTTGAAATTGTTTCTCACTTTCCAATCGTCGTTTTTCGACGATCGCGTAATCGAAAATATTGAGGGACTAGAAATGAAATTATTTTTCGAGCATCCCATTTGCAAAGATTTTGACAAGATTTTCAGGATATTTTGAAATGATGTTAACGATGCTATGAAAAAATGAGATCACTCGTGCAATTTAATCTTAACTAATGAAGATGAGAATATTTGCAACTGCGTTTGTAGATGAAACTTTTCAATTGATTTTCTTCGAATATTGAGTTTTCAAAATTTTTTCTCAATCCCTAGAAATGAAACTTTTTTTTAAGGTACTTCGTCGAGTTTGAATTTTCGCACGATTATTCGTTGCAGACAATCGTCGCTCTGACCCTCGTGGCAATGGTTTGCGCCGGGCCCACACCGGGAGAAACGAAAACGAAAAACGCCGACAAAGTAAGTGGCCCAAAACATGAAAAACGAGGAGTTTTGGATCTCGGTTACGGTTTCGGACCCAGCGCTTCCAGCTATTCTAGCGATTTTGGCTTCTCGAGTTTGGATCTCGGTCAAGAAGTTCATTCGACTCACGTAATCACGAAAGAAGTTGGTGTTCCCGTGCCTCATCCGGTTGCTGTGCCTGTCGACAGACCTGTCCCGTACGCAGTCAAGGTAATTTACGCGATTGGCGATCTCTTTATTCTGAAATTTTAGAAATTTATTAATTTTTACGTTTACTCTCGCATTTACCGCAATTTTACGAAAAATATTAAAGCAATTATGGAAATTCTTATATTTTTGTGATTCGAAGAGTTTTTTTAAAATTTTTTTATTAGAACGCTTTTTTTTGATTTTTTTTCTTAATTCTTACAATTCGAGTTTTTCATAGTTTTATAAAAAGAAAGGACAAGAATTTTGTCTTTTGCTTCAGTCCAGAACGCTTGAAATAAGACGAGAAATTTGGCAAGATGTACAAAATAAAAAAAAAAATTGTATTTCTGTTCGTTTAACTTTATTTAATTTGAGCAGATTTTAATAAAAATTTTAATTTTTTTTAGGTTCCATACGCTGTTCCAGTAGACCGTCCCTACCCAGTATCTGTACCGAAGCCATATCCAGTCGAGGTAACGAAGCACGTCGCTGTCCCGGTCGACCGTCCGGTCCCTGTCCCGTACGGTGTCCCATACAAGGTAGCTGTCCCAGCCCCATATCCGGTCCACGTGCCCCAACCGTACGCTGTCCCGATAGTCAAGCACGTCGCAGTTCCGGTTTCACAGCCGTTGGTAGTCGAGAAATACTCCTCTGGATGGTCTGGACTCAAATCATCGTGGTAATAATAAGACAGTGAAAGAAGCATCGCCCTAAAGACGGATGAGACTCCGTGGAAGAGAAACAACAAAAAATATCGCAACGTCGAGCGTCGATTGAGTCGAAAAATCGAAGAATTTTAAGGAAAGAATGTTTTCTACCAATGGCGTTGTCCCGAATTGTGATTCGGGACGAGCTCAGAACACCGATTTCGGGACGAATGTCGTCCCACGCTAAAATCTTGGGCGAGTGTGACTCTACGAAGACTTTTGGGACGAATAAATACGTTTGTAAAGGTCTCAGAATAAAATTTGGGACAAATGTGTCCCGAAGGTCTTCCAGACTCTATCGACTCGACATCTCAAAGAGTAAACACTTTGGAGAACGACGTCTGGGGCTTCAAGAGAGAACAGAACATCAACTGAATTTATTTTTTTACCTTTGATTAAATGTCAACGATATATAGAAACACATATTTATTGATTTTTACAAAAATCGATAGAAATATGTGCCTGAAAAATATTAAATATTTTTGTACAAGCCATTGAGTGAAATAAAAGTGGTCAATCATCCGAGATAATCGAGTTATTTTTCCTGTCGACTTCAACTCTTTTTTTTGCACGTTTTCAGTTTCTTAAGTCTTGCTGATGCTTCGAATTTGGAATATTATGGAGAAATGATTTTCTCCCAAGTTTTTCGAACCCCAGTAATCACTGTCTGATTCCAACGAGAACCGGCTATTCCTGGACTTTCTAACTTTTGCTCTCGAGCGTCTTTGTGCATCGAACGAAAGGGAGAACGACAAGTTCAGCCTCCTCTCACTCGATGCTCTCGTTCAACTGCGAATTTTCGTGATTCCTGCAGTTGAGCCGATTACGAGCGCGAAGTAAGTCTTGCAACATTCACCGAGGATTTCGTCACACGGAGCTCCAGTTGACAGCTGAAGAATCCGGAAAGTTCGAAAGTCTTTCGCAGCCTTTTTTTTAAATCAATCGTTACTACTCTTCACGATCACTCTTCAATCTTTCCGATTGTTAAAAAAAAAAAAAATATCGATCAATCACTCCCTAAACAATTGCCTTGAAAATTATGAGAATTAATTTTTTCTCTCTCATAATTTACGGTTTTCCGAACATTTCATCACCGAGTGTGAACACTTTTACATTGTTTGCTCACCTTCGACGTGCCTCGTGATCCCTCAGCTTTCAAACGTTATTTCCGACTTCGGAATGAATTGTGGTCGCGTGTCTACCAGCCCCAAGTGTTCACAAATCTTCGAGTTCGCATTTGAGTGACGCCCAGTCACAGCACCTGTTGATTGCTCCACGTTTAACGCATTGAAGTCATAAAAATGACAGCACCCTCGTTTCCCCTGTTAGTTCAGCTATAATAAAGCTAGAAGTGCAATTTTCTAATTATCGATTAGGAAAACTACCCCTTTGAGGACTATCTGGAGGGAAGGAATCTCATCGAATGTTTGTACATTGAGAAAAAAAATTCACCTCCTCAAAACAAGACGAAAAATCGAAAAATTTTCTCTCCACGAAGGAAAAAGCTTTGAATCAACAAACTTTTATCGATTCAGCAATTCTTATTTACGACTCGTTTAGCCAACGAAATTTTCTCTCGAATCAACAAATTTTTTTAAATCGCACACTCGCCAATAGAAAAACGAGCCAATAATCTTGTGCAAAAGTATTGAGAAATCGAGATCCCCGAAAAGATTATTTCGAGCCTTCGGTGAATTTAGTGTCGAGAGTTGAGATCGACACGTCAGATTTCTTATCGCGTACGAAATCGCGTGCGCACCGATTCGAAAAGCCTGCCGATTGACACCGCGTTTCAGTCCACAATCCACCAACGCCGATCGATTTTTTCGATTGATTTTACCAGAAAAACTATCCCGAAAAATCCACAATTCTCCTTTCTCCAATCAGCCAATAATCGAGGATGAGATTTAAAAAATATTCAAACATTAAAAACATCGAACGCACCGTCCTGTGGCTCTCTCGACCGTAGATCGTCGGAAAAGAATGAAGCAGGAAAAAACTACTTTGAAACCGTATTTTTGTGGGTTTAAATTCCAGCAAATTTCCTCATAAAATATGCCAAAAACTCTGCGTTACAATCATCTCGTTCTCGAACTAGTGACTTTTCTCTTAACCCGTAGACACCACACTCGTGCAAATTTGCGCTTCGACTTTTCAAAACTTTTCATTTCATCCACGGATGTATGAAACGAATCTTACAACGAGACTTTTAAGGGGTAACAATTCCTCAGTAATCGACTACGACCATTTAAAAAATGGAAAAATCAAGTTTCGTTGTAGAAAAATGGCCGAATTGAAGAGAGGAATTTTGGAAACCTGCTTTTTCATTTCGTACGTGCAAATTTGCACCAGTGTCGTGTCCACGAGCGAAATCAACAGAAATCTTGCGTTTCTTCTTCCCACAAATTCCCCGCTCAATTTTCAGTACAGCGTTGAAAAGAGCGGCCAAAAATTCTTAGAAAAATTTATTAAACAAAATAAAATCAACAAAATTCTGGTAACAACAACAAACGGTACAAAAGTACAAAAAATTCATGAATTCTGACGGTCTGGACTAGTGATTGGTCGGCGTGTAGTCAGGCTGGGAGGCCTGAAAGTCTGGTTGCGACGGCTGGAAATGTTGCTGGTCGCTTCTCGAGTGTTCGGCGTATCCGGAGGATTTTTCCTCTTCTTGAGGGGAGTCGATCGTATAATAAGTGTAAGATCTTGACTCGTGAGCGCTGTTTTCATCGCTGCCACTTCCGTACGGCGAGATTCCGTGTTCCGGTTCATGCTCGTGGCCAAATTTCTCGTATGGTATTCCATGGGGAACCGGATAAAACACAGGACGGTCAATGTGCACCGGGTGCGGAACCTGAACCGGATGAGGAATCGGAACCGGTCGCGATACTATTAAAGGTACTTGCTGATGAAGCTCCACAGGCACCGGTTTCGAGACCTCGAATGGTACGTGATGCGGTACTTTCACTATTTGAGGCACTGGAATAGCCACAGGCCGATTTACCGGCACCGGCACCGGAATGTGATGAGGGACCTGTTGGTACCCAAAAAAAAAAAAATTCGCTTCATTGGATAAAAACGGTAAACTCGTAGAAATTTTATATTTCTTTTTTTCCTGTCATATTCAGTGGCAAAAGTCAGAATGAATTTTCGCGACGTTCTATATTTTATGTTTGTGATTTATTACAACCAATTTGTTTGAATGACAATTTTTATTTCTTTCGTTGTTCAATTTTCTATTGACCTTTTTTCAATATTTTTCTGCACTTTTATTTTTGTTTGCTTTATTTTGATATTGATTTTCTGAATTCGTCTAAATGCCGATTTTAATTTTTGATTTTATGACAATTTTTAATATTAGAATCTTGTATTTCTAAATTTTTTATTCTCATTTTATCGTGGTTTTTGAAATCGTCGCGAAGAGATTTGCGAATCCATTGTTCGATTTCGTTCCTCAATTCGACAATTTTTTTAACTACATTTGTTCGTTCGCCATATTTGAATGAATTTTCTATTTTAAATCTGTTGAAGTAATCTGTCGGATTTATTGGTTTCGAAGTAATGTAAAAAATCGGCGAAATAATACATTTTTTTAAGCGAAACGTTCAAGATTTTTGGGTTTGCGCAAACTCGAACATTTCGATGGAAAGTTTTTTGACTCAACATTGATTTTCAATCATTTTTAGCAATAAAATTTCTTACCTTAACGGGATAAGGAACCGGAACTTTGACCGCTACCGTTTTTGTTATCCTGATTACTTTTGTCGGGACTTCGTGGAGCCCAACGGACTGTGAAATCAGCTTAGGCTGAATGGAGTGAAGACCATCGACCTCACCCAGTGACAGATGAGATGACTTCACCACGGTCAATGCCACGGTCAAAAGGAACTATTGAATAGAATTACAAACAGAATTGATTTTTCGAAATTATTTATTAGCTAGACGGAGGACATTTCGAATGAAAATCAGCGTCGTTTTAATTTTTGTTTTAGTCTCATTCGTTAATAAAAATCAAATCCTGATGAGTGAGAATTACAGGCAGCACTATTTTCGTAACCACAATTGAGAATCATCAAATTGTTTTTTCGAATATCGATTTTGAACGCAAGATTACGATCATATGATTTCCAAAATTTGTTAGCTTCGATCTACAGTTCTTATTCAAATATTAAAATGAAAATTTATGGTAAAATAATTTTAGGAACTTTTAAACCCAGGCTTTTGAAAAACAACAATTTTTTTTTATTATCTTAAAATATTGGATTTCCAAAAATTTAGCAGCGTACATTAAAAAATGTATTTTTTTATTTCTGACAAATAGTTACAATAAAATATTGAAATTCAAGAATTGAAAAGACTTTTAAAATGAACGTTAAAAAATCTAATAGCTTCCAAATAATTTATTTGAAATTTTATGAGATAAAAATGAATGAAGGAACAATGAAAATATGAAAATTTTCGAAAATTGAGTGTTCAAAATACCGAAAATTAGAAATTCGGATATCGCACAAAATTAACAAACAGAAAATATTTTCCAGATTATAAGTGACACATTTTTCGTAAACAAATGAACTCGATACTCGTGATTCGGATTGACGAAGAAACGAGAATTGTTTTATTTTTTGCACCGTCGAGCACTCTTTTGTACGAGAGTTGGAAAAATGCTGCGATCAAAGTTGAAGAAGCAGTGAAATTTACGAATGAAGTAACGAAAAATAATAATCGAATAAAAAAGATATTCTTTTAGATTTTTTCACTAATCAACACTTTCTGTACGTAATTGAACTTACAAAACGTAACATCGTTATGAAAGAAAAATAATATTGAAATGTATTATCACGTGAGTGTCGTAGAACACTGGCAATTGCGAGGCAGTTCACTCGACGTTTATATATACGAGAAGACCTTCACCGTGAACGTTTGACGAAGAAATTCTCTCTCTTCCCGAGTCTATTGGCCAGCATTGCAACTTGGAGCTCACTCCAGGGCAATTGCCAACGAGATCTTGATTCTTCCCAACATTATTTCTACACCAATGAACGTCACTTACAAGCTGAAAGTTCACCGACCTCTCCCTGTCGCTGGGCCTTTTTATGCAGCGACAAAAAGCTCGAATCCTCAGATTTTTATTTGGAGTAAAAAAAATAGATGGAAATGCTTCAATTTTATTTTTTTAAATTGCCTCAAATATGTTTTTTTTTTTTTTTTTTTTTTTTTTCAAATTGAATGATTGTCGTTAGAAAATTTGGTGAGTCATTGGAGCAGAGTGGAGCGAATTTTGAATTTTTTAATTCTGAATGTTATTTTCTTCGTGCTTCAGTGTTTTATTCCTCATTGGATAAAAAATTGTTAAATTTCATCCTGTTTGTACGGAGGAATGAAAATTTTCAACGAAATTGATTTTTTATGACATTTTATGGGGAATTGATTAGATCTTTTCGTCGCCATAAAATCGAGGGACGTTTATAGCCTCAGTAAATTGAATTATTAACAGAAAAAATGTGCTCGAAGGCCCGATTTTTCTCCGGAGTCTCATTACGAACTCGACTTCATCGGAAACGATTTTACATAAACTTCAATCCTCATAAAATAGTCTTTCATTTCCGGTATATGGAAAGAAAACCACTGGCTGCCTTAATAAACGAAAAGGAAGTTAGAAAAAGGGGGGGAAAAAGATTCTAAAAACGACTAATAGAAGGGGAGGTTGAAACAAGAAGAAAAGCTTTGCTACTGGAGGAGTGAAGGTCCCAGTGAAAGGACTCGCCAATTCACATATATCATCCATTCTCTTCCCTAAACACTGCCCACTGGAGCAGATTCGTATATGAGTACAAATTAAACAATTACGATGATTTTTCATGAGGAATGTTTACTCGTATCAAAACTGTATCGAATTGAGAGTGAAAAGAAAAATTTTTTATCGATGATGCTTCCAAGTGTCGAAAGAAGGCGACAAACTTGCTTTGAATTTGTCGATACTGCGATCGAACTCGTAAAAGGGAGGGAAACACCCTTTTAATTTATTATCAATTGATTGTGAATTTAATTAATAAATTAATTTTTTTTTTTTTCATTAATTTCAAACGAAATAAGAGAAAATTTATTTTTTCTGTCAAATTTTTCAATTTAAATTTATCAATTGTATTTGATTAATAATTGGCGAAAATTTATGAATTTCAATGAAATTTATTTGCTGTATCGTAACGAAAATTTAAGAAAATTTTAAATAAATGGACAATGATTATTCTGAAACATTTTATCAAATTTTGATTTTCATTGAGACTGATGAATTCCAATCGAAATTTATTCGATGAAATGATGAGATCTTAATTTTGGATTAGTTTTCTCGTTTTGACTCGCCAAAATTTGCAGGTCCCCGAAGGAAGAACTCGTTCGTTGTCTTCAATCTGATCTCCACGCTTCGTTGGTTCGATATCAAAAATGATATCATTTTTGAAGACAAAAAAGACAGGAAGTTCCTGGCCTGTTGGACGAAATACAGGATAGAAAGGCTCGGCGTCCGGATTAGAGCAAAAGTCGATCTCATTGTTCGAAAAAGATTGTCTTTCTCTTCTCACTTTCGCCCAGGTCGTACGCGTTTCGCGCAGGTAAAACTTCGTAATAAAGACCGTCAAAGATATTGGCGCTCCGCTAAACCAGAGTCCATAATAACGGTGGATTGTACGTGATTCATATTTATTTCCCGGTTCGAGATTAAAGCTCATTTTATCTGCGTGCATGCACTCAAGACCGATAATTACTCACTTACAAATTACGGAAAGTCGAATGATGTTCGAGTCCGTGGGTAGACCGAACGGTACACCAGTCGACCGTAGATTATTCGACAAAAATATTTGAGCCATGAAAAAAAAATTATCAAATTTTTCCAGATTTCCATGAATATCTGCACAACCAAATTTCAGTCAGAACACTCAAAAACTCTTCGATTCATTTCAGCCTGAAAATCGTCTTGGAAATCAGGAGCCTCGACAACGATAAAAACAAAAAAAAACTGGCCCCTGCAACGTGCCAACCCGCCGTACACGCGTGTCGAGAGGGTTGCATACTTCCAGGCGCCGCCCATCAATTCCCTTCTCTTTTTGCCCCCTCCTTCCTGTGACTCGACTTAATAAAAATGTTCGAGATCGAGATGAGACGGTGCGATAGACGAGTCGGTTTGTATAACGTAAAGTAACGGGTGTGGCGTTCTCCACCTTCCGTTTCCTTTTTATCGAGAGAGAAAGGCTTCCTCGTCTATATATACAAAACCACATGTTACGAAGCAGCGGCATTCTTGACGAGAAGCTTGTCCCTTTCACTTCGATATTTTCGTACGCGAGGTTGTCGGGAACGCACTTTTTAAATTTTCGATCGTTTTCGTTAGTTTTTTTAAATCTAAAAAAATGCCTGGCGGTTTCAAATTTATCGATCGTTAAATCCTAATTTATTGGATCGATGTCCATTTTCGTATGTGGAGGAGTTAAGTGGGGGAAAAAAGGACTTTTTCGCCTCGTTGAATCGACAGGCGAATGAATTTTTTCCCCAGTTGATAATTCGCGATTTTGTCTCGTCGTTTCCTTGATTTTCAATTTTTGAAAATTTATTTACTTTCAGGTTAGTTGCATCAATTGAATTGCTTTAAAAATATTTGTTTTCCTGCAATTTTGCTCGTGTCACTAACGATCAATTTCGAGTCGAATAAAACTTTTTTATTTACAATATACTTTTTATATTGTTCGTTGGGATCTCACTTTTTCATAAAAAAAATGGAAAATCTTGAAAACGAATTACTTTTACGAAAGTTAGCTTCTGCACGGAAACTTCATTTTGTTTCGCGACGATCAACGATGCAAAATCATGTTTCGATTTTATTGAAATTTGTCAGAGTTGGAGGATAAGTTAGCTGTCAGAGCACTCTAATTCTAAAGATTTTATTGCAATCAGGAAAACTGAATGTATTTCAACGATTTTTGGAGTTGGAAGAAGACTTCAGTATTTATTGACAGATAATTGGAATATAAATTCGACTGGAACATAAAAACGTGTGATCAAAGACACAACAATATGAAATAAATTAGCATAATCCACGGAGAAGCGGAATTTCGAGCAAAGCATTTTACGAGGAAACGAATTTGTAAATATTAAACGATTTTGTAGTTGAACGAGCGGTTGAAATGGGGCTAATAAAAGCGCGTAATCGAATCTCCATAATTGGTCGATCAAACACGAGCCTGCTTGATCAAGAATCTATAACGATTCAGTGCGATTCGAGAGTTGGGAGCGTTGATTTAGTAGTTTGAAAAGAATCCACGACAGCGGGAAATGTTGGTGGGTCAGATCGGTATGAAAATCGGTTTATTGCCGATCGATCGTCCGATAATTACATTGCGAATGATGATAATTTGGCTGAGTTGTTCGTCGATGATAATCGAGTCCACCGCCATGTATGCCCGAGCGAAAAAGCGACAATCGTATGAATATTACCCGAAAAATCGGCAGGAATCGGTAGAAAAAAGCGACTACGAGGACGCTGCAAACGGTCAGAATTATGTGCAAAACGACGGACAGCACGAGGAGACGAATATCGACGAAACGATTCGGAAAAATCGGCACATTGAAAATTTCGGAAACCAAATAACCGATTCTCGATCGTCTGAGATGACGAGAATTTTGACGTTTCCGCTGATGAAAAAGGACCAAAATGGAAATTCGGCAAGTGGTTTTGCACCGGGTAACCCTGCCGGGGAGTGCCTCGAGGGTGGAGTCGATGCGGGAGTTATTAATGGAGCTGTAAAGATCGGTATCGGCTTTGGACTCGCAGCCGGCTGTAGTAAGCCCATCTTTTGTTCGCTTCAACGTCAAATATGTTCCTCCATTCAAGGACAATTACATTTCAACACGTTTATTCATTCACAACGCAAAACATTCGCCCGAGACACGGCAAAGTGCTTACCGATCTTTTGGCGGAAGCGATTCAATCGAACCAAAAACAGTTTTTTTTTTATTGCCAGACGTTAATTGCCCCAACAATCTCGATGACATTCATTTTTACATGATTTCATTCATAGGTCTACCGTGCGATTTTATCGTGCGGAGACTATCGTTACCGATTTCCCATCAAATATGCCTCGGAGACGCTGGAAGATAATTTTTTTTCAAAATTCTAATTAATCATGATATTTCGATGATATTTCTCACTGTATCGAATGCCCGAGTTGAAATTTCATTTACGTAAATTGTTACCGATTTTCCCTTTCAAGTACCGATCTTTATCATGGTTTTTCATAACCTTTGCAGAGGACACGTTACAAAAGTACGAAGGTAAATTTGGAGGCACGGAATCGCCCCCTAAGATGGTGCGAATACCGATCTTCATACCTCGGCCGGTTCCAGTGCCAGTGCCAGTCCCTCAGCCATATCCGATCGCGGTTGATCGGCCAGTAGGCATCCCCCAACCGATTCCCTTCCCCTCGTTCAATATGCCATCCCATCATCCGGTAATGAGGCCGATGCTACAATTTCCGGGCCGGTTTATGACCGGCAAATCTTGGTAAATATCAATGGCAGACTCAAGCTCAATTTTTTTCCCCCAATTTTCTTGTTTTTTGTTTTTTTTTTTATATTCCCCATTAAATTTCTTATGGTGAGTCGAGCAGCGCTCGTTTCGCAGTATCTTTCAAAATTCTATTATTTCGCAGGTTATTTTGGAAGGGGAAATAAATGGCGCGGTCATAAAAATAAAGACGGAGCAAGATGTAAGGAACGAGAGATCGGAAGTGATTATTTTTTCGATAATTATTTACAATGTACGTGAAATTATGACGAATAAAAATATCATTTAAATGGTCAATCATTTTTTTCCTCGACATTTCAATAATTTAGCAGTTTCAGAATGAATTTTTGTCTCCACGATCCTTCATTTGAGTTGACACTCGACTATCGAAAGTAGAATTTCTCAAGACCGCAGGTTTCGACCGTAATTGATTCTTGTTATGAATGAATATTTACAGAGCATTCGAAATTTTGGTAAACAAAATAAAATGGTGATAATTTACCATCGATGGTTTATACATTTTTAAAAATTATCATTATTATTCCATCATCAAATTATTTTGTTATTGCAAATATCATTATTACTATTTTTTTTATTTTTTCTTATCCTTATAAAACGATCGTTATTTAATATTTTTTTTTTTTTTTCATTAGAAAATTGATATTACAATTTTGTTTCTCGTTTGTGATGGAAAGTTTTTGATCACCGTATACGAAAGATTTCAAAAAATCGAATAAAAATGATGGAATAATTCTTCGTTCTTTTGGCTGTGCTTCGACGTCCGAGGACCCAAAAAATAAATAAAAATGGAGTTCAAATGAACCGAAAGAGACGGTGTTTTGAGTTATGATCCGAGTTGAATGAATAAATTTGGAAATGATAAAAATCGAATGAGTGCGCCACGTCGAAAGAAGTTGACGTTTGAAAATTCGTACGAAGCTGTTCATTCCTTAATATTACAAAATCAATTCATAGAAAACAACAGCAAATAAAAAAATTCAAAATTATAATAAAAAATCGAATAAAATATGAAGATCAAGAAACTCACGAGTAAAAGAGCTTCGATTAATATTTCTTATTTGATTCGAGGCCAGTATGCATTTTTTTTTTTTTTTTTTTTTTTTTTTTTTTTTTTTCAGCTAATAAAAATAATTCGTACAGCAATGCAATTAATAGGAAATTTATTCGAGTTGGCACTCGCCGCATCACTCGTCGAGCATCATTCAGGGCCAAAGGTGGTTTCATTCTGTCATTGATAAACGAGCCTTTTGGTGCAAAACACGATATTAAGTTTATCGAGAAGGACATGAAGATCGAGAGTGAAAAAATTGCCACGAACAACGAGAAATCGAAAATGTTCTCGGTCGCTGATTTTTTGCCTGTTTTTCAAGACCATTATACTTGACAGACCGGACGTGTTCTTCTCACTCCTCACAGAGGCGTACCAGCCGCATCTCCATACTTCAAGGATAAATCTCTCGGAAACCTAACTCGAGCCTCAAGTTCTCGATCTTTGGAGAGTCTTACATAAATTCGGGAATAAAAACTCGATTTTAGACCGTTTGATTTTTATCCAAGACCAGAAACCCTCAAACTCGTCCATTACAAAACTAACGCTGCTGAACGTTACGTAAAAAAAAAAAAAAAAAAAAAAAAAAAATCAAAATCAAAATCAAAATTTTTACCGAAGATCCCTTTGATTCTCATCTAAATGATTTCGATAAAAAGAGAAATCGGATGCATTAAATATTCATAGAAAATAGTGAAAGGTTTCTAACGTTTGAACGAAACGAACCGAATTCACCGTTTTTTCTCATCGCCTAAAAGCGTTTTCTCTTTCATAATTTTCATAATTTTTAGTAAACGAATAAAAAGGATAGAAAGGAATATTGATTGTTACGAGAGATTTTGGGAGCGAGGGATTTTCATTCAGCAGCGCCTGCGTCATACTAGAAAAGTCAGAAAAAGAGATTGGACACATTTCGTGACGTTTGATCGACTTCATGTGGTAATTTTTGGATGAAAAATATTTTAAATTATGAGCGACTTACTGGCTTGAGTGAACTCGAGTGGCCGGGACCTTAAGAGACCGTTTGACGTTTCGACGTAAATAATGAAAATTCGAACAGGTCAATCGACGGAGTCTCTTCGAATTTTCAACAGCTTTTTAATCGTTTTTCCTCCACCAACAAATCTCGATTCCTCGCGCCCTGCGATTGATCGAAATGGTGCTGCGAATCTTTGTCCGTTGCTGTGTCAACGGACAATTCCGTTATATGGGAATTTTGGTCCTCGGTGGATCGAGAAAAATGTTTAAAAAATGAGCGACCTTTGAATTTTTTCAAACGTTCATTCGCACCAGTGGAATTAGCAGGAAAATTAAAAGAAACTCGGGATAAAAAATTCTTGAATTCTTCCCTGCGACAATTTTTTCGTCGCCAATCTTCGGCTGGGAGGATTTTCATGCAATTTTTTCTCCTCGACGTTATTCTGCGAGGGAATAATTAGTGTTTTCATTCGAATACGTTTGTAGTATTTCATTTTCGGTGCGAATAGTTTTTCAGCTCCTTGCTAGCAGGAGCCGTGTTCGAAAACCTGTTTTTTGAACGTGCTAGAAATTTCGTTTGCGCGGTTTCGAAACTTTCTACTGAAGTCTGTGTGCGAAAATTGTGATTTTTTATTTGACATTCGAATAATCGAGTGAAAGAAATATTCTGTTTTATGCATTTTTAAATGCAACGAACTCGTTCAACGTACTGAAAAAAAGTTGTCCGATGATTCATCAAAAGACATTTTATTGGAAGAGAGTGGGAGATAATTTTTCGAACAATCGCTGAGAATCGACGTTTCTAGAATTTCTAACATTTTTTTCAGATTTTTCTGCCTTCAAGTTTCAGACTTTTGTTGTTTGTAAAAAAAATTTTATTTTCGGTTTCGATGGACTTTTATATTGCTGCGAAGTTGAGAGAAGCCGCAACATTGAAATTTTCTTCGATCCACCAATTCTGAGTTTGTTGACAGTTTCTCGAGGCACCGATTTCCATTTATTTGAATTTGTTTCTGATCATTTCTCCGCGTTGGTCAACCGTCTTCGAGTTCACTGCCAAACGAAAATTATATTTTGGAAAAAAAAATCCTCGTTGGTTATGTCTCCAATAAAATGTAATGCCAAAGCGTGGTGTATAAGTATTGTCGAGTCGATTCATGAACAGGTTCCCAATAATTGGTGTGTCGAAAATCGCATTGAATATAAATGAGGATCGATGGAAGATTCAAACTTCTCGGGGGTTGAATTCATAATCGAGGGACGGAATATTGAAAAAAAGTAGAATGAACATTTGCTAAAGTTACATCGACACTGATAAAGGAACAAAAACCATTGAAGTAAAAAAGAGGAGATTAATTAGCACGAGAAAACGATTAAGTGTCGGCGTGTGAGCAGAAAAAAGGTCGCGTTTATTGGAAGAGTTGAAAAAAATGTGTTGAAGGAAGAAGGAAATGGTTGTTCTTTTGGGAGGCCAGTAAAAAACGGACCGTTCAAGAGCCAACTTTTTTCCGCATTTTAGGAAGGATTAACGACGTCGAAAAACAATTTTGTAAGAATAAAACTCGATTTTGTGTTGTCTTTTGTGGTTGAATTTCGAGTGAAATGGCAGTAAAAAAGTCGGACCGATCAGGCTGGTCCCACGACGAAAGCGATGATCCCCCCCTTAAAGAGCCTAGAAAATACCAGCGTTAGGCTGAGAACGGTCGTAGATGGGAGCCTCGGAGTGGGGAGGGAGCTACGAGGGGGAATGAAAAGATTGATTGAAAAATCTAGTTCTTCCAATGCCACGTTGTATTGCGAAATTTTGGACGGAGGGAAGGAGCCCCGAGTATAAAAGGTCTTTGGGTAGCTCATCTCGGCAGACACTCAACGCGGCACTCGTCAATAGTTCATCATGAAGTTCGTGATCCTCTCAGTGGTGAGTCTCTTCGGGCCACCTTGTGTTATTATCGGGTTGAAGCGATGGAGGCAACGAATAAGCGTAGTTCATTAGAATTTTGTTTGGGGGAACCCCCTTAATAAAGGGAAGCTTTCGGGACGCCTGAGAAGATAAACAACTCGTTTATCAAGTGCTGACAACAAAATAAACAAATTTCTCCAACGTTTATGAGAATCTCTAAAAAAATATTGGGAGACGCGCCTTAATACCGCGGTTACAAAAGTAGGAACCAGCCGTCGCTGCCTCATGTGATATTCCAAGTGAAAATGTGCCCTGGATATACCGAGGCCCTGGGCCTCGGCAAAGCTTGCCAGAGATCGCTAGGGCCTTGTGAAATTCTGCCGGCCCGGCTGTTTCTCTGCCTGGAAAGGGTTCCTTAAAATCGACTAATAATCACACTTTCTTTCCTACGGTGGTGCAGGTATGCTTGGTTGGCGCGGTGGTTGCGGCCCCCTCACCAAAGCAGAAACGCGACATCCTCCCCGGCGATCCACGTTACGGAACGGAACACCATCATCACCATCACGATTCTCACGGAGCCAACGGAGTTCAGGTAAACGTTAAAACATTTTTTAACACAACGGTCAGCTGTCACTTTACAATTATCATGATTTTTTGGAGCATCAATATACATTCACGCAAATATATACAATTTTTATTATCACACCAGATTTGTCACTGAAGAAAAAACAAACAAACATCGAAAATGTGTGCGAAAAAAGCAACACTTTTGATGAAATCAACGAATAAATAATTAATATATTTTTAATGCGATAGAAAGAAAAAACAATAAAAAAAAAAGAAAAAAAAATATACGTCGACTTGCAGGATTCTCCGAAATACTCTAAGTATTTATTTATTAAAGAAACAAATTTTGAAAGTTATCGAACACAGCTGAAAAACACTCTCGCTCCTGTAAAGACTCTCTGAAAGCGACTCTACGTAAATGTACTTGTCTCAGAGTCGCTACCGCGACTCTAGATTTTGGGTAGTAAAACCGACGCTGCCGTCGCACCCATGCACAAAATAAGAACAAAAAAATTTTCAGTCCGTTTACGGACCACCGAACTACACGCCTGCTCAACCGATCCACTACCAGGAAAGCGTTCAGCAACCGTCCAACCAATACATCGCTGCCCCGGTGACGAGTTTCCAGGTAACCGGCGAGTAGCCATTAGATTGTAAATAAAGAAGTTTCGAAATGATCGGACTCGTTTTATAAAACGGAGCCAAGCCGCCATGACTCTTATCCTCGGTCTTGTTTGTGCACAGCCAACCGAAGTCGTTGAGTCTGTCGAGAACGTTTATCTGGCTCCGGTGGCCACCCAACAGGTGAGATTCAATTGCCTTCCGACCGAATGAGATCCTGAAGATTTTGATCTCTGGTAACCTGGCGCAAGATTGGTCGCTCAAGCCCAGAAGGCGTCTGGGCGCAATCAACGTGACAACTAGAGTCTCATCGTCGTTTGTTGTTGATGTTTCCAGCCCCAAGAGCACCGTGCCGCAGGACCACACAATTATTACTTGGCTCCAGATGCGAGCAGCGAGCAGCCATCGAACAGATACTTGGGCCCGGCGATCCAAGGCGCTGCAACAGTTCGGGACTCGTACGGTCACCCCGTCCTCAGCCAGGTACGAACTCGATCCGAGGTCTTGGCTAGATCGACGCTTCGATGTTGCAGCAGAAAGCTTAATAACGATTTTTCATTCTTACAGGAACACGTTCACGTTCAGGCCCAAGCACCCCAACAGGAACACGTTCACGTTCAGGCCCAAGCACCCCAACAGGAACACGCTCACGTTCAGGCTGCAGGCCCAGTCCAACAGGTCGTCCACCACGTCCCGGCTGCCCAGCCCGCCCCGGTCCGCCAGCATTACGAAGCCCCAGCTCAATCCCACTACCACGTGCACCAAACCTACGGCGTTCCCCAAGTTCGCCAACACGTACAGGGTAAGTTGATGCTCGAGCGGATGAAAATACGGTCGAAAGCCCTCGTCCCGATTCCTCAAAGTGATCAGCACCCTTCGATCTGCTTCCCCTGGAGGTCCAATCAGAATCCGATTGATGTTTCCTCATCGGAATTCGAGCGTATGAAAACTTAACGACTCACTATGCCTGACCGGTTGAACTTTGTTACAATTGCAGCCGTCCATCAAGCTGTTCAGCCCGCAGCTGTCCAGCATCCGATCGTCTACCAATCGGAGCCCCAGCACTACTACAGCAACGCTGTCGAGAACTCTGGAAGCTCGAGCACCCATCATGCTCAGGCTGACTACGTCGCCCCGAAACCCCAGAGCTACCAGGTCCAGATAGTCAAAGCTCAGCCGGTCCACTATCACAGCCAGGTGGAACATGTCCAACCCCAGCAGCACTACGAGTCTCACCACGAGTCCGTTCGAGTGGAGAGTGCCTCGTCCCACGAGGCGACCCAGCTCGTTGGCAGCAACGGTGGCTACGTTTACTAATTGTTTTCGACTCGCAGTCGACCACGTTGATAATCGGAACGAACTTAAGTTGTAGGAAATGTAAAAATTAATGAAATATACTAATGCCGTGGTGCAGACTTACGCGAGTACATTATCACGCCTCCGGTCAATCCTGACGTCATTGTATTACCGGAATCATTATTCAAATCGTCTTCCAGCCTCGCGCGTCATTCGCGAAGGCCAACGCCGTAGGAAAACCGAGTGACGACATCAGAAATTTATTAAGCACCAAAAATAGGAGAGTTGTTAAAAATTTTATTCCGGTCGTCCGGATTCACAGGTGCTGGAAGAGCGACGTTGGATCAAATCTTGTGATCGCTTGCCAGATTCATTAACAATTCGAAGGTGACGAATGAATATGCATGACCACTTGGCATTTCGTAACCACATTTATATCTCCGACGTCAACATTACAAACGGTTTCTTGGAGCTGGAGAGCTCGTCACTCGTCCCTCCTCGCTATTCACCAGACTCGGCACTTCTTTTCGGGATTCATTCCCGAGCCCAGAGGACATTTCCAGGCTTCGCTAAACTCTTCCGAGTTCGTTAAGATCCCACGGATTCTCAGATGCTGCGGAGGATGCTCGTCGGCCAAGGCCAACCGCAGGGCGTCTTCAGAGTTCTCTTCGCACCAGGCCTACAATATTGCCAAAATATCTATTCAGAACCACGCTTCCAGGCGTGAGGATGACTCACTGCTGTGGAGGACATTTCGGGGAGATTAGCTCGGAGGATAAAAAAAGCTTTGGCTTCAGGCTTCGATCATGTGGCGATTGGCAATGATCCGGAAATCCTACTTACGTGAGCCAGGCCGACGAACAACAGCTGCTCGTGGGTCAAATGGGTGAAGCCAGGGAGCATTGGCTCTTGACCATGTTTGGCCTTCCACGTTTTATACGCGAGCACGGCCTCGTGGAGGCCACCGTTGTCGGCGATGTTTTCGTCCAGCGTCAGTTCGCCATCGATGTAATCGTCAACCTGCGGAAGTGGAGGACTCGTTTAACGTTGACATTGAGCTGTCAAGACCGTAATTTTGAAGCTGTTCGAAGGAAACAATTCATGGAAGATCAAAATTCTCCAGTCAGAATAAACTTGAATATTTTTAAGGTAGTTTTTCATAGGGTGCAGATGTCTGGAGCTAGTTGTGTTCTCCCCTCGTCAAGGAAGGTCAGGTCGTCACGAAGGTGTTCGATGACTTCGGGAATTGGTCCATTTTCAGGATCTCACCTCATCGACGTAATAATCGGCATATTGTTTGACGAAACACTGGACCTTGTCGTTGAACTGATCGATCGTCACGTTATTCCACCACTGACGAGGCTGACTATCGAAATCAAACTTTCGGCCATCTGTATCAAAACCGTGCGTCAACTCGTGGCCCAAAATCATTCCTATGGCTCCATAGTTCAAAGCCCTTGAAGAAAATTCATTTTTTTAGTGGCACTTTTAAGGGGGTTCTCTCTATTGCGAGGTTGGAAGGGTCGATGGGTTCTTAGGTCGTATTAAGGAGCTTTATCGATCGCCGTTCATTACGAACCCAAGCTATACTTTCATTTGGACGATTGATTATGGTCGTTGACATCAATGGCAGTTGGTATCGCTTAATAAATTAAACTACTCACTCGAGACCGAGCTCGTAGAAAGGAAACTGTAGAATTCCAGCAGGAATTGCTGCGTCCATGACGAAAATTTCGTTTCATTCCTCGTTTAACTTAAGTACCATGAATAATTATTTTTACTTACTTATTTGATTAAGACTCAAAGCGTTAGCAGCATTCACCTCTGTTGGCTCGAGGACCCAGCTGCGATAAAATACGCTTTCAAAGTGACTCTTCCCAACATGATGAAACTAAATGCTGCAATAGCTAAGCATTTACTCACTAAGTTTGGTCAGGGTCTTCGATTTTGTGGAGACTCTCCAACTCTTCGTGACTCGTCAGACGTACCACTTTCATAATGTTTTCCAAATAACGCTCTTCTTCCATATCGAACTGAAACTCGATGAAAAAGGCATGAAAATACAACGACGCAAATTCTTACTTACTATTTACAATGATCTCAAGGATGGAAGGCATTGAGGCTGGAATTTTCGTTGAGTTCATTGAAAATTTGCAATCACAAACGTCAAAGATGATCAAGGTCAAGATTGAGTGATTGATTGAGCTTTGTCGCGAAACACTTTCCATCGGGCGAAAGAGGAAATTACAAAAGCCAGAAATCTGGCAATATCGATTTAACAAAAGCTAAACGAAAACCGATAACAGACAAAATAAGTCAAAATGACACTTAAAGTAAACAAATACAAAAATATAAAGTGAGATAGTGATAAAAATAAATATAAAATGAGAAAATAAAAAGTATAAAAAATAAAGGCATAAGAAGATATAAAATAACATAAAATCTAACAAATACCAAGCGCAAGAGACAGTAAAGTAAAGTGCCGAGAAAACTTTAAGAAAATTTTAAGGTCTCTTGGTGACGATAAGCACCAGGTTCCAGGGCCTCTTACGGGGCAAAATTTTGAATTATTTCATTTACAATATTGACTTTTTAACGCGTTGCTTTATGGGAAAACTCACAATAATATTAATTGTGAAAAAATTGTACGATGTTCGAGCTTCGGAAAAGTTTATATCGCGAAGAAAATTTATCACAGATTCCGCTGCTTAAAAAAAAAAAAAAATCCCTTAGGGGGCTTCTGAGAAAGAAAAGATGAAAAAACTTTAGTCGGTCATCACGTTGGACTACTGGTAACAGCTGATTGAGCTTCGAGCAAATTCGGGAATCGCGGAAATTTCATCAAATTTATTTTTGAGACTGACTCGCGGCTTTCGTTCGTCTAGTGGCTTCCCTTTTTTTAATTAATTGACCAATCATTAACTAGTCAAGTTGAAGTATAAATTGGATCTTTTATGATATTTATAAAGCATTTTAATAAATCCTTGCGATAAAAATATTCTCAGTGTTAGTGTTTATTAATAATTTAGACTTGAAATTAATTAATTACTTTGAGTAAAGCTTGGAAAAAAGCTACCAATATAAAAAAGAAGTGAATAAAATGACGAATAAAAGATGAGATACATCGACCTAAAAAAATATAAAGAAAATAAGAAAAGAGAAAAATTCTATAACAATAATGATAAAATCAAATTTCTCAATTACCCCTTCGTAGTATTCGTTGATAGCATCGGTTTCGAGGAGCTGGACAGGATACCCAACGAGGAAGATGACCTTTCGTAATTTTTCGAGAGCTGCAAATTTGCTGACGTCATCCATCCAGTCAACCTGCATGAGCCTCGTTGCAAACGCTGTTCTGATATTTTCGGTCATTTCGCGGACTTTGTGGGCTTGATTCTCGTGGAATTTCGGATCGACGAAGAGCCATGCGGCAGCCAATGCTTCAGCGATTGATCGTGAAAAAATATCGACATTAAAAAGTCCCTTGACCCATCGCTTTTTTCGTTGGCCTCAATTCCATTTCATTTATTCTGCATACCCATCATCTCCCTTACGACTCCAGCACAATAAAATGATCGAGGCTCGTTCAGCTCAAAGTCCGCTGCTTCCTTCAAGTATTCCTTCCAATGGGATCTCAATTTATTCGACGAGTGGGGAACCATCATGTCGACGAGGATCCACCAAATCGTTATTTCTTGAAATTTATTAAAAAATTGTTTTCTTTTATTTTTTTAATTTTTTTTTTTTTTAATTTTTTTTCTTTCTCGAATCGACGATTCGTTTTATTGATCAAGATTAGATAATCAAAACCCACGAATGAGAAAAAAGCTTCAATATGAAATAACAAAAACCCAAGAAAAGGGCTGCACCTAAGGGAACGTCCTTCGCCAAGGACAGAAGGTAAGCGCAATCTTTCATGTACTCGATATTCCGAACCAGCAGTTTATCTTTGTCGAAATCGAAGTGTTCAACGTCCTTAAAGAGTTCTTCGATGTACGGACGCCACAATTTTCTCGGCACGACATCTGGATTCGTTTCGTTGATATATCGATCGGTCAATTCCTGAAGCGAATCTACGAGAATGTAATCTTCGTTGGTAACATCCTCGTCAGCGACGGTGTCGTTTACGTGCCAATGTCCTATCTGCAATTTTTTAACCCGATTTTCTTCGTTTATTTTTTTCATTTCCCATTCAATTGAGTTTCCGTAACAATAGATTGAAATTATTAATAAAAATTAAACATTCAATTGAATTGAAACTAAAGATCGGGGGGGAAAAAAAATCCGATTAAAAACAAAATTACATTTAAAAAAATTGTAAAAAATTGAGACAAAAAAAGAGGAATATTTTGTTGATCAATTTTTTTTTTTGGCTTGTTGTTTTTTGATGTTTCATTACCAGCTTTTTTTCTGAAATATTGAAAATTCGGTGATTTTTACTCACAGATCGAAAGAGTTTGTCCATATGATAAATTATCATCGTCACGTTGTTTACGGCGGCGTCCACAGCCTCGAAGCTTCCATCATCGTCGACCGAACAATTGAACTCTGCTCTATCTGCGACAATTTCACGAACTACGTTCGAAATGTAAACGTATTTAGAGATTATTTCTTCATCCTCGTCATCATCATCATCGTCATCGTCATCGTCATCATCCTCGGGGTCCTCTTCGAGTGCTTCCTCGATATTCTTGAAATATGACATCATAAGCTGCGCCTTTTTCTCAGCTTCGACGTTGTAACTTCATGATTGAACAATAAAATACGTTAAAAAGTTGTGAATAATGGATTTTTTGACGTTTCAACATTTTTTATCTTGGATTAGATTATTCCAATTTATTTTTTCATTTTACCTTGGCAAGGGACTGCGCGAACTGGGCATAGACAAATGAATGAGATTACGACTTTTGTTCATCGGATCGAGACCGACATCGAATCCGATGAAAATGTTTTTTCCCGTCATTTTCTGTGCCCTCGCCATTAGTCGAACAATATCGACGCTGCGGTTCTCTGATAGCCAAACGGGAGCGTCTGATAAATCGAGATCTTCCAGGACCGAATAAAGTGGAGAAAGCGAATCGAGAGACTCTGCGAAAATAAAATTGTTCCGATTTCAATTTGGTCGATCAAATATTTATTCGCAATCAATTTTACATTACAAATATTCGTTATTTTCTACTCAATAATATCCGTTGTTTTAAAAATAAATTTCACGTTTTTATGGTTTTTATGAACCACCAAATTTACTCAATTTAGCAATAATTGAAATTTCTTAAACATGAATTTATATCCATTTTAATATTAAATATTAATTAAAAAATGTAAATTAAAAACCTCAAAATATCAATACTAGGGCTTGAAAAAACGTCAAAATTTACCCAATTAGTCTGTAAATGAATTAACAATAAATATCAGTTTTATAAATATTTAAATTTTCGAAAATATAATATTTTACTAATTTTTATTTTTCAAGTTCAATTTAATTGAAAGTTTTTTTTTTTCATTCGAAATTTTTTATTTTATTTTAATTGAAAATAAATTTTTTAACTCTGAAATTTATATAAATACTCGTTAGATTTCAACCTGTCACAATGCATATTTGGTGACGCACCCATTATGGATTATCGATTATATTTGGTTGTAATAAAAAAAATTGACCATCTGCTAATAAGTGGTTTTGTTTGTCATCCTCGAATTATAATTGAGTTTTAAGCATTTACTCGTATCGATGCAGCTCTCGTACAAATTTTTCGCTTGTAGAATTGCCCACGGTACACCAGCGGCGATCAAATTTTTGTTCAAGCGGTTCCTGATTCTCAGTTGAATGTGTTCGTCCTTCTCAATGAACCAGGAATTCTCAATGTAATATTCTGACACGTGTTCCTCGGACCAACGACCACAAACGTACCTGCAGGATGAATAAATAAATAATTTTTTTTTCATTTAGTAGAAAAGGATAAATCAGCAAAATTATTTTTTTTTTTTTAATTTTGTAAATTCGAATGAAAGTTTTGAGAATTTTAATATAAAATTTAGGAGAGTTCAATTAATTTTACGGCAACGAATCTTGAGAATTATGATTGATTTCGTGTTGATGAACATTGTGAAAATGGAAAAAAGAAAACGTCGTGATGAGAGAACAAAGGAAGATTCTTTCAACGATTTTACTCACCCATAAAAATCGTCGCACGGGTCTATCGAAGTGTTCATAGATCTTTTCAGACTAGCAGCTGAGCAACCAAACAATCCGACGTGAAAACAAAAAAAACACAAAATTTCAACAGTTTTTAATTTCATTTTTTTTATTTTATTTTATTTTATTTTTTATTCACAAAAAAGCACAAGAAAGGTACAAAGTGGAAGTAAAAAATCCGTCCTTCGATATTTTCGTAATAAAATTCAAAATCGTATAAACGATAATTTTGTGTTTTCTCTCACCAATTCTCAAGCAATTTTTAGTGTCGCACAAATGTTGAATGGACCTCGAGTCTAAAAAAAAGAGAGATTTTTCAAAACGACTCCAAAAAAAAACAGTTTTTAACTTAATTTTTTGCATTTAAAAAATTTTTAATTTCACAATGTTTCGTTGTTGAAACTCACAAAGTACGGCGAGAATGATAACGCTGACGATGAGAGAAGCCATCACCAGAGCAAGAAGAACGAAGATGCAGCTTTTCTTGCTTCTTTTCTTAAAACTACAACAAACGAATGCCAAAAATCAATTCCTCAGAATTACTGTTGATAATAACTTTTCTTGTAAACATTCACAGACTCACTAAGCTGCTTTCGATCGTACTGGAACCAAATCCTTTTGGCTACTGATTGTGTTCACTCGAGATTCTCTATCCTCTGGTAAAAAAAAATCCAAAAAATCGATCGTTTATTCAAATTAACTAAAAAAAATTTTTTTTTTGAATCACGATTTTTTACAAACAGAATCAAGTCGTTGAAATATTCACGGTAAGATAAAAAAATGTTTGCTTTTTCGTCACTCTGCGACTTCCAGTTTTCGATTAATTAATAAAACTCGTCAGAGCATCTGTAACGTGAAGATTTCTTCACGAAAAAATTATAGATTCGCATCACTGCAACGTTAACGATGAGTAAATTGAAGGTCCTTCGATGGTGGCAAATAAAATTTTTATTTTTCATTATTTATTTTCAACTAAATTATCCCTTTCGTAATTTCACATCACTTTTTATAACAATATTACAAAATTATTGTTAAAACAATGTATTTTAAAATAATTCATTTATTAAATGGAAAAAAAAAGAAAAGCTGTAAACAGAGTGCCGGACCGTTGGTGCGAGTGTGTGCCACGTCATAACGGCGTAAGTAAGTCCGATCGAATTCCGACGTGGGTGGCTAATGTTTTTCTCACAAATGGACGTTTATAGGACACCGGAAGGGGTGGAGGATGATAGAATATGATAGAAAATGAATTTCGCGTCGCGAGTAAAGCAATTTTTTGTGATTGATGAAAACTCGGAAAAAAATTGTTGGTCGAATCGGATTTGATTTCACTGCTGGCTGGAAAATATTTTCGAGGTGAAAAAAGTTTGGGGATCCTCAAAAAATTTGTGGGGGAACGAACGAAATCGTTCGGCTCCAGCGATCCTGAAAATTCGTCTCGAAAATTGTTTTATTTCATCAGACCGGAAGTCGGAACCAATTTTTAAGTGAATGGACTCATTTTGTTGGGAATGAAAAATTATTTGCTCCTCAAACTTCTCGTCCGGTAAAATTGACTCGGACCGATGAACGAGTTTTTTTCATATTCCCAGAATCGCGCCTTTTTGCAGCTCTGACTCGATCGACGAATCGTCAAAAATCTACTCACCGCGCTCCACGTTCATGTTCACTGTTTCGCCGACCAGGTCGAACTGAAGACAGCGAAAAACCTCGAAGTATTGCGACCCTCAACGAAATCGAACTTTCTTTGAAATATTCACGTTTTTTTCGATTCGTAATACTAAATTATTTCGTCCACCAAAATGTTTATCGATTAAACGAATTTTCGTTCCAGTATTAAGCAGCTTCGTGGGAACAATTTTCGAAATTTTCTTGCCTCGTTGCTCTCGAAAATTCTTTCGACCAAAAATTGACTCGAAATTAATTGACAACTTAAATCAATCTTGCTCAAGTTAAATCTTATCAAAGTTCACTTTAATTTGAAACTTTATTGAAGATAATTCTGAGTTACATGAAAGTTGAATTTACGTCGAATTGAGGTGAATCTAAAATTCGATTGAAATCCAAATTATTCGAAAAAACGAAAAACCATGGAAAAACAAAAACAGGTGGAACCATAACTCTCCAACGAGCAGTTCAATTATTTCTTGGAAAGCTGATAATGAAATATTGTCAACTGGTATTAACTCGAGTAGCGAGTGCCTGAAAGTAATGCATAATATAAAACTGTCGTAGTTCATAAAATCGATTGCCCCCTGCACCCACGAAGGCCCTTGAAACTTCAACTCGCATGCTCCCTTAAATCGAAAGTCTAGAAACGAATTCAACGTAGAAATTCTGGATCGTTGAGATGATTAACGGAATCGTCTTAATAAATGAAGCAACGTCATCGAAAATGAAAGTCTTTTTAAGGAGAAGGATTTCGCAGGAGTTGACTAAAGATCCTGGAAAAATTGTTCAGGAAGCAAAAGCTTTGATTTCGAAGGTGAGGAACGATGATGGAACACTTTGCAGTTTCGTAAGTAAATAAATATTTTTAATATGTACATTACAAGTGTTTTCGGGGGTTTGGTCCCGCGAGCTCGTCGTTGATTTTTCTTCTGTCGCGCGGTTCACCAAACCTGGCACTTTTTTTCAGGGTTCATTCTCGAGCCCAAAGGACAATTCCAGGCTTTGCTGAACTCTTGCGAGTTGCGCAAAACTCCTCGCAGTCTTACGTATCCTGGACAGTGAGTGTCCTGAAGTTTCCATCGGAGGGAGTCCGGAGTGTTGACTTCGCACCACAACTGAAGAGAGTGGAAAAAGTCTTTTTACTCGACAACGTCCAAGGTCAAAGTTTTTCGTTGAGAGCTTTCCGGAAATGATTCTCAAGGAAGCTGGAAGAAATTCTACAAAAACTGGGTGCGAGCAGTGCACGCTCACGTGTGCACAGCCCGGAAACAAAAGTTGCTCGAGGGCCAAGTGAGTGAAATTATAATTTACACTGGAACAATTGTATTTGAAAAATAGCGGTGAGCATCGTTGCAAGAAAGAAACGACTCGAAATTCCTCGATTCACTAATCGTACTTGAATTTTGATTCTCGTTGAGAGAAAATCAAAATAAAAAATTCAATTTAAATTTCGATCGAGTGAAAATCAATTTGGAGATTTAATTTGAATCTCGGTCAAGCAAAAATCGAATTTTAAAAGATAATGTGGATTTTCATTGACGAAAAACCAGCAAAATACAAAATTCAATGTGGATTTCGATCGAGAGAAAATCAAATTTGAAAATTGAATTTCAATTCCAGCCAAGCAAAATTCGGATTTGAAAACAAAATGTGGATTTTCATTGAGAAGAAATCAAACTAGGAAATCAAGTTTGAATTTCACTCAAGCACATTTTTTTACTCAACAAAGTTCAAGGTCAACATTTTTTATTCAGATCTCTCTGGAAATGATTTTCAAGGAAGCTGAAGGAAATTCTATCAAATCTGGATGAGTTTACTCACGTGTGCATAGCCCAGAAACAAAAGTTGTTCGTGGGTCAAGTGAGTGAAGCCAGGAAGCATCGGCTCCTGGCCGTGTTTATCCTGCCACTTTTTGTAGGCGAGCACAGCCTCGCGAAGACCACCATTGTCAGCGATGTTTTCGTCCAGAGTAAGTTTTCCATCGATGTAATCGTTTACCTTTAAAAATAAAGCGTTCAATCATCCTCCTTACGAATGAGCTTTCAAGGTCGTTCCTCCAAACTAAATCATCCATTGAAGGTCACCATCCCGAAGTCGAGATCGACTCTAAATTTTAAGGTAGTCGGAGGAGACCAACCTTGAGACTGGTCCCAAGGTCGTCCCAGTATTTTTTCACAGTCTTTCGACAGTCGAACTCCTTTTCAGTAATTAATTTCAAACTTTTCATATTTTGCCTGCTCAGCAAGATTAAACGAATGTAAAAAATCTGCAGGTGCATTAAAAATCATTCGAACTCAACGAGAACCCTTTTATTTATCGGGCATTTAGTCCTCGTTAGATCGTGAATTTTTTTTTGAAACGATCGAGCTTGCGACTCGGCCATTTTAAGGATCTCACCTCGTCGATGTAATAATTTCCATAGTGCTTAACGAAACACTCGATTTTGCTGTTGTACTGACGAATCGTCGTGTTGCTCCACCACTGACGGAGATTTCCGTCCTCGTCGTACAATCTGCCACTGTTATCAAACCCGTGGGTCAACTCGTGACCGAGAATTGTCCCGATCGCTCCGTAGTTCAAGGCCCTTGAAACATGGAAGATTTTTCGTTGCTTATTTCTGACTTTTAGAACGATTGTAAAAGTAGAATAATCCCCGGGCACTTTTAAGGGGCTGTGAGGCAACTTTTCAAGAAACGCCAGTCACTCGATCTTCGCAAAATCATTTTTTCGAGGACCCGAATAAATCGTGGCTCCAAAAACCTCAAAATTCATCGTTCAATGATTTTTCAAATAACTTGGAAGAGCTTTTCACTGTTCGTTCCTCCAGAAAAAAACTCACTCGAGGCCAAGCTCGTAGAACGGGAACTGGAGAATGCCTGCGGGAACAGCTGCGTCCGGGACATAAATTTTTCGTTTATTTTCTTACTTCGTCAAAATGTAAGTGAACCAATGACTACGAACTTATGTGATTGACGATGAAAGTGTGAACCGCGTTCACGTCCGTTGGCTCAGCACCCCAGCTGCAATAAAAAGCTTTGAAAGTCTCTCCCAAAAAGCTCACCACATTCGCTTCAACGCAAGAATAAGCGAGGCCAATGAAGCCCGCCTTTCCAGTGAAAATACTACCACAAATGGATCAACTACTCACAAGGTTTCGTTGAGGTAATTTATTTCCTGGAGATATTCCAATTCTGCTTCGCTCATCAGGCGAACAATCATCAACATGTTCGCCAAATAATTGTCCTCTTTCATGTCTATCTGAAGATGAATAAAAATTTCAATGTCGAAACAAAACTCAAATAATTATTCTCAACGTTGCAAAAGATTTTTCAATATTTCATAAAATACCGAATATTTCGGGATGAATAGCCGACAAAAATTATTGAATTTTGAATTACCCCTTCGTAGTATTCGTTGATGGTTTCATCGTCGAAGAGCCAATCGGGGTGTCCAATGACGTACGTCATTTTTCGGGACTTTTCGAGGGTCGCGAGTTTCGTAGCATGGTCCATCCAATCAGCTCTCGTGACGAGGCTCGCGAACGCCGATCTTATGTCTTCGAGCATTTCGACCACTCGGACCCCCTGGTTTTCATGGAAATCTCGCTCCACGAAGAGCCACGACACAGCCATAGCTAGAAAAATGAAAAAATGAATTAAAATTCAATAATCGTGGCTACGTCGATTTTCCAACGTAGGCAATCTTTTTCTGCTCACCCATCATCTCGTTCACCAGTCCAGCGCAGTACAATGACCTTGGCTCGCTGTACTCTCCCTCCACAAGCTCCATCACGTATTCCTCCCACAGGAGACGCAGATTTTTTGACGAATGAGGAACAATCATGTCGACAACGATCCACCAAATGGCTGTTTCTACAAAAATCGGTAAAGAAAAACTAGAATATTATCGATTGCTCGATATCGTCGATCCACACATTTTTCCATTCATTTTCTGGCTTCCCGTCAACTATTTAGTTTTATTAATTTTACCGATTTTTCGGGTTCGTTCGAACGGTTCGCCAAATTGTTGACTCTTCGAAATTCACCCACTTTACGAAGTTTTAAATTCTTGTTTACTGCTAAAATTAAATTCTTAAAATAATAAAATATTCTTCGAAAAAGGCAATAAAAAAATGGATTTTTTGAAAATTCTAATTGCCGTAGATCCCTTAATTCCATATCGACAAACTGGGCCGATTCGTTTTACCGATTTTGTCGCTGCAATTTCGGTTCGAATTTTGAAAAAAGTGAAAAATCCTGGAGGCTTTACCTAAAACGGTCTCGTCCGTTTCGTCCAAAAGGTAGGCCAAGTCTTTCAAGTACTCGATATTCCAGACGAGCACCAACTCCTTATCGAAATCGATCTCTTCGACATCCTTGAAAAGCTCCTCGATATAAGGGCGCCACAATTTCCGGGGGACGAGGCTCGAGTTCATTTCTTTGACGTATTGATCGGTCAATTCCTGGAGCGTGTCGACGAGGAAATAATTTTCGTCCTTGACATTCTCATCGGCGACAGTGTCGTTTTCGTTCGATCTCGACATCTGGAAAAGCATTTTTTTGAGCATTATTATCGCCTTACGACGCCCTCGAAATTTTATTTTTGCCCTGAGGGAATGAATTATTAGAAAAGCAAAAAGCCAATTTTACTCACGAAATAAAAAACTCCGCTCAGCTCGTAAATCGCGTCAGCAACATTTTTTATTTCCTCGTTCCAAAAATCGCTCGCTTCGTTTTTCAACGAACAATTGGAGGTCGTTCCATTTGTCACAATCTCACGAATGACCTTCGCCATGTAAAGCTTCTCGGCGGACGTATCTTCGCTCGAATCATCCTCGGACGTTGCCTCGAGGTTTTCGAAACGCGATCTCATGTGCTTCACTTTTTTCTCGACCTCGGTATTGTAGCTGAGTTATTGGAAGAAATTTTTCAACATTCGACTGCAGAATTTTTTTCATTACATTTTCCAGATGCTTTTTACTTTGAGCCATAAATTTTCAATAATTTCTCCTCCAATTTTCCTCCCACGCAATTTTCTTGGTTCCTGGAAAATCGGCGATCGTTTTCCTCCGTTCTACTCACCTCGGCAAAGGACTGCTCGAACTTGGCATGTCCAGATAAATGATATTTCGACTTTTGTTTCTGGGATCAGGGCCAACATCGAAACCGACGAAAACATCTTTTTTCATGACTTTTCGTACCCTCGCCATCTGTTGGACGACGTTGCCACGTTTACCCGACATCGCGGCAGGAGTTGCCGGTAGATCGAGGTCTTTGAGAGTCTGAAAAAGTGGCAAAAGGCCCAGGGAATCGAGGGACTCTGAAATTGAGAAAAATACGAATTTTTGTCGCTTTATTTTTGGTCAAAAAGGTCAGACGATTTGTTTGGGTCGAAGAGGCTGAGAAAATTCGAATTTTTGAGTCATCCGAATTACCGAAATCATTCAGCAACAAGGGACAAAAAATTGAACATTTATTAGACTTAAATGATCGACTTTGAGTTTGTCCAAAAACTTTCATTTTACAATTTTCGATCGAAAATTTTGGCTTGTGCCAGTAAAAAAAGAGCAAACATTTTTCCCCCATTTTTTAAAATGATTTTATTTGGAACGATGTCGAAAGAATAAAAAATTTTAATTGTTTATGTTGGCAAAAATGGGTTTTAATAATTACCGGTATCGATGCAGCTTTCGAACAATTTTTTTGCTTGTCCAACTGCCCAAGGGACTTTGCCCTCCGTTAGATTTTTTCGTAAAAGATTTCTGATCCTCCAAGTGACGCGGTCGGTTCTCTCACTGAACCAGGAATTGTCAGGAACCGATGACAAATGTTCCTCGGACCATCGACCGCAAACGTACCTGTTGAATGGAGAGATAAAAACCACAAAATAACTCGCACCATAAAGCGTTTAGTGAGACCAAAAAAACCGGTGATTAAAATCAGTAAACACGGTCCACCACGCTCACACATCTAGTGCACCTTCTAATCGATCTACCTTCAAAATAAAATAATATTCCAAGAATTACGGTGAGCATGATTGCAAGGAAAAACGACGATGCGAAGTTCCTCAATTCACTGAATCGACGAATTTCGCCTGAATTTTGATTTTCGTTGAGATAAAATCAAAATAAAAGATTCAATTTAAATTTCGGGTGTGTGAAAATCAAATTTAAACATTGAATTTCAATTTCGGTTAAAAAGAAATCGAATTTGATTTTAAAAAATGTCGATTTTCATTGAGGACGAATCGAACTATGAAATTAAGTTTGAATTCCGCTTAAGCAAAATTCAAATAAAAAATAAAATGTAGATTTCGATTGAACAAAAGTCGAATTGATGACGACACCAAAAAAAAAGAATTTGCAGATTCAACAACTGAGATATTTGGATTTTGGTTTGCCTAAACGTATTTCATTTCGTCCACCAACATCCGATGATTTAACGACAAATGTTGTTGGATCAGCAAAATTCTTTTTGTCACTCAGTTTTTCCACAGTATAAACAGAATTCTCGATAGAAAATTGCATGGTGCGATTCATTATTCTAATTCCACAAAATGTTCATACTGACAAAAAAAAAGTATTCCTAGTTACTTGCATTTGAATGAAAAGAAAAGAGTAAATTAGAAAATAATAATAATAATAATAATAATAATTAAAAGTTGAACGAGAATTCGTTCTCTTCCTGCGTTCCCAAAGTGATTAAAATAGTGTGAATTTTAGCGTACAATTTGATAATAAAGTTCGTTCGGTGGGTGAAGAGAAAAATTAGTGACACGAAGAATAAAAAGAGACGATAAAATGTGATAGAAAAAAAACGTCGATCCCTTCTGTAATTTTACTCACCCGTAAAAGTCATCGCAAGGATCTATAGAAGTGTCCATAGATTCTTTCAGACTAGCGGCTAAGTAACGCAACAATTTTTCGTAAGAACGAAAGAAAAACCGAAATTTGAGCAACTTTGTTTAAACATTCATTCGACAATTTCTATTTTTTTTCATCATTTTTTTTTTTTTTTGACGCGACTCATAAGCTTATTGAGGCAATAAATAAAAACTTGAGATTTAAAAAAAATGAAAAAACTTTCATAAAAATTGAATTTTCTGCTCTTTACTAACTTTTCATAAAAACCTTTGAAAATATAAATTTTATTGAATATTTGTTTACTGACCTATCCGCACGCAATGCTCGTTGTCACACAACTCTTGCACGCGATTCGACCTCGAGTCTGTAATAAAAAATAATTTCTTTCACGCTCGCTCGAATCGTGAATGAGAAAGGATGGAATGGTTTTAAATGGGATTTGGAAACTTACAAAGTACAGCAAGTACGACGATACAGGCAATCAGAGAAGCCATTATGAAAGCGAGTAAAACGACGACGAGGCTGCCTTTTTTTCGCTTTTTAAAACTGCAACAAATAGTCAATTAACCAATTCATTGAGGATTTCAAAATTACGATTCTCCGTGGATCGAGAAGTCACTCACTATGCTGCTCTCGATCGTACGGGCACCAAATTCCTTTCGCTGCCGATCGTGTACACGGAAGGTGTTGTTTCGTCATCTTCTGCGAAAAAAAAGAGGCTGGTAATGAAATTGAAAAAAATTTCCATCAAATTTTGTCAGTTCTGCCAAAAAGAATTATTTTTCACGAATTCTTTTTATTTTGAATCGAATTTTTACTCATTTTTTTTCAATTTCATACAAAAAACTTCAATCTTCGAGAAAAGTCAATTATCAATGGAACAAAAATTTTGATCTTCATTTTCTCAAGAATTGAAAAATTTGCATAAAATTGTAAACAATAATTTTATTTATTTTCATCTTTTACTCCATCACAATTTCTCGTTAATTCGGGCCCAACCAATTGCATGAATTCTCCTCAGGGTTAAAAAACTTTTTGGTCCCTTCAAAACTTGCATTTCGAATGTTTTTTTTTTTTTTTTCAAACTCCTTCGAAAGATTTGTATTCGAGTGAATTAATCGTAATTCGATAATTCGAATATCGCGGCCACGTGAGGCGTTAAAAATTTACTCACTGCGCTCCTCGCTCATGTTCAGTGTCCCACTGACCGTATCGAACTGAGGACACCGAGCAGCCTCGAGAGACAACCAGGTGTCCATAATACCTGCGGGTTATCCGCGCGGCGACGAGCAACCAGCGGTTCCCATGCGGGTTCGATTCATCGCAAATGAAAACTTGTCAGACGTTCTTCGATCCGGAAATGTCGTCACCCTCCAAAAGCGAATGACGGGGTAAAGTCATTCATTAAAAATCTGAATTTCCGTGTCCTTCGAAATCAAGATGGGAATGGACGAAGGCCTGAAAAAAAAAAAAAAAAATCATTTTTCGTACAGCCCAAAATAAAAGAAATAAAAACGACAAAATTCTCTTAAAAAAATGTTCAAAGGACAAAAGTCTGAAGAAGAAAAAAAAAATTGAAATTTCACTCGTACGGATTCATAAAAAATGTCATTCTTTCAAAAATGCTGCGAAATTGTTAGAAAATAGAAGTTTATTAGTTCGTGACATTCGCGCGAAGAAGTTCGAGAAAAAGGAAAAGCCAAGTCGATTGACAAAAGATGGAAAACTCGATCGTTCCCTCGAATCGTTTAATCGAACCTTCCATCGAAAAAAGTAGCAAAACATAAGAAAAAAAAAAAACAACAACAAAAATTCGATGGTAAAAAATTACTAAAAAAATGGAAAAACAATTATCAAATGATGGAAAATAAAAAGCGAATATTGAAAAAAGAATTATTCAATAAATTTCATTGCTTTGTCATACCGATCAAAAAAATGGAATTTTTCGTTGAAAATTTATTAAAAATGTTGGATAAAGTGAAAAAAATGTGTTTCAGCGATGTGATGAAGTGATTAACATGATTATTACGGAATCGAGTGCACGAAGTGGGCCGAGAAAGGGGGCTCGAGAGAGCGAGAGTGATTTTCGTGTTACGCGAGCAATGTAGTAAAGAGCGTTGTACTTCTGGATTCTGGAAGGCGCTTTTACACATGGGGAATAAAAAGTGTAACGAGGAGGCGGTGGCGGCTCGATTTTGCGAGGAAAACGAGCCTCTAACCGAGAGAGAAAGTATAAAAATGCACTCACCGATGCATAAAAGGCAAATCCACTTATTTATGCATGCGGTTTTAACGAAAGAGAGAGGGAAGCAATGCAGACGATGATGCCTAATAATGACAAATGAAAAAAGAAATTAAGGGAAGGGGAAAAAAATTGTAGCATTAAATTAGATGTTTCGTTCGATCGTTTACGTTAACTTTTCTTTCAACCGTCCGCAATTACGTGATATCTCTATTATTCCCTGAGACCAAAACTTTTTACGAACAATTACGATAAAAATAAATAATAGTTTGTTACGAAAATGTTTCATTCGACGAACTACTTGAACTAACACAAAAAAATTGTCGCAGCTTTTTTTAATATTATTTTTCAATCTATTTATTCTGAATTCAACTTCAAGTGCTTGTTTAAATTTTGTTTATTTCGAGGATTTTTTTTTAATTAATTTACGACCTTTTATTTTATTCTTTATCTATTTATTTTTCAATTTTAATTAATTATTATACATACAATTCAATATTATAATATATTTTATAAATATATTATAAATAATAACAATAAAAAATATGAAAATAAATAATAATAATACAAATTAATAAAATAATGAATTTTATATTAATATATAATAATAAAACTAATAAATAAAATAATTTAAAAAAAATTAAATTATTTAAATTTGAATTCAAGTTGTATTTAGAGCTGATGTTGAGGATAAACCAATATTTATTTTGTCTATTTAATGAAATTTATTTCAAGTTTTGGCGCGAGGGAAAAAAACGTAAATGATTCGTTAGTTTCCACCCAAATTAGAACGAAACAGAATGAGACTTTTTTCAAACACACAAAAAAGTCAAAGGATCGTGGAAATATTTGTATTCTCGTGTATTCGAGTTGCTCGTCGCATGTTTGTTTTTGTTAGTCGTACGTGGCCCAGTTTCGAGAATGGAGATGCTCGACCAGACTAGCCGAGATATACTTTCTTTAGCAAATGGCCTTGAACCGTGTATTATATTGGCAAATAAAACGATGAGACAGCAAGAAATGGGGGAGTTTAATCGATGGAGATTGGAGGAGGAAGGAGGACGTTGGTAAACTCAAAACGTAACTTCACAATGAGCGAGTCAGTAACCTCCTCGAAACCCATTTACCAACCATTCTAAATTTGTATTTATACACTCGTTCGATACAGAGAACGTTGGACATACGAGGAGACGAAACTTTTTCAGGTGACAGAATCGATCCCTTTTCGCGACCATGAAAGCCTTTTGAAGTTGTTTTGTTTGTAGACTCCCTTCAATTGTTGAAAACTACCGAATAATTCAACGGCCATTTGCTCCGAATTTCAACTCAAGAAATTCCATTAAAAATCGATCAAAATTTCAAATGTTTTCTGGCCAAAAACTTCGAGTGCTTTGTCTTTGGTAGAAGAAAAACTTCATTTTTTTTCCATCGGTTACGATTTTTTTAATTATTTTTTTACTTTTCGATTTTTTTTATTTAATTATATTTTCAACGTAATTTAAAAAAAATTACGTTCAATGTTTTTTGTCCTTTTTCAAGACAGACAAAGGTTCTGGCTGCATTTCCATCGGAAGTTTATGTCCAAATCCATTGAACAAAAAACGTCTCCAAGTTACTGAGACATTTGAATAAGAAAATTGACGTTATTATCTCAGCTCGATTTCTTAATGACTCTCCCATTGGCATGATTCATTTTTCCTTTTTTTTCAATGAAAGAGAGCGACTCAACTATGGTCTGCAAGGACATGCGATAAATTTACGAGAAGTGCGGTTTTAATGGACTCGGAAAAAATGCCCCATAGGCGATTTGTCTTGTCCTCGAACTGTGTCATTCCTCCATCAGTATAGAGTGGAGATTTTTTTTCTTCCTGTGTGTAATTACCGTTAGGATTATATTTGAAAAAAAAAATCAGTTTCCGGATAATCGAATATTCGAAAAGTGGGACTGCGCAAAAAATTCAATTTGGAAAAATAATTTCAGGTTGAGGGAAAAAAAATCTTATGAGAAAAAATGTGGAATGAAAAAATAATGTTGAAGTTGAAAATGAAAATTCTCATTGACATAAATATTATGATTAGATAATTTTGACTAGTGAATATACAAGCTTTAGTTGAAATTTAAAAAAAATTTTCAAACCCAAACATTTGTTACTCTGAATCCAAAGTTACTGGGGTTGGGTTTCAAGTGAAAAAATCGACCAGAAAAATGACTGGATTTAAAGGATTTAAAGGACTCAATTTAACCGATTTCTCACTTTTTTTTTCATTTACGAAAATATAATTTCACGATTGGTTCACTAGAAAAATGAGAAGCTCGTAGCGTGTTGTAAATTGCCAAGCGCGTTGTGAAAAAGGCTTATCGCAATTGGCAGGCTTTTGTTGTCATTTAATGTCCCCGGATGCACAGTTTGAACAGCAGATTATTGGCCACGATAAATCGCCATTACTTTGCTCGCGATGCCACGATATTAGATTGATTTTCAACATTTTTTTCCTCCCCTTTTGTTGTCGCGAAAAAACATGGTAAAAACGCGGTAACTTTACCAGCTGAGGCCAAGACCTTAACGACGAGGCTCTTCACCAACGGCTTTGTTTGGACTCAACGCTTCCATGGCAACCCTCAATTGATTCGTTTACTCGCTCGTGACGTATCCCTCCACGTACAAATATATCCACTTGTCAGATATTTTTATAATTTTCCCTTTTTTTAGACCCCATCAAAAAGGATGACTCGGCTTCACCTGACATCGCAAGATCGTCGATTACTTCATGATTGTAATGGCCCTCGACAGTTCGTTGACTCAAACTTGTTTCGTCTACAATTATTTTTTTTAACAATTTAACGAAAATTATGGTTGCTTGAACATTTTTTCAAATTCAATAAAATCCTTGTCAAATTGATCGTTTTATTTTTGTCTCGTGAATCCAAATTTTCCTCTCGTTGGAACGCAAATTTTTTTACCAATATTCATTGATTCAAACTTTTTTGGTGTGCAATTTTTTTTTTTTTTTTTTTTTTTTTTTACTTATTCAACGAAAATTATCGTTGTTCGAACTTTTGTTGAAATTCACTAAAATCCTCGTGATCGTTTTATTTTCCTCTCGTTGGAAGCCACATTATTTGTTTGGCAGCAATTTTAAAGCTAGTCAACGCGACAAGGATATTTGAAAACGAGGAAAAATGGAGGATTGGAAAAATTGGGCTGACGGGGAATCTCGAAATGTTTTTCGGAATCTTTCGAAAAATATTGTTTCCCCTACATTTGCTGGATCTTCGTAAATGAATTTTTTGCAAAATCTCTCGATTTTCTATCGGAATCTCGTGATATTTTCTCCCTTTTTATGAGCCCGTAAAAAAGTATGCATCAGCATTGTTTTTGCCGGTGAAAAGGATCAAGAGCGAGGGTCCCAGATAGAAATCTCAATGCTTAGGAGCTCCTCGGTCGGTCTTTTACCGCTGGCGATGCAGTCACACGCAATGTCGAAAGAGACACGCGGTGGTACGTTCACGACGCGGTACACGAGCGAATTAATTAATTAATTCCACGAGTGCGTAGGCTCGAGAATTTTTACTCGCGGCTGCGTCTGTTGTGAATTTTAATAGAAATAATCCAATCCATAGAAACTGGAACGCAATTACCGTTTTTTTTTTTTTTTTTTTTTTTATCTTTTATTTTTCTTACGTTTCTTATTTCTCACGGGATATTGCAGCGGACTTAGAAGGGAGAGCGAGCGGTGCGTCGCTCATAGTCGAATTCATATAAATAAGACTCTCGACTCGAGCGAGAATGTTGGTCCAGCTAAACGAGTTTTTCCAGTTATCCAATGAGAATTCGTCTCTCGCGGTTGCCTCGGCGCGGAGCGATCGCATTTTTCCACAAACTCTCATTTTTCTCGATCAATCGCCGCCACGAGACTAATCGATTTTCTGTAGTTCCCCTCCTCCCCGATATCAGCCGATCTAATTGTCAGCAGAAGCGCCTCCGGTGGGGAACAGCGAGTCCATTCCTCAATCACGAAAAAACACGAAGATTCATTTTTTATTGAAAAATCGTTCGAGGGCTCGAGCCGAGATAGAGGTTTTCGAGAGGAAAAGAAAAATGTGGATAAAAGGGACTTGCGGGGGGGAATCGTGGTCGAAAATTAGCCAGGAGGGTGGCCACGATCCACGAGAATCGTATTTTCGAATAATCCCAGTTCAGGGAAGTTCGGGGCAATGAGGGTCGGGGAGCCAAAAATCACTTTTTACGTGTTTCCCCCCCCCAGTCGACGAGCCCCGGGGACTCGCCCCTCGGTTTTTCCACACGCGAGAAAGACTCCGCTCCAGAAAATCCATCGAATTTCAAAGCCCCTGGGAGATCATTGAGTGTGATTCAGTTCGCGCAGGTGTATTCGATAGGTGAAGACAGTGATAAAAGTATGATGAATCGATTGATTTTATTCGAAATAAATTGGTGGGCTAAGACCCTTAATGACGATTGACAAATGTCGGCGAGACTGGGTGGTCGGTGATCATCCTCGTTTAAGGGGCTTTCCGGGCTCAGATGATTGCTCGTTGTCGGGGGCTCGATGATCACTCGGTGGTCGTGGGGGTTGGGGGTGAAGAATGATTTTTCTAGTGGTTTTTAAATAACTCGAAATGAGGGGATTTAGTCGGGCTGTTTTTGGTGGGTTCCGGATGTTGAACCACCCCGGACCTCGTTCGCATGTTGTGGGGGTCGCTTATTGATTCGTTGTTCGTCCTAATATCGTCAGCTCGCGGTTCAAGGGGGTTTTAATGAATTACCAGCCGTGTCCGTGTCCATGGACGGGCTTGACATGGATCTCGGGCTCATGGTAATGCTCAACTCCGATGAGATGAGGATGGGAGACCTTGTTGGCGTGAAGGGGGATCCTCACGACGTGGTTGTGCGCCTCCAGCTTAAGGGGGTGGGGGTGTAGTGGGGGAACAGCCGCGGGCTGAGCAACGTGGAGAACCTGCACGTGCTCGACGTGGTGCTGAAAATAAAATGTCACATTTGTCATTAGCTTGAGCAAAAAGCTTTGATTGTTGTTTTTTTTTTTTTTTTTTAACATCCTTCAAACGAACGTTCTCGAAATAAAATCCAACGAAAAATGAACTTTTTAACCTCCCTCCCTCCCTCCCTCCCTCCCGATTCCTACTCCAACGAAAACTCGCCTCAACGACCCCTTAATTCTCGATTTTCACGCCTCCTTTCGTACTCACGATCGCCTTTGCTCTACACTTTTATCTCCCCCGCACGCTTATCTTTGTTACCAGAGCTCGCTTGCGAATAATCCTGCAAACCTTTTCCTCGTGACACTCGCTCGATTACCTGAGGATAGTGAGGCACGTGAGGCTGCCAGCCTGAACTCGGCCAAGCAGAATGCGGCTGCCAGCCCGAACTCGGCCATCCTCCTTGCCATGGAACCTGAGTGCGTTTTCAACACAATTTAACCTATCTTTTCGTCAGTCTGCTATCGAACGCTACCAGTGAGTTCAAGACTTTTGGTTATTGACACTGATGACTCGACATCGCTCCTGCCATGCCTTTTTAATGCTTTATGAAAGCGAGATGAATCGGTGGGACTCGTTCGGGCCTCCGAATCCTGAACCTTTCGAGGCTTTTGTCGAGCGATTTCTTTCAAGAAATTCTTCACGCTCGATCAGGATTTATCATTCGAAACTCTTTTCACACTTCCCAGGACTGTTTTCCGAGGGTTCGAATAAAATGTTCAGAGAGAAACTGGACGTTAGGATAGATTAAGAAGCGCGATAATGAAACCGGCTTGAGTTGGGAGTCGCGACTTCCGGAGCCCCGAAACCTCACTATTCGAAAGTTCAATATTTCGATGATTAAGTACTAGAAAGCTGGTGATATCGCGGGCGAAATTCACTTGCGAAATATCGATTTACTCGATTTGAGAAATTCCCATCCAGAGGCTTATTATGTCACAGCCCATAAAAAATGAATATCCAATAATTAGTGCGTGTAGGAAATGAAACCGAGTTTGAGCCAACACGCGGAAGTTTCTTCGGCCGAGCCGGTTATTACGGACTATCGATCCCGCTGGGGGAAAAGCGATGGAAAAGTGTGAAAACATCGGGCCGAGTTTAACGATCTTTTTCCAACGACTTTGTCAAGATGTTTATGGTTTTTTGTCTGCCTCGAACCCCGAGACATGCTCTCACGTGAGTTTAGCCTTTGCTGTGAGAGCACGAGGTTATTTATCGCCCTTTTTGTCGACAGTTATTTCGTTAGTTGTGGAATTTTCGAGTGTTAAAAGTAACGCCGATTTCATGTGGATGGTGAGCTTGGAAAATTGGCTTTTTCCAACGAGAACGAAAGCGTCGAACAAATTGGTGCTTTTACTCACGTCGTAACCGGGGAAGGCGCTGACGGCGGCCACGAAGGCGAAGAGAACGATCTGAAATTATTCAATCGACGTTACCAAACGCTCTTACGATTTGACAATAATTTTTTATGCGAATTCAATCGCCATCGACTTTCAATAAAATTGAGCAAAATATTATGACGACATTAGCCAAAAACCTTCGTTCTTCAGGCCCCCGAAATCTTTGTTGCCAAAAAAAACATTAATTAGTAAGGAAATAATCGAGTTCTCGTGAGAGTCAATAAATTTTCGATATTTTCACTCCTCGAGGCGCTTCGTTTCGAAAAAAATGATAATTCAGTTACAAAGTACGGACTTTTATCAACAAATTTTCATTCCCCATGCCCCAAAACCGTTTCGTTACAAATACATAATAAAATTATTATTCCGAAGCCGGAGAAAAACATTTTCGAATAAAATGCCAAGAAAATATAATAAAAAATCACGAATTGACGGAATTTTCGAAATTTTTCCACAAACTTTCACTTCCCAAGGCCCCCGAACGTTTGTCCCCAAAAAAATGATAACTTACTAACGAAATGTCGATTTTTTTCAACAAATTTTCATTCCCCAGGCCCCAAAAACGTTTCGTTACAAAAATACAATAAAATTATCATTCCCAACATAGAGAAGTATATTATTGACTAAAATGCCAAGAAAATATAGTGAAAAATGGTGAATCAATGGAATAAATAATGAAGCGGAGTGCTCCTGGCCGATGTGCGTTGGCTATGCTGGTCAACTTACGAACAGTTTCATGTTGAATTGTTTTTGCTTGTGCGAAAGACAGGGAGCACTACATGATGTAGGGGCAGCGCGGTTAGCTTTTATAGTGGTGCCCTGCCCCAGTAAGTTGCAATATTAGCTATGGGAGGGTTTGGTAGGGTAACGGTAGCTGCCATTACCCACCCGTAACTTGAAATCCATCGGTAGAAAGAGAGAGAGAGGCGGGAATCGAACGCGATTCTACTTAAAAAGTCTTTGCGTGCGTACGTAAGGTGGTAAAACTTCATCGTGTTATACGCGCGACTTTGATACAAGTCATTGAGTTTCCAGTGCTGCATTTGATGTTAGAAAATCCAGGACAAAATCTGCCAAGTTCCTCTTGCGAGGTTCCTGGCGACGATTTGAGTTCCCGGGGGTCCCTGAGACCCTTGACTATTATTTTTCGTTGTTGCGAGGGGGGGGGATTGGAAAGAAAAAGCAGCAAAGATTCAGTCATTCTTCAAGATTCTTTAGCAGTTTGACATTAGTGCTTTTTTCTCTTGCTCTTTCTTTTGATTATTCGAATTTTTTTGTCTTCTCATTTGGACTTTTTTAAGGGGGAGTTCAGTTTAATAGGGAAGAATAGAAGGTACAAAGGAACGAAAATTAGCAGCTTGAAGAATCCTGGGAAGCTTCGAAGTTGTTAATTTCTTAATTCTTAACAGGGAAACGAGTAAATAAATTTAGTGAGAATTTTGAGAGCTTTGAGAGCTTTTTTATATTCGAGGAGATCAATTCGCTGGATCGACCCAAATTTACTGGGTCCAAATTCGTTATTTGAAAAATCTCTGAAAATACTCGTTCAACGAGCCTCGAGAATTCTTGATTTTTCAATAATTCCAAGTGAGTTGTCGGACGAGATAATAAAAATGTAAATTCAGTGCTCAACACTCGAATGATTTATGGGACACTTGGAATAATGCTCGTTGGAGGCTCGAGAGGAAAAGTACAAAGATTCCCTTTCACCGTTACCGGGCAACCCTCAAGGTCCCCAAAGACCCTTAATTCATTTCCAGATTCGAGTTGTTGATCGACCTTCACTCGTAGCTCATTTCCTCGAACCCCAACAAACATTTTCCTCGACAATCGTTCCAACATTTTACTCATCATTTTCGTAGTCGAACGAATTTTCGGTCTGTACTTTCATGGAGGTTTCAGCGAGCTGTCGGTGCAGTCAGTTTTACTGTCAAAGTGGCAATCCGACGCGACGTCTTATTCGACGAAATTCGCGACCACGTTGATTTCCAAGTCCAAATTTGTCCAAGTGTTTTGCCAAAATCATTAAACTTTCAAAGAATTTCTGCAAAAAAGTCATGAAAAATTTCATAAAATAAGGAATTAAGATTAGCGAATGAGAATCAGCGAGATAAGAAGTCGATTAATAAGCTTCACACGTTGCTGACTCTTTATCAAAAGGATGAAGCTACCCCAAGCAGAACGAAAAAAAAGTCTCTCCTTTCGGGGAGGGGCGATCCAAACAGCATTGATTAGTGACGAGACGATCGAATGAATTCGCAACTCGTCCTAATCCTTTGTCAATCCCCTCTCGTGTGCAACATCGAAATCATTCTAAATACGAAATGTACGAGCTAGAAGGAATCACAGAACGAAAAAGAAAAGGGGGAATGGAATAAAAAAACACACTCGATCCTTTTACTCCACCAAGCAATTACGAGGTGTGTCAGTTTCTTGAGGAATAAACGAGAAATTGTGCAATTCGCAGGACTCGCGAGCACTGTTGGCCAATGCCTTAATACTTTTTTTTATTCGATTTTTCTTCTTTTTATCTTTTTCAACGTTGTTTAGACGATCGTTCGCGATTCTACGAGGCGGCAAAAATGAAATGATTTTCTCGTTGTGTTCGGTGGAGGAAGACAAAGTCCGAATTATCGCTGGTAAAAAAATAATCGAGATTTCCGCACTGCGGACGTATGAGCAGTTGTTTTTTTTTTTATTTGATTGACGAAGTTCTCGTCGAATTTACAGCACCAAACTCAACGAGAGGTGTTGACAGGGCTCTGGAAATCTAGAAAATCTTCTCTCGTTTCTTGCCCAAAGTTGAGCTTCGGTTCGTCGATTTTTTCAGAGCTTTTTAAGCAGTTTTTGCACTGCCGGTTTCGGGTTTTTGCTTCTACATTTTTGTCTAATTTCTGTTTCGCGATTTTTCACGAAGAATTTTAGGAAGATCGAGCGGATGAAGGGATCCCGCGGTCGGATGAAACGCGTTCGAAATGAACGCACCTTGGCACGGTTCGAGTTCGATCTCGCCCTGCTTTCGATCATTAGCCATTGCTCGTCCATTGCACGCGGTTTGTGTCCCTCTTTCTAACCATTTTCAGTCAAAATACCGAGGCTCTTTCCATTCACTCGAGCGTTTTTATAACGAAAGATCGTTTCGAGTCGCGTACGCGCGCGATGGCTCGGGAGAGAAAAAGAGTCCGAAACATTGGTCGATTCTCATTGTCCTCGAATTCGATCCCTCTCGCGTTTCAACTTCCTCGCTCGTTCATTTTTGTTTCAAGCGTGCCCGCCGATTGGTCATAATTTTTTCAAAATCGAACAAAAGCGAGAAATCTTTTTGAATTTTTCCAAATTTTCAATTCCACGAAAGCCCAATTATCGCTTTCCACGTCGAATATCGACAACCCTCTGGCAAGTGAGTCAGGCCAAAATTATTCGAAATCGAGTCCTCGAACGAATATATACGACGAAAGCATTATTCGAACGTGGCTGTTAAACTTTTGACGAGAATTTTGATTCCACTCGCGACAACTCAAGCTTAACGACTTTGTTCACATTCCTCTCGAACTCTTGTCGAAGTGGACTCCAATATTTTTTCTCTAATTACCGGCTGCGCCAAGGATAAGCGAAAACGCCCCCGAGCTCGTACGTTCGTTTCTTTGTCTCCGTTTTCGTCGTCGTCGTTACGATTCCATTTTCATTTTCTCCTCTCCTTTTTCTTTCAACAATATTGGTAATTATGTCTGGTTATGCTATGCTTTTTTCTGTCTCTCTTCCCGCTCGCAACGCTCCACGCTTGCGTAACGATTGCGCTGCACCTATATCGACATTTGTATTAATACGAACGCCTTAAAACTCTAGATTTTTAGTGCGAATTGAAACTCCCGAAAAATGGGATTGCAAAGTGTTTGCAGGAAGATTATTTTTGGCGAGGGGGATTCGAAAAAGAAGATAAATAATAAAAATAAAATAATTTAAACGTTTTTTTTTTTAAATACAAATAAACGTTTAAAATACAAATAATTCATTTCCGGCCATCTTCAACCCCGTCCGAGGGGTGGAATCCCATTTTCGAATCCTCCCAACTTCAGGGAATGCCTGAAACGCCTCGTAGGGTTTGAAGAACGAGTAATTTCTATTGCAAGTTTAAATGCAGCCTCTGCAGCCACCGAGACACGGATGTTAAGGCCCATTCCCCTCCCCTGGTCTCTCGTCCTCCATCTCGTTGTTCGTAACTCGGAGAGTTATTGCAAAATTTCCCCCTCCGCGAGGCGAGCCCTCTGGAAAGTTTAACGATTCTCATTATTTTGTAACGCGCTCTTTTTTTCTCTTCTAATTCTTTTTTTCCCCCCGGCGAATTTTCACTCGGTGAGAACGGTTCATTGAAACGTTCAATTTTTATTTCGAGTTTCGGGGTTTTGAGCTGTCTCCCGATCGGTCCAGTCGAAATTGAAATTTTTGAGAATCTCCTCGTTTTTTCATTCGTACGGACTTTTGCATCGGAGCGGCCTCTGCCTCGAGGATTTTCCGATCCATGATTTTTCGGTGGTTTGCACCGGAATTGCCATGTATAAGATTTTCCAATTTTTGGCCGAGTGTTCCTGCTTCCCTTTCCATTCTGTCCCATTCGATTAAAACGCCTCGTTTTTTTCTCAGAGATCGAGTTTTTTTGCCCTTTGACGGCTCGAACCGGCTGTCAGATTGTTTCGTGTCTTTTCGAAGACGAGAATTTGTACTCGCGTGATAAGGCCTTAAGGGGCGGGGAACGTACCGCTCCAGTGAGTACGAGCGAGTATCACCTGTTTGGTGTTGGAGGCTCGACTAATAAGCGGTTCACGCAACACACAACCCACGTGGGTGTGTCATACTCGGAGATAGGGTTGTTTGAAAAATTACGACGCGCTTATTACGCGCGGGTCTTTCTGTGTCGAACGGATTTAGGGATTTGTAAAATCGAAATTAGAATTATTTTTATCCCTGTTAATCGGACCGCGGAAGCTTCGTAGAAAGCCACTGAGAAGGGTCGAGTGAATTCCGTCGTCTGGAGTCAAAGGGCCACAAAATTGGGGGCTTCGGAGCGATTTTTATTAGGAATTTTGAGGTTAGGAGTCGAGGAGCATCGATTTTTTCGAGTTGGAGCTCTAGTCGTGTGCTTTCTGACGAGACCGCCGACGCACCGAGGCTCTACGAGGCTTTTGGAAGCACTTCGAGCCGCGAAGGGGCCCCGGGAACGACGCGGCGGAGCGAAAACGTTCCTAACCTCAATTTCGAATGAGCGCTCACCTGGAGAACGAAGAATGCGATATGTGGGGAACGACTCGATCGAATGGAACGAAAAAAGGTGAGGGAGTGGAGGGAAGTGGCAAAAATGGGGGCACGTTTGCGAAAACCGCTTCGGAGGAATGTTGGTTTAAAATTTTCTGCGGTTTCTCCGCTCCACTCGGTCGGTAAAGCAGACCGTTTGCTTCCAATCGAAGTAATTTTGAGGCTCGTCAACGTTCATCCTTTCATGACTTTTTTCCGAAACGGAAAGTCCCGTACATTTCCGCAGATACGAAACGTTTGAATACGCAACCCCAAAATAGATCATAACGAGAGTCGAAGTGAAAGCGGATACTCGCTGAAACACAAAAACAAACGAAAAAAGGGGATAATAAATGAATAAAAATGCCTTTCTACGCACTGCCATCAAAACGAGTCCAATACACACGTGCATAATTTGCGCAGCAGAGTATGGAAACGTCGCCTATAAAATGCGTATCCAGACTGGACGAGATTTCAGTTAAGTCAAATGAGCCTGGCGGCTCGAGAATCATATTAGCTCGCTCTTGATAACGGCTGAGCAAACGAGGCTGCTTGTAAAGTAGAAACGTTCGTATAAACGGAGTCTCAGTGCTCCAGATACCCGAGCGTTCGACACACCGAGCCAAGGATGGCGATTGCGCGAACACGAGTAATACGCCCCGAGGCTCAAACCACCAATTCCCATATCTGCTCAGCGAGCAGAGCTCGAGTCCTAGTACAAAGTCTCCGATTCGCGCATTCAGACGTCTCGTTGACTGAATCAGAGCCCGCCAAGTACGAGTATTTCACGCCAGAGGGCGCTATACAGGGAGTTCGAAAATTCGATCCAAATTCATGGGGGACCGTTAGATCCGAAGATTCTGAAGAGAAAATTCCTCTTGCACTTTTCTCTCAGACGCACCCTTCCTGAGATATCAACGGAGCGGCGTCGACCAATGAGGTGAAGTGGGCGGGGCAGGCGCACTCTCCGCCCACTCGCTCCATTGGCTGACGCAGTTTTTCACGATTATCTCGACAACGGTGCGTCGTAATGGAAAACGCTTGAGGACTTTTCTCTTCGTTTCGATTACGCGAATCTGAAAAATATGGTGGCAGATAATTTTACCGAAAAAAAAAAACAAGTTTTTTGGGATACGCTGAGTTTTGATTCCGCATCCGGAAGAGAAATTCCTCACTTTTTCTTTCGGGTGCGCCATCGACGAGACAAAAATATTAACCGATGGGCCAGGCGAGAGAGGCAAATTGGGCGGAACCGCGCTCGCCCCGCCCACTTCGATCATTGGCTCGCACACTTTTTCACTGATATCTCAAAAACTATGCGTCTTAGAGAAAAACCCATGAGGACTTTTCGCAACGGAATTTCAAGACACGCGCAGCCCACCACTCTCACATTCAACTCCCAGCACACTCTGTATAAAGCAGCTGACCGAATAGCCGGCAATAAATTAAGTCTCGTGACAATTAATTGCTCAATCACGCAAATTCTAGATCGAATTTTGCAAATAACCGTTGACGTGTTCCGAGAACATTGAGATCAGGGATTTTCAGACTTAATTAAGAAATTTCATTGAAAATTGGAACGGAATATTAATCGCTGTATCGATTGAGATAAAAAGTCGAATAAATCTGAACTCGTATCACACTGATGAACGAAACGAGTCAACAAAATGTGAATTACTCGTCGAACCGATGAAATTACATTGTTTTTGGTTTCCCACTGGAGCTCCCCGCTCCGTCAGCTCTACTCGCAACATCCCTCAGCGTCTTTCGTCATCCTCAGTCTCCATTATTTGAGCCGCTGTTGCAGCAATATATGTAAAAAAGGATCGTCACAGTTCCCATCGTCGAGACGACTATTCTTCGTGATTCCAGCAGCAGCGGAGACTCTAGGCCATAAAAAAAAAGTATCCCGAGCAACAATGGCTGTTTTCTCGCCAAGATTTCCTTAGTCTTTTGTCTCGAAGTAGAAACAACAATAAAAATAAAACTTTTTAAAAATCGGAAAAAATAGAAGGGGCGTGTGGGAGAAATAACTTTATAGAAAGTGTAATGCGCCTCTTTTTCTGCATAATATCTTCAGGAAAGATCTCGAATAAGGAGGTTTCCAATGGATTAAAAGGAACTCGCGCTAAAAATATTCTCTTTGCGCTGAAGAATTTATCTACGAATAAATCGCACACGAGCCTTCTGAAATACCGTTTTTAAGGGGGGGGCACGGAACGTGGCAACATCGTTACCGATCAATCTGACCCAGCTGGCGTTAATAAAGGCTGCAATTATTCTCTCCGGCCTGGCGGGGGGCGGGGCCAACATTTTTCCTCTTGGATGCTCGCCCTCAAAAGTTCACATTCGAGAATAATCGGCTCCGTCTTTAAGGCAGCAAAAATGGCGGCCGAGAAATATCGCGATCGGAAATCTTCTTGGCGACTCGATCTTGATGACGATCACCTCGTCACAGTGAGCCAGAGCCTCGGGCGAATGACTTTGAGAGCTACCAACTCGGGAGATCGAGAGGAAAAATAAGGGAAAGAGACGGAACGCTCGCGCGCTCTTCGCACTCTCTGACTGGGGATTCTCACTCGGATTCTTTTTTTTTCTTCGATAATCCCCAAATCCCGAACATCTTTTTCTGTTACTTCGCTCGATTTTCAAAAAGCATCAAATGCTTCGACTAAAAATTACAAATTTGAGGAAAACATTTCTTTTATCTAAATTCAAAATAACACACGAGCTCAAAGAATTTCGAAATTCATGCGCAATCTTTATTTCAATCGATTCAAACATTTCTCGAATCATTCGCGAGCCGAACATTCGAGTTTTTTTTTCATTAAAAAATCGTTCCGGGGACAAAAATTTGATATTTTTTCGTAAACGAATTAAAAAAACGGGCTTTTCGATCACTTACAAAATCCTCGAATCTTTTTCCCCTTAACCACGTGCTGAGAGTCGTCATTATCAAAAAATTCTCCTAACGACGAGATAAAAATTTCAAAAATTCGAAAAAAACCCGAAAAATCAAAAAAACAATAAAAACACGAGCGTTTTCCCCACCAAAAATTATTGCTCCCAAAACCTTACACACTTTTTCGTTAATCACTAGCATCGAAATAAAAGTCCTTTTCCAGTCCCATATCGAGCATAATCACATGCATTATTGTTGGGAAGTAATCGATCCCGGGCACGCGACCGGGGAAATCTCGGCTTTTGCCAATTTCTTGAGAGATTTGTTTCGACCTGTTACGGCAATGGACATCAGGAATTACGAACGTAGCCGCTTCAACGAGCGCGTGTTCGAGCACACATTTTCGAATGGATTCGCAAACGCTAATTTTAAATCATTATACTCACAGAGGCCATATTATTTTCGTATCTATATATTTATAAGTACTTATATCTATATTTGTGCATTGAGTATAAGTGCTTCGATATTACGAGCGAGCGAAGGCACTTTTCCTTGCGAAAGCTATATGCCGGCCTGCCTTAATTTCCCGGAAGAAAACTAAGAGAGTGGAACTCACTTGGAGTTTGCCGTAACACTCGCCAACATTATATTTTATAATTCTCAATGAAATTTTTTTTAAGAGCCGAGAGAGAACGTGCGTAATACTTCGATGATGTATGCAATTTTATTGAAAAATAAAAAATAAAAAACAAAAAACATTTATACTGAGATGAATTTTTATTTTTTATTTGGCGAGTTTCCATTTTTTTTTTTTTTTTTTTTTTACATCATTTTTTATGGTTGGATTCTCAAACTAAAGAAAGATTTGGTGCTCAATATTCACTGGATTTATAAAATAAATAAATTTTCATTCGTATCAATTTTTTGAGTTGGAAAGTTTCATTGAATTTCAATTTTTTATCGCTGCATCGTTGCATGCTTGAAATACCAATGATGTAAGAAAATTTTATTGGAAATTAAAAAAAAAAAAATTTAATCCTTGCTTTGATTAATCGTTATAATTTTAAAAATCTCAATTTTCAATAAAATGTTTGTTTATAAATTTTGTTTTGTATTTAGATATCAACAATTGGAGTATCGACAATGAGTAAAAAATTCGAATGAAAATTACTATTCCGAGGAGAATGATTTCTAATTATTTATTTATTTACTAACCAAATGCTATTTTTTCATTAAATTCAATAATTTTTTTGATCATTTGCCATCCTGATTTCGATCGGGGAAGCAAAAATCAATGGAAGGTTCATTGATTTATTATAATTATTTAAAAGATGAAACTTTCATTGATTTATTAATTAGAAATCATTTTTCAGTGCCTGGATTCAGTGCATGGAACTTTATTAAGTATTCAAAAAAATGGGTTGAAATAAAATGAATAATAAAAAAAATTAAGTTGAAAATAAAAGTTTATCATTGAAAAAAAATTGATAGAAAATTTTGAAAAATTTAATATAATGAAAACATTCGAAATTAAAGAGGTAAAAACGGTCCCAATATTTTTAGTCGTTAAAATAATAATCGAAAATTTTTTTTATTCAAATTTTGTTTACGAATTATTTATATATAAATAATTAATTAATTAATTAAATGAATTTATAACAAATATTATGGCTTTTAATTAGTATTACTTCATTCCCTTTCATTCAACATTGCGATTTCATAACTTTCCATTGTTAATAAATCTTAGCGATAATTTCTCTTCGTAGGAGCATTTTCCACCGGAGGTTTTGCAAAAAAAAAACATACAAAGCGATTTATGAGCCGTCAGATGGATTTTCAAGATATCAATAAAACGTGTTGACTCACCGCACACGTTCTATTTAGTTATATTGCTAAATCAATTTTTCCTGATTTCTTCTTTCTTTTATTGTTTCTTACACAGAACAATGGGTTCGCTTGGTTATGAAAAAAAATTTATTAGCATTTTTCGAACGGTGTGGATTACGGTGCAAGCATATCTTTCGGTGGTTGATCGTTTGTTTCCTCTTTATTTACACAGTAAAACGAGAATATCTGTCGATTAATCACTTTTTTAGTTACGATTCTATTGCAATTCGTTTCCTTTCCTAACGAACTTTATTAATGAAATATTTTTTAGTTTGGGAGTTTCCGAAAATGCGATACAGTGGCGTCGGTTGACGGATGCAATATGAACTCATTTTTCGTACTTATACCGGGTGAGTTTGACGATTTTATCGACCGAACTCGACCCGGTGTTGAACGCGTTCCGAGAGTTTCGTGCGAGTTTTGAGGTTGTCCTCACGACACTTACGCGTTTACTCTTTTCGTCGGTGTTCGTCAAACAAATATTATAAACTAGAAAAAATGAGTTCGCTTCTAGTGCCGGAAATTCCAGCGCCTGGATTTTCTTTCGACCTTTGTCAAAGGTACGTCAAATTTCGAAAGTATTAGAAATTATTCAGACTAATCCGACATCGATTTTTGACTTGTAATTCTCGTCACATAACCTCGAAATACAATAATGCTGTGTCACTTTTACCGAATTATTACGTTTTTATCGTCGAAAAATACAGCTATTAATACCAAAAAATCAGTTATCAAGACTCTGTTTCCTTTGTTTACAAAACGCCCCGAAAATTTTCAAAAATCTATAAAAATGTGTCAGAAAAATCAAATAAAATCAATTGAATGTGCGACTGTGATGCCTAACTCAATCATTCCGTTTTCTTCAAACTTTTATAAACATTCATGCATCTATCGAACTGGCAATTAGTTTGTCATTGAAAAATAAAATTGAAACTCGTTTTTGCCAGCTGGCATTCACCATGGAGGATTCCTGAGAATTAGTGATTTTTTCACTGTATTTTATTCTATTTCAGAAATGACTTGCTCGCCAAAAAAGGATTCCCCGCACCGAAAGCTCAAAAAACTGGTACAACAATTGTTGGCATAATCTACAAGGACGGAGTAATTTTAGGTGCTGATACAAGAGCTACAGAGGATACTATCGTTTCTGACAAGAATTGTAGCAAAATCCACTTTCTCGCTCCCAATATTTAGTAAGGTTTTACTTTTACTAGTTGAAATTTTGTTTTTGCCAGTTTTCTTTTATATCTTTTGAATCTTGTCATTTTCTACTGGAAATTTGTGTCTCTTGCATTTGTTTTTTTTGCAATTTATATCATTTTCATCGATAAATGTGATAACGCTATTCGTTATTCTGATTGAAATTTGATTTTTGTCAAAGTTGCTGCGGAGCTGGTACAGCAGCCGATACAGAAATGACGACACAAATGATTGCGAGCCAACTGGAACTCCATCGCTTGAATACCGGACGCGTCGTTCCTGTTTCAACGGCCAATATGATGCTGAAACAATTGCTGTTCCGTCATCAAGGACACATCGGAGCTGCTCTGATCGTCGGAGGCACCGATATCAACGGGTCTCATCTCTATTCCATTTTTCCGCACGGTTCCTCAGAGAAATTCCATTACACGACGATGGGCTCTGGTTCCCTTGCAGCTATGGCAGTTTTTGAAAGCAGATGGAAACCCAACATGACCGTGAGTTTTATATCCATAATTCCCACAGTTTCTTTGCATTTCATGAAAGTTTGGAAAACGATGTCGAGCTATTTGGAAGAATGAAAAATTTTTATAAACTCCTAATGAAAATTTGGAATTTCATGGTAATTCACAGAATTCATTTGTTAATAAGTTAGGATGTATGAATATAGGTAATAAAATTGAAAAATATGAACTCTGCGAATAAAAAATTTGCTAACTGAAGTAAACTAATGTGGGGAAAAAACATTTTTGCTCGCAGGAGGAAGAAGGCAAGTGTTTGGTGGCGGATGCGATCCGTGCTGGTGTATTCAACGATCTTGGTTCCGGTTCAAACGTCGATCTTTGCGTAATTCGAAAAACAGAAATTCGTGGAGTCGATTTCGACACGCGAGCGGTCGATTATCTGCGTCCTTACGACGAAGCGAATGTCAAGGGAAAAAGGTTGGGTTCTTATCGTTACAATCGTGGCACGACGGCTGTTCTTACGAAAGAAGTGCGTCCAATAATCGTCGAGGAGGAGACGGTTCGTAAAATCGAACTGGAGTCGATGGACACGTCGTCGTAAACAAAATTTCCCTAGTTCGTGGGCATCCAATCTTTTTTTAATGATTCATTTCTGCTAATTATTCATTGTTCTTTTTCAGTGAATTTAATAATAAAGTGATATTCGGTAAAAATATTTAGTTTCAATATTTTTCGATTGAAAAAATCCATCAGTTGTGTCAGTACGAAAGAAGTATCTGAACAGCAAATTCATGTTTTCCTTGGATCTCCTCAACAGATTAAGGAAAAACAAAAACTTCTTTCCTGATGAAAGAATAACAAGTAATTCGTTTACTTACAAAAATATTTCAATGTCACAATTTTTCGATCTTTTTTTCAACACTTTTTTTTCCATCTCCTGCTCATAGTTGTTTTTACGGGGTAGTAGAGTAATGCTCGTTATCGATTTTCTTGGATAACGTGCTGGAACATAAGTTCCAAGAATCTGTCGACAATTAACCAAAGTAACAATATTGTAATTTTGTCATTCCATATTGATGAAAAATAAAAAGCGAACCTTAATGCTCTTGAGTGCCAGGAACGAATATAGAAAATACGACGGTGAGAACTTTTCTTTCGGTTAGAATCGCCGTATAGAAAGGTCCACAATTTCAACTAAATTACTTGCCATGACTTCAGAATTTAGTGCTCATTTGAAGGAAATAGAATTCCCCCCAAAGTCGCTGCTCGGACTGGCCTATGGGGAATTTCTTTGCCGGAATCATGAAATTTTTTTTACAAATTTTTCTCAAAAAAACTACTGAAATGATATCATATTTTTCATACTTGGCGTTATTTTTTCCACTTTTAAAAAGCTTTTGTTGGGGATAGTTTTACTCGTGTCGACGACCCAGGGACGTTAACTGAGCAAGATTTTTCGTTTATTGCTTACCTGCTAGACTAGGTAGAATTACATTTATTGTATAAAAAAACGTATTTTTTTTTGTACTCTAGTGATTAATAACATCCACTAAGTTCAACACAAATCCTTAACAGTGATACTGTAGTAACCCTGAACATCCATTTGCATTCGTCGTGCGGTGAATTTTTTTATCGAAGAAAAAGAAAGTGGAAGAAGGTATTACAAAGAAAGAAGGAAAATTGTAGCAAAGCGTGTCAAATTGCAAAATTTGCTTCCACAATTTTCTCGTGGAAAAAATGACATTTTATTTTGGAAGATTTTTTATTCGTTGATTCTTAGAATAACAAAAATAATTGACAAATCTATTCTACACTTAATTACAGGAGAAAAGATGAAGGCTGAGGGGGCAACGATGAAGTTAGAAAAGTCCAGCAGCTTGTTTGAGCCTCTGTCGTCGCCATTCGGGCAGTTTGTCAAATTCATCGGGATTCATTTTGAAAGTGGCAACAAAATCATCGTAAGTCAGATGAATTTCTTTCCTGGATACGTCGACCCCAGGGGGCAAGTTTTCCGGCTCATTTTTGAGGATTCTCAGCGGATATTTGAGGTGGGAATCGAAATTAGAGATTTTGGCTTTCATTTGAGGAAGCAAATTGTCGTGGTTTCGTTGGTCGTCGAAGGATCGTCTGAAGGCCTCGAACGAACGATAATCTCGCAAGTTGTTGTGATTCCAGTTCTCGAAGAGGCCGATAAAGGTCGGGGGCTCGTGGGACTGTTTTATCACAGAAATTTCCGTGTTTCGATCGCGTCCCGCCGGGTGACCGTACAGAAATTTCGTACCGGCATCCACGCACTCCCGGTACGTTTTCATCGACGAATTTTTTCCCAGCCAAATCCAAACGACTCGTCCAGCGTCCAGAATCCACGAGGATTCTGGCAACAAACTGCTCTGCGTAAATCCCAGTATTTCCTCCCCGTTGAACGTCCCATCCGTTACTCGACACTCGTACAAATGCCTCTGCGATTCCTCCTCATCCTCTTTCGACTCTGTGCCGTAATTACCGCGACCTGAAACCCATTTTCGATACTTTTCAGCATTTTTGTTGCACGGAATCGTCGAAATTTCATTTTCAAAATTTTTCGAGTCTTCTTAACACTCAAAGCATCTTCGAACACCAAGAACTGACGAATCGAACGATTTTCGTATTTCCCCCCAATTTCTGAGCTCCGAACAAACACTTTTTCGTTACTTCAATTCTAATAATACTTTAAAAAATAAAATAACAAAGAATACATATATTTTTAACAATTACCACCGATTTGTTGCCAAAAGTCATCGTGTTCCTTGCCCTCGGCGACGAGAGGAGCGGTGCTTGGAGCCAGTCGTCTCGAGGCCTCTCTCGCATCTCCGGTGCTTCTTCCCCCGCACCAAACGTAGGGGGACGTAGAGAAGAGGATGAAAACACCACCGGAATCGAGGCTGCTCGATCTCAGGGGACGTTCCAAGGCCTTGGAGGTGTAGGGGGTCGAGCCGAAAACTCGAACGAGATATTTCTTCGGTGCTGAAGAAATATTTTTCCCTATTTATTAAAGCTTTTCAATGGGCAAAGATTTTCGTATCTGGAAGTTAAAACAGTCAGGAAAAGGGCATTTTTTCCTCGAGAAAATTACGAATGGGGACTGAGCTTACGAAAGTCTTGATGCTGTCCGGCAAGAATCCTCAACTTTCCGCCGTAGATTTGCAACAAATGAGGTGGCTCCCTGCCCTGCGAAGCTTTCACGAGCTGTGCATCGGTTTCTTCGGCAAGCCGACAGGCTGCTTCCAGAGCTGTCTCTCTGTCGATCCCAGAAGAATGAGCTCCCTCCCAGCAGTAGATCTGTCAACACATTCGAACACCGAAGTTACAACGGTCGTTCTAAATACTGAAATCAAACTGCTTTCAATTAGAAGCTTTCAATTGTCTCAAGATTTTCTCAAATAACTATCAAAACTCCCAAAATTTCTTCATCACAAACTCCAAAAAAATCTCTCATTTTAGTTTATTTCAAAGAAGAAATCATCCGATTAGAACAAAAAGTATTTCTCCTCAAAAGCGCCCAAAAGATTTAGAGACAGAAACGTTGCCCAAAAAAAACAACCCCCAAGGAGAGCGACTCTCGAGGGAAGAAATGGCTTCGCAAGTGTCTCTTCTCCGAGACATTCAAAGAATTTCAACAAACTCGAGCGCTTGCTTCCTGGGGCAGGCTTCAATAAATAACCAAATCGTAAAACGGTCGAAAATTTACTCGAAAATATATATTTCTATGTCAAAAGTTCATATCTTCGAATTCAAAATGGAGAGCAATTGTTTTATAAATAGACCAGAATTATGGAGCAGCGAAAAGTCGAAAGTGAATTTTTCGAGCCTATAAAAATTGGCTATGCGGAATAGCGATGGCTCGATGTAACCGTGCTTCAGATTTTTAACATTTTAAGCTCTAGTCGAGTTCATCTGTCTCCGTATATTATCCTTCGAAGTTTATAAACTCGAGATTTCAACTGTTCGAAATTTGAGTAATACTCAAATTTCTCAAATTACTCGAGTATACTTCTTAAAATAACTCCTGTACTGCATGCTAGTCAAATGAGTGGCTAAATTTTCAAAACGCTTTTAGAAACCAAGTTCAACGTACCGATTAAATTTATTGTTAGTAAATATGTATTCAAGCATATCCAATTAACGTGAAAAAATATTAAAAATGATAGTTTTGCAAAACTATCACCTGATAGATGCAAATTTCCATGATGGCACATTTTCACAAGTATTTTTCAAAGAATCATTTGTATTTTTTAACCGATTTTATTGCACCAAGTTTCATTTTGTTCCTCAACCGATCCTCTACGAATTCACCACGTAGATTTTCCTTTAAACTCACTCCTTCAGAAATTATGAATGAAAAAGTTTTTTTTCACTTAATGAACAACTAGCTGCAACAGTGAAACGATCAAGTTAAAAAAACAACTACACGGTGAATTCATAGAGGACCAGTTGACGAACAAAATGAGACTTGTTGCAATAAAATCGATGAAAAAAGGCAGATAATTCTTTGAAAAATACCAGTGAAAATGTGTCAGCGTGGAAATTTGCATTTATCAGTTGATGCTTTTGCAAAACAAGCGTTTTTAATAATTTTACATCTTAATGAGATATACTGTAATACAAATCCACTAAGAATACATTTAATCGGTACGTTAAACTTCCTCTAAAAGCGTTTTTAAAATTTAGCACTCATTTGACTAGCATGCAGTACAGAAGTTACCTTAAATCTTAGGATTTAAGGAGTTTCGGTACAGAAGTCTAAATATTAAGAAAAATATCTTCAACATCAAGTGCGAAAAAACAAAATTTTCAAAATTTTCTTCTACTTAGTTATCGAGTAATTACGCATATATGGAAACGCTATGCTTGTACACGTGAACTTTAGTGATCAACGATTACTCGATAACTGTGTAGAAGAAAAATCATAAAAAATGTGTATTGTCAAATTTGGCACTAAAGAATATATGTTGACGAAATTTTATAAAATTCTGAACTTTTTGAAATTTTTTATGTTCTTAGCACGATGGTTTATAGGACGGCAACATTGTATCGCCTGGACCAAAACTCCTTATAATCTCGATCTTGATCCAAGGAAGAAAAGGCTCGATAAAAAGGAGCGTGTCAGGTCAATCGAACGAGGAAAAACTTGGATGGCTTCTCGAGGGCACTCACGACGGTTCTTCTTCGTCTGCCCTGTCCGTATTTGTAGCACATGACGTAGCAGACCCCTGCGTAGTAAATGCCACGATCCTCGGTCTCGAGAAGGCCATTTTTGGGGCAGATTCTCCAGAGAGTTTTGTCGCCACTGCCGTCGTCGAGCAACTGGCATTCGGCGGCCATTCTGGGTCTCTCGGTCATGTAGTCAGGCTCGAAGTTAGCGGGGAGGGTGAGTGGTCGGTTTCTCGTGGTGTCCCAGAGCTTGATGAGTGTTTTCATCTCGCTGGGTTCCTCTCCTTCGAGTGCCCTGGCGACTGGCACGCCGGGAGAGTATCCTTTTTTCTTGACGAAGCCTCTGGCGTTCCTGACCGCTTCGAGCTGCTCCCGGGCGTCGACTTGGCGGCCGACCCACGCCCAGACCCCGGCTTCCCCGCGGTCCAGGAGGTACACGGAATCGGAGGTCAAATCTCGTCGAAATATCGGTCCGGATTTAATCTCCGCGACTTTGTACTTCCCCGAGTGTTCGCAGCACTTGTACAGCTTTATTGGACTGGGGAATATTTCTACTTTACCGACCTCCGGCAAGACGGACCTCGAGCCGGGCTCCAGGTAGGACTCGAAGAGCTTTCGGTCCTCTTTCCCGATCGTTTTCTCGTAACCGTCCTCGACCACGACCACCCGGTAGTTGTTGTTCTCCCTCCGCGATTCCACGACCGTCGCCCCGTGCCGTTTGTGCAATTCGCTCGAGGACGATCCCAGCCAAAGAAACAACACTCCCCCCGCCTTCGTGTCCAGCAGGATGACGTCGCGGGACGCGAAGTTGCTCCACTCGACGCCCTCCAGCTCCGTCAGCACCGGGAACGACAGCCCCGTCACCCGGTGCAGCGTGCAACTCGGGCTCTCAAAATGGTTTCTCTCGACGACGAATTCGCGCCGGAAGTACGACGACAAACGGGCCGTTTCCCGACCCTCCGACTCTCGCGACAATACGCTCGCGGACACCTGCGAATCCAACTCCGCTGCTCGCAGCGCAGCGCCACCGGAAATGGTCGAGTCGCACGACGAGCCGATCCAAAAGTGAATCGCCCGGACGGAGTTGTTCGGCTTGACTTCCTTCACCTTCAATGCACGTTTCACAAATTTTCAGACCTTTCATTTTTCTACTTGGCGACAGGGTGGGATCGTGATTTGGAAAGTCCAAAATTTCGTACAACTTTTTTTTATTCGTTACCGTTTTCATGAATTTTACGATTTCGTGCTCTTTTTTATAACTCCAAATTCCTCAAAATTATTCATAATCAAAGTTTGGAAAATTTTTCAATCGCGTTAGAACCCTCGGACGAGAAACTTTTTTCATTATTTTCATGATTTTTTCGTTGCTACGGTGAAAAGCGACTGAACTTTCAGACGCTCGGAGAGCGGAAGAGTGATTGGCGCAATAAAATTACCGGTACACCAGGATACGGAAGCGGCCCGTCTTTCGAAGACACGGCGTAGATTATGTAAGCCGATTCGGACAGAAAAATGCCCATTTTGTTTCTGGGCACGCTGACGGCTCGGAGTCCCTGAAAAAATAAGTCCGATTTTTTCGAAATTATAAAATCAAACAATAAAAAAATATGTTTTCATGAAAATTTATATTATACAAATTGCAACAAAAGTGACTCGCCATATTTTTTATTATCACAAAAGTGTGGTTGGGTTTTCGTAAAAATTTCGAAAAAGTATTGAAAAACTTTGAACCCTTTTTTTTCATCAATTTTTGCTTTCTTTTTCGTATCATTGAACAAAAAAAAAGAAAAAAAAATCAATATTTCGCATAAATTTAAATTTGATGAAAAATAAATTGAAATAATGACGTTCCAATTGAGCAAATATTACCTCGATTTTCCATACGAGAAAGGCAGTTCGGTTTCTAGGCACGCTTCTGAAGACATCGCTGCCAGAGTCATCGGAGCACGAGCTTCTATCGTCCTGGAAAAAAGGGGTCGAGAAGCGAGTCATAAAGAGGCAAAAAATCGGGCTCATAAATCCCGAGTGGATTAATGGTCAGTGCCGGTCTCGATAATGGCGATAAAGACCGCAAAACAGCCGTTATTTAAGAAAAGATAAAGCGCGGACTCTCCGGTCCGCGCGCGTGAGCACGCGAGGCAGCAATTCTTCTCTTCACCTTTCCCAAGATTTCGAAGATCATCTCGGTGTCCGGCGAGATATCGCTAGCCGAGGGATCCGTCGAGCTCCAAAAAATCCCCAGTTCGCTGACAACGCAGTCACGAAAAAAAAAAAATAAAAAAAAATAAAAAAAAAATTTCTCTTTAAAAGCCAAAACAAAAATCTAACACTGTCAAAAATATGAAAAACACTCGAAAAGTCCGACTTAGCCTGAAATTCAAAAAATCCCATCCAATTCTCGAAATCACTTGCCCAGGAAACAAAAAAATACGAGAAACCTCGTACCACCACAAAAAACACGACAAAAGTGGTCGTGAAATTGAAAAAATATTAAAAAAACACGTGAAAATTGGGAATAAAAAGATCGACGGAAACCCGAGTCCTTCGTCACGTCCGACGTCCGTGGTTACCCGCTGAAAACTAGCTCACGAGAAAACCGGGAGAGTCGAAGCATAATACGATCTCTCACGAGGACTTAATCGCACCGCAACACACACACACACACAGAGAACCGATATCTGTGTATGCAAGCGCGCATATGTGTCATCGGGACAGGTAGAGCACACACGAGCGTGTGTGCACTCGACACAAAGGCACGGAGTACAGAAAAATATATCCTTACGTATATGAATATGGATGAGCGCCTGGATTTTTATCTATGAAAATATAAAATGCGATAAAAAGTAGAGTGTACTGTTATACGCGCGTGCAGGTGAGTCTGGAACTATTTTACGAACCTGAAGATTCTCTATGCACGGAAGTAGCGATCTCGCTTTTAATTATTGAGAGAGAGAAAAAAAAACAAGAGGCAAAATGAGAGAGAAGAGAAAGAATAGGAGTTCGTAGTGATTGATACAATCGCGGGTAGGTGCGAGTGAAAATTTGTCCTGGATAGTTGGAGATCGTAAACGCTTTTACCAAACGAAACTCCAGCAGCACTATTCTCGAGAGAGATTTGAACGAGTGCACACAAAAATGCTGGATGACGCGTTGAAGCTTGCAACGTTGGAGCCCAACGAAATGATGTGAAAAAGTTCTCCAAGAATTTCACAAATTCTACTATTTTGTTCCCTACCGAATTTGCAATTCGTAGTTATTCAATCTACACCAATGATTTCGTGCGGGGTGAAAAATTGGTCAATTGCAAATGTGTTTTATCGTTAAATTCGTTGGAGTCCAGCGTTGCAAATTTCAGAGTCGTAATGCTGGAGCGATGACAAAGAGCAAGGAAAAATGTGTCTACTCTGGCGATAGAACGTAAGATGATAAAATAATGGAAGTTGTCACAGAAACATTGGATAGATAATAAAGAGAGAAGATATGCGACGAAAGAAAAAAGCCGAGGAAATATTTGGCAAGCACGTCGGAAATGAAGAAACTTATTGTGTGAAAATTTAATAAATGTTATAAACACCGATGCTGACGAAATGAAAAAGTGATTTATCACTTTTCCATCAACACCGATACGAGGACGAACGATAAAAAACAAAGGTAGGAACGATCTAAGCAAGTGAAAAATCAAAACTCACTCAAACACCTTGAAATAAACAAAAAATGATGTTAAAATTTAGAAATAATACTGAAGCCAGCATTTCGTTGGCAGGAAGCAACAAGAAAAATAATAAAAAGAGAAAGAAACATTTCAGCGCAGTTTTGACGAGAATGGCAAGCCAAAAAGAAACGTTACCCTTTTAGAAAATCCCATTATTCGTAGCCTCAATGAAAGCTCGATATTTCCAGGCTCATTTGGATTTCGGGTTGTTCGTGAAATTTCAGTGCACACATGTGAAGCGACGCGATTACTGTGCGAAGACGCGAAGAAAGCACCGTGTAGAGCAGGAGAGACGAGCGAGCGCACGCTACAGCCCGGCTAACTGTTCACTGCCGACTGACACGTATTATATTTTCCAAAGTGTATTAAAACGAAAAAAAAAACAAAGCAAAACAGAAGGAAAGAGAAAGAAAGCATAGCTGCGAGGCCGCCGCAGCAGAAGAGCAAAAGGCTCGTCCGGAAGTGGGCCCGGAACTCCGTTCGGCCACCCGTGACCAACGGGCTCGCCTCATAAACACACACTCACACACGTGCCAACGAAACACGAAGCCTCCTCTCTTCTTTCTCTCCTGACGAGACACACTCTACATGCGGGCTGTAAAAAAAGAAAACAGAAACAAAACACAAGCGCGTTATCTAACGCACCTGCTGCTCCTGCTGTCGCTCGCTCCTCTCTCTACACACGCTCCAATGACAAAGAAATATAATGGAAAAGCGAAAAGCGAAACACACCATCGCTGCTCGACGTCCTGCAATGAGTTTAGACTTTTCGTGTGCTCGGGTGAAATTTCATCGTTTAAATAGGCCACAGATTTTGTTCACGACGTTTCTTTTTTCTGTATTGAAAGCAGGCAATCACGATGCTCAAAGATTTTTATATTTAGCTTTATTTGTGGCTTCGATTGATTCTTGTCAATTGGATTTTTCTTCGGTTTTCTTCGTTCCTAGTCAATTTTACTTGACAGTTGGCTTTGACTTTTTTTCATACATTTTTTTCCTCGGCCTGAAACGTTGTTCGAATTTTTTCAGGATTTTTTTTAGTAGTCAAACAATTATGCACGATTTTTCGTAATCGAATTTGTTTGAATATGAAAAAATGGTTAAATCGAGGACTCTTCTTTGCAGTGTTTATTTTTTTGGGACGCTCCTCGTGTAAGTTTTCGTTTCGACGAGGGGGAATTATTGCTCGTGGGGTCAGTTCTAAGGTATCCTGAGAGGGTGGGTTTTTTAAGGGGCTCGTCAAACACGAAAGAACATCAAGATCAAGACGCGACGGAAGCGTAAGAATTCTGGAATGGTTTCTCGTTTTTTGGCTCATTTATGATTTCGTGGTAAAGTAGGAAATGCTGGAGACAGGATTTCTCGAAAAAGTTTCGTAAAGATGAATTTTACACAAATGTATGAATTGAGCTCGATTAAAAACAAAAAATATGATAAATTGTTGATTCGAACTCAAATAAAAAAGTATCGCGAGAGATCGAGTTCCCAATGTCACGTAGTTCGATGACAGTTCATCGAGTTGGACGGACGGATTTGAAAAACGGAAGAGGAGAAAAAATCAGTTTTGTAAAAATTGTATTTTTTGCTGGTTCTTTTCTTTCTCGAAAATTGACGATGATTAAAATCTGATGGATTGGCGGAATCGGGACACCGACTACACGAGCGGTAAACCAATTTTTTTCCTTTTACAACGATTATGAGCGGATTTGAAATAAGTTGAAAAAAATTAAAACACAACAAAACGTGAATAAAAAGTTTGATAAACGAAAATATTTCTCGGTGGAGTGAAATAATTTTGTACTTTTCTCCTCAGTCGACGATTTGCAACTCGAAGACAGCAAAAATCTATTGGCAAAATCTCGAAGTGACGCGAGTATTTTTAACCTCGGAGGCTGCGATGTATGCACCGAAGAAACGGAGGTGAAAATTATATTTTTTAATATTCCATTTTCTCTCGATTATTTTAATTGCGAATTATTTCATAAAAATGTGGAGATTGTACGAATTTTCGAAAGATTTTTTGTTCCCAAAATACTAAAAGAAAATCTTTAAATTAAATCAAGGGTTTTGGCTGATTTTCCAGAAGCTTTGTGGAATTTTTTCCACGCTGTTTTGAATTTGTTCTCATGACGTCCTCGAATGTGATTTTTCATCGATTTACAAAACTTTAAATTCTAATTATTTTTATGATTTTTCGTCACAATTTTTTGTCCAGTCGCGAAATTTAGAAACTCTGATTCAAAGGAATTTTCAAAATTTTTCATAATTTCAAGTTTTTTTGAAAAAATTTTCAAATTTTTCGTCAAATTCAAAGCATGTCACGATTTTTTACGATTTTCGATCACAGATCGATTACTGCGACTCGGACTCGAAGGACTTTGCATTAGCCTTCGATCGCCTGAGATTGGGAGTTTCAGATGACTCGAGGGACGCACCTTTGTCGAATTTCGGTGATCGTGGAACACAAACGTGTCCCTGTCCCGATTGCACAGAAAATAGTGAATGTCGAGAGATCAAAAGCAGAGAAATTTCTTCCATGAAACTCGTCGTCCAAGGGCCTGAAATTCTGAATTACCAAGTAAATTATTTTTCAATTAATTGAACAATCGATTTTGTATGGAATTAATTCGAATTTCGTCTACTAATGTTATGTCAAATATTCTTAAAAATTTTAAAAAGAGCAAAAAACATTGGGACAGTGGATTTTGAAATATTTGTGTCTCATTAACGTCCCATTTTCAAAAACTTGAAGAAAACGAAGTTCCTCGAAGAAAATTAATGTTTTTTGTTCCGTAGGGGTATCAATACACTCCGGACGACATAGCACGTTATTGGAAAAAAGATTCGCGCATGTGGTTATGGAAGTCAGTGCGATTGGCTCGAAGAAAAATGGCAGAGGCCGAGGCAAAGACGTTGCCGATCGATTGTGGTCTCAAAAAGGAGCAAAGCCACATTATGGAGTAGAAAAATTTTGATAAAAATAGCAAATAATTGTACAGCTCGACAGAGAGTTTAAAACTTTAGGAGGTTTTTTTGCATTTTTTGTTTTAAATTTAAAAAAATGAAATGAAGCGTCGACGCTCATTTATTTACAATATGACTTGATACATTTTATGCCTCCTTGTTTGTTCGTTTTTCCACATTTTCTATGAACGCAAATTGTGTTCATTTCCGAACGAAAAATTGAATCTGAAATGTTCGGCAATGGACGACGTTCATCCGCATGTTTCGACACTTTTGAGCTCGTGGCCAAGCTCGATATTTTCACCGACTTCGAAACGCCCGAAATCGAGAATTTCTGCCTGCGAATCGATCAACACTTGCTGCACCGTTAAACTCGGATCTAACAAATATTCTTGGTAAATCATCGCCGTCTCGTCGTCCGCATTTTGAGCTGGTATGTCTATTTCCGGCTGACCGATTTTCTGTGGGTTCATACCTGGAACGTCAAACACCATTTTTTCATTCGATCCCAACAGTTTTTGTAATGATTTTTGTACATCCTGTTGGAAATTTGTTTCGCCTCATTGCGATTTTCTAAAAACTTTTTGCTAAAATAGTCAACCGGAGAGTAAAAATGTAGAGAACTGATCTTTCGAAGAAAATATTCGAAAATAGAGTGAAGGACGGTTGAATAGATTTTTAAGAGCATAAAATTTCTTATAAACAGTTCTCGGTGACATTTTTCTTGGAAAATTAAGGACTAATCGGGAACGAGCTTCGTGAAATCTATTGTTGGACCTTCCTCTTAGTGTTTCGGTCCTAAATGTGAGTTTATGACCATTGTCGTTAGCCATAGTGTAAAATGTCTTTCACGTACTTACCGATAATATGTTGGCACAATTGAGTGCCGAGGAGATCATCTTTCGCAGATTTGTAAGCGAGAATAGCTCCGTATTTGCCAAAAGACATTGAAAGAGGGTTGGCAGGAGCAGGATGAGTGCAGCCAGCCAGTTTCACATCCGGATGAACTTTGATGCAGAGAGCTCTTCTTATGCCGATGTTTTCAGCAACGCTGCCGATAGTCAGTGCAGAATGGTCGGCCAGAGTTTTCCCATCGAGAGCAGGCAACATTTTAACAGTTTCTGAGTCCAGGAAAGATTTGTTGATTACTTGGTCGCCAGGAATTTCCATGGTTTTCTTCAAGACTGCTGCGATTACAGTTTCGGCTAGGCCTATAAATTGTTTATTTCGGGCGACAAAATCTGTTTCACAATTTATTTCAACCACTGCGCCATGATTTTTTTCTACCATCACAGCAACAAGACCTTGGGCCGTTGTTCTGCCTTGCAGTTTTTCAGCCTTGGACCAACCGAGAGCTTGGGCCTGTTCTTTCAGCCAGGATTCAGCCTGGGAAAGTAGAGAAGTGATACGATAAACTTTGTACCGAGTCAATGATAATTTTCGATGAATTGATAGTTTTTTCATGCAACGAATGTCTTACAACTTTATTGAAACATGGAAACTTTACAAAGATTGTGTGAAAATACCTGAATTTGGCTTACCTTTGCAAGATCATTGTTGTGAAGTTCCAACGCTTTTTTGCAGTTGGAAAAAGTGTAACCAGTCTTTTTCCGCAGTTTTGCGAGCAGGGATTTGCTCGAGGAGTACCAAAGCACATTGTTTGTGTGAAAGAAACGATGAAAACTTCGACAAATCATCTGAGAATCAAAAATCAATGATTTTTATACGATTTTTAGGAAACTACAATTTTTCAAATTACAAACCAAACTCCTTATTGTTTCAATCAGACAGTTTATACAAAGGAGGCATGAATAAATTTACTAGTCTTCACCAGAAACTAGACACTTTTTAAATGTTATTTCAATATTCATAATGTGATAAACACCATTCGAAATCTTCTTATTCAAATATTATTTCGTCACTTTCTTTGGACTTTTGAGGTTATGTGGAATGGAAATCGATTTTTTGAGATTGTGGTCACTCGGGATTTAAAAACATTGAATGAATCCCAAATTTTGATAACTTTCATTATTTAGTCATCATTTTTCTCTGAGGAAATTTATTATTTTCACTGATCCGAAATTATACACCATTAAAGATGTTTGAATAATTTCAATGTTGGAGGTTACGGTTCGTGAAAACACACGGCATAACTTCAAAAGACCGATCAGACCGATGTTCCACAAGCATATACTCAATTCCGGATGGAATAGAGAGTTTTTTGAAACATGTAAATAAATAAATATGAATTTCTTTGATAAATCGATCAATTACGTTGCCCTGGAAACTGGAGATTTGCACACGATATATCGCCGCGAACGAATTCTCTCTGCTGGCTCTTTCGTGTAAGCCGGTAGGAAACGAATTACGAAGACATGACGATATTTCAAAGATTTTGAAAAGCGATTGAAAGAGCGGTGTGGAAGTCGAAACTCGTGATTCAAGATTTGGTTAAAATTTCGAGACACGCGATGTGGTGGTGACGGGAAAAGGAGAAAAAAAGGAAGGCTGTGGCTGGCGCTCACCGTGACGCAATTCGTCTGCACTCTGTCCCAATAGAAGACAGAATAAGTGTCAAAAAATACGAATCGTTATAAAAAGTGTATAAAATAAGTAGAATGAGAGTAAATAATGAGAAAAAATCCGGAATTCAATCTCCTATTCTCTGAATAGAAAAATAAATCAATAAAATATTGAAAATGAGGAAAAGTAGTTCACAGAAAAATGGAAAAGTGACGAAGCCGGTAAAGAGACCATCAACGACGTTGACCTGCTCCGGTGCGGAGATGAAGATCGAGCCCCTTTTCTCACTTCCCGATAATTTGATGGATCCTTCAGTGTGTAAACGTTTTAAGCAAAAGCTCGACAGTTCAACGATCAAAAAGGCGAGGAACGAGGCTTTTCTGAAGAGTTCTTACACCGGTAAACGCTTGCGCAGGGAAGAATTTCGTAAATACGTTATCGGACTCGTAGTCAAACCGGAAGTGAGCGACGAGGAAGCAGCCAACGCAAGGGATTTGAATCGTTATTATTATTACATTAGAAACGGAATCGACACGATTCACGTGACGTCGATCGACGAGGATATCATCAGAAAAATTATTTCATTGATTCCCGATCATCTTTGCCAAAGATTTCAACTACTCGTTGAATCTTTACTAGAAGAAGTCAAGGATGATTTTATTTACAGTTTGAAAAAATCGATCGTTGAGTTCGTTCTAACCGACCCATTCGATCTTCAAGCTCGATACAAAGTTCGTTTTTTCCACACTTATCTTTTCCTTTTTTTTCTTCTTTTTATTTTTAAATGAAAATATAAACGCCTCTATACAGATTCATTCACGCAGGATTCCTCAACCCTTGAGAGATCCGAGGTGTCGAGAAAACGCTTCAAACAATCACAACTCAACTTGAGTGACAATCTTTATCTGCTGAATCCTTGCATGAGATTGACCTTGGAGCAATGGATTCGAGACTGGCGGTACGTACAAATTGAAAATCGTCATACCAGGAAAGATTGACGTTTTTTTAGAAAATTTGTTTTCAACTAAATCGATAAAAGTGAAAAAATTTCGTTTATTTTTTTTTATTTATTATTTTTTAAAATTTCATTTCTTTTAAATATGAATATTCACTTTATTCTTTGCAAATATTCATTTAATTTTCATTTTTTTCACATTTGTAAAGATTTATTGAAATTAACATTAGCGTATTTATTTTTGTATTCGATAATGATGAATATCTTTCGAAAAACATTTGTTGGCCGTAAAATTGGGGGAGTTATCGGTGGAAAAATATTGGAAAAATTGAAATTTTCGATGACAGGTCTTTCCGGCTGATCGATCTCGACGAGATAAGAGCCAGCGACGACAGTTGGGACTTGAACAATTTTCAAAACGCCCTTTCCGCTCACATTCGTGCGAAACGAGAAATTTTGAGGAACTCGTGGTTCGGAAATATACAAAATATATTTCTCGTGGTAACTGAATTCCGAAATATCGAATTTTGTAAAAATGTTTACATTGCTTTAAAAAATGGAGTTTTTTTTTTTTCTTAGAATAACAGGAAAAAGCTCGTGCCCAGTCCACTCCTGAAAAAACGATTCAAAAGATTCTTCGACTGCGCATGCGCCATGATGGAATCTCAGCTCCTGGCAATATGCAAATTCACCCTCGAAGATCTCATGGCATTTGTGCTCGATCGTTACCGGAATCGTGGTTTCAAGCTCAACGTAATCGTCAAATCAAAAGATCTCATTTACGAGCCACCCGTGAGGTATTTTTACCAAGTTTTGTCCAGCATCATCGATGCTCTGGTCAAAGCTGTTTCCGGTTTTGACAGACTCGAAACTCAACTTTATCTCGACTGGAATGGGCCTCGAGCTCTTTTGAAGGTAAAATCGTGTGAAATTCAAATTGCAAAAAATCACATTTCAAATCAATTTTTAAACCGATTTTTCTCGCCAGTTTAGTCTCGATCGTCGATTTTATAATCGCACCAGGTGCACGAGGCAGGAAATTTAACCCCCCAAAATCGTCAACTTATGTTTGAATTTTGAATTTCATTTTCACACGGATAATGAAATTCCAATTCTGGGACCAGTGCCTGGTTCGAGGGTTGAATAAAAATTGTTATTTTAATATAGCTGTCATCTCGAAAATATTAAATACAAGTACTTTTGCCTCCTGGCGAAAATCGCCATGAAATTCATAAAAATATTAATAATAATGATAAATTAAAAATTGAGGGAACCAAAGAAATCCCCGTTTTACTCGCTCTTAGCAAAAAATTTCAAAAACTATTTATTGAAAATAAAAAAAAGCTAATTATTCGAAAATTGATATAAAAAAAGTTTCCATAAATATTTTGATTAAAAAATTTGAAGAAAAAAAATGTTTAATTTTATAATAATTCGTACGAATATTTTTTCATTTCTCTTTTATTCATTATAATTTTATAATATATTTATGTTTTTATTATAAATTGATTTATTACGACTTAATTAAAATCTTGTAGATAATTATATTAAATAAATATATTTGATACATTTAAAAAAAATATAATTTATAAATAATTATAATATATTAATAATAATAATAAACGTTTTCTGAAGGCTGAATATTTCGGTGACGAATTGTTCCGGATAAATAACAAAGCGACCCAGATTTTCAGTTTATTGAGAAAGCCAAAAAAAATGTATTTCGAGATGAAAAAAAAAAAAAAAATGTTTTCGATGCCAGCCAAAAATATCGACGACCATGATTTCGGATTACAAAAGCGAGATTGCCGATCTCTTGAGTGTCCAGCGAGTCGAGCCAGAAGCTAAAATAAACGAGCTCCGAAAGTGAGAACTAAAAAAATGGCTTTTCCAAAGGAAACTGGAGGGGATGAAGAATTTTTTTGAAAGTTTGACACTCACAGGTACGAAAAGTTGTACAACGACGAGGAGAAAAACAGGGTGAAAGATTTTTTGGCAGACGAGCACAAGAAGAGCGGAGAATATCACGAATTAATTGCATTTTATCGGGAACTTGGACGAAAAATTCCAACGGAGATTGAGAAAACCATTTTTTCGGGCTTGTTCGAAATAAATCTCGGAGATTTTATAGAAACGATCGTAGGCGCGGTAAATTCGTTCGAAAAACTTTTGGTCGATCGATTGGTCGCTGATTATCAAACGAAATCAAAATCGTGAGTGATTTTTCAAAGTTTTTTTAAAAAATTTGAATTTTCAATGTTTCCGAGTGAAAATGAGCTCGATAAAATAACGATTTTTGAAAATTTGCCCATTCTTAAAGAGCCGGCGACGAGTATCAGGCCGTCGCTGATCGTGCCCTCAGCCAACCAGCGAACACAGCCGCTCTCATGGACCTCATTGAATTCATGAAAAAAGCCGAAATTTCTACTCTCAAAAATCTCGAATACAGACTCCACGACATTCTCGACAGCATCAATTATTTATCCGATGTTCGGCTGCTCACGGAGCCCGAAATTCAAACAAATAATATTGCTTTTCAATGGTATCATCGAATGCCTAAAATTCTCGAAGCCAACAAGCAAATCGTCGAGACCAAAACTCTAGAATTTCAAGAATCACTCAAAGGTAAACAACTTGCATCGTCACACAAAAAGTTCAAAGAACACTGCGAAAGGAGCGATTAATTCGAAAGCTCAAAATACTAAAAAAAAAATTAATTTTTCTTTTAGTATTTTGTATTTAGTATTTAATAAATTTCTCTTTTGTTTTTATTTTATTATTTATGTATTATTATATTATATTTATTATTATATTATTATGTATTAAGGTATTCCTTTCACGGACTGGAATATTCTACAAATAACTGATTTTAAATAACAGTAAAGTAAAAGTACATGCGAATAGATTGGTGAAATTTCAGGTCGGCTTATCGAACATTTAATGAATTATTGAAACATAAAAAATCGTAAAATTAGGAGTTTGTGGAGATTCCATCATCACAAAATTTCTATTAAATAATTCATTTACTATAAATAATTCAAAATTCCCGATACAAACTGTCTCACAGATAGAAAAAAATTTAAGGAATTCACAGCGACGATAAAAATAAGCGCGACTTCTCAGAGGTTAGGAATCAGTCCGAATTTCGAGTGCCTCAATTCGCGCCACAAAAAAGAACGGTCAGGTGAAAGGAATGCCTTAATATAATTTTGTATAAATAAATTTTATATATTAATATTAATATATAAAATATATTGAATATTTTTCATTTTAGTATTTATTAAATTTTTATTTTATTTTCATTTTATATATTATGTAAATATGTAAATATTCAGTAAAATAAAAGTAGTAAAATAGTATTTAGTGTTAAAAAAAAAGTATGAATTAAAAGACTGAGAAGAGGTGAAAATATAAAAAATATGGAAATGAAAACGATTTCAATAGTGGATTTGTTAAAAATGGATAAATGTGAAAAAAAAACAATGAACTTTAGGAAGATACAAAAAGTTCGAGGAGGAGTTGGAATCGTACGCTCGTCAAGTGGAAGAGTTTCAGTATTTCGGTGAAATGGAGGAAGTTTATCGTTACCAGAAGAAGGCGCAGAGTTTGGAGAACAAGCTGACAGTAGCGGTGGAGAAAATCGAGAAGTTTAACGAGGAGGAGGCTTCGTTTGGTTGGATAACGACGCAGTATCCGCTTCGAAAGAAAGTGGCCGATCGTTTGGTGCCTTTTAAAAAGTTGTTTGATGCGACTTGCGAGTACATGGTGAAGCACGAGAAGTGGACAACGTCGATGATCGGAGCGCACAACCCGGAAGACATCGACAACGACGTCAGCGTGGCTTACAGAACCATATACAAACTGGAGAAATCTTTCGTCGAGCCAAAGCCGAAGGAATTGGCAGGAATAGTACGAGAAAAAATGGAGGATTTCAAAGTTCACATGCCGGTTATAATGACCCTGGGCAACCAAGGAATGAAGCCTCGACATTGGGAAGAAATATCGAAAATCGTTGGGTTCCCGATCAAGGTCGACCCTGAGATGACTTTGGGAAAAATCTTGGACATGAAAGTGGACGACTACGTGGAGAAATTCGAGGTCGTTTCCGAAGCTGCGACCAAAGAAAGCAGCCTGGAAAAAAATATGGAAAAAATGCAAAAGGACTGGCTGAATGTGACCTTCACTGTGAACCCGTACAAGGACACTGGCACCTTTGTCATCGCCAGTGTCGACGACATTCAACTCATGCTCGACGACCACATCACCAAAGCAATGACCATGAAAAACTCGCCTTACATCAAACCGTTTCATGGCCAGATTGTGTGAGTTGAAAATTCATTGATTTTTTTTCAGTTTAATTTTCTCGTCGTCTCAGAATCCGGTAGAACCCCTTAATAAGTTACAAACTCAGAATCAACGGCTCCAGATTGTTTTCTAACGATCGATGACCCTTTGGGGTTTTAAGGAAATGGGAAAACAAGCTCCACCTGCTGGAAGACATTCTCGACCAGTGGCTCAAGGTCCAAGGAACGTGGATGTACCTCGAACCAATATTTTCGTCACCGGACATCCAGCAACAGATGCCAGATGAGGGACGAAGGTTCAGCGCCGTCGACAAGACCTGGAGAGACATCATGAAAACGGTTCACGCCAATCCGAGGGTCATGTCCGTTGTCGAAATCGACAAAATGCTCGAAAGACTGAAAAAAAGCATGGGACTCTTGGAGCTCATTCAAAAAGGCTTGAACGAATATTTGGAGAAGAAAAGATTGTATTTTCCACGATTTTTTTTCCTGTCGAACGATGAACTGTTGGAAATTCTGTCCGAAACGAAGGATCCCACTCGGTAAGTTCACACAAAACTTGTCAGAAATCGAACATCAATTTTCCTTTTCAATTAAACCAAAACTGAATCGACTAAATTATTGATCAATAAATATATTAATAATAAATAATTACAAAATAAATCATAAAAGTTGAAAAAAGTTCGAACCTTTTCGAATAAGAGTATGACAGGAAAAAATTATAATCCAATTATCAAAATGTTGAAAAAATATCGACAGCGAGGTCGATTTTTAAGAAAAAGCCAGAAACAACAAAATACGAAATGAATTACTTTCACAAGAATAATTCTTCCATCCGTTAACGAGAGTTTCGTTAAAAAGAATCTATTTTTTGAATGGCCCCAACAATATTGGCCGTAAACAAGAATTTTCAAAATTTCGATCTCATTTTTTTGCACTTCTCGAAGAAATTTGTTATTTTCCCCAAAGAAAAATGAGTTTCCTGAATATTTCCAGGGTTCAGCCTCATTTGAAGAAGTGCTTCGAAGGCATAGCAAAGTTGGAGTTCGATTCGGATTTGGAAGTGCGCAAGATGAAGTCGGCGGAAGGTGAGGAAGTGGATTTGGCGGACGTGATATCGACGGCAGCAGCGAGGGGTCAGGTCGAGAAATGGTTGCTGGAGTTGGAGGTGGACATGCGGAAGAGTATTCGCCAGAAGGTATTCGAGGCGATCGCAGCGTATCCGATGAAGGAGCGAACGACGTGGGTGCTGGAGTGGCCTGGGCAGACGGTATTGTGCGTTGGCCAGTTGTACTGGACGCAGCAGATCGAAGAGGCGATGTTGGTGGGGCTGGATGGACTGGAGAGATATTTGGATCAGTGCGAGACCGAGTTGCACGACATAATTCTCATAATCCGGGGCAAGCTGTCCAAGCAGAACCGCATTACTTTAGGTAGGTTGCCAAATAGACTTGGTGCTCGGGTGCAAAGGCTCAAGTTCTGGTTGCTGATCCTCCAGAAGCTTTGGTCACTTTGGACGTCCATGGGAAAGACGTTCTCACAGCGTTGTGCAAGGACCGAGTGATCAACAACACGGATTTCAAGTGGCTTTGCCAGCTCAGATACTACTGGCAGGTAAACCAGGGGCCGGGTCCCCCCTTAAAGTGGAAGCAGGCTCACAGCTGATCCGAATAATCCGAATGTTGCAGAACGACAACCTCTGGACTTACATGATCAACTCTTATCTCCGCTACGGTTACGAGTACTTGGGTAACTCGTCGAGGCTCGTGATAACTCCGTTGACGGATCGTTGCTACCGGACGCTCTTCGGCGCCCTGAGCCTCCACCTCGGCGGGGCCCCGGAAGGGCCGGCCGGTACAGGGAAAACGGAGACGACCAAAGACCTGGCGAAGGCAGTTGCGAAGCAGTGCGTCGTCTTCAATTGTTCGGATGGCTTGGACTACATCGCGCTCGGCAAGTTCTTCAAGGGTCTTGCCTCGTGTGGCGCTTGGTCCTGCTTCGACGAGTTCAATCGCATAGATCTTGAGGTCCTGTCCGTCGTGGCGCAGCAGATTCTGACGATACAGCGCGGCATCAACTCCGCCGCGGAGAAGCTGCTGTTCGAAGGGACTGAGATATTTTTGGACCCAACCTGCGCCGTCTTCATCACGATGAATCCTGGCTACGCCGGGCGTTCGGAGCTGCCGGACAACCTCAAAGCGCTGTTCCGCTCGGTGGCGATGATGGTCCCCGACTACGCCCTCATATCCGAGAACACTTTGTACTCGTTCGGCTTTTACAACGGGCGCCCTCTCGCCGTCAAGATCGTTACTGCCTACAAGCTGTGCTCGGAGCAGCTGAGCAGCCAGTGCCACTACGACTATGGCATGCGAGCCGTCAAGTCCGTCCTGACGGCAGCGGGCAACCTGAAGCTCAAGTATCCCAACGAGTCCGAAGACGTCCTGATGCTGAGGAGCATCAAGGACGTCAATCTGCCCAAGTTCCTGAGCCACGATCTTCCACTCTTCCATGGCATTGCTTCCGACCTCTTCCCCGGCGTCATCTTGCCCGAGCCGGATTACACCCACCTCAATTCGTGCACCAAGGAAGCCTGCGCGCGAGCCAACATCCAGTGCACTCCTTTCTTCCTGGAGAAAGTCCAACAAATCTACGAAATGATGATCGTCCGCCACGGCTTCATGATCGTCGGGCTTCCGTTCGGCGGCAAGACGACCGCCTACCGGATCCTCGCGGAGGCTCTTGGCCTCATGGAAGAAAGTGGCATTTCGGATGAGCACGGAGTCGAGATCATCGTCATCAACCCAAAGTCCATCACCATGGGACAACTGTACGGGCAGTTCGACCCTGCCTCCCACGAGTGGAGCGACGGCGTCCTGGCCGTCAGCTATCGAGCCTTCGCAACCTCGAGCAACGAGAATCGAAAGTGGCTCATATTTGACGGGCCCGTTGATGCCATATGGATCGAGAACATGAACACCGTTCTCGACGACAACAAAAAGCTGTGCCTCATGTCCGGCGAAATCATACAACTCGCACCTACGACGAACCTCGTCTTCGAGCCCATGGATCTTGAGGTATTTCTTCTGAGAACCAAGCTCATCAGGAGTTTGAGCTTATTCTCACGGGCTTCTTCTAACTATTCTGCTTTAAGGTTGCTTCCCCTGCAACCGTTTCCAGATGCGGCATGATCTACATGGAACCCGTTGCCCTGGGCTGGACCCCCCTCCTCGATTCCTGGATCAACACCCTTCCGGACAAGCTCAGTGAACACATCAGGCATCACCTGAGAGACATGTTCATGCGCTTCTGTCCTGCTTTGCTGCATCTCATCCGCCGATCCGGCCTCAAGGTTCGTTGACCCTTGATTTTCGTTTTAAGGAAGTTGAGCAAGTACAGTCGTTTTTTTACTCAAAAGTTACAGCTTGTACCTTTCAAAAGTTAGGCCAGTTTACCGTTTGGCAATGTTGCATACACTTTAACGATCACGAATTCAAAATAATCTGAATTTTATTAAATTTCGTCGTTTCGTCGTTCTTTGGCATCGAGTATACACATACAATTTTTTTCAAATTTTTTTACCACATGGTTAACGAATAATAATTGAGCGTTAAATCAAAGTTCTTATGCACGAGATGTATAACTGTATATGTGTAAACTCTATGCTTATACACGTGAACTGTAGTGTTCAATAACTCGAGAGTTGTGGTAGAAAAATCTAAAAAAAATTATATTTTTTTATATTCTCTTAAAGAATACATTTACCAAATTTTATTCGATTCTTATAATTTGGAAATTTTTTATGTATTCAACGTGGTTTAGCATGGTAATATTGTATCGTCGCGATCCACCCTCCTTAAAGAAGAGTTGGGAAAAAGACGAAAAACTGCTGAAAACTCAGTCGAAAACACGGACGGTGACGATCCTAGCCTCAAAAAACTGCACGGGAAACAGATTATTGTTAAGGGGAGTGGATAGCGACGATACAATGTTGCCATGCTAAACCATATTAGATACATTAAAAATTTCAAAATGACAAGAATTTAATAAAATTTGGTGAACAAATTTGACAATACAAATTTTTTAACATTTTTCTTTTGTACAGTTATCGAGTAATTGATCACTAAAGTTCACGTGTATAAGCATAGCGTTTCCATATATACAGGTATACATTCCGGGCATAAAAAATCCGCTTCAATGCGTAATTACTCGATAACTAAGCAAAAGAAAATTTTGAAAAATATTGTGTCTTCGCACTTGATGTTGAAGAGAACATTATTACCAAATTTTATCAATTTCTTATCATTTTGACGAATGTAGCCACCCTTCCTCCTTAATATAATCTCAGCAAATCTTCTAATAAATTTGAAAAAATTGACGCTATTCAGCAAGCCTTGCTCATGTTGCTCAAAAAATTTCATATTTTTAGCATCCATTTTTAACGGAGACATCACTGAACGTTTCTTGACTTCCATAAGGTTACATGTTATTTGGCCCAAATTTTTATTGATTTTTCTCAGCAACGACGCTCCTAAGCTGTCTGAAAATTTAACTGATTTTTTTTACACTTCACTTTATAAGATGCAATCGGTTTAAAAGCGAGGACATCATTTTCATTCCAATGCCCCAACTTCCTTAAAGTAGTTCGGCCGTTCAATAAAGTACGGTGAAGGTTCACTTTCTTTTGCGGTAAATGATAATTTAATGTCCCCTGGAGACGGTAAGCACAGCTCCGGAGCCTCTTACGGGGCAAAATTTATAATTGTTTCATTTACAATTTTGAGTTTTTAACACGGTACCCTATGAGAGAATTCACAATAATATTAGCTGCGAAAAAATTGTACGGTCTTCGAGCTTCGAAAAAGTTTGTATCGTGAAGAAAATTTATCACAGATTCCGCTCCTTAGAATAAAAAAAAAAAAAAAATTACCTTACAGGGCTTCTAAGAAAGAAAAGATGAAAAGACTTTAATTTTTAAGGCGCCCGAAAGCGGATGTCAGTCATTATGCACTGGACTGCTGGTAACGGCTGAATGAATTTCGGACAAATTCGAGAATCGCTGGGAATTTCATCAAATTTATTTTTGAGACTGACTCGCGTGCTTCCTAGCTTCGATTTTTTTATTTCGCACAATAAAAATGTTGCCTAGGTTGTGTGTATTTAAAGTGTGACCGGTACCGAGTCAATCGTTAACTGGTCAAGTTGAAGCATAAATTTGATCTTTTATGATATTTTTAGAGCATTTTATTACATTGTTGTGATAAAGAGTTCTCAATGTAAGTGTTTATAAATTTTATTTATAATTTAGACTGAAAATTAAACAACGTAAAGTAGTTGCAAACTTGACTAGTCGAATAGAATGGCTGAACTACTTTAAGCAGTGACCCAGCTGATCGAATTGACGATGCTTTCGCCCAGGAAATGATGAACATGCCGGATGCGAACCTCACCAGGTCGGTGATGTACCTCTTCGACTGTTTCCTCGATGACTTCAACGATGAAAAGTACCTGGAAACGATATCGGACCTGGAAATGAGGGCCCAGATCGAGGTGAGCGTTTTAGGTGATTTTGGACTCGACTCGAAGCTGCCATCGTCATTCAATGTCGGAGATCGAACCTCCATTTTCCTTTCAAGGGCTCTTTCTTCTTCTCCTGCATCTGGGCCTTGGGCGGCACCCTCATGGTAGCTTATCGCGAATGGTTCAGCAGCCTCTTCCGAGCCTTAACAGAACCAGAGTTTCCTGATGAGATTCGAACCCGTTTCGGACTCCCGGAAGCCACGACAGGTCCCAGGAAACCTTTCGTTACTCTCCTTCCAACGACTGGCCTCGTCTATGATTACAAGTACATCAAAGAGGGCAAGGGAAAATGGCGACCCTGGTCCGAGGAACTCCACGACGTTCCTGCGATCCCACACGACATGCCGGTCAATCAGATAATCGTGTCAACTGTCGAAACGGTTCGATACTTCACTCTCTTCCAATACCTCATTTGCCATCACAAACCTGTTCTTCTCGTCGGGCCAACCGGAACCGGCAAATCCGTTTACATAATGGATTTCCTCCTCAAGAGGAACAACCCCCAAGTATTCAAACCACTTTTTGTGACTTTCTCCGCCCAAACGACTGCCAATCAGACCCAGGATATGATCATGAGCAAAATGGACAAGAGAAAGAAGGCCGTTTATGGCGCACCACCGGGCAAGCATTGGGTCATCTTCGTCGACGATGTCTCGATGCCTTCCAAAGAAGAGTACGGAGCTCAACCACCGATCGAGTTGTTAAGGCAGTGGCTCGACCATTCCATTTGGTACGATCGAAAAGAGGTCGCGCCCATCAGCCTCGTCGACATCCAACTGGTCTGCGCCATGGGTCCACCATCCAGTGGCAAGGACGTCACTGCCAGGTTCAAAAGGCACTTTTTCACTCTCGCCATCTCCGAATTCGAGGACCAAGTTATGATCACCATTTTTTCCAAAATCGTCTCTTGGCACTTGGACTCTCGAGGCTTTCCTCACGCCTTTGAAGCCTGCGTTGACCCAATCGTTCTCTCGACCTTGGACATTTACAAACAGACGTTGAAACACCTGCTCCCCACACCAGCCAAGTCTCACTATCTCTTCAATCTCAGAGACTTCTCCAGAGTCATTCAAGGAGTTCTTTTGTCATCACCAGAAGCAATGCCCAACGAGGTAAGTCGATGTTTATCAAGCCAGCAGGGTCTTCGTTGGGGTGAAGCAAAACAATCGATTCAATCAAAACAATCGAAAAAAAAGTAATTCTCTCAAAATTTCAGGTTTGAAAACAATTTTTTAGATAGTGCTCAAGCCACTTTTCGATAAAAGTTTTTTCTTAAAAATCGCGAAGCAAACATTTTTTTAAAAATAATATTTTTTTAATAAGTTTTGGCACTCTCGACAAAATTTTAAGTCCACCTCGCATAATTTATTTCTTTTTTTTCTGCATGTTCAGCCATAAATTATGAGATTAAAAAAAAACGTGTGGCTACAAATGGCAAGTTTTGTCGTCCTTCCTAAAGAAGGGGTGAAGGTATTTCGTAAAAACTGTTTTTCAAGATTTTGTGGAATTCAAATTCTTTGTTACAAAGTCTAGTATTTCACCGCAGAAGACGTCGTAATTTGGGAATTTTCTAGTTTTCCCATTTGTTATAAAAATTAGTCAAATATTTTGACTCAATTTTGATGGAAAATAAATGTAGGCTAATTAATGGAAAATCGCAAACATTTTTAGTTCCAAACTGTTTGTTTGAACTATTTGAGTTTGCACAGGATGGCGATTTTGTACAACAGACCTGTGTCGGTCTTGTTAATTTAATTGTTTTTTTTTTTTTTTTTTTTTTTTTTTAATTCGCAAAAATTATCAGACCGATTTTGGAAGTTTGATGATAAATATTTGCGATTTTGTATTCATTGGTCTACATTTTTTTTCTAACAGAACTCGGTCAAAATATTTTACTAATAGCGCATCAGGAAACTAGAAAATTCCCAAATTTTAACGTCTTCTGTCCTGAAATGTCAGACTTTGAAATAAAGAATTCGAATTTGGCAAAATACAGTTTCATTTGGCACGTTGTTATCTTCGTACGATGCCCTAGCAAGTTTTCGTGCATAAAAATATACATTTCTACGAAAAATACAGGAAAGTTGAAATCAATAACTTGAGAAAATGCAAAAATATTTGTTACAACATGAAATTTTGAAAAACTCTGTTTTTTCCAAGGTACGTTCACCCCTTCTTTTGGAAGAACGACAAAACTTGACATTTGCAGCCACACGTTTTTTAATCTCATGATTTATAGCTAAATTATACATAAAAAGAAGTAACAAATTATGGAGTGATAAAATTTTATTACATTTATGATTTCACGGAGCACTGACACTTTCTCATATAAGATAAAAAAAATGTTTGCTTCGCGATTTTTTTGTGAAAAAAACAGGAAAATATCGAAAAGTGGCTTGAGCACTGTCTAAAATTTTTGTTCAAATCTGAAATTTTGGGAAAACAACCTGTTTTTTTTTTTATGTACTAACGATTTCCGTTGGAGCTCCGATAGAAAAATATCGATTTTTTTCTTTCCACATCAGCCGAATCTTGATCGATGGCATTGCCAACTTTCAGCTCAGTATGAAACGACTGTGGGTCCATGAAATCCTGAGGGTGTACGGCGACCGTTTAGTCGACGAGTCCGACTCGTCCTGGCTCGTCGAGCAAATCCGAGCGACCCTGGCGGAGCGAATGGAGGAAGAAATGGACGAATTGTTCGGTGACTTCGTCGACGTCCGGGGTACCCGGGTCACGGATACCCAGTTGCGGAATCTGCTTTACTGCGATTTCCAGAATCCCCTGGAAGAACAGAAGCGTTATAAGGAAGTGGAAAACCACGATGAACTGGCTACGGTCGTGAACGATTATTTGAAGGAATACAATTCGATCTCGAAGAAGCCGATGAACCTGGTGCTCTTCCGATTCGCCATAGAACATCTTTCGAAGATCTGTCGCATCATGATGCAGCCGCGCGGACATGCTCTGCTCGTCGGCGTCGGAGGCTCGGGTCGCCAGTCCTTGACGCGCCTGGCTTCCCACATATCGGACTACGAGATCTTCCAGGTCGAAATATCGAAGCAGTACGGCGTCCACGAGTGGCACGAGGACCTCAAGCTCATTTTGAAGAGGAGCGTCGCCAGTGACCTTCACACGAGTTTTCTCTTCACCGACATGCAGATCAAGGAAGAGTCCTTCCTCGAAGACATCAGCAATCTGATGAACGCTGGCGAAGTCCCAAACCTCTTTGCTGCCGACGAAAAAGCCGAACTCTGCGAAAAAATGCGCTCGATTGATCGCCAGCGGGACAAGTCCATGCAAACGGACGGCAGCCCGATTGCGCTCTTCAACTATTTCATTCAGGTCGTCAGGGAACAACTGCACATTGTTGTCGCGATGTCTCCCATTGGAGAAAGTTTCAGGACTCGCATCAGGAAGTTTCCGGCTCTGGTTAATTGTTGCACGATCGATTGGCTCCAACCTTGGCCGGAAGACGCCCTCCTCGCTGTCGCTACCCAGTTCCTGGGCGAAATCCAACTCGACGATGAAGAGCGACTCGCTTGTATCGAGATGTGTCAATATTTTCATACTTCCACTCAAGACTTGTCGAAAGAATTTTTCCACCGCGTCGGCAGGTCAGTCTCAACACATTTTTCCAGTGATCCACTGTTTTAAGGACCTCCGCTGGCTTTTCGTGCCCTGAAAATCGGTCCCAGGATGGTCCACGTTGATAAAACGCGATCCCCATTTGCTTCAAGGCACAATTACGTCACGCCAACTTCTTACCTCGAGCTGATAAACACCTTCAAGGATCTTCTCGCGAAGAAACGTGCCGAGGTGCTCGAAGGTAAGAGGCGTTACGAAGCAGGCCTGGGCAAGCTGGACTCCACTCATAAACAAGTTGCCAAAATGCAAGAGATTCTCGTCGCACTTCAACCAAAGTTGAGGGAAGCTGCTAAGGATGTTGAGAAAATGTTGGCCAACGTTGAAAGTGAGAGCCTCGAAGTTTCCGCCATTGAACAGGTCGTCAAGAAGGACGAGGAGGCTGCAATGGTAAATTTTTCGACCTCGTTTTTCACCGATTCGTCATTAATGAACTCATCCGTCAATCGAATGTCGCAGGTCGTAGCCGCTGCAGCAGAAGAAATCCGGGTCGAGTGCAACGCGGATTTGGAGCTGGTCATGCCGATCTTGAACGCTGCTAATGCGGCCCTCAACACCCTGACTCCCCCGGATATCCAGATCGTCAAAACCATGAAGAACCCTCCAGCGGGTGTCAAGTTGGTGATGGAAGCGGTCTGCATTTTGAAGGTGATCTTGGCTCGGTCGCAACGATTCAAAAAACGATTCCATTTTTTCCACTCAAGGTCAAAAGACTTTTGATGCCGATGCGGTATTTCGGATGCCCAGTTTGAGGACATTTATTTTTACAAATTTGTTCAAGCTGGTGAATCTCTTTTGGATTCGTCAGACTCCACCATAGTAAGCTCGATCGACACGAAAAATCCGATAATCTTGATTCCCGTGTTTGTTTTGATCGGTGGATTCGAAGGACGTCAAGCCGGAGAGGGTCCAAGCGGAAGGTGGCGGTGGGACGGTCGACGATTACTGGAAGCCGTCGTTGCGAGTGTTGGGCGACATGAAGTTCCTGGAGAACCTTTTGAACTTCGACAAGGACAACATCCCTGAGAAAATAATGGCGAAGATAAGATCGACGATCTTGACGAACCCGAATTTCGATCCGGACAAAATAAGAAACGCGTCGACCGCTTGCGAGGGGCTCTGCAAGTGGGTGATCGCTCTTGCCGAGTACGACACAGTGGCCAAGGTCGTGGCTCCTAAAAAAATAGCGCTGGCCAAGGCGGAGGCTGAGTACGACGGAGCGATGGCGGCTCTCGAGGTCAAGAGGCAGCAGCTCCGGGAGGTTCAGCTCCGGGTTCAACGGCTCGAGGAGCTTTTGGCCCAGAGGAAGGCCGACTATCAAGCAATGATCGACGAGGTTGAAGACTGCGAACAGAAGCTGAGGAGAGCCGAAGAGCTCATCGGTGGCTTGGGTGGCGAGTACAATCGATGGTCAGCGACTGCGGTCCAACTTGGAGAACGTTATTTCAAGCTGACCGGTGACATCATCATCGGAGCTGGGTTCGTTGCCTACCTGGGGGTCTTCACGACCCAGTACAGACAGCGGCAGCTAGAAAACTGGCTGAGAATCTGCACCCAGCTGAAGGTCATCTGCACCCAAGACTTCCAGCTCAATCAAATCCTCGGCGACCCCGTTCTCATCAGGTCCTGGAACATCGCGGGACTGCCCAGCGACCTTTTCTCCATCGACAACGCCATCGTCGTCGTGAAATCCAGACGCTGGCCTCTCATGATCGATCCCCAAGGTCAGGCCAACAAATGGATAAAAAACATGGAAAAAAGCTTCAACATCCACGTCGTCAGACTCAGCCAAAACGACTACATGAGAATCCTCGAAAATGCTGTCCAATTCGGACAACCCGTTCTCCTCGAAAACGTCGGCGAGGAACTCGACGCTGCTCTCGAGCCACTTCTCCTCAAACAGACCTTCAAAAGTGGCGGATCCTGGTGCATCAAACTCGGCGACTCGGTCGTCGAGTACAGCGACAAATTCAGGTTTTCGTAGCTTCTAAAAAATCTGCAATGTATTCGTTTTTCATCTTTTCATAAACACACTTTTTGAAATTCGTCATAATTCTTTGGATTATAACTATTTTTCTACCACTTTTTATTCAAACTACAATTTTATTAAATTTAGACCAATTTTAAACCATTGATCATGTTGAATTTATCTACAATCAAAAATAATCAGCTAATTTATTGAAATCCGTTAATTCGAGTTTTAATATTTAATTAAACCCAGACAGAAAATAAATGAAACGAAAAAATGCTCATTTTCTATTGAATTTTTTTTCCAAAGTGAAAAATTGTTGTCAATATTTTTGTAGCTTTCTTTGGAGATTATTTTGGTGTTTCATGGCATATTGGTATTTTCATGTATTTTTGAAATGGCTTATTGATTGCAGATTTTACATAACAACGAAGCTGCGCAACCCTCATTATTTGCCAGAAATAGCAGTCAAAGTGACTCTTTTAAATTTCATGATAACTCCAGTCGGTCTGGAAGATCAATTATTAGGTATCGTCGTGGCGAAAGAGAGACCCGATCTGGAATCCGAAAAAAATCAATTAATCGTCCAGGGAGCTGCGAACAAAAAGTAAAGAAGAAAAAAAAGAAAAAAAGAAAAAACAACTGAATATGCAAAATTAGATTTTCTGAGAATTCATTCAGCACTTGTTTCCTGGATTTTAATGGGTTTTATTGATGAATTATAATTTAAAAAATACTTGCAGAATGTTGAAGGAAATCGAAGACAAGATCCTCGAAGTTTTGTCAGAGTCTGACGAGAATATTCTCGAGGATCAAACTGCCATTGGTGTTTTGAGCTCGTCGAAAGTTCTCTCGAACGAGATTCAAGCGAAACAGACCGTGGCTGAGGTCACTGAAAAGTCCATCGATGCAGCTCGACTTCAGTACACTCCAATCGCCGTTTATAGCACCGTACTTTTTTTCACGATTGGTAAAATCATGAGATTTGGAGTTTTCGTATACAAAAGCTGTAACTCAAAAATCGTAAACAAAATTTTCGAATTACAATTTTTCGTTTTCTTCAATAATTTGTTTATTTTTATGAGAACTCACTGATTCCAGTCGACGAGAAAATTTGATGAAATTTATTTCAGAATTCGATACTTTCCATTAATTCATTAATTTATTTTATACAAAAAATAACTTGATAAGTGTAAAAATGATCATGAAAATCGTCATTAAAATATGAAAAACAAAAAGAAACAATGACAATTTGTTTATAATTTTCAGCTGTTCTTGCAAATATCGATCCAATGTACCAATATTCGTTGGTATGGTTCGTAAATTTGTTTAAAAGTACCATTGACAATACGCCACCAGTTGAAGATGTTGAGCAGCGTTTGAAAGATTTGACGAAACATTTCACGTACTCGTTGTACGTCAACATTTGTCGTTCTCTTTTCGAGAAAGACAAGCTCGTATTTTCCCTCATTCTCGCAATAAATTTGTTGAACAAACAAGGAAAAATATCGATGGCACAGTGGATGTTTCTCTTGACTGGTGGAGTCGGCTTGGAAAATCCACATCCAAATCCGACTGATTGGCTGCCCACCAAATCCTGGGATGAGTTCTGTCGGCTCAAAGATGTTTCTGGTTTTTCGGTAAGGTTACGAAGATCCATTAAAAAATTAACTGCAAAGAACACAAAGACAATGAAAAATCTAAAACTTCAATTTAGTTATAAAAAAAATGCCAATAAGCAGCTACTAGAAAGAGGAAAAAAATCATTTTTTCACTCTTATTCGATGCACTTCAATGAAACGTAAATTAAAATCACTTTCATCCGATTGAAAAGAAATTAAACCAAAAATTGACAAACTTCAGTAGCTTGGAGGAGGAAAAACTGTGTTATTATTTTTGCTGGCATTTAATTTATGACGAACGAAAAATGTTGAAAAACGACGAAACTTTTAATTGGAAGAGTTTTGATAAAATTATTCGGTTATATTTTTCATTGAAAGCAAAAATATTTCGATAGTTCTAGTTGAACAACGATGAAAATTGTTCGTGATTATTATTTTTACATTTGCTGGCATTTCATTTATGACAAATAAAAAGAGTGGGTTTTCGGATGAAAAAATTTTGAAAAACAAGGAAATTTTCAGTTGGAAGCGTTCTGATAAAATTATTCGAATATATTTATAGAATATTGATCGTGAATAAGCTCAAAAATCGAACAATTCAATTACCCAAAAAATGATGGACCTTTTTGCTTATTTTTGGGGCCAATTAAGGGGATACAAGAATCATTGAGGCGTGACACAGCTCTGTGGAAATACGTCTTTGATCACAAAGAGCCCCAATCTCTTACGTTTCCTTCACCTTTTCATAAAATAAGTCTCTTCGAGAAAATGCTTGTTCTTCGTTGCCTGAGGCCTGACAAAGTTATTCCAGCTGTACAACTTTTCGTTGAAGGTACGACACAAAGAAAAGAGAGCTTCCTTAACGAGTTCTCGGTTGAGCTTTCAGTCCATTTTCCCATTTGGTATCTATATTTATACAGCAGTTTCTTGGAGTTGCGAAAAATGCGCTACGCGCTTTTAATGAGACGTTTATCTTCAATATGCATGCACAAGATCTCTCGTCTGTTTTCTTTCATGAATGTAATTTATTCTCAAAGTGAAATTCTAACGACGATGGTTCGTTTAAAAAATGCATTTACTCAGGTACGAGTTTTAATTCATTTTTCCAATGCAATTTGAATTTAAGCGTTTTTTTATTTTTTTTTTAAATTTTTTTTATTATTACTCTTTTTTTTCACAACATACTTTTCCTCACGAATTTCCATTTTTCCTTAAATTTTCCTCGCAACTCTTTACAGAATTGCATTATTTCAATCGATGCATTTTTGATTGCATCTTGAATAAATTTTTCTCGTGAATTCGCAAGATTTTTACTAATTTCGCAAGAGCATCGTTGCTGAACTTCCGTCTGGATCGGTGGATGCACTTTTGGCTGCTTTTAGTCACGCATTTTTGAACGAACTCGTTGCATCGAATTGCATAATAAAATGCACTTTTGCATACGGTTTATCCAATTAATCCGACGACAAAATTATTTCTTTTTTTTTTCTCACAAATGTTTTTCATGCATTTCCCAGCGAATGTAATGCATTTTGTAAAATTCATATTCTCACAACTTTATCACACATTTGAGCATTTCCAGGAAAATGTTTGATCCACTTTTCGTTTGCATCGCAGGTTTTTTATTCGAATTTTTTCACGCTTGGCTAATTAAATCATTTTGCCATGAAACTTTCGACTGTTGCTGCCCCTTTTGATCACTCAATCGAACAATTTTTTTACAGTCGAACTTGGCAAACAGTACATCGAACCTCCGCCCTTCGATCTCGCGTCCTCGTACACCGATTCCCACTCCTGCATCCCCTTAATATTCGTACTAACACCCGGTGCTGATCCAACAGCAATACTCTTGAAATTCGCGGACGATCAGGGCTTCGGAACAAACAGACTGTTTTCACTTTCGCTGGGACAGGGTCAAGGACCCATAGCCGTGAATCTGATTGACGAGGGAGTAAAGAACGGCACGTGGGTCGTGTTGCAAAATTGTCACCTCGCCAAGAGCTGGATGGGCACACTCGAAAAGGTCTTGATCCAATTTACTTTTTCTCCCCCCTTTTCCCTCGTTCAATGTAACGAGGAAACGGTTTTTTCACTATGGAAATTACTGACGAACAAATTTTCATACGATTGATACACGTTTTGGGATTTTCCGACCTTAAAAGCTGCTGGGAATTTTCAGTTTTTTTGTGGCACTTTTTCAGCTCGAAATGAGATTTAGCCGAAATTATTTCTCGAACTCCGGGAGGTTGAAAAATTCGGTTATTTTTTCAAAGAAATATTGAAAAATTTCGACATCGTGCACAATTTTTTTAGTCTCGACCAATTTTTGAACATCTTTAACTTATTTTTCCAACTCTCGTTCAAACTCGGTTTCGCTGTTTGGTGCTTAGATTTGCGAAGCTTTCACACCGGAAACCGTCCACCCGGATTTTCGACTGTGGCTCACGAGTTATCCGGCGGAACATTTCCCGGTGAGTGTTCTTCAGAACGGGGTCAAGATGACCAACGAGCCACCGAAGGGCCTCAGATCCAATATCACGAGGTCTTATCTGCAGGTTCGTCAGTTTAAATTTACATATTTTTTCCAACTTTGCGCGACAATTTTAAACGGACAAATATAATTTGAGCCGAAAAACAACTTTCGATGAAAAAAAAAAGGAAATTTTCAATTTCGAACGAAAAGTTTTATTTTTTTATTTTTTTTTTTTTTATTTCGGAAGTGAATCTGAAAAAAAAACTTGAACGAGAAATTTCTTTTTTTTTTTTACCGAGCCAAATTGCTCGGAAATCGTTCTCGAATATTTCTCCATGATTTTTTAAGGACCCGATATGCGACCCCGAATTTTTCGGAGTCTCGAGGCAAAAAGAGTCCTTTAAAAAGCTTCTTTTCTCGCTGTGCTTTTTCCACGCGATTGTCCAAGAGAGACGCAAATTTGGGCCGATCGGTTGGAACAATCCTTACGAGTTCAACGAAACGGACTTACGCATAAGCGTTCTCCAGCTGAAAATCTTTTTGGATCAATACGAGGACGTGCAGTTCGAAGCCCTTAAATATCTCACAGGTATTTTTCGAAATTTTTTATACGAAAATCAATTAAGAAGATTCAAAATGAAAAAAAAAAAAATATGAAAATCAACATTTCCTCAAAGTTTCTAAAGGAGCAGCAAAGTTTTTTCCTTGTTTTTTATTTTTATTTTTTATTTTCTTTAATATAATAATTTCTACTTAAATTTCTTGAGTCATTTTGATTTTTCATTAAAAAATTTCATCACTTCATCATTGGATAAACAAGAATAATCATTTTTTTTAAAACTTTGAAACTACAATTTCGAGTCGAGTAAAAAAAAGCTCGAAAATGATAAAAATTCCAAGTTAGCGATCATCTCGCATCCACGAAAAATGATGATTTCGATTAATTTATCAGGTGAATGCAATTACGGTGGTCGTGTAACCGACGAATGGGATCGAAGGACCTTGATCACGATCCTGGACAAGTTTTACTCCGAGCAGCTCGTCCAAGACTCCGATTATCTGTTCGATCCTTCGGGACTTTATTTCGTGCCGAAAGTATCCGAGCACGAGGATTTTCTCGAGTATGTGAAAAATTTGCCGATGGTGACCGCACCCAGTGTCTTCGGAATGAACGAGAACGCTGACATAATAAAAGATCAACAGGAAACGCAGTTGCTGGTCACGTCCATTTTATTGACTCAGGTAAAAAAATTTTTTTTTTACTCAACATCGATTTTTTCCACCCTTCCAATCTAATCGAAAAAAAAAAAAAACAAACTCCTCGATTAGAATTCAAAAACTCCAAACAAAGTCTCACGTCCTCGGTACTCGGTCTTAAGGGGACAAAAAAATGAAAATTGCTCGCCAAATTGCAATAATCATGCATTCGAGTCGAGAATCGATTGAACTTATTTATTTTGTATTCACAAAAGACAACAAGATTTGAAAAGATTCGATTTAAAACGAATCTTTCATAATTGAAATAATGAAAATCGATTTTTTTCTTTATTTTTTATTATTCATATTAAAAAAAAAAACAAATTATTTATTTAAAAAAAGTATCCATGCACAAAAATCGTTCATTTTCTGTTTCGTTGATGAAGAAATATTGTGAAATAAATTAGAGAAACGTATGGTCACAAAAAAAACGTGGCTTTTTTTCAAAATCCAAAATAATGAGAAAAAATCAATTTTTTTTCTGCTCTCAGGAGGACACGGTGAGTATTGAGCATTAATAAAAAAAAAATAAAAAAAAACAAAAATCACTGCGACCCTCAATAATTAATTTTTGGTTGATCGATGTCCGGAATGATCAATGAACCTATAAATTCGAAACGTTTCCCATTTCGAGGCTAATTGACAAGTTTACTGTGCTTTTCTTATTCTTTACAAGGATGCTGGCTCGACGGATATCGAGGGTACAAAAACTCCAGACGAGACGGTATACGAGGTGTCTGCTGACATACTTTCGAAATTGCCAATGGATTATGACCTCGTCGATGCCCTAGAAAAATATCCGACCTCCTACGAGCAAAGTATGAACACTGTTCTCGTACAAGAGATGGGAAGATTCAATAAACTTTTGCAAACCATACGAGTCAGCCTCGTCAACGTTCAGAGGGCGATTAAAGGTTTCGTGGTAATGGACACGTCCCTCGAAGAAGTTTACACTTCCATCATAACTGGCAAAATTCCAGCGACTTGGAAAGCCAATTCTTATCCATCGTTGAAACCTCTTGGAAGCTACATTCAGGACTTTTTAAGGAGACTCAAGTTTCTTGAGGTAGGAACGAAAACGTCGATGGATGAGGGGAACAAAAAATTCGAAATTGGAAATTTTTTCGTAAATTTCAACGTCAAAGTGCTTTGTTTTGAATATATATTTTTATTTCAAATAAAAATAATTTTGAAAGAGTAACACACTCGAAGATTTTTTGCACAACTTTTGGGGAGTAAAAATTCAAATTATGATGGAATCGGGGAACAGAAAAAACATCGTGAAAATCGTCGACAAAGCAAACGAGTTTAACTTTGATAAAAAGCGAATGAAAATTCATGCGGATTGTGATGGAGTTACTGTGAATTCAAAGGAAAATGTTTCTGAGCAGTATTGCAATGACAATTTAACGAAACGAGGAAACGCTCAAAGGAAATGCAAAGAAAATTTCAAAGAATATTGTCGGAAATTCGTTTTCATTATGGAGCACAAAATTGGTGAATATTTCATGATAAATGCGATGAAAAATTCACTGAACGAATGCACTTTCAGGTTTGGTTCGTCGAAGGCCCTCCCACGTCATTTTGGCTCTCCGGGTTCTACTTCACCCAAGCATTTTTGACTGGAGCACGTCAGAATTACGCTCGCAAATATTCCATTCCAATCGACTTGTTGATTTACGATTTCGTGCCTTTGAAGGAGACGAAATTCGCGAAAGCTCCCGACGACGGTATCTACGTTTACGGTTTGTTTCTTGACGGAGCTCGTTTCAACATGGACACCATGAACCTCGACGAGTCTCTGCCCAAAGTTCTATTCGACACTGTTCCTTACGTGAGTCATAAAAAAGAGGTCGAAAAAGCGATGGAAAAATAACAAAAAGAAAAAATTCTTTAGCACTTTTCACTGGAAAATTCACTTTTTTATTCAAAATTTATTTTTCGAACGAGGGTTCGAGCATCTCGAGCAAAAGGTTCGATAATAAGAGAAATAGAATCGGGGGATTCAAAATTTCGTAAAAAAACGTTTTTGGGGTGCTCCAACTAAGAAAATTTACAAAATCTTTCGTTCGTAAAGTTTTTCTTTCAAGTATATAATAAAGAAAAATACGAATTTGCAAACTAAAATTCAGCAGGAAATTCCAAAGTATTTTCCACTGAAGGAAACAAAATGGAGAAAATCCAAATTTCAACATTGAAAACGCGCATTTTCAAGGGTTCAAATTAATAAATGTTGCAGTTGTGGCTCGTGCCGACGACGAAGGACAAAGTGGTTGAAAGACCGGTTTACACTTGCCCCGTGTACAAGACAGCAGAGCGCCGTGGAATTTTATCGACGACCGGGCACTCGACGAATTTCGTTATCGCGATGTGGTTGCCGACCGCGAAACCCTCGCAGCATTGGATAATGCGAGGTGTCGCAATGCTCTGTCAATTGTCACAGTGAATAATGGTGAAAATGGAAGCCTGAGAAACCGAGGATGGAGCAATTATAGTCGAGAAAATGGGAAAACACGAATTTTTCCAAATAAAATTTAAACGAGTCCTTTAAGCTTGCAGCTTTTCATTTCCCAACAAGAAGAAAACCAAAAAAACTCAGGGATAAACGAAACCGATAAAAATTCTCGAATGCCCATGAATTTTCTTCTCAACGAGCCTCATTTGTCCCTTCCCCAAAGGATCGTCGATGATCGACGTGATTTTCCAAAAAAAGTTCTCCGCCATATCTTGCCCAGCGAAAGCTTTTCTTTCGCAGCTCAAAAAACAAGTGAGTACTACAAGGGTGCAAATTGGATTTGGCGGTCCCCCTTAAAGCTGGCAAAATAACGAAGCGACTGGCTTTGAATAAGTCGTTTGGGAGAGTGAATTTATTTCTGGGCTACGTTGATTACGGAGGAGGGTCACAACAAGGCCGGAGGGGGTTGGAAGCGAGCTTCGAGTATCCGAAATTCTGTAAGCGAGGGCTCAGCAATTTTGGGTTTGTATATATAGTCGGGAATTCGTGTGGTGAGAACGTGACGGATCGAGGGCTCGTCAGTTATGCATACGCGGAGTGAATTCGCCGTCGTATTTGCGGAGAGAGAGAGAGGGATGTAAAATTGGATTGATCGAAGCTCGAGGGGGTGGTCGATGTTTCTCTGCGAGTTCCTCGACAGCGAGAAGGACGAAAAAGGGAAAGCGAGAGAGGGTGGAAAAGCGTTGGTGCGTTGGACGTGTATGCGGAGAAAGGCACATGGGGTGGAATTTAGGGGTGGTTGAGGGGGGTGACGATGGTGAAAGCCTCGAGGGGTTGCAGGGGTGAAATTTTCGCCGGTTCTGGTGGCGGCACCCTGTCTACCAGGACCGAGATCGCCGGAGGCTCGTTGCCTAGCGACCTCGTATTGATCTCATCCCCCTCCAGCCCCGCGTCTCTCCCCTATTTTCATCCCCCTCGCGTCCTCTCCACTTTTACTCCATCTCCGGAGCTCCGGTTCTGTCTCTTTTGATTTTTCTTTTATTTTTTCGGAAGAGCAAGGAAAAGGGAAGCGGAACTTTCATCGATGAAGCTAACCACCCCTGGAAGCCTGCCTCGCAACCCTCTCGATAGATCCATCGCTTGCGGGAGCAAAAATTATCTGCGTCTTCGAGTTGCAAAGCTTGAGAAGCTTCCCTCTGGGTGCGAGCTTCCACTCTTTCGCAGGCTCCCTCTCGACTCATTCGTTCTCAGTTATTTCGCCTATTTTTCAACGAATTTACCCCCCTTTATTTCAACTTTTGTCCCAGTGCTGCTGGTAGGCCAATAAATTTTATTTATTTTCTCTTCGTCTTCATCGGTCTTTACAAGTTTTCTTTCCACACCCCCCCCCCCCTCCCCCCGGTCCATCCCTTGACGAACCGGGATTCAGTGCCTGCAAAAAAGCCCTATTTCGTATGAAAATTCCCCGCAGATACAGTCAAGCCGGTCGTTCTCTCGATTTTTATTGACGTTTACGTTTTTCTCTTTATTTATATTTTTTTATTTCAACCCCCGAGATGCTCGTTTCCTATGGTACCGCATGAAATTTATTTCTTCCCGTCGACTCTCATTGAGGAATGTAATTTTCGCGTTTCTTTTCACCCCCCTCATCGTGCCAGCATCCCCCCGGCATTCCCAGATCTCCTTGCGGCTTGCGGGCTTGAAAAGCGGCTGCACGGTGCTTCCGGCGCTCAGGAAGTCTCCGGGATATCGGGGCGTGGCACCGGCACATTTCCTATATTTCTGACTCATCCCTCTGAGGCGTGTGGACCAGAGCAGGGGGAGGGAGGGAGGAAGGGGGGGGGGAGAGGGGAGAAATATCGGCATGCACTTTCGCAGTAGTTTATTTGAGAATTTTAGTTTTTCGCGATTCTTCTCAGCCCCAGGAAGAACGGCGTTTCAGCATTTTCGTATTTGAGGGGTTATCAACCCCTTGGAGGGGATGAAATCGTCGAGAAACGCTAACTTTGTTAAGGACGCGAGAAAGGGAAATGAAAGTGAAAGAGTCGAGTCGGAAGAAGGGTAAATTTTTGTAGCGATTCGCCCCCAAACGGCGTCCTTACTCGCGAGACTCAACGGGGGTGGTTCGGGCCCAATTTTCCCGGGATGATTCCTCGCGTTGGGGCTGTGAATAAAATTAAAAGTTCGCACAATTGTTTCAAGCGAAATGCGGCGCATTCGAAAACTTTTTCAACTCGAAAAAAAAAAGCCTCGATGAAAAACCACCCCCGAATTTCCCCCTCGCGTCCCCCGAATCCCGTTTTCCCGAAATTCTCATAAATATTGAAATTCTGCTGGATTCCCCGGCGCCCTAGGTTCGCGAGACTCTTAAACCTCGTCGAAAGGCTCGCATAAAACCTCCCCCCGGTAGGGGTGCTTTCTACATCGAGGGCGCGAGAAGAGCGAGAGAGGAAGAGCTAAAGAGCCACAGACCGCGAGGCTCGGATGCTGTGTGCACCCCTACGCGAAGGGTGGAGTTGCCGGGCAACGAACCTCCACCCTTAAACTTTCGAACCCCTATTTGCCTCTTTCTCTCTCCTCTTCGCTATTTTCTCTTTCCTTTTTACTATTCTCTCTCTCTCTCTCTCTCTCCGTGCGTATACACGTATATTTGCCTAGCGAATATTTCGCGGTCGATACAAGTACGAACAACCCCCATTTTCTCTCGCTCACTCTTTTCGATGATTTCGCACTCGCACATGCACCCCGGAATTCCCCGATTTACGTTGCGTACCGTTCCATCAGCGTTTGCAAACATGCACCTCGAATGAATTGACCGAAATTGCCCGGGGCGATGCTCGAGGCGGGTGGGATTAAAAATTCATGAAAAACTACCCTTCAACGTCGTTATCGCGAGCGATCTTGTACTTCATTGTATTTTCCGACTCTATTTTTTCAAGACGAAGTTCCAACGAATTGCTCAAAGGAAATTCATTTTCCTCATTATTCTTTCGACTTTGTTTGATAAATCGAGGATAAATCCCGAAATTCGTTATCTCAGTCACTCCGCCTCTCCGACGATGAGGTCAATAATTTTCGTCTGAAAATATAGCCAAAATTTATTCGAATTCGATGCAAGAAAATGAGTTTCTCAAATTCTCCTCAAGTTCCGAAAATCCTAGTGACGCTCCTGCCTTTTCCTCCCCCGATATCTCCACACCCCCTTAATATTTCTACGAGCAGGTTATCCGACGAGGGACAACAGAAATTGCTCGGTTTCGGTTCTCGAGCGATCGCGTATCTGAGAAAAAATCATTCACAATATGTTGCTTCCATGGAAATGAGTATATTGCAGGGAACTTTACCTTCGAACGATTGAGATCCTCGAGCGCCGGCGTCATCCAGGCTAGAAATTTCTCGTCTTATTTTCTCGTCCGAGTGTTTATTTACTTTTGTTTTCACGGGTTTCTCATTGAATCGACATTCCACGCTGACTTTGGTCCGCTCTTAGCATTCACCGCGTGCCTTATGAATTTTGAAAAGATGGCACATGGAAGCCCGCTGTGAACGCAAGGAGCATAGACTCACGCGTCGTGCGATCGTGGGGTTGTTTGAGAAGTGAAATCCTCCTCGTCGCTTCTCCTCGAAGAGCGTCTCGTCCCGGCTTCGTTGGCCGCGTTCCACAAAACTCGTTGGCCGAGGCTTCCGGAACACACTCTCACGAAGTAGCCACACGACACAATAAAGCCTGATTTTTAAAGCCCGGACTCGAACAAGGGATGAAAGAGGGTGAAAGTTCCAGTTTAATCGTCGCCGATGAAGCACAGTATTCCTCGCGCACTGCGACGACCGAATAATGACGGAAATAACAAGGAGAAGAAAAAAGAACGAAGGAGCCGAAACTCCTGAGCAGGGAGGCTTGCAGCACGAGGGGAGATTCCATCCCTCGCGAGACTTGGATCGAGAGTACGGACATCCTCGTCGATCTATCGAGGCTGCTGCCTCGTGGGGCTCAACCCCCCACTCCAAAAAGTATTCCAGTTGGATTTTTAAACCTAATGACCGGTGGAGGCTCGAGCTCTGGATAAGGGATGAAAAAGTGGGAGGGGGATGACGTGCGAAGCGATACAATCCACAAACGAATGTCCCTCGATACGTGCCTGTATATAAACGCATATAAAATATGAGCATGTGGACGAAAAATGTTCAACCCCCCGCCTCGAGCTTCTTCCCTTCTCATCCCTCTGACGTCGCCAAACCCCGTCGATCCACGTCCATGAAAAATGCCCACGCAGCCCTTCTTCTCTACCGTTATTTATTGTACTTGTTTCACGTAACAGGCCTAAGTTTTATGATCACCCCTATTTTATCAACCCCCCACCCCGGGCCCTGACCCTTGCATCGGGGTCTCCTCCTTAAGGGAATAACCAAACGAGGGTGCGCGATCACACCGAAATCTCGTGATTTTTCAGCCCCCGGACGACGCAGCTGAGGCTGAAACAGGGCATTTTTTGTTTTTTCTTCGTTTCACGATCTTCGAATATCCCGTGAGACGGATGAGTTCGCGATGCGCCCTTAGCACCGACGTTTCCCTCCATTTTTACTTTCCTTTTTACTCCCATTTTCCGAGGCTCGAGGAGGCCATTTTTCTTTTTGTTCGACGTTTTTTTCAGCATGTTTGCTCGTTTTTTCTTCGATCTCCAAAAAATTTGAGCGAACGTCCAAGAACTTTGGGTTTTCAATTTATTTAGTATTAAAAACATTTTTTTTTCTCTCTCTCTCTCTCTCTTATTTCACGTCGTTGGCAGCCGAAAGGAAAGTGAAAATGTGACATCTGCAACATTCGGCTTGGAACCGGTGACACTCGCTTTTCATAAAGACTCTGGTGTGGGTCAGGGTTCTCAGAGGGGTTCTTTGACCCGAACCTTTTAAATGCAACCCCCTCGCGGACCACATGCCCTTCGGCCCTTCCCCCCCACTCTCTCTTCTTTTATTCTCGCCACTGAGACGAGACAAATTTAATACGAATTTATTTAAATGCCCGGGACGCCATCTGTGCGATCGATTGATATTGCTTCGGTCACGACTTCCTTTCGGGAAGCTGTTTTTTAAGCGTCATTCAAACTTTCGTAATCATCTTCGAAAGTCGTAAAAATAAACATTTTTGTCGACGAATGAGAATCGACGTGGAATTAAACCTTCGCATGGAAATTAACGACCGGAATCTCATCCGAATTCGTTGCTTTTTACGAAAACCCTCGAAATCGTCGTCTCCGGAAATGGAGCAACGTTTTTCGTTCAAAATCTCAACTTTTTTCGAGGATTTTTAGCCCCAAAAATGGTGATCCAGAAGCGTCGAGCGAGCTCGATCACGAGCCACCCTCCAGAGTGATTTTTTAAATAATTTTTTCTTCCCTCACCGTTCCCAAGTCCGACCGAACGAATTTCCAGAATTTTTCTCCCCGTCCAATTCGAACCGCTCGCCTGAAAGAGGAAATAATGATTTTAACAAAAAAACAATTATTCTTCTCCTCTCGGTGGAATTTGCAATGGAAATTTCGGAGTCGCCACCCAGCGCAAAATCCCTCGTCGAAATTCCCCGGAGCAGGTAAAATGAAAAGCTTCTCTTTCTAGTGCTAAAAAATCCCATTATTCTGGGGCAATTTCTGCGCTACATTCCCTGTCCTCCTTTCGCCAGCTGATTACATATTGACGTTACGATAAGCACGATTCTCGAAGCCGAGAACTCTCGCGTCGTTTGCAATCCCTCGTGTATTACAGTTCGATTTTTATGAGTACACACTCATTCGCGAGATCTCGTCCAATAAAGAAAGCGTAAAACAAATCGATTTCGCAGTGAGGAATAAATCGAGGAGTTTTTATCTACGTCGCTTCAATATCATCGACAAAATGGAACAATCATTTTTCATAAATAATCGACATTTTTATTCGACCCTCCACGAGGTTTTATTTTCACCTCTGTTTCCTCGTAGCCATGGCGATACTGCACTACTGATAAAACAACACGGTGGGCTATTTACTCGCGTGAAAATCCTCGAGACAGAGGAGCTCCATTGTAAAAAGCAGAAAAATTTGAGCAAAAATTACGTTTTCGAAAAAGCCCCCGAAAATAATCCAACGATTGCAATAAAACCCGAATAACTCGAACGACTTGAAGATTTGAGTGGTTTGAAAAACCTCGTTCCGGCACCGAAACGTTGCAGGATTTAAAATTCAACGCGGTGCAACGAGGGGGATGAAATTTGTAGCCCCAATTTTGAGCGAGTTTGCCGAATTTCGTTCTGGGCTTGTCAAAACTAGAATTGAAATCTGGCATCTCGAAAGTTTTTTTTTTTTTTTTTCAACATTCCCATTGCTCTGGAGTGCCTTTGGCATCGATGGGCTTTTTTTATCGTTTTCTCGTAGCGTGCCCCTCGAGATAACGCACGGGGTTCGGATGAGCCATATGCCGCGTTATTGGACGTTGTAAAACGACGAACAGTTTGAAAGAAATATGAAAAAAACGGTTCGTTGGACACACGTTTTTTGCCACCCCCCACGGAATCCCTCGGGGAGGTCTCGCGAATGAAAAAGGGAAGGAAGGAGTGAAAAATTTGGAAAAACTCGCGTGGGGACTCGGCCCTCAACAGGATCAGGGTTTTATAATTTTCTTCCCCTTCCCCCTATTGCTCAGGTGACTACATAATTTATCCTCGATTTAAGGAGCCTCGACGAGGCACGGAAGAGTTCGCAGGCTCGAAATCGTCCTGCCCGGCTGGTACGACCTTCTTACAAACACGAAATTTGTACTGGCACGATACTTGGAAATGTGAGGAGGGCAAAAGCGAAGACGAGACCCCAAAAGTCGACTGCCCTCGACCCTTTGAATGAGCACGTTCGAAAATCTTATTCACAACAATAAAAAAGTGTGTTCGGCTGACAGGAAACATTTGGGATTTCAGTGGCTCGGGATCCCTTTCGATAATTCTAAAAAAACCAATGAAAATTCCTCGCCCCCCCCCGAAGCCAAAGTGTCGAGAGAGTTTGCCCTCGCAATAATTAAATGAAAAATGATTGAAAAGCGGAAACGTTACCTGAGAATCTTGTTCGCCGAGTCCGAAAGCTGTACCAAAATCGAAGCACGAGCCGGCTCGGGTGTCGAAAAGCCTCCGGGAGTTCTTGGAGTTTCCGGCCTCGTGGCTCCTCAGTTCCGGTAGGTCCGTGTCGAGTGAGTCGTGTGTTGAACTCGACGAGCGTTACGCCGTGAGAGAAAAAGCACGTGAGGGAGGAGCGCCCCCATAAAAAGTAGCGAGTTTCGTCGGCGGTTCGCCGAAAAACCGGTGCACTTCCGGTACCGCCGAGGGAGCATCGGACCCGGTTCTCGGGTTTTCCCCCGTCCGTGAGGGTGCTCCCAAGGTCCAAGTTCGCGAAAATCCGGCTCGCAGAAAAGCCGCGAGGGTCGAGAGCACAGGGGAGCAATCTCCGGGTGAAAGGAGCACCGAAAAGCGACGGAGTAATGTAACGAGAAAAAAGGAGAGACCGGCGAGTGTTTCGGTGTCAGGATGTTCCGAAAGCTCCTCGAAAAAGAGCTCGATGAAAAGGTCAATTATTTGGCGTGTTCTCCGTTTTCCCTCGAAATATATTTAAACGACTCCCGAGCTGCTTCCGGTAGGCTTTTAAGCGGCTTTACCGCGAGGAAGACGACGAGGACGACTACGAAGCCGGTTGTTGGTGAACGGAGACGGGACTCCGGCGACTACGGACTGGAGAATGGACGAGAGGAAAAGAGAGAGAGAGAGAGAGAGAGAGAGAGAGTGAGAGACTCGGAGGAACGAAGATAAAGATATGAAACGAGAGAGAAAGAGAGGCAGAAATTGAGAGAGAAAAAGACGGAGGGAAAGAGAGAAAGCGTTAAGGGCGCGGGGGGGAGGGAGCGAGGGAAGGGGTTGGAAAAGCTCGGGGCGTCGGCGTCGACGTTACCGGTGTTCTCGGAGCTGCTCATGCGCGTTTCTCCTCGATATACGCGAACGTTTATCTACAGCTATAGCCACGAAGTGCGAACTGTGCGTATAATTTCAGTCGAGCGCTATCGTTTCTAAGCCTCGAAAGGCTCGTCGTCGTCGTCGACGACGATCCGAGCTCTTCCCGGGGATGTTGATGGTTTGATGGTCGCGGGGCCACTGCGCCCTCTCCGCCGTCGCCCGTCTTGCCCTACCCCCGGTGCGGCGAATATTCACACGGTTTGCTCGCACCCCCTCCCCGAGTCGACCACCCCTGAACTCCCCCCGAAGGACCCTCGAGGATTTCGGCTCTGCGATCCCCACTCTCGATAACACTGGGACGAATCTCACGCGTGGGGCGGGGGGCTCGATTTTCCATCCCTCGGCCCCTCGGAGCCTTTTACTTTTCCTCCCGCTTTTCTCGGCCGCGGAAAACGAAACGAGTTTTTTCGAGACTCTCTTTTCGTGGGCTTTTATTTGCTGATAAGCACGATAATTCGACAAACTTTTGTCGCTCGCTTGCGAGAAATTTTCCAGGCGAGGGATCCTTTCGGTTACTTTTTATCGCTCCTTCGGACTCTCCCCGGAGACACACGCACGCTTCGATTTCTTCGATCGGCTCCCGTCGGATCGACTTTCCCGCTCACTTTTCTCGCCACTCCTCTCAGTCTTGAGTTTTCTCTTTTCCAATTTTACTTCCGACTTTTCTCGACCCCACCGCTCTCGTCGGAACATGAAAATGTTGCGCGGCTCCGGCCACTGGCTCGGCTACCTTTCCGCCCCGCGGACGAAAGATTTCGAGCTTTTTTCCCGGCACAGCCCGATCGGAGAAGATCGACGAAAAGATGGAATCTACTGAGGAATCTTCGCGCCCGTTTATCGGCCAAATATTTAGACTCGTTTTCGACTTTATTCTTCGGCCCGGGCCGATATTTATTTGGAGAATCGCACACTCGCAGCAGTCGAACACGAGAACGTGGGAAGAAAGAGGAGAGAGAAAGAGAGTGTGACAGCGGGAAGAAGCCTCGGAGCCTTCGCTCGTTAAACTCGTCGCGAAGAGCAGAATCCACGGCGAACGCGCTCGTCGATCTCGGCCGAAAGAGAGAGAGAAAACGAGGGGAAGTTTCTCTGTATGCTCGGAAACCACCCCTGAATAAATATATAGACAGCGGGCTGAAGATTTGCGAGGAAAAAGGGCGGATCTCCCGTCCCCGAGGATTTCTCAGGCCCCTCGTTACGCCCTCTCCGTGCTGAGCCATCCCGAGTGTGCCTGACCAGGGAAGGGAGGATGCTGGGGCTCGCAGAGTCGAGTGGACTTGCCCGAACTCTCGCTCTCCCCGGCGAAGCGAAAGGGCTCGTGGCTCGGGGTTGCGCGCGTTGCCCGCGAGCCTGCTGCTGGGCCCTTTGATCCAGGCTCGTGCCCGCGTACAAATGCGCGGAGGGAAGCGACTGTGTTTCGTCCGGGTGAGTTCGGAGCTTGGCACGGACGAGGGGCGCAGTCGAAAGTTTCGAATATTAAGGACGTTTGTTCGTTCGATGAGTGCCTGTGGCCCGAGAAACTTTGTTTCCTTCCCGCCCCGACGAAGGGAGCTCGCGGGAAGGAATTTTCATGGGAGACGCGCGCGCCACGGGACTTTGGAGCTTTCACGATTTTCCGAAAACAAAAACACACACGGAGCCTCTGAATTTTCTCCCGATCATTATGGCGCGCGCGGGAAACTCGACGATAAATCTACGCCTGGGAGCAAAATCGTAGGTTCCCAGTTTCGAGAAAAAACCCTCGATTTTCCAGCGAGCTACCCGTTTCACGGGGATAAAGTGCCAACGACTCATACTCAACTTTCCAGGCTGGCAGTATCCTCCCAGTGGCTTTTCCCCCTCCACAGGGGCTCCCCTCAACCACCCCTCAGCAGAGGGAGGTTCGAGAATTTGCCTCCCTCTCGCGTTCTCTCTTCCTCGTCTGATGAGGACGCGTGCGCATTTTGCCGGGAAAAGCGCACGAGCTTTGCGGAAGCTGCGAGGGCTCCAGAGATCGTAAATGTATTTGCTCCCCCCTCCCGCGCGCGCCCCTCCTCCCGCATTTCGTGTCTCCTACTATTGTCGTTTCTCTTTTCGCGTACTAAGCTCCCAGCTTTGGGCATATACCTTCCATTTCCGGTTCACTCGAGCGCCTATATATTCATCTCTAACCGAGAGTGCAAGGCTCCTCCGAAGTACTTTGCCATTGCCGTTCAAGGGCGCCCCCAAATCAACCCTCAAAAACAGCCCCCTCCGGCGTTTTTCCAATTGTAACAATAATCGATCGGGAAAACGCTTTGTTTCTGGCACGGTCGCGCTTCTCCGGGGACTCTGCGTCGTGTTATTTCCCTGGTGTTTTTAAACTGGGGATGAAAATTTGAATTTTCGGACTGTCTTTTAGTTTATTTACTGCAACTTCCGACTGCATGTTGAACTCGGTGGGGTTTTTGGAAATTTATGCTGAAAAAACAGCGATTCGAGGGGAATGAAGATTCTCTTAGTGAATTCTCGGACGCAGCGCGGGGTTCTGCCATCGCGATTGGTGGAGGGGAAACTTTTTGGGGGAGGTTTTTAAGGACTTTTTGAATTGACACAGTTCTGGGGCGGGGGTTGGACCGAAATCAGTGAAATTTCGGGACACTTGGAACGGTTTTTGTTCGACGATGACTGGTCGCGGTCGCGACCTGGAAACGATCTCGGTTCAATCGATTTTTCATTCGTCTCACTATTTTTTCGAAAAAGCATCATTTCCGGGTGGAATTTGAGGGAGGAAAATCTCCTTCGGGTCGCTTTAGAATAAAATAAGTTTAAATGGCGACCTTGAAAAGCGAACGGTCGTCCACGAAGCTCCGAAACTTGCTTTTCAAAATTCAAGCCTATTCGCGGAAGTTTCTGCACCAAATTATTCCGAGAGCCTACAAATCACGGCGCAAAGCTCTCATCCACTTTCCCTTGACGTCAGAGTCTACTACGTTCGTTTTACTATACACAGAACGAGCTTCATAAGAGAAAGAGGAAAAGAGAGAAAGTCTCGGGAGTCAAGCAACCCCAGAATTCAGAGTCACAGGGTGAAAACCACGAGGGTAGTTCGCCCCCGGGAATGTTTTTGGCATCCGTCCATACGAGAGAATGTACGTAGAAAAGCAGGCATATAATCCCCCTTGGCTTTCCTCTACATTGCACTCTCCACTGAGCTTGAGAGAAAGCTACGATGCACTTTTAAATAACCTTCAAGGTCTCGGACTTGTTTTTTTCCGACTCTAGTTCCGGCTTTCATGATAATCACGAGGAGGAATTTCCAATTTAAAAAAAAAAAAAAATGAGAAACTTTTTCTCATTTTCTTTAAAATCTGTTTTTTTAATGGTTTCAATCGCGAAGATGAATTTCCGATTTAAAAAAAAATGAGACACTTTTTCTGATTATCTTCCATGGGGATGACAAAAATTATTGCAATTTTCATTCTTGCGTTTATTTAAGGGCGTTTATATACTGGGCGTGATATGGGCGGAAAAATAGAACGTTTTTTAATTAGTTTTTCTTCAAGTACGATGTCTGAAAAATATTCTCACAAAATTTCGTAAAGACCGGAGCGTTAGATTCGTCACTATGGGTTTTTCTTTAAAATGGTCTTTTTTTTAAAATACCATTGCCGTGGACACAATTACTAAAAAGCTATTGATCCGTGCCGAATTTTTACCACTTATTTATTATAATAATAACCAGGGCCTGGACGAAGGGTTTCGTATTTTGTTGGAAAAAACAATTGTAACAAAAAAACCAAAAGTTTAGCACCTCAAAAAACGAATTTGTTGTTAAAACTGTCGTCAGTTTTATTTAAATCACCATTTTTACAAATCCTTCGTCCAGGCTCGAGCTATTATTATAACAAATAAGTGGTATAAATTTGGTATGAGGATCGGATTAACAGTTTTTAGTTATCATGTCCACGAGTACTGATGCTTAAAAAAAGGTGCTACTGAAGTGCAGCTGGTGTTGCGCCATTTTGAGAAATTGTTTGATGAAAAAAATTGTGCAAGTACACGAGCATGTGTGCTGATGAACGTCGTTCACAGTTTTTCAATAATCATTTATTTTCTTGTCGAAAAAAAATCAAGAAAATCCCTTTTTTTCGCTGGCTGCAAATAAGGCCTTAACGTCATTGTGATTTGCGAGCAATTGAATATTTGTGATTATTCTCGTTCAAGTAAATTCGCTTCTTCTCCCTGTCCAACAATCAAAGAAAATCGAGTTCTGTTTAAAACAGTAATCTGAAAAAAAGAATTTGGAAAAATAGAAAAATTTTCATCAGTATTTTAACGATTTAATTCTCGTGCCCTCTCCAATCCTCAATTAACTCACCCTCGAGATTTTTTTTCTCTAATATTCTTCCACTCACGTCTCATTTTATGTTTTGTCTTTTTACCGATTTTTCAGGCTTCCTCCTCCTCTCCAGGAAATGCTCGAGCGTCTGGGGGTGCGTACGAGCAAAACGTGCAGCCAAGGAACACCAACGAGAGCAGAGAAAAAAAGAGAATTAGTAAAGCACAGAAAGAGAGAGAGAGAGAAAGAACGAAGATTGTACACATTACGTTTTCCACCCTCGCACGGCATGCTCTTGAGAATTTCCCACCCTTTTATGCACCACTTTCCACCGTTACCTTCATCCCCTTTTTTTGCCAAGGGTTTCTCTCCGTCTCTGCTTATTATATTTCCTTCTCCTTCTTCACTTTTGTTCGACTCATTTTCTCTCTTTTCCGTTGTTCTTTTTTCTCGTGCTCATTTTCTCTTTCGTTTCCTTTTTCCCTCTTCTTCTTCCTCTTTCATCCTTGTCTCTTTCTTTCGTTTTTTCTTCTCCTTTGCATCCCTTAGCCTTTTCCTGTGCATGCGGCGAAAGTTGCCTTTTCCAATTTTCGTTTTTCCGCCCGCCCCCCCCCCCCCCGCTCTGTGATTTTCGATTTTGTGACATTCGACTTTTTCTTATTTGCTTTTCTCCTCTCAATTTCATTTTCTTCTCGCATTTTTTTTCTTCTTCTTGTGTCTTCTTACGATTCTCTTTCAAAGTTGGGAATTTCAATTTTCTTTTCATCTCCAGATTTCCCTTTGTTCAACTCGAGTCACACAGTGTTCAGAGCATTTTTCTGCGTTCTTCTGTTCCCATTCCGCTTCCACTTCGCACTTTTTTTCCTCATTTTTCCATTTTTTTTCTCCTCATTTTATGCTCCTCTTTTCCATTTTTTTTTCTCCTTCCGTTTTCTCCTGTTCCACCTTCTCTCTCCGCTCTTTTTATTCTACTTTCCTCCTCCCACAACCTCGTGAACTTTTTCATTCGCTCCCCTCCCCCTGCCCCTTTCGCTTCTTTCTCTCGTAAATTTTCTTCTCTCGTTGCTCTTTTCTTTATTTTCCATTTCTTCGAGCTACACGTCACAAAGATTCTCCGCAGGCCGAGCGCTGCTCTCGGCTCCCTGGAATTCGCAAATTGCGTTTGCACTTTCTGCACAAATGCGAACGTTCGAGGCGCGTTCGTCCGTGCAACATTCTGCACTTTAAATAGCTCATTGTATATTCTTGTGTCACACGTTTTCCCTCTTTTTTCTATCGTTCCCAGCACCCATTCAGGATTCCACCCTTCGCTCGTGGTCATGGCCTGTTTTACCCATTTTCATCGACATTTCGTTTATGTGGAGGACGAAAATTAGGGAAAATCGCATTTTCGTTGAGCTTCGACATTCCGCGACGTTGTTCGCCCTTGGAATGAAATTTATTCTGAAATTTCGACGTCGTTGCCAAAGTGGTTTCGGGGTCGATTGATTTTTTTCGTACTTAATAAATTATATTTTGCTATTTTATGGGGTCATTTGCAGGTTAAAATAAACGTTTTTTCCAATTTCCAGCCAAATTTCCTCGAAGGAATCGGCAAAACGTTGATTCCGAAAAGAACGGCGGCTCCTAAAAAAAATGTTTTTCTCGTGGAAATTTCGGCCTAAAATTGTCCCTAAAATGGATTTTTTATTGGAAAAAAACTCCGATTTACTGAATACGATATTTACGAAATTCTCCACAAATTTGAGGCAGATTTAAAAATATAAAAATCTCTAAAATAGAAAAAAATGGACAAAAAAAAATAAAAAAAAAAATAAAATGAATATGCGTCAAATATCGAGAATATTTGTGAAAATACGATGGAAAAATTTCTCTCTTTATACTCATTTAATGTGCATTATAAAACCAAAATAAAAAATTGACATTTTTTGGAACGCTGACTCCGCGCAACGCCTTAATGAGTCCTCTTGCCTCATCGATTTTTAAGGCTCTAATATTCGTCATAAAACCGTTAGAAAATGGGCGTTGAATCGTGATAACTCGTGAGCTTTCAGGACATCGAAATTGGTGCCGATTTGATACGCAAGGGATTGGTAAAAATATTGAACAAAAGCCGAGCTAACTAAATTTCGACGGTGTGAGCTTTCGGTCCGACGAAACCGCTCCGGAGGGAGATCGAAAAAAATGTGAGTGAGATTTCTATTCGGGCTTTGAGCTCACGATCCGCTCGCAAGCTTTTCTCGTATTTCTGTCTCTTTTTTGTTTTTTGTTTTTTTTTTTTCGTTGTACAAAACTACCCCTTGGGTCATGTGTGGAAACCGCCCCCTTTATCACAGTGTGTGTGTGTGTGTGTGTGTTTTTTTGCTCTCTTTCCTCGCGAGCCCGCCTGTTTTTCTCGCCAACCCTCGACCCCAACGTGAACAGAATTCTCGAAAAAGATCCCTGAAAAGACTCGACTTTACGTGGCTCCCTACGATCAAACTCATGACCGATAATAATCGACGGAAATAAATTTCGTTTAAACGCTATTTTGCGGAGCAAAAAAGATTTTTTACTGAACGATAGATTTTTCGTAGTTTTGTAATTTTGTCAAAATCGCCTCGTGTTCTCACAGAAATAATAAAAATATTTTTGAATTTTTTTGTTTGAAATCGAAAAATTGTCATGTCTTGGTTTTTTTCTCGAAATTTTGATGGAGTTCGTAGTGACTTTTCGAATGGTTTGAAATCATCGACGAATGAGGAGATGATAAAGTGTAGAATTTCGTTGATTCCGATCGTAAAAAACGCTCGCAAGGTATTTTGGTAGTTCGAGGAAATGTTTGGGAGTGATGAGAATTGGTGAAACGTTGTCGAAGCACGAGAAATTCGAGCGAGATAAAGTACTTCCATATTTATGGAAGTAAATCGCGGTTCGAGCTTATCTACCACGATCTTGCCAATGCGTTATAGAAAAAAAAAAGAAGAAAAAAAAACTGGGATTCCTTTTACTCACCCTTATGGACTCCCCTAAAAAGCCCCTTCGCAAACTGGAGCTTTTCACCCCATACGAATCTTGCACTCTCCGAGGATTATCGTTAAACTCTCCTGTGCCTCTTCCCATTTTCGAGGCCACACGCGTATGCCCATTTACGAAGAAAAATTTTGTGGTTCCGCCACGTCGAAAACTCTCTCCCGAAGCCAAGTGTGCGAGAGCCAATTTTCATTGGATCTTTTATTCAGTCCCAGTTATTCATCGAGCTCCAATATTGTAGTTTAAGCTTGGACTAAAATTACCTTCGGTTTGCTCCTTTTATGGAATCTCAATCTCATCCGCTTCCCTCACTTCCTCCCTTGGCTTTTCAACCCCTTTTTTCGACCTTCATTTCCATACTCTTTCATCCCTCGTTTTACCCTCTTCGTATGATTTTTCTTCGCTTTTTCTATTTTTAATTTCACTCACTTTATTTCCAGCCTAAACTTGCCTCGAACTCGTCGTTTTCTACTCGATACTTTTTTTTTTTTCGTTTCAAATTTCGCTTTTCTCCTTAAATTTGTCTCTTCTTTTTGTGCCTGAATTTTCACCCAATTTTGTTTATTTTTTTTTCTATATTTTTCTTTTTTTAAAATTATTATTATTATTTATATTTTTAATTCCTCCAGCCCTTCACGTTGATCTCTTCGGATGCATATTTTCCAGCAACTTTTCCATCTTCGGCCACCTTCGGAGCTGCATTATTCCCATTATTTTTCAACGAAATTCGCTCCAGCGAAAATCGAGTTGCAGCACAAAAAGTGGCGAATTAAAAATGTGAAATAAATGCTGAGACAAAAATGACGTTGAAATGAAAGAATTGTTCCATTTATTGTTAGTTTTCTATACTCATCGGACAAATAATAAAACAAATAATCAGTACAACAGAATAATAAAGAAAAAACCTCGAAATTGCATCGAATAATGTTCGAGATTTGTGTAAATGAAAATGAAAATAATAACAAACGTTTTAAATCATATTTATACAGATCCTGCAGGTAAATGAGAGCTGCGAGCATCGACGCCCCTGCTGTTTGATCGGCCCAGTGACAGTCCAAGACTGCCTGCTGTGAGACACAGCAGGACTGGAAGGGACGATCTGGGAACTGGCCTGAACTCTTAGTTTTATTCGATAAAGTGAACAACTCGATTATGTCCGATAGGAAAGCGTGCTCTCGGCGAGGAGGATCCGATAAACAGACAGCAACACTTGTTCCGGGCCCACCCGTTGAGTGGGAAAGCAGAAAAAGGCTGGAACTTGTGAATCGAAGCTGAAAATAAAATTGAGGCAAGTGACTAGATTTCCGATGGGATTTCTCCGAAGCAATTGGTGCTTTGATCGGTAAAAATGTCTCGAGTCCTTATTCTATGAAAAAATAGGCAAAAGGGTGGAGAAAAAGGATGAGGATGGAGCCTGAAAGGCTCCGAAACGCCGGCAACTCGGAAGTGTCGATGGACCACGCCCTCTCCCGAAAGAACTGGTCCACCGCGAGCTCGAGCGCGGGGCAAGCCCACGAGAGCGTTTGTATTTAAAAAATCCCGAAAAAACCGAATCAACAATAACGAAAAACAAAAGGAATATAAGCTCACGGCGGCTGGAGGAATGCGGGAGAGAAAAGGGAGAAAAGTCGAGGCCGAAAACGCGGAAAAATGGTCTCGAGGCGAGGGGGGCAATGAAGACAACAGCCAAGCTTCGAAGGGGGAGATAATTTTTTTTCAAACACAAGGGGATCGAAAGAACGAGGGGAAAATAAGGACGGAGTCGAGCCAGAGAAGAAAGAGATCGACTGCGAAAAAAGGACTGCGAAAAATAGGAAAAGAGAAAGAAACGAAGAGAGAGAACGACAGCGATTCTCGCCAGGTCGCTAGGCAACACTCCGCCGTCCCTGGAAATCCCCAACTTGTGGGACCGCCGCGTACAGGAAGCACCAAGAAGCTCTACACACACGTTTAAGAACTGTATACGTGTTGGGCTACGTATATATTCGTCGCGGGGGTAAAGGAGAGCGCACAGGGATGCTGGAGAGATAGATGCACCCTCTCGAATGCCAGCCAGGACCATCACCCGGTCCCGGCCAACTAGTGTTATTGCATTTCGATTTTCGGGGCTTTGGCCTCCCCCTCGCATCTCACGCTTCGTGTCCCATTTCATTCTCCATGAATACGTCCACCGGGTGTCGCCGAAGTGGCCAAAAACTACGAAATACTCGGCGCGATGACGGGAGGAGCTGAAAATCCTTTGTTCTCCGGGGCGAAGTGACTGGTTGCTTAATATCGAGAGAACGGTGCCTCGGGGAGGAATTTCGCTGAGGACTTTTTTCTTCGGAATCGAACGAGGCATCCGAGTCCCCGAATAGTTGATGCGACTTTTGGGACACCCTGTACGTCGATATTTCCGTCCCGTATAAGGGGAGCAGGAATCACGCGGGCCAAATATGGACAGTCTGGGGCCGATCAATCGACGATTTCTCGCGAGCTTTTGTTCGGGGAAGAGAGAGGCTCGGTGGCGCGATGAAGCAAGTGGCGAACGCTGTAATTGATTGTGTTCTTTCATCTCTCGACTCCTCCTTGGCCGGCTCCTTCACGCTGATCAATTGCGCGAGGCATTTTATCGCGATCCGAGCGAGATGAGAGTGTGACGAACTTCGAGAATTTTTCGCGGATTCGCTCCCGAGATTCGGCTCCCTTCGGGACTGTCGCTAAACGTCCAAGTCGATTTTTTTCCTTTTGGAATTTTCGGTCAGACTAAATGTCGTTGTACTCGAAGACTTTTCTCGAGGCTGAATTCACCAAAGTTTTTTCAACGATCTCGATTCGCATGTTTTTACATTTTTTCACATTTTCAAGAGCAAACAATGTTAAGGCGCTCTGTTTTTGACGATTGCATCTCAACAAATCTTTATTGCTCTTGAAAAATAATTTACTTTTGCCAGCTTCTTCGAACGGTACCCGCACGATCCTGCGAGCTTACGAAAGAATTTATCTCGTGGCGAGCTCACCAGGGTGCGCTGGGAGCGCGCGCCCAGCGTGCGGGTTCGCTGGCCGCGAGGACGACGTCCCAGACAGCTCGACGCCTTAAATCCTCGTCAAGAGATGGCTAACTCGTCTCGTATATGTACAGGCGAATATTTCGTAAGCGCTCGGAGCTCGCGCGACGTGAATTTTTCAGCTGAGATTTAGTGGGGTTAAGGGATTTTTTGGGTCGTCGGATGACGCATCGGAGGCTGAGAAATTTCGTGAGTCGATGGGGACACGAGAGAGTGCTTTTTATATAGTCGAAAATAGAAAATTTGAAAAATTGAAAAAGGTTATTTCACCACTTTTTGGCCTCCTCGAAGGGGTAAGAACAATTGAATTTTAATCGAGAACGGAAAAGCTCGAAGAGGGCTGCGTAAAAGCACTCCCTCCAAAGGTCCGAAACCCCTTAATTTCCAGTATTTTAAGGTGACATTAGATAATTAAAGGAAAGTGTGAAACGACGTGTGAAACCTCGTTGAAAGTCGGATACTCGACTCGTTGAGAATCTTCTTCGAAAGACAGGACACTAATTTCCGTAATTTCATCCCCGAAAAAGCTTCGTCGCCCAGGGAAGTGAATGGCGGAGGGTGAGAAGGAGGCTCGGGAGTGCTGGAGTGAGGAGGTGAGAGGAAATGAAGAACGAGAAAAGAACAAGTGGCGGGAAGGAAAAAGCGGAGTTTCCCGGGCCAGTGAGGCGTTAAGGGGGTGGGAAAGCGAGTAAGAAATTGCGTGGAGGGTTGTTAGTTGTAGTACGAAACTCCGGAGGCTTCCTCAGCATTTCCCATTTTATTTTTCTCTCGGTTTCTCCGTTTCTCCATTTATTCTTGGGCATCCCTTATTTCAGCTTCTCTTTCGAGTCCTCTTCATCCCTTATTACTTTTCTCTCGATCTCTCCCGCTCATTCTCTCCTCGTTCCTCTCTTTTTACCCCCTCCCCCGTCTCTTTTCATCCTCCTCATAATATTTATTTCCCTCCCTCATTTTCGCTGCGCCCAGCATGACGGGCTGGTTTTTCGTGTGCGTGTGTGTGTGTGTGTCACGTGCCAGCGCTGTTGGAGCGCGATAACCGCGCTCGACGGGCACGAAGAACCACTAATACAAGTCCAACCGAATTTCCACATGTATATAGAGAGGAAGGAGCAGCCCCTACAGCTCGTAGTGGCCGGAGTATCTCGGCGCTTGTACAGATCGATGGAGCAGTGACGTCACAGGGCGGCGAGGGATGCTGCGTCACCATGGTGACCGCCAACTGGCCCGGCAGCTTTGTGGGGGTTGCCCAGGGGCTGAGGGATGAAATTTTATTAAATTTCTCCGCCCCCTTCCCTCGAGCCCTCGCTCTTTTTCTCTCCCTCACACACGCACACACACACGACACACGCGCACACGAACGAGTCTTCTTTTCCCATTTTCTTCGCTCCCCCCCTCGCCGATTCACGGCTCGGTCTTTCCTTATTTTTTAATTTTCTTTTTTTCTCTTCCCTTTTCTCTCTCTCTCTCGTTTTTTCCTGTTATTCAACCCTGCGCCTGAGACGAGCTCTGACTTTGAACCCCCTCTTTTGCAACGCACCAACCCCTCGCGCGGACCTCCGTCCTTCCGGAGGAAATTAATACCGCAAATTTTCTCCGAGAGCTCGGAGGCGCGGGAAAGCGGGGGGAGGGAACCGAGGGACGGACGATACACATTTGTGTCGTCGGTCTATATACGTACCAAATGGATAAATAAAGTACGGATGGAAGAAAAATAATAAAAATTCACTGCCTCGACGACGCAAAAGTTCCTGCATCGAGTTTTCCGGCTGCGCGCGGGGCTCCAGGAATTTCCCCCCCGGAAAATAGGGGATGGAGATGACAATGGTTAATTCCTCACATCGTTTATATCACAACGAAAGTTTCTCGCTCCTCGAGCTCTCTAGCTCCCGGGCTCTGCACACCGACGAGAATTAAATTCGAGGGACAAACTCCAGATGATTTTTCCACGAGGGGTGGCTTCCGGAAAAATGTCGTATGGAAACGAGGACGTTTTCTACGGCTCTCTCGAAACCGTTTCACCAAGTTGTAGAAGTAAATAGACCGATGTAGAAAAAGAAAAGCAGTGGAAACAAATAATTAAACGGGACCGTGCGCCATCTTTTTTTTATTGTTTTTCTCGTTTTTCTTGCTGCTGATTCTCTCGATGTGAACAGACAAAAGGAAGGACAAAAAAAATATTGGAGATCAGCGAAAACGAGAGAGCTCCGGAGCATGGGAATCTAAGGACTGCGCGATCGAATTCGTATTAATATCTCTGGAGAGTCGTTCACTTATTTCGAAGCTTTCGATCAACGAGGGTGGCTTTTTCGCGCGCGCGCGTGTGTGTGTGTGTGTGTGTCTGGAGATTATTACTTCCGGGGTCGTAATAAAACGGTTTCGTCGTATTTTTTCTTGCAGTAAATCGTTCGAAAACGATTAGAGATTCGTATTAATTCTCATAGAAATTAAACTCTGTTTCAGAAGTTTGATCAACTCGAAATTACAAGGAATTCGAATTCCTCTCATTCTTTTGAGGGAATTCGGTAAGATGGAACCGTTTTTCATGCTTTTTGTCCAAGATCCAACGAATAGGATTAAAAAACTAAAGTAATGGGAAATAAAATGAAAACAGTTTTGACTAGCAATAATTATAAAATCAAAATGACTATTGACAGAAAATCGTTCTGCTCGACACTCGTTTATTTGGGTTAGAATCAGTACGAGACTTTTGAAGGTTTTAGGATTTTTGGTATTCAAAAGAAGCATAAAAAAGACGAAAAGTTTAAAACGATAAAAAAAAAAACTTTGATAAATGCAATGCTGAAAATAACATTAAAGCACATTAAAAATGGGATTACAATTGGGTAAAATAAATGAGTGGAAAAGGACTCGTCATTTTGCCTGGATTATTTTTCTCCCAGGGCTTCTCGCGATCTGTGGGAAAGGGAGATTTACCCTGACGGCGGGGACGAGCTCTGGGACGAACAAAGGCCCGGCAGCCCCGATCTCTCTCTCGTTTTATATTTTCTCGCTCATTGGCCCCTCGCAGGCTGCTGGAGATTGCTGCAAGACCGAAAATCATCAATTAAACTTTCGATGCTCGAATTGATGATTCGGTTGGACCAGCGACCCTTCATTTTCCCTTACCACGCGACCATCCCTCCGCAGAGACTCTTTTCCAGCAAGAAGGGCCTAAATGACACGATTCGAGCCTCCACTTCGTATCGCTTCAGCCCTTTTTTCGTCGACCGCTTATTTTCACCTTCTACAGGCAACTTCACGCGGACTCTTCTGTATTTTTTTCGAATTTTTCCCAAATCGAAAAATACCGGAAAATCGATGAATCTTCAGGGTAGTTTTTAACGAACAAGACTTCCAGGTCAGTTCTCAATAAACTCGATTTTTTTACTAAATAAAATGCTCGATTTCGAACTTCTCTTTAAAAAAAAAAAAAAAAAAATATATATTTTCAATCAATTTGCAAACAAGGTTTAGTAAAATTTAATTCAATTCTTTTTATTTTGTATGAATTCAATTCAATTTCAATACATTTGTAATTCCGTTTAATCAAGAGCTTGAATAGTTCTAGAACTTGAAAATTACTTTCTCCGCTTTCGCCATTTTTCTGCATTAAAATTTAATTTTTCAAAATTTCGAATGATTCTAATCGATTACTAAGGAATGGTTACCCCTAAAAAGTCTCGTAAGACGAATTCCATGAATTCATGGATGAAACAAAAAGTTTGTAAAAGTCCAAGTGCAAATTTGCACCAGTTAATGTTTATTTATGCTCTTGTACTCGTATAATTGACATTGAAAAACTCATCGAATTCATTATTGACAGGATTGAATTATCCAGGGTTTTCAACGTCCCGTAATCAGCATCGTTAAAAACGATTTGTTAAGGTAGTAACCGGAGACGAAAAAGCCCATGTATTTGCATGAAATGTGTAGGACGCTACTAGACAGGCTGACTGCGCTGTTCAGCGCATGACCCTCGCACACAAACACACAATTTATCCATCCTCCCTGTTGGAGGAGATGAGCACGCCTGGCATTTTTGGTCTCTCGCTTTAATTTATCTCTGTTTCTCTCTCCAGACGATATCAGGTCCAGCAGCAATTTACGCACCTCCAGGTTCGTTGGGTTTCGTCGTGAGTACACAGAAAAAGAGAGTGGGAAGGAGAGAAGATTGTTGTTAGAACGGGAGTGCTGAAGCTGTCGATAATTTCTCGACATTCTATTATAATCGCACATTTGTAATGTACGTCTGATGTCTGAGTAAAAAGTGGCCATTGTCAGACCTTTTGTCCCCGAGTGCTTTCGAACCTCTGTAATCCCGATGTCCTTGTCCCGATATTTTTATGTAGGAAAACACGAGGAGGAGGAACAGCAGCATTAAAATGTCGAGGAATTGAAAAAATTGGTGTCAACTCAGCGTCCAGGAAGATGAAGAGAGAGAGAGAGAAAAAAGAGCGCCCATCGTCCCATCGACTTGCGAAAAATTTACTTTTTCGAAGTTTACCAACGAATGGGAGTTCGTAGCAATCGCAGGTCGAGTTTGATGCAACACTGTTGTTTTTTACTCGCAGCTTTTTTCGATTCGTAATTACTCGGTTTTTTTTCAATCGTCTCCTATTTAGATGGACAGAATTTTCGTTTGTCTGAAGTAAAAAAATCTCCGATTACTACGAGCAGGTCGACTGCGTTCGTTCGGACTGTCACGTAGAAGCTTCTCGCTTTGGCCGCTAGATGGCGCACGGCCATGTAACGTCTCTCGTGTACGAGCTGTACTCCCCGTGCCTATATGATGATCGAAAACGTGAGGAAGATTACGAACTCATTTTTCGAGTTATTCGATCACCGATGAAGACGAGAGGATACGAAATACAAGTTGATGGAGAAAAGGAAATAAGTTTCTCGATGCCAATACAAAAGTGCTGGGCCGTCGACGCGTTTGGGTGTGTCAACTTCGACCTCTGTTAAGGAGGGTGGCTGCATTCGTCAAAATGATAAGAAATTGATAAAATTTTGTGATAATGTTCTCTTCAACATCAAGTGCGAAGACACAATTTTTTTCAAAATTTTCTTCTGCTTAGTTATCGAGTAATTACGCATTGAAGCAGATTTCTTATGCCCGGAATGTATACCTATATATATGGAAAGGCTATGCTTTATACACGTGAACTTTAGTGATCAATTACTCGATAACTGTACAGAAGAAAAATCTTAAAAAAATTGTATTGTCAAATTTGGCACTAAAGAATATGTTTACCAAATTTTATTAAATTCTTAACATTTTGAAATTTTTAATGTATTTAACGTGGTTTAGCATGGCAACAGTGTATCGTCGCTATCCACCCTCCTTAAGGAGTTTCGGCACAGTAAACCAAAATGCTTAGGTTATTTTGTAATTTTTTCGATATGTTCGTCGATAATGTCAAAGCTCACCTGCAAAAATTGAGATTTATTCACAACACAGTTTTTGAGAAATAAATTTTTTTTATGAAGCATTTTAACACGGGATTAGATGGCACAAACCACATTGTTTTTGTCATAATTTAAAAAATGCTTACACATTAAAAAGAAAAACACCAACTTCCACGTTGTATTAAACTGATAATTGTGTCAAATTTTCAAGAAGTTTCTCTGCATAGTTTGTTAGATTTTCGTAAAAACAAATTACCGAACTGCTCGTTTTCCATCGACTCGCCACGATCGAAGAAAGTAACGGCAACGTTGCATTATGTCAGGATCGGCGCGAAATTTCAAACAGTTAAGTGGAGTGGATCGTATGAAACCGAGCAATATTCATATTTTGTCCAACCTCTGTCTGTTTTACTCTTTTATCATGAACAGCTTCGGTCACCCATTTGCCTTTCCACCGTTTTCTTGGCACCATTACGATAATAACAAAGAAACAATTCAACACTACTGACAAAATTATCGCGAGGTTAAAACTTCGAAACAGAGGTTAGATTTTCCACACAGCTGTTCGAGAGGACCTGTCGACAGAGCAGGCCAGCCACTACACGTTGTCACGTTCGCGTCACATTTTTCGATAATTTTTAGAAATAACATAAAAAATATACATAATATGTAAAGTAAACTATAACATTCGTCATTACAGAAAATATGGATGGATACATAATTACACACATATTATTCGTAATAAAGCCTACTCTTAATAATGAAAAGTGAGAGTGTACAAGTTGGCGCCCTGCTAGAATACAATGGATTTGCCACCCTGATCCCCCCCCCCCCAAAGATAAGTTGTACCGAAACTCCTTAAATGCATTGTTAGTGGATTTGTATTACAGAATATCTCATTAACATGTAAAAATATGAAAAACGATAGTTTTACAAAACAATCAACTGATAAATGCAAATTTCCACGACGACACATTTTCACTGGTATTTTTCAAAGATGTGTTTTCTGACTGATTTTATTGCAACAAAAGTCTCATTTTATTCCTTAACTGATTTTCTACTAATTCACCATGTAGTTTTTTTTTTAAAACTTAATCGTTTCACTGTTGCAACTAATTGTTCATTAAGCGAAGAAACTTTTTCATTAAGGTACAAAATGAGACTTAGTGCAATAAAATCGGTTAAAAAATACAGATAATTCTTTGAAAAATACCTGCGAAAATGTGTTATCATGGAAATTTGCATTTATCAGTTGATAGTTTTGCAAAACTATCATTTTGAATATTTTTTCACGTGAATGAAATATGCTTGAATCCATATTTTTTAAGGAATTTGAGGCATTAGAATGAAAATGATGTCATCGCTTTTAAACTGACTGCATCTTATAAAGTGAAGTGTAAAAAAAAAAGTGAGAAAAATCAATAACAATTTGGGCCAAATGACATGTAATCTTATGGAAGTCAAGACACATTCAGTGATATCTCCGTTAAAAATGATACTAAAAATATGAAATATTTTGGGCAACGTGAGAAAGGCTTGCCGAATAATGTCAATTTTTTTCAGATTTTTAAGAGATTTGCTGAGATTATATTAATAATAATCTGTTTCCCGTGCAATTTTTTGAGGCCAGGATCGTTACCGTCCGTATTTTCGACTGAGTTTTCAGTAGTTTTTCGTCTTTTTTTCCAACTTTTCTTTAAAGTGTATGCAACATTTCTAAACTGTAAACTGGTCATAACTTTTGGGTAAAAAAAATGACTGTACAGCCTCAACTTCCTTAACGTAAATTTAAAAACAATTGGAAACGCTATCGTTCCGGAAAAGAGTCTCTGTCAGCAATTCGTCATAACATAAATGTACTTGTCTCAGAGTCGCTGCCGCGACTCTAGATCGATACGATAAACTTGGTCTAAAAGCGTTTTGAAAATTTAGCACTCATTTGACTAGCAGGCAGTACAGTAGTTACCTTAAGTCCTGTAAAATCATTTTGTCAATACTTTTATTATCGTGAACCAGCTTCTGAGAACGATCAACTTCATTCAATCATTTTCCAAAAGACAAATATAATCGCCTGGACCTTGATCTTGGATGAATGCAATAGTACGGGACTGGGGCAACACGAGGTACTCAAAAAATAGCGGATATTTTATTTCCTAATTTTGCAATTCGAAAAAAAGAAGCGTTTTCAAAATTTTCAAAACAAACAAAATTTTGACAAGGGAGACAAAGGAGAAATGAAAAAAACGGTGATTGGAACAGAAGCTGAAATTTTGAAGGGATTTTCGTTTTTTTTGCGACTGTTTTTTAAAAGAAGAATTAAAAAATCTACATTTGTTAGAGCGACTCAATTGGGCCCCAAGAATTTTTTCTTCCCTGAAAATTGCAAGAGTTCCATTCCCCTTTTGGTGTTTGAGCATACGAAAAAGATGAATTTTTTCAAACTTGTGAAAATCACGACATTTCTTGTTGATCGATGGATTAAGGTAGTTCGATAGCTGAGTGCCGTATAAAAAACAGGGCGCAGCCCCCTTCCTATGTGAGCATTATTCGTTGTGAAATGTGTTCCAAAACTCATTCAGATTATCCTTATTGATCAGTAAAAAAATATATGCTTACGATATTTTACTAAAATTCCTCGTGATTTTGGAGTTTTTATATTTTATCTTTTGTGTACGCCCCTGCTAGAATATATCTTCATGCTGTATGCACATATACGAGCATACAAATGAACGCTCAATCGTGGCAACACTGATGTACTCAGGCAATTGTCTGAGACGAGCGCAGCGTCCTAAAATATACTGATAATCATTGCTTTTTTATTACAATCATTTTTTCCCTCAAAAACTAAACGGTAGATGAAGGTTTTTTTTTAATTTTTTCTTCAGCAGTTACTCTAACACTGTGTTTTTTTTAAATAAAAATGGTAAGAACCGTTTTCGAGTTATTGCGATACACATTTTTTCTTTGACGATTGCCATGCGTTCAGACGGAAAAACCAGCACAGAACTTTAACTCGCAATATCTGAAAAACTAAACGGTAGAACTTTTCGTTTTTTTTTTAATCGATTCGTTAGATTTTTCTGCGCGTCATATATTTTTTTTCAAAATTTCCGTAAGAAATCGGGTTTTGGTATTGAACAACCTTGAAAGATAAAATCTTCATATTCTTCGGGATATTTTTCACAAAGTGAGCTTTACGATATCCGTTTTGACTTCTGCTTGCCAAGTGAATATATTTTTGTTTTGTTTATCAACGGTATTGTTCGAAGGAAGTGAGACTCGTACGTGCCACGGTGAAAACTCGTTTTTATTTTATTTCGCTATCGCGGGACTGAGTACGCTTCATAGAATTCGAAATATCTCGCGTGATTAGGTCTTTGAAATTGTGGAAAAGAACGTATAAAAACGAGGGGAAGCGAGGTTTGAAAAATACGCTGGAAGCCTGAATGGTCGGAAATGTGGGAACGTAAAATCGATAAAAAACGAGTTAAAAAAATATTTCAGGGGGAAAATTGAGCTCCAGTTTGAAGGGAAATTCCTTCTGTCAATTCTCAGCACTTTATTGCAGCCTCAGAAGCTCGGAAGTGCGTTAAAATCTTCCTTTTATCTGTGTTCACCGCAGCAATGACGAATTAAAATGATCGAAAATCCTCTCGATGGTTTGGTCAATAAAGAAAAATTGAAATCCGATGTTCCGATAAAAATAAGTTCCCTGATTCCAATAATAAGGCATCTCGACTGACCGTCTCTGAGAAAAAGTGGGCGAAGAAAAGTCGTACGTTTGTGCCTAAAACTAATTGAATTTCGAGTGTGATTTGAAAAAAAGGCAAAAAGTAACGGGCCTGCTTCAAGATCGATGGGGCAAATGTAGCGAATCGTCGATGCTAAATTCAAGCGTCCCAACGAAAATGGTAAAGTTCTGAGTGAATTCGCCCGGTGCATTTGTCATCGGGTTTACATTTGGACCGAGCTGGGGTATTCGGTTGGGTCGGAGGGAGAGGATTTATTTATTTTTCGTAGCCCGAGGCTCGAGGAGCAGGGTGGGCGGGTGAGCAGGCTGGTCGTTGGATTTAAACAAACATGTCCATTCACCAAATACGTGTACGTGGCGAATAGTATAATGGCGGAAAATGTAATGGCTGATCGTACACGTGAAATAAGAGATAGAAAGAGGGAGGCTGGCTTCTCGTTACGGGGCTGAGCGAAAGGGATCGATGCTTCGAGGCAGCCGCGTTGGCGAAAGTCACGAGCGAGGCTTTTCTATTAAATTTTCCGTTAAGGTGGCACCTTGTAACCGGTGAAGAGCAAGGGAGCGAGGGAGGAAGAGGGGCGCGAAAAAGAGAGCCTTCTGCGAGCTGGACCACCGCGAGCGACCCAAACTGAGTTCGGCCTCCCGTGAAGTTTTTTCTCATCACAAATTTTTCGATTCGCAATCGGGGCCGAAGCTTCGCCGGAAGAAAACCGTGGAAACACGGGGGAGGTGAGAAAAGGAGATAAAAGGGAAGAGTTGAAGAAGCAGGAGAAAATGGGTCGGGGGGGGGGGGGGGTCGGAGGAAGAGGCGCAGCGAGCTCCGAAGGGGTGAATAATTTTTTGACGTTGCTGGTCCTCCGGAGACAGAGAAACACGGGGAAAGGGTTATGGTTCGATTTATGGGAAACCATACGCACGAATTCGAGAGCGGCGTGCACACTCCGGAATTCTCCTCCCCCCTCAAAGTCTCTCCTTTTATCTTTGACTCGGTTGTTCTCTCTGTTTTTCGTAGTAGGGCTTGAGCTCCGAGGAGGGCCGGCGCGGGGACGGTTCGGGGGTGTGTTTCGTCCGGGAACAGCCGCTCGGATGCTGTATTGATCCGCTCGGGGAGCCACGAGCTCAAATCCCCCCGCCGTCAGCCCCCTTCCGCTCGTCTCAGCCCCGCGGTCCATCGCCTACGCAGGGTTGCCAGGGCAACCCTCCCCAGCCTCACTCCCATGTACTCCATCAGCCTTCCTCCCCCTTCTTCATCCCTCTCGCTCTTCCCTTTTTTTATGCGTGAATCCACCCTCCCGGGCCTCAGCAACCCCCGCTTCGCCGGCCCTCAACCCACCCTCTTCCTCTTCCTTCTTCTTCGTTTTTCTTTCCTCTCCTCGCGAATCCAGCCCGAGAAACGCGACCCCGTGTGTCGCACCCCCGCCGATGAGGGCTCGAGCCTCCCTCTCTCTGTCTCTCTCGCTCTCTCCTCGCAGCTTCAATCTTCTTCAACTTTTCTCTCCGCGTCCACATTCGCCAAAGCACTTTCAAACGTTTACACACTTGTGCCTCTATCAGCGTCGAGACATTTTTTTTACGAATCAACCGGTGTACGAGAATTTTCACATTTGTGCGATACGACGAAGCGAGCATGCTGCTCATTTTTCCTACACTTTTAATCACTCGCCAATTAACGGCTCGATTACGATTATATCTCCGTCGAAACTTTTCAACCTTTTTACTGTTTTTTCGCCCTCCCAACCTCAATCTCCCACTCTAATAATCCTCCAACAGTTCTCATATATTCTTCCCCCTGTTTGCTCCAGAAATACCCGGGGAAAACACCCCTGGGGAAGCCGGGATCGAAACTTATTTATCGTTTTCTTCTCCTACCCCTGGGATTCGTCACGCCTGCTTTGTTACCACACGCTTTTAAAATCGATATTAATCCATCTGGATGTTCCCCGTTGTCTCGGCGACTGTTCCCACATCGGGTTTCACTCGGTTCGAAATAATTCAGAAATCTCAGTATTTCGAAAGGAAGCTCACTGTGGGGCTGTCGAAAATAAAATGGGGGGGATGAAAAACTCGAGTTTCTCAAAAGTTATTCGACAAGTTTTATCAGCCCGAAGTGCTTCGATAAAGTTGTTTCGGTCCCTCGCACATTCGTACCTGGATATTAATCGCTTTTGTTTCGAGTATCGAGCGGTCAATTTGACAGAAAATAAAAATGGTGGCCTGAGGAGAATTGGGACAACATTACGTCGAGTTGTCGATGGTAAACACCCGGCTCCCTCGCTCCACTAATTATTAATATGCCAACGAATCTCACCCCCTCGCGTCTCCCAGGCCTTTGAGCCCCCTCCGACCCCCGGCGCACATTTCTCACCCCCAAAATGTCCCGGGGGTTGCTCCTCCCACTCTCTCTCGATTTATTTCATCGTGAAAGACAAAGTTCGCGGTCCACGCTGCTTCCGCTTTCGCAAAGCCTTCCAAAATTATCTGCTCGCTGGTTTTTTCGAAAAGGTTATACGGCGAGGGAAATTGGGGGGGCAAAGATCGTAAAAACTCGAATTCGCTTGAGAGCAGCTTCGTCGTGGAATGCAGTGGGGAAAAAATAAATGACCGAATCCACAATTTGAGGTCCGAAGCGGGGGAAAAGTATTTTGAAATTTTTCGAGATCTCAATATCTCGAGAGCCATAACTTTCCTGGTGTTTCGTTGCCAGTGAAAGAGGCTGGGGCGAGATGAAACGTCCTGGCAGTTCACACACGACAGATGGGGCGAACAATGCCCTGAGCAAAGTCCTTTCTTTCCGAGGGATGTCCATTTTGATTCCGCGACGAGAATCACATGCGTACGGGTTCGCCCAAAAATCTATGGGCTCTTCCATGTCGATAAAATGTTGGTTTCACTGTGGAGAGTAAATGCAGCATTTTGAGGAACGAAAAGGCTGAAAATGAGATTTTTTCCCCACAGCATCCCCCAAACGGGGCTGGGATTATGGGCGTTATTTTCGATAAATCAACCGGAAAGGAGAATCCGGGATTCCGATTATTATTTACGTGTGCGTTTTATTTTAAGCTGCCCGATCGATCAGACACGATTTTAAGGTTCAAAAGCATCGATCCCCGTTCTTTGGAGCCTGAGGAATCTCGACTTTCTGCCAAAGCTTTTTAAAGTTGTACAAATTTATGACTAAACGTTCCTTCGTAGGGGCAATTTTAAATTCGAAGCCAGCCTTCGAATTTAAAATGCAAGATTCTCGGCCTCCGATTCACGAAAAGCTTTTCACGAGATGTGTTTTGAAACGGATTTGAGTAGACTCAGAAACTAGTACAAGTTCCAAAATCTCCATTGCTTTGGGCCCGAAATGACGATTAGTTCGGAGGAGAGCAAGATAAATGAAAAAAATAATGAAGCGATAAGTCCGAGATTCGACTAGAAGCAACGCCGCAATGATTTTTGTCAAATTTATATAAAACTTTATGAATTTTGTAAGATTTTTGTCAAATTTTCATTAAAAATATTGAATAATTTAAAATAAATTTTCAATATTCTAATAAAAAACAATTTCTTGGTTTTCCCAAAGTGAATAACATCACGAAAGTAGCCGCGAATTAGCGGATCGCAAAAACGTCGTTTCCACTTTTCTAAAAGCGCTCGGCAAACCTCGCCTGGGCATTTTGATTGCCCAGGTGAGATCGTGAGTCGATAAATAAGAGACGATTTCGTGTTGTTTTCATGCAGCACCAGAAGTCGCCACGATCTGGTCGGAAGGACCGTTCGTCGAGTCGAGGAGGCTCCATCTGTCAAGGGTAGTGGGGAACCCAAAAATGGGGGTAGCAAAGCGTCGGGGCAGGGAAACAGGGCGCAGGACATACAACATATACGTGCGTTCGCACTCGGCTGCGGCCGCGCTTCGTGTGCCTCTCGTTGAATCTCCTTAATTTAATTAGCCTTAAGTCCTTTAAGTTAATATCCCAGGCGAGGAATAAAAACCGGATAATCGAGGAGTTGACAAAATGGGCAAAAACGATCGGCCGGTTTGGAAGCTCGTTTGAAAAGCGTTTAGTGAAGAAAACGTGACTGGTGCGAAAGCGATGAGAGCCGAGAAGAATTCACACAGAGATTCATGTCAGAGCGGCCAATTCGTTTGGTCGGGGGATGCTGGAATAAAATGGCTGTGATTTGCCGTCCGCCGTTCGTCCTTTGAGAGCCTGCAAACAGGCCAAACGATACTTCGAGAGGCGATTTTTTTTTACGGAAATACGAAAAACTTTGGACCGATCGCTTTTTTCGTTCTAACCATGGCGATTTACGTGTTGGTGCGTAAAAAATATTTCTGAGTCTCGAGGGACGACTCAGAGGACCTTAACGAACTGGGAAATTCCAACGTTCGAATAAGCACGCTGACAAGAGAGGTAGTGTCTACATATTTTTTGAAAAACTGCCTAAATTTTTGAAATCCCGGTGAAAATGATCGTTTGCTTGGCACTTTTGGGGCTTGGTTCTGATAAATTGTTTGTCCAATTAGAATTTATGAGTACGAAAATTCTTACGAATTGTTCGATACGAAATTGCATTTTTTTCGAATAATGCTTACAATTTTTTAAACAACTTTTCAAAGTAGTTTGTTTCTTCGATCGAGTTACAACGAATTTTCTTGCATATTTATTCACAGGACACGAAACGAGTGGAAATCTCGGTTCTCTCCAAATCCTATTTCATACATCGAATTATTAAGTTGTCAAGAGAATTAAAAATGCGATCTTACGATGGGGAGAGCAGCTCGGGGGAAGAGGACGATCGACGAGAGCCAGAGGCACATTTGAATCCTGGCACTTGGCAGAGGCCAGGAACCCACCCAACTTGGGCATGGGACCATCGAACTAATGTAAGAGTCCAAGAAACATCCATTTTCAACCAATGGATTATGCGCTTCTCCGCAATTTTTCTTACCACGATACAAATTACAAATAAATGGCAAAACTTGGAATCGGAATTCAATTTTACTTAAAATTCAATGACGAAGGAAAACGATATAAAAAAATGTCAATTTTTCTCCTCCACGGTTTTATAAATCGCCAAATTCTTCGTCCATCTCGAAAATCGTAATTCAGGCACTTCTCGAACTTTTGTCCAATGTTGAAATATTATTTTAAAAAAATAGAAATTCAGAAGAAATTTGAAAATTTCGAAAAAAAAATTGCACGAAGAAAAATAGATTTTTTAATAAAAATAATGGACATTTCAAGAAAAAATTTCTATAAAAAAATTTAAAAAAAAAAACAACAACAAAAGAACAGATGAAAACTTCAGTTTTTAGTGACAATTCTTTGTCATTTCAGCATCCTTTGCCCTCTCAGGGAAATCCGGTCCTCGAAAACATGGCGTACTCGGCTCCGAGTGCATCTCATCCCGGAATAACCGGAGCTTCAGGTGGTTACTCGTCGGGGGATCATCCCCAATCAACCCCCGGACGGAGAACGCCTTTGGGGGCGGTTGGTCTTGGCGGCTTTTATTTTCAACAGCAGCCTCAGCCTCACGCATCGTCCAGTGCATTGTCCGACGAGAATAGACCCGACCAGGAAAGGTAATAAAAATGAGGTTGACCGGGTTTTTTTTTAAGTAAAAAACGAGGCGAAAGATCACAAAAAATGGTAGTTCAGTCACTGAGAAACTGGACGAATCGAAACCGAGGATCTGCAAACGATTTTTCGTTGCGATAAATTCTATCAACGAATTTCTTCGAGAGTCAATTTCTGGGATTTTAATCAGAGAATATTCGAAAATAATATCGATTTTTTTGGGCCCTGAAGCTTGTTTTTTTTTTTATTTGGGGTTGAGATTCGACTTTTGCTTGGAGGATTTGTTTAAGGAGGAAAATGAGCTTTTCTATGTCGCTGAATACATTCTCACTAACCATTAAAATTTGGAGGCTTGAAAATATCGAATCGATGCTGGGATGAAAATTTTTGGGTTTTCGTTCGATAGATTCGATTTTTTCTCAGTGCGAGTTTACTCCGCTTCGTCGTTTCGAATTTTCATGCCCACCATTACCGTTTTCTTCCCGTCAGCAGACCAGGAGCATCGAGACTGAATTGCCCACCGAAATCCAAAAGTACGCGACAAGGAAAAAGCGTACGTTTGAACATAAACGCGAGAGAACGCAGAAGAATGCACGATTTGAATGACGCCCTCGATGAACTACGGTCGGTAATTCCCTACGCTCATAGTCCGTCGGTAAGGAAGCTCTCGAAGATAGCAACCCTGCTGTTGGCCAAGAATTACATCCTCATGCAAGGTATACGACTTTTGGAAAAGAAAAGAATTTTGTAAATGGGAAAAGAATGGAGAACAGTAGGAAATTTTGAGAAAGTATCCTCAAAATCTGCAGAAAACGAAAAATATCCTCGAAACTCAGCAATTCAAAGGTTCACAGTTTTTTAAAAAAAACGCAATGAAAAATCCAAAGAAATATGAATTAGTAAAAGTGCCTGTAGATTTATAGATTAATCAACGACACATGAAAATTCGGGATATCAGTTCGAACCTTATCGAATGAGAATATCATGGGAAAGAATTTTCATCCAATTTTCAAAATGCTGAAAAAAAATCAGCAACGAGGCGACGTTTAAGAAAAAAGCATTTTTTACTCAAAAAAATTCCAACTGTGGCAATTCCACTGCGCCAATAATTTAGAAATTCTAGATTAAACTTGTTCTCGGGGTCATTTTGACCCCTGGTGAGTGTTAAACTTTGACGAACAAATTTTTCGAATTTCCGACTCAATTCCGGTTTTTATAGACCTGGATTATTCGAATTTTCGAATGAAAAGGTAAAAAACTTTGTTGAATTGAAAAGTAGATTAAAAAAAAAACAACAACAACAAGAACGAAGAAATATCAAGGAATCGAAATTCCGAAAAAAGCAATTATTTAGCCTGAGAATGAAAGGCTACAAAAAATCCAGTGAAATAATAATGAATCAAACACGAATCATTTCAGGAAACGCATTGGAAGAGTTACGAAGGGTCATAGCGGTGTTGCAATCGCCTCACGCTCACACAACAGCACTGCCCCCGACCCCAGTTTCGTACGATCTCCTTCAAGGTTTTCCAGGCAAATTGTTTCAGGGAGTTCACGAATTGCAGGGATTGTCAGGGGACAATTCCCAGAGTGTTGCAGCCGGAGGTCCATCTGGAGATGGAGCTGCTACGGGAGGAGAGTCGAATTGAAAAAAAAAAAAAAAAAGAAAAAAGTCAAAAAGAGGTTTAAAAAAATCTCGAAGCGTCCTAAATAATACGAGTGGAATTTCAATCTCAGCTAAGTCATAACGATAACAATAATGAAGCTAAGAATAATTAAAAAAATAAAAACGAGAGAAAAAAAACAACAATAATAATAATTTTTTGCAAACAATGAAAGTATTAGATTTTTAATTGTCAAACGATAAAAATACGGAGCAATAAGAAGAAATGCGAGGGTTTCAGTAAAAAGTTAACGAAACGATCACTTGAGAGGAAAAGAAAGAAAAAATTGGGGCTTGGGAATAAAATTCCGAGTCCTCTTCGTCCACAAACACGATAGTCAATATAGCATGTGATACATGTATGATATGCTAGTCATATTTATATAATACATATATATATATATATAAATATATTAAAAAAAAAAAAAAAAAAAAAAAATCTGAAAGTATAAAAAATTGAAATAACAAGAATCTTGAATTAACGATTATTTATTTATGTAAGAAGAACTAAGCTTAAAAGTGCCAAGTAAAAGTTTGAAAAAAGTTTTGAAAGCAGAAGGTACGATCCGGGGGTTATGAGAACAAAGAAATAACGACGATTTGAAAAAAAAAAATAAAAATAAAAATAAAATAAAATAAAACGAAAAGTGAAAGGAATTATTGAAAACTCGTAGTCTCCAGGAATAATGGATTTTATTTGAAAAATATACAAAATGTTCAACGATTGAAGCAAACGAATGAAAGTGTCGATTTACGAGAGAAGAGATTCTGAGGAGGGAAGCCAACGAATTGGCTTCTGAGGTGTGGCCAAAGTCTTGAAAGTATTTCATTTACATGAAAATATTGTGTAGATTAGAATTTTAAACTGATATTATATATAATGCTCAAATAAAAATCAATATATTTAAACGGATGTTATTATTTTGAGGGAGATTTGGACTGTGCACAAAATGGCCAAGCACACCCAAAATGGCGACGACGAACTCAAGGCTTGAGGTAATCTAAAATTGGAAAAAAAAACACTTTTTTTTGGACAAGTCGTTGAAATTCTGAGCTGACATTTTAATATGACTTAGATGAATATTTTTTAACGTGACGATTAACAAAATTTGGTCTTTTCTCGCTGAAAATTCAAGATTATTTATTGAATAAACTATTTTAGGATCGCTAAGAATTTGGTGAAAAATAGAAAAATCGTAGCTTGCCAGATTTTTAACAAAGTAATCATACAAAAATGCGGCTGCGAGGTAAAATTCAGTAAAAAGTCTGGAAAAACTCAAAATCGCAAAAGATCAAAACTGCTTGTTCGGAAAATATGAGAATGCAAAAAACCAAATTGGTAAAAGATTAAAAATGAAAATTCCAAATTTCGGTAATAAATAAGTGAAAAAAGTTCGTGCTTTCGCGTTTGTGTGGAAGCCAATTTCGAATTTGGCGGCAATGACGCGAGGCCGAATGGTTCGAGAAAACGCCGACAGGCGTCGAGGGCTGCGAATTTATCCCGGCAGATGGCAGAGCCGTCGATGGCATCTCCGCACCTTGGAAAGCCGAACGAAGCCATGCCCCCTTTTGCCCCCGCTCTTCGCACTCGCATTGTGACTCGTCCCATCCTTCTCTCTCTTTCTTTCCCTCGCTCTCGCTCGCTCTCGTACACGATGGAGAAAAACTTGCTCGTGTTTGGCTCGCTGTGTTCTAGTATCGTGCCGATGGTAGACTGTCGCTGCTGGCCCCAAGGCCTGTCTCCATCATTTTTTATTATTTTTTCTTCCTCAAAATATTAATTTACAAATAAGTGCCTCCGCGTCTAAATTCTTTGGCGTGACTTCGTTGCTGAGCGAAAGCGTTTTTCACTATTTTTCATCGGCTTATCGATCGTTTTCTTGCCTTTTTTTCTATCTAGTTTTTTTATTCTTTTTCTCAACTCTAAATTGTTCGGCCAAATTTACTCTCCGAAAGACTCGAGTCTGTGCTTGTGACTGTGTGCAATTGTGTGAGTTTTTGTAACTCGCGCCGTGCTATATTCGTCCCTCTCTCTCTCTCTCTCGCTCGCTCGCTCGCTCGCTCTTACTCGCGCGTTTCGCCACACGCTGCCCTCAGAGACAGAAACAAGCGATATCGCACTACGTCATCGGCAAAAAAAATGTAAATCCTCCGATTTTACGGTGAGTACTTCCCTCAAGTTTTCTTTGCCGGCGCTCCGTGCCCTGCTAATAAACAATCGACTAATTTCTGCCCGGTGCGATTTTATTTTCTTCGCTCGTCCCCAAGGGGAGGGGTAATTTAGTGTACGCAGTGGCGTAGCATCTCAATGTACTTCGATCTTCGATTCGGCTCATTTTTCTTCGCTCTTTCTCGTTTGCATTTATTTTTTCCGCCGTTCGAACAATTCTTTTTCTGGTTTTTTTAAATGTGCTTTTTTTTAACTTGTTTTTCGGCTTTGAGCCCGTTGAAAATTCACCTCTTTGTTGGGAACATTTTTATAATCAACTTCCTGATTGATTTTTTGCTTCCAACTCGACTTTACTCACTTTTTTGGACTTTCGTTTTCAACTATTTTGGTTTCTTTTAACATTTCGCGAATCCTTTTTCCAGCCACTGTGCTTCTTGTTATCAATTATTAAAGACCCGTGGTAACGAGGACGAGAAAGTTTGAAAGATTTGGAAAAATCCAAGAGTTTTTGGAGCATACTCCAAAAAATAGCTCGCAGTCGATCTCACCGCTGACCCAACCGCACCTGCGATGTACCCAGGTCGAAACTCCACCGCAGACTTTGAAAATATTTTTTCACCATCATTCAGGAGTTTCCGTGCTTCGAATTTTCTCGTCTTTATTCCAATAAAAATATAATTTCTCGCACAAATAAGAGGCTCAGGAAGTTCGATAGGAAATTCGGAAAGTCGCAAAAAAATGACTCGTTTTTTGCGGATTTTAATATTCTTTGATTCAACGTTTATTTAATTTTGTTGGAAAACGGTCGAACGAAAATAAAAAACTGGAAAATCGAGCAAGGTCGATGGCGTTTGATCGATTTTTTTTGTCTACCGAGAAAGAAAATTCTCGTTGGCACAATAATCTGGCGATGTTCGTGAATAATTGTTTGTTTTTTTTCGTGTTTTTTTTTTCGCTCCGAGTCTGCTACGCCAATGTGGCGAGAGTATCGTAGCAGCAGCAACAGCAGCAGCGAAGTTTCAACGACGAGAAACTCGCGTTTGTGTTACCGCGCGATTCGGAGAGTAAAATGTGTGTCTGCGTCTCACTCTTTCTCTCTTTCTCCTCCTTTTTTTCTCTCTCTTTCCTCCACGCCGGGCAGCTCCATCGTGTTGGATAGAGGAGTAAAAAAAGTACTGCATCGAGGAAGATAATCGTTGCTCAGACACGAGGCGAGAACATCGGTCTTCATTCAAAGTTATTTAACAATGACTTTTTGTTGGAAAAACAATTAATAAACGACGCTCCTTCGTGAGACGATGGGAAAAAATTCCGAGCTTTTCTTGTTGCAAACGAGCCATTTTTTCGGAGTAAACGCTCCTCGTGCCCTTCGATTTACGGTTTTCAACGGGATGGAGAAAAAAACGTCAATCTCGTAAGTCGATTTTCAGGGGTGAAAATGCATTTTTTGAAATTATCTTCGAGCCTCGGAAAAGCTCGAATTTTCGATCGACTGTCACAGTGAATTTTTGGCAATTTCACTTCGCAGTGAAACATTTGAGTGGATGAAAAGTCTGCTTGGGTCTGCAAATCGGAGTCGCGAAGTTTGGAGGGTTGAGAATTTTTTGGAGCAAGAAAATGAGCGCTCGGGAAGTGCGATTCAGCGGAGCCCGTTGGCTCCTGGAACTCATTGAAAATGACACGATTTTGCTCCCCTGCCGTGAAATTTTCTCTCCAACTTTTTTTTCAACGAAGCTTTATTCTTACTGAGAAGTTTCGATGGGAACTTTAGTGGGGAATTTCTTATAGATTTTCCACAAAATTTTCTTATCGAAGAATATTTTTTGTTTTCCAGTTTTTTTTTTTTTTTTTTTTTTTTTTTTTTAATTTCGGAGCTTCCCTGAAGGGTCATTTTGGCCTCTTCATTGTAGAAAATTTCGCAAGAATGTTTCATTGGGGAATTTAAAAGAAGAAATGTTTGTAAACATTTCCGAGGCTTTTGGATAAAAATTTGGGTCACCGCAGCGATTTGAATACTCACGATAACTCGAGGATTCCTTAATGACTGGAGGAATGAAAAATCTCGTTAATAGTCACGTCGAAATTCGTCGATCAGAGCCAGAAATAAGCTTGGAACATAAAATTGAGAAATTTCTGTATCGAAAGCTCAAGGGGAAAGGCCTCTCTTTCAATAGCAGCCAAGGGAAAGGGGGGGGGGGGGGGTCAGGAAGAATTCTCGGTTATCGAACAACCGGAAGTGAGTTTTTCTTTATATGCAAGTATCTCTTTCCTTGCCGCTCCCCGACTCACTCGCAGGTTGTTTGGGATGCGAGAAAGTGTGAAAAAAATCTTGAGAAAATCTTTTCAAAAAGATTTTTCATAATGAATCTGAAAATCCAATCTCAAGAAAGTTTTTCACAACAGAAATATTCGGGTCTACCTGCTCCGTTGACAGAGAATCTGTCAACAGAGAAAATCAGCTGAAGTAATCTTCAAATATGCATTTTCAAAAAGATGGAACTCGCTCAAAAAGCATACGCTGACCGGAATAATGCCAAGAAAAATATCAATTTTTTTCATTTTTTCGTGTAAATGGACCAAAAACATTTTGAGGAATCAAATTCGAGAATATATGCTGCAAGATAAGTCTTTGAGATTTCAAAATAAGTCCGCTGTGGAGTTAAAAGTGGCGGAAAAATTTGCTCAGGAGAGCCGAAAAATCAAAGATTGCCAAAAACATTGGAGCATCGAAATTAATGACTACAAATTTTGGCTCAAAAGAATCTCTAGAATCCCGATTTAGAAGATTTACCAAAAAATACAAAAAAATTGAAAAGAAAAAAAAAAGTAGAAAAGACGAGAAAATTACGAAAGTCCAAGAAACGAAATTTTTGCATTCGCAGCAGAAAAACAAATTGGCAGGGGAAGGTGATTCGATGAGGTGTTTCCTGGACGTGGGTAGTGGACGAAAAGCTGAAAGTGCTGGTCCATGTCCCGGGACCGGAGCAGGATGATTTTTTCTAAATTTTTCTCCCCGCTTGGCTCTCCGGTATTCTCGAGTTTAAAAATTTTTTATAAATATTTTATTAAAGAGGTGATAATTCGATTAGATAAGATTTGTCGAGTTCAGACGTCACGGAGCAATGCAGACGAGTTGATAAGTGGTTGAGTCGAGTGAGTATTTTAATGTGTTATCAGAGGATCGCTCACTTCGGAGTAAAAGTGTTCGGCAAACTTTTTTAGTCTCGATTCCTTGGAGTGAGTAAATTTTGTGTTGAAGTTTAAAAATCGAGGGGCGGAGAAGAAAAACCAATGTTTTTATATTTCGGGCATGCTCCATTTTTATTTCGTAACTTTTGCTTGAACGTGCAGCGGCATAAAGCGTGGGCGCACGTGTGAGCAATTCTATTCGCGAATTTTCGTTACACCGAGCCAGCAGGACTCCTATCGAAGTTTGTATTTCCATTTTTCGAATGTACTTCGACCCACGCGATGATATTTTATTTACGTGAAATGTCACGTGCCCGCGAGTCGGTGGGTGGAAAAAGTACTGCAAAGATTCCTTTTGACGTCGAACTGGGGAGAAAAATGATTTGTTGAAAACGACGAATCGTGCGGATCGATAATTTACCCTGAGAAATCGTTTAACGCAAGGAATAAAAAAAACCGCGGCATCGTGACAGAATACAATATTTAAATGAATTTTCTTGAATTAATAAATATCAATTTTCATAAACAATTGGCTGCTCGATCTCTCGGAGCAGGCTGTAGCTATTTGCATTTTCATAGGATTAAATTCACGCTGTTAAAGCTCTCGTTTGATTAGGTGCGTAGTCGGTCACGAGTGGCTCGTCCCGTCTCTCAATCGTCGCCGTTGATGACGTCAGAATAATGCGCGAGATCTGCAGATTTTTCAACGCAGCGACTACAATTGTACATTTCCATTCTTCGTTCTCGTCGCGGGAGAGCGTTGAAATAAAATTTTTTCGTCCGAGCCCCAGAAGCATATTATACGTTGGGATCGTCGATTCGTCAACGAGCTCGAGTTTCGGCGTAGCCACCTAGCGGCCGAGGGATGAACTAATCGTGAAAAATTTATAAATATCGAAAACCAACGCGGAATTTCATCGCTGCGCATTCGAGCCAGGCATAAATGACTAAAAAATGCACGAAATTAATTGCTCAGTCGTTTCCCGTGAAATTCCGCCTCCAAAAATTCCTGTAAATGAAAATTTGTTTATTATTCATTGCAACGTAACTGCAACGATGAACATTGAGTGAACGCTTCCCAGGAACATTTCGCTCACCGTGCGAAGTGCTCTTTACTGATAGAGAATAAATTTTCCCTCTGCCCCTGACGACGAGGACGCCACCCCCGGTAAATTCTCACACTATCCGTGCACCTCTTCGCAAAGCGCTAATTCACTCCCTCCCAATCTTCTGTTTTGGAATGGGAGGGGGCGAGAATTCACCAAAAATGTGTGTGTGTGTGTGTGTGTGTGCTTTGCTCGAGGTTTGTGCAGTTTGCACCCCAGTGAAACCGGTTTTCCATTGGTCGTAGTCCTCGCTCGCGAGTACGATCGAGACAGAAAATCGAGACGCTGGTACGAGGGAGGGAGGGTGGGAAGGAGAGAAACGTCGGGGGAGTGGGCAAGCGCGAAGAATAGAAAAGGAGGAGAGAAAGGGGGGAACGAGGACGAGAAGAAACGTGTGGGGGGAGGGTGAGGAAAAGGAGTGGGAGAGGCTGAAATAAGACCGAAAGTATGAGGAGAGAACGAGAAAATGAGTGAGAAGAAAACAACGAAAACGAGAGGATGTGGAGAGGAGCACGAAAAGTGTGTATAGAGAACGAAAGAGTGATCGGGAAAGAAAAAAAAGGGCTAAATAAAAGAGAGCGGGGCGTAAAAAATGGAAAAAAGAAATAGGAAAAAAATAACAACGCCAGGGCGAGAGAGCGGAAGGACGTAGGACAATCGGAGGGAGTGAGAGACGAAACAAAAGTGCAGGGTAAAATAGAAGGCGGCAGGGGGTGGCAAGGGGGGTACAAAAATCAACGAACATACTCGTATGGGCTTTTTCGTGCGAAATTACCACGTTTTATGGTGTCAACGTTCTACGAGGTCGTTCAATTGAAGGCTCGATTAGAATTCCTTCAAAATTGAAATTCGGGTTCAGAAAAATGTCGTCCATTTCGTAGACGATAAACGCCCTGCTCGGTCTGCAGCACGTCCACGAATTAGCAATGGGGAAAACAAATGTTTAACATTTATTTCGATATTGTGATAATTGTGAGAAAATTGTAATAAAAAAAATGATTAAAATCTCGTTTTTGATCCTTAATAACGAACATCAACGAAATTTTCGCTTGGTATTATTTCTTATTTATAGCAATGCCGGCAGCCCGAGTGTCTCGCCGCAAGTCCATTGCCAATGAATTCCCCATGAATAGCAAACAAGGGGCTCTCATAATTAAAAACATTTTAATTATACTTCTAATCTGTCTCTCTCAAGGATGAAGGAAGTCTTCGAAAAAACAAAATAAATGCGAAAGCCTAATTCGAAGGGCGTAATGTATTCTCGTCCTCAAGAGTGCCGGGGAAAAGAAGAAGTTGGGAGGAGCCTCGATTTGGCCTAAATTGGCCCATGTATATACCTTAACAGGGGGATGGAAAGCGAGAAGTTGTTCCTCCGTGTACGAAGGGGGATGGAAGATGGGGGTGGCGTGGTTGCTACGGCGACCAGCATTGATTCCACCCCTCCGAGCGATCCTCCTGTTCCTCCCTCTCTCGATTCCACCCCAGTTCGAGCCTCTCACCCTCTCCCTGCTATTTTTTTATCCTTTATTTTTAATTTCTCCCGTCTCGCTCGGGCTTTCGCGTCATAAAATCATCCGTTCTTTCCTTGCGATCCATTCTCCTCAAGACTGTCCCTTAAGTTGGTACAAACAAATGGGCCGTTCGACGCGAAATAAGGGTAGTTTTTTCGAGAGGCTGCGCGGGGAATTAATACGAAAAGAGGTTAAAAGTGTGCCGCTTCTCGAGCTTTTCTCTATCCAGCAAGCCCGTTCCTCGACTCCCCTAAATTAACCGGAAACTTGCGAACCCGAATTCAACCCCATTTCGAAGAAACCACCCCATACGTTGTCTTCCAGTTCCCCTCGTCGCTCCGGCAGGCCGAACATCTCGCTTCTTTTCTCCTTCGCCCCCTCCACTTCCCCTCATTTCCTCCCAGCAGCCCCCACCCCTGTTTTTCCGCCCCCTACAACCCCTCGCCGCCCTCGAACCAGCCTCAGCATGCAGGGCACAGAATTCACCGCGTTCCGTCCACAAATTTCCCAAATCCAGCCGCCCATACACAAACACTAGCGAGGAATGAGAAACTTTCCGGTGGTGTCTTCGAAACCTCCGAACGACGCTTCTCAAACATAAATACACGGTGCAGACCCAGCACAAGAGTTACGGGGATGCACCGCCCCCCCCCCCCCCCCGAAAATAAAGTTTTCGAAATAAAAACACATAATTAATTATCAACGAAGTTTTGGACGGTTCAACGTTCCTGGGCACAAAATACTCAGAAATTAAAAAAATCTCACTATTCTAATTTCAAAATTCACCAACAAATTCACTTTTTTTCAACCCCCTCAGTGTCGAGGGGTGGTTTCAAATAGAAATTTGTTTTACTCGGAGTTTCCTTCGGTACTCGAAAATCGCCCTCGTGAAAAATCGAACTCGTCGAAAGTCAGTAAAAAAAAGAAAGAAAAAATAAAAATTATTCCAGCCGATGGCCGACAATTTGGCCTCGAGGAATTGCGAAATTCTTCGTCGAAAGTTCGGCATCCCGGACGCCGAGACTCCGCAGCACCTAGCGCTCGTTTTTTGCACCACGAAGGACGACTCCGACGAGCACGAGAATAACGAGAGTCACGAACGAGAAAAAAGGCCGCGGATTCTCCTCACTTCGTACAGAGGGCAGCTCAGTTACGCCCTTTTCATTTTCACTGCAGCACTCGCGCGTTTGTGCCTTGTAAAAGCGAGGCAAAAGGCGCGAGTACGAGACACCGCGGTCATCCAACAATCTCGCCGGTCGGTTTTGCAATAACTCGAACGTTCCACTTGCATCCACCACTTGCCGATCTCCTCTTACAACGTACTTACTATTTCCTACGATCCATAAACTCGTGCAGACTCCTTTAAGTCATAATTGTGAAAAAACAGTGCCAACATTTAAATCACCGTTTATGAACGTTCTGTTTCGAGGGAAAAGCTGCGCTCTTCGATATTCGCTATAACTTTGAGAACTCGAGTCTAAATTGGAACGATTTTTACTTCCTAATTAAATATATTATCACTTTAAATTAATGTCGGAGTTATTAATTCGAAATAGTTAATCATTTTTTTCAACTTATGTCATGACGAATGGAATTAGAGGCAGCCGTTAATTAATCGGGGATCCATCACTGCGACCGATCAAGAATAAAAAGGAAGTGTGAAATTACACGAGTGCTCATTACCAATTGCGTTCCATCTTTGAGGGGGTCCTGCTTTAGAAAGTCCAAAAAATCTATTGCTTTCGTCAATGTTTTTAAGATAGACGGAAATAACTCAGAGTAGCGAACTTTTCAGTACGCGGTTTCAGGCATATTTCAAAATTACGAAAACATTTTTTTCATGTTGAGAAACACTAATTTTTGCACGATTTATGCGCGAGGTACGATTGTCGAAATTTTTCAGCTACGTACAATGAGGGGATCGTAATTATTGTCTGCAATAAAAATTTCAATGTTTTTTTTTTTATTTTCATATATTTTCGTTCCACATGGACGTATAAGAACTCGGAAAAATTGCGAAATTCTATATTTACAGCACTTTGAAGTGATATTCTTCTTTAGAAGCGTTAAGAACCTTAAAAATCGATAAAAATGATGGGTCGTTTGTAAAATTTGTTGTTTTTCTTACAGTTTCATTCTTTGGAATGTTTTTTCATAAAAATTGAATATTCTTAATGATTTTTTTGACTTTCCCTACGGGAAGCAAACATCGTTTTTTTCGGAGCAGTTTTTCCGTACGAAAATTGGGAATCGGATGGGAAAAAAATGTTCAAAGGGAAAGTCAACTCGTGGCGAGCGTAATTCCAGGTCGGTTTGCCTTCAAATTCATCGTGAGCGCTCAGACATCCAGACTGTGCGGTATCCTATCCTGGTTTTAGTTACGCCGAGTGTACTTTCACGTCAGAAAGAAAATACAGCGACGCGCACCGTCGAGAAAAGAAATCGGTTGGGTTCTCCACTCCGCTCGCTCGTTGCAAGCCCTGAGTCGATATTTTTCCGAATTCCTGTCGACCCATTGTCAATGGGATAATTAGTTTCCGAAAAAAAAAAAAAATGAAAGACGAATGAAAATGTGACGAAATTTTGACCGATTTTGGGGAAATTTCAAAAAAAATTCGTTTTCACGTATCACTTTAATTTTTCGTGCTCCCCGGACCTCGCGATTTTCACTAAACTCTTTTCCTCCCATCGAAGATACTAAAACAGTACAAACAAACTTATTAATAACGAGAAAAAAGCGTTGAAACGAGCTTGAGAAGGGCAAAAATGGATTTCCCCATTTTCGTCCTTCCTGCGCGCGCGCGCGCGCGCTTACCCCTTTGGCAGTTGGCTCAAAACGACATTTTCTCCTTCGGATTGATTCTCCAGGAGTATTTGCATAGCCCAGTAGCTCGGAGCCACCTTAACGGGCTCGCCCGAGGTCGCAGGAGCTTCGAGAGCTCGAAAAAAACATTTTCCCTTCCTTTTTCCCAGGAACTGCAGTCCCGCGAGGCTCTCGACACGAGGAGCCGAGCGGGCACGCGCTCCGCCCCGATCTGGGTCACAGCAAAAGAGCTTTATCCACTTTGCCGAAGCTCGCGAAGTGGATGAGGGTTAATTTAAGCTCGGAAGCGGCGCTCGTCGTCCCTTCGAGCTCGAAGCGCGAGTTTCTCGAAAGTATTGTGACGCGCGAGCGAGCATTTTTTCCGGTGCGGATTCTCCTTATTTTCAATTCCCAAATTGCCGGATTTATCAACAGGCTCAACCGTCGGAGCAAGTTCGCCAATGCACAGGGCTACTGCTGACGTCAGTTTCAACCGTGCCCAACGCTATTCCTGGCCCTGGCCGGGCGCGGGCGATCATCCTCTCGCGAATAACTTCTCATCTGACTCTCCCACTCTCACTCTCTTAATGCGCGGACGTAAACACTTTAATTGCAATATTTCCGAAATCGTAGGGTAACTCGAACTTTCCTTTCGATGTAAACGTGCGTTGGAGCCGTTCAAAGTAACGATTTTCATGGTCCTCCAACCGAGTTCATCCATTTTTTGAGGCGTTGCAGAAACAAAAAATTCGAGCTCAAAATGCACTGGGAGAAAAAATCGTCCGAGGGGGGTGGGGGAAGACAATTTTTTATTAATTCGTATTTTTGGGAAGGAAGAAAGTAAATTCGTGGGTAAAAATGACGATGGAAGGTGCTTAAACCAAAATTTGGATTGTTCAGAACTCATGACCTTGAGCTAAGCCAAGACATTTTGATGCAGGTTCGAAAGTGCTTAAAGGCGAATATCTGAGTGGAGAGAGAACAAACATTTTATCGATTCGTATTTTTCTGAAGGAATGATGAATTTTTTCGAGTGAAAATCCCGAAAAGCATGGAGCACCCAAGATCGAAAACCAAAGCGTATTTTCGTCGAGAAATTTCTTGACTCTCGGGAGTAAATTCAATGGAAATAAATGTCCATGGACAAATTGATTTTTGAAAAGCCCTCCCGCGTCGCGGCTCTCGGGGAAACGAGGAGGATAGAAAAATGAATAAAAAATCAGAGAGAAGTAACTGGAGCCGAGCGATGACGAGCGATGAGCGAGACTGTCCGGGCCTGACCTCGCTGCGGCTCAGCTCTTCCTCGCACCGCTTTTGGTACCGTTATCTACCAGGAGGAGAGGTTCCTGCTTCTCGGAGACCTCGCCGATATTCTTGCCAATACGACGTACAAACACGTACGTTGATAACACAAAATTATTATATGAATCGACAGAATTTAAAAAAACCACGAAAAACAAACTTTTTAACGCCTTAATACGTCCAGCAGTGCCTAAAACGGGCCGAAAGAAAAACTGTTTTTAGAAGAGATAACAAAACGGAAATTGATAAAAATCATTTTCACCCATTGTTCATTGACAATTAAGCTTTGTAAAGAAATTTATTTTATTTTTATTTTTTTAAAATTACAACATCAAAAATCACGTTTCCCGTACACTACGAAAAAAAAGTTGCTCCACGGCCTGTATCGTTTCTTCCTGAAATGTCGATAGATCTGGAAAACCGAAAAAAAAATCTTATGTCAAATAAAGTTGTAGTTATAGCCTGCTGTCCAGCCGAATTTTTGAAATTCGAAAAATTTTGGGAATTTACGCCAGTTTCAAAAGCAGCCGTGTGTTTTGTGTCACACTTTAATTGTGTTTATAACATTTTTTATCACAACATCGAAAATCCGACTGGAAACACTATGGAGAAAGCAATTTCGAATATTTAAAAAAAAAAAGCATAAAAAATATAAAAAACTGTGTGATTTATCATGCAAACAAAGATTTAACAAAGATACGCCGCAAACTATAGAGAATAATAATCTGTAGAAAAAAATCGATTTTTTGAAAATTCTGGACGTAAGGCCTTAATGAAGACGAAGTAGTAGGTCGTTAAAAAAGAGAAAAAAATTTCAAAAACACGAATTCGTTTGCATCCAAAAGCAAGGGACAATAATTTTCGATAAATTTTGCACAAATTTCATTAGAGTTTGGCTACCAGTCGAAGGCTGATCGTTTACGTAAAAGTCTAGAATCTCTCTAGAAGTCAACAATGAAATTAATAAAACAACCAAAAGTCTAAATTTCACCAAAAATTCTCACTAAAAGCATGCCCGAGTTATGACTCCTCGTCGATTCTCCAAAGCGATGAAAACCCCCGGTTGGTTCCCACAACGAGTCCGAGCTCGATTTACTCCCTGTCTGGAATTCATTGGCGTCGATAACGATAAAAAAATCTACCCCAACGAATGTGGAACGACTGCAAATAAACATTGAATGAATAATTTTATTATTTTTATAAAAAAAAAAGATAAATGAAATAATTACTATCATCGAGACCTGTCAGAATTTTCCCTCGTCCTCCATTTTCCCTCCATTCACAAAGAGTATGATGATCATTGCCAGTTCCCCAGTGACGTCTCTCGCAGCTAAATAAATACGCGTGTATGAATGCGCACGTATTATTCGTATTTATATATGCAGTAATTGATAGAAGCCAAATATAGGTATTAAGGGGGTTGTAGAGGGGGCGGGGGTTGCTGGATATGCTTCCCATTGAGCGGATACGTCACTCCCTATTGAGGCAGGACACACGAGATGCCTCAGGACGTACAGTGCCATCGTAGGCTCCACTATTGCGTCTATTGAGGGTAGCTAGAGGGTGAAAGGGGGGAGGGGTGAACATGGTTGGATAGCCCTCTCATTCCAGGAAATGCATCACCACGTGTACACTGAATTTGTGGTTGAACATAAAGCAGCTCCTGCTTTCAGAGGGTTCACGACCGTTTGGAACGTTTTCCCCAATGGGAGGGGGATGATTTTGATATTTGAGAAAAATAAAGCGAGGCATTCGTGAGGATGGAATTTGGCTCTTTTAATCGGGATGGGAATAAGCTTCAAGTGATTTACTACGAATAATTTTGTTTGTGGGGATACGAAGGAAAATGGGGGTAGGCGAAGCTTCATGGGGGTGGAACCGGTCTTGGGAAATATTGACGCGGTTTATTTCGGGGTTGAAACGCTTGGTCGTCGTGGATGAAAAGACTGAGGAACAGGGGATGAGAGCAAAACGGATTTCATGGGACTCGGGGGTTTTTTTTTCTTATGAATATAGAATGAGAGGTGAAGAGGTGAGGCTGGAGGGTTGCGAGGAAAGCCCATATTTGGATGAGCCTGTACGGGGCTTCAACGCGGTGGGATCGATTCGACTGGAGGTGGAAGTCACCCCCTTCCAACCCCTTGACTCGCCTCCACCAAACTTCTCACTCTTTTCACTCCCCCCCTCCCGCTCACCCTCACCCTCCTCTGGAAAAACCACCCCTCCAACTCATTTTCCTCGCTCCCAATATCCACCCCTGCATCCTCATCTCGCTCGCCTCCTGGTAAAATAACTCGAGTTCGCCTCTCACTTCTTTCCACTTCTCGAGCTTTTTCTCTCCCTTGATTTTCTCCTGCTCGAGATCCAAACTCCCCCAACCCCTCATATCCTCGTACTCAAATTCTCCTTATTCAACTCCCGATTTTTCACCATCTGGAAATTCTCTCCTGCGAGAATTTCCCTCATTTTTTTTCGCCCAATACTTTAAAAGTGATTCTGCCATGAGAATCTCTCGTCAGTAGTTTCACCGAGGACCTTCTCGATTTTATTTACAATCAATTTTCATTCGTTTTTTTACTCCAAAATTTTTTTATTCTGCTCCTTAATTTCGTGAAATTAAGGACGAGAGGAATGGAAATCGATTTTTTGAAAACAATTGCAATCCACTCGTGCTCATTTCACAAAGATTTCACCAATTGACAAAAATCAATAAATTTCTAAGAAAGCTCGAGCTCGTATTAACTCATTTGAGAGTCAGATCGCACTGGAGCAACGTGTTTACGTCACCGAAGTGGAGATAAAGATGGCGGGAAAGCTGGCCGATTAGGAGAGAACGTTGAGACAAAGGACAGGAGAGAAAATGAGAAAGAGAGAGAGAGAAGGATCGGTGCGGGTGGTAAATTCCGCAGCATCCATGAGGAGGGGGAAAAAAAATGAGTGAGGGATAGCGACCGAGTTGTATTACTACTCCCCACGCTCTTGTAATGCCGGAGGGCCTCACGCATTTGCACCCACATTTTGGAACACGATTTCAGCATTTTCTTCTCACGATGAATTCCACACTGAGGCTAATCCCCGTGGTTAACGACTAATTTTCATTTTCTACTCTAACAAACAAAACTTTAGTTGGACGTGAAAGTCGAGAAACTTTCGAGCTGCTCGTTGTGAGGAAAATGTGAAATTTCAGTCCCTCGAAGTCAAGACAAGAATAACGCTTGAGATGCTGAGGAAATTTCATCCTGGATCACTTCCTTGATTTTTCAAATCCCAGCCCCTCGTTATCGACCATTTTATGAAACTTCACCTCAAAATTTCGATTTCTTAAGGGGGCTGAAACAGTGTGGCTGAAAAATGAGGTATTTTTGGAATTTTTTTTTGAAAAAAATGCTCGATCAAATGATTCGAAATTTTGTGTATTCATTATTGAAGTTATGAAGTATACGAGGACATTTATTTATTTATATTTAGTGCATTTCATTAAGCAGAGGAGCGCTCCCAAAATGGCGTCTCGAAAAAAGACTCCACGACGGTCAACAGCACAAGTGCCGCAGCAAGCATCTGAAATCAAAAATTCAAAAAGATTATTAAATTATAACAGTATAGCTATCGCAGCATCGCGAGAAATTTGAAAATTTTGATTATAAAAAAAAATGGCGGCCATTTAAAAAAAATCGAACTTTATACAAAAATTTTGCAGTAAATTGTTAATAAAAAAAAAGTAAACAATTAAAAAAAAAAAAAAACTCTACGATGCGACAATAGCGATAAGTTTTCTGAAGAGAATCCTTTTTGAATGAAGCCGATTGGACAAAATTTGACAGAGTTATGGCTGTCAATCAGGTTAAAAAACATGGTTTTGAGAAAAACGCGTTTCAAGTTTTGAGAGGATGAAATTGGATGATGTAACTTGAATATTAATATAAAACAAGTTCTTACCGATTAGTTCTGGACCAAACAAAATATTTTTGGGCCCAAGCTCTTCTCTTTCACGCTGATATTCCCCCATTATTGAAATTTCAGTTCTCTACAAATAAACTAAACTTTTGAAAAAATGTAAAAAACATTTTTTGGAAATTGAGGGATTGCGGAAATCGAGGTGATTCCGTAATCCTGATAGGCTGAAGATAAACGCCTAGAAATAAATATTTTTCAGCCCCAACCCCAAGAATTCTCCAGAAAACAAAGATGTACTTTGATTCGAGAGAATTCCTCAAGACCACACACGAGGGCCCAGGGAAACTGCAAAAAACCCGACCGCTAAAGTCGCTTCCGCCTACACCGAGTTTTCGTTTCTCCGAAGAATTCAGAGCCCCTTACTCCTCGATCAGATCTACCCCGCCAAGCGGTCACCCATCCAAGTACTGGCTTCGTTCCAAGTTGCAAAGCTAAAAAAGCCTCCCGAATTTCACCTGAAATCCCAAGAACCTCAGCCCATCAGAAGCACAACTACCTCCCGGTACAAGCTGCTTCCCTGAGCGGTCACCCATCCAAGTACTGGTCCCGCTCGAGACTGCCTAACCAAGAACATCGCCAAGGCTATACACCGAGCGCACACGCCTCCCTGTCCCTTCTACAGCCAACCTAACCTAAAACATAAAAAAAAAGTCAACAAAATGGAACAAAGAAAATAAGAAACGAGATAAAATTAAATTTTACACAATATTTCATAAATTATGTATTTTCTATAATCGTACGTCGACTCCCACGGCATTTCCATCCCCCCTTTTTCTTCCATTTCCCCTCTTCGCCGCCCCGAACCCCTGCGAGGCCGTAGGGGTAGAATCATGGAAGCGAGTGTAGATGTTGTCTGGTGCAGTTCTAGAGGCGAGCACTCCGAAGTGTGGGAGGAAGGTGGAGGTTGCGTGGGTGTTTGTAGGTACATGGAATATACGTGGGCATATATTACCCGACATAAATGGCTCGGCAGTGAGTGGAAGAAGGGCGTAAAGTTTGTGGAAGCAAGCACTCCTCGGGGGTGTTTAAGGTCGTTTTGGGGTTGAAGCATCCCTCTGCGGAGTTCTAATAGGCAAAAGGGCTTCACCCGGCCAGTTAGAGATCGCGTTCCTGGTCAGTTGCGCCCTTCTGTGGCTCAGGATCGAGTGGGGCTCGTAGGAAGGTATTTCGAGGCAGGAGCGTAGCGTTGGCATGAAAGAATGATTCGCGATAGCGCTGCTGCTGGCTGGATCCCGCTGCAGCATTTCTCTGCTAGCTCGCACAGAGTGGGAAACACGCTGTTTTCTGAGCATCGGAAGAAATCGCGTGGTGTGGATTAAGGCACGAAGGCTCAGGCGCTGTGGCAAGCAGCGCGCATCGCAGTCGTCAAAAGCTCGAATCTTGTTTGGGCTAATTGAAGAAAAATTCTATTAGAAAGCCAAAAATTTAAGGCGCAGTCGATGCAACAATGGAGATTCTTTAAGGCGGGACTCCCTGGAAAAGGGCCCATTTTTCGGCATCCCGATTTCCAGCCAGTGTGGATTAACCTACTTAACCTCCAGCGTCGCAATTTCGGAGTTACGCCCTTCCGACTGTCCCACCTTCACGTACGCTTTTACAGGCATGTACCAGGCTCCGCGTAATCCTAAACGTTCTCACACACACGTCGGCTCGAAATCGTGTGCTCTTATGTGGAACAAGTACATGGGAAATGTCGACTCGGGGGACGAGAGGACGCACCATCAGCTTCAGCTATAGAAAGTCCCTTCCATTCACTCCATTTTCTACTCTCTCTCTCTCTCTCTCTCTCTCTCTCTCTCTCTCTCTCTCTCTCCAACTCTGTCGATAAGACAGGAAAATAGAGAGGGACGAGGAAAGAGAAAAATATTCCTTCTCTTTATTCACCTCTGACGTTTCCCAGAAAACAGAAAGCACGACGACACTGAACCAGACTAGACTAGAGAAAGACTTTTCTCTCTTTTCCTCCTTCCGCGTCCCCCGCCCCCACTGCGGACAACTTTTTCTAGTTCTTTCTTCTCTCCCTCGATCCGTAACCCACGAGAAGCAATCCCCTGAATCTGCTTTCTCTCTCTCTCTTTCTCCTAATATCAGGCCCCGACGCCGCCGTCTGCCAGAGTCGTAAAACAGAGACTCAGAAACGCTTTGATCTCGATATACCTCGCTCTCCTTTCTCTTTCTACCTCAACCGATTTTTTTTCTACTCATTTGCCATTTTTTGCCCACCCTCGGGCTTTTTTCTACGACGATTTATATGTGTGTTCCCGCACTGCCTACACGGACACATTCGCCCTTGTATTTATAGCGACACCTTCGTCCACATGCTTCGTACCTTTTTATTTTTCCGAGCACAACGCGCTATATGGAAAAACTTTACCATCGAGGTTAACTTCTTTGGCCTCTGCCTCGTGAGTCCCTGCTCCCTGGATACGTGCTTTTATTCCTAACGATGCTTATTGCACGTCGACCCTCTGTAATACCCAAATTGTTGACGAATTTTTAAGCTTCGACTGTGGCAAAATACGTTTCCTGGAGAGTTCAACTTCTTTTTCGATATCGAAAATCATCTTCGGTTTAAACTCATTTTCAGTTACGTCAAAACGAGATCGAGAAACCTCATTTTTGAGGGGGTTTCTGCTTTGGAAAGTCCAAAAAATCGAGTGCTTCTCGGAATGTTTTTAGGATGGACGGAGATGACTTGGCGCAGAGCGAACTTTTCTGTATGGTTTCAAAGATATTTCAAGAGTACAAAAACATTTTTTTCATCTAAGAAGTACTCATTTTTACTTGGTTTATGAGCCAAGTTTGATCGTCGAAGTTTCTCAGCTGTGTGTAACGTGGAGATCGTAATTATTGTGTGCATTAAAAATTCCAATTTTTCTTTGAATTTTCATATATTTTACTTCCATGTGTGAACGTATGGAATCCCCAAAAAATTGAAAAATTCTATATTTACAGGAGGTTGAAGTGATATTCTTCTTTGGAAGCGTTTTTTTTTCAAGCTCCCTAAAAATATAGAATTTCACAATTTTTTCGCGTTTTCATAGGTTCGTGGGGAAGGGAAATATATGAAAATGGAAAAAAATTTGGAATTTTTAATGCACACAATAATTACGATCTCCACGAAACTTCGACAATCAGACTTGGCTGATAAACCAAGTACAAATTAGTATTTCTCACCCGAAAAAACGTTTTTGTACTCGAAATATCCTTGAAACTATATGGAAAAGTTCGCTATGCTGAGTTATTTCCGTCTACCCAAAAACATTCCCGAAAACAGTCGTTTTTGTGACTTATTAAAGCAGGATCCCCTCCTTAAGGAAACGAATTCTTTGTTCCCGGGAATTTGTTGAAACGGATTTTCTAGAGAATTTATTTTCTAAAAATGATGAAAAAAATGAGAAAATAAATAAAGCTCGAAAAATCGAGTGTTTTTTATTCCGATTTGATCGAAATTAAAATTCTTTGAACGAGTGCGACGAATAATGAATTTCAGTACTGCAAGAATACTTCAGGTTTCTTCTCGTTTTTTTTTTTTTAATTATTTTTTTTAGAAAAACTAAATGAAAAGGCGGAAAGAGATTTGAATATCTGTTGAGAGGGCAGCGAGTTCCTTGGAGGAATTCTATAGATTTTTGGGCACTGAGTGTGTGCACTGTGACTTTGGGCAAAGCTCGGGATTAAGGGGGCTTTAGAGAGACAAAAGATGCAGAGATTTTGATGTCTTTTCTGTATACATAGCCACGTGGTAGATCGAAGGAGTAGGAACGAAATTGCACGAGGGTGAAATTGCACGAGTCGAAACGTATTTTCTCCCCGGCCGTATTTGTCGCATATTTTAAAACTCTTTTTATCTTTCATTTCTTTTTATTTATGAAAAATTTCTGGCATTCGCGAAAAATGCAAGTGACGAGTTTCCTCGCAGCGAGAACGAGCAACCAGAAAAACGGGCGCTCCAACGATAGTATTTGTCTTTGAAATTCAGTCAGAAAGTTTCAATCGAATTAAACAAAACGCCGGTTTAAATAGTCTCGCTGAGTTTGCAGTTTTATAATTGTAACACAAATTCAACTGGCCTTCTATTCGAGCAAAAGCGGGACGTTTCATCGGTAGTTTTAGTTGGAAAAAGCGAAGACACGTTCGTTCGTGAATATCATATTTCAGTGGAGCTGGTCCCGGAGTTTAAAAAATTGAATTTTTAATATTTTCATTTCAAATTGAAATTGAATTCATTTAAATGAAAATATGAATGATCAAATATAAATTTGAAAGAAAACAAAATAGCAAACGCATCGACGAAACGAAAGAGTTTGCTCGTTTTTTGGTTCGACGCCGATAGCAACCCCTTAAAGAGCGTCGATCGCAACGAAAAACGCGTTGCGGTGTGTGGTTCGAGAGCGCTTGCGCTTTGGCACGTTTACCGGCGCTTTTTCGTTCGTTGAACTGTTTCTGTTCTCCGCGTCCGCTCGTCATCTCACTTCGGCTTTGAATTTGTGCCCGTTCTTGATACATTGCGCGGCCGCCATGGCGGACGGAGCAACGGAAATTTCGAGCGGGACGGAGAGAGGGCGCCGGAAGAGGAGCGAGAGAGAGGGAAATGCGTTCGGCAATGTTCGTTAAGGAGTGGGGGCCGGATGCGCGCGCAGGTGTGCCGCGCAGCGTTGCGATCGCCGAGCAACGGTGGGGAGGAAGGCTGCTGAGCGGGAGTGGGGAGAAGAGAAGTAGAAAAATCGTATGAGAATTGAGGAGATCGACGCCGGAGGAGAAGGACGCTTCGGTGTGTTCATTCGAACGCGAGCCGGTGAACGGGTTAGACCGATAATCGTGAGGCATCAACGTGAGACTCACGTAAACCCAAAAATAAATATCGAGTCCGTTGAGGCATTTCCGGAGGCTCATTATTCCTGAAATCATCAGCGAAGTCTGCCCGAAGAGACGTAAAAACCGATCTTGGACGATTTTCACTCGAGCCGGGCCCGACCGATCGTTAGAAACAAGCAAAACAGAAACAGCGTCGCAATCAATTTTTCGGGGGCTTTTACGACCCGTTTGATTTCTGGGGAACGGGAAAAGGGGAGGGCGGCGGGAAGAGGGGGGGGGGGGAGGCCTAGCAAAGATCGAAAAGTTGACGAACCGCCATAACATCGTTGAAACACCTTAAGATCGTTTTAAACGAGCGCAAAATCACTCGTCCATCAGCAGCGAATTGTTAAGTAACTCGAGAACGGTTAAACCAACGCTCATGTCTCCGTCGGTGTTGTCCTCGTCGTTATTTTCAATGCGGAAACGATCGGAGTATCCGAAGAAAATTGGCGGGGTCATAAGAACGATGCGTCGCAATACGCTCGACGATATTTATTATCGAAGCGAGAATGGGGGCTGGATTTCGGAGACAACGTAAATCGGTGCGCGTGTTATTTTTGTTTTATTCTTTCTCCACAATTAGCACCAGGAGCTTAGGTGAACGTTCATTTTCTCGCATTTTTATACTGCCAATTATTTAAATGAAACAGAATGTTGTGAAAAACCGAGTAGCTTGGCCGATCGATATTTTCGAATTTCCAGGGATCCCCATCGGATAATTCGACTTTTCAAATTACCCTTAAATCATCATTTTTCTTTAATCCGGTCCATCGGAGACCTCTGCAACGAATAAAATACTTTCATTCCATCATTTCTCCTCTCGATTCAATTGTAAACATTTTCCCTCGCACTTTGCTGCTCCTCGGTTCCGAAGCTCGTCGTCACCCGCCCCCTCCCCCCGCCCCCTCCCGTCCCCACCGCCCCCGATTCACCCCCACCTCGTTCTTTCCTTTCCGTCTCTTACCCTCTTTCTCTGACTCACGGTGCGGGGTACGAGGTAGCGCGCGACTTATTGATCCTCCTACGTCCTCCTCCATGCTTATGATATTTTCTACACAGCGAGAGAAAAGGAAAGAAGACTTGGGAGGGAAATAGCACGAGGGGTTGGAAGAAAGTAACGGTGGAGGGGGATAAATAACCGGAGGGAATAGAGAAACATGCGAAAGGTCACGAAACGCTATGGAGATGTTTAGTTTATGAGAGAAAAAAAAACACAAAAAAGCAGGAATAGTGGCTATTTGTAGGCCTTCGATGATGAAATGTCCGATGTATCATCGAGCCCAGTAAATAAATATTTGAATTTATGTTAATAGAACGCAGACAATCACGAGATGGAATCGCCTCCGGGCCAGCAAAGCTCCCAGGTCGTCGCCGTGGCTCACGAGGATTCCAACTCGACAAAGGACCGAGATCCTGCCACCTCGTCCGAATCAAGAACGGCTGAAAGAAGTGTGCCAAACGCCGAAAATAATGGAACGGTGCGAAATGAAACTGACGTCGTTCAAGATGTGCCGGTTAAATTAAACCAGCCGGACTTGACTTATTTGGAAATAAGCTCCAGGCTCGGCCACGAAGGAGTCGACGACTCGGCAGCTACGTCCGAAAACCCCGTACCAGGAAGCTCCGAGGAAACGGCCGAACAAGCGAGTAACCCTGGGAAAACGAGTGGGAACGAGGAACAAACGAACTCATCGATGGACACCTTCGTCGGGAACAAAGTCCTTGATGACATCGAGAGCGTCATGTACGACGATAATTTGTTCAGTGATGAAGCCCTCGCAGCTTGCTTGAGCTCATCGACGCCGTCCAGGAAAAGACAACCTGGTGACTTCCTGCCTCCCAATGCCGAGATCAAGAGAATCGGGGTTGAGATATCTGAGGAACATGCGAAACAGCTTAAAAACGATGTGAGGAGATTGTCCCCCGTGCTGGTGAGCCTGCGAGAACGCACTCTCGGTGAAATATCGTTGAGCTCGGATTCCAGGCTCTTCGAAGGTGGAGAAGAGTCCAGGAAGCTGGAGACGGTTGGAGGAATCGCAGAACCAGCCGAGTCGGTTAATGACCCTGAGGAAGGTGTTCCGGCTTCCAGTGTCGATTCGATCCCTCCGGAAGTCGCACCTGGGGAAAGTTGCTCGAGCAGTGATTCTCCCAGTGCAGAAAGTGTTCCCTCATCTTCGTTTACGAATCAAGCGAGTCGTGGAAAAACAGTCGCTGCGGATGTGGCTGACTGCTGGACGGCAGACCCCCGGGTCGTCGACGAGCATCCACAAGGAGTTGGCGCAGCTCTGGAAAACCCGAGTTCTCCAGTTGCCAGGAGCGAGTTGCGCGGAGCTAGCACACCGAATCAAAGATCGAACGTCCAGCGAGAACTGCTGATCGTTCTGTCCCGGGTGGATCACGGGAGTCCGGAAACCGGTGGGCGAATCCGGATGCCCACGCTCCAGGAAACCGGCAGTCCGAGGAGCGCTGAAAGCGAAGCTGATTCGAGTACTCCAGGCAAGTCGGTCGAGGCGAGACTCCGGGAAACGCTGATTAGTGCAGTGAAGAGTGACGATGGTGAGCCAGCGACCGAGTTGGTTGCCGAGTCTCCGGTTGCCGGGGATCGGCAAGATATTCTGGATGAGAAGGAAGTGGACAAAGGTGCCGAGGAAACCGGTGGGGAAAAGAATGCAACGGGCAGCTCTGCGGCGACGATCCTCGTCGCCGGTGACTTTTGTCTGTCCCCCAAGTACCATGACAACGATCAGTTGAGACGTAAAAGTCCCAAAGTCGTGCTCGAACGGACCCTCGAAGACGGGACGTCGCCGAGGAGCGTCACCGGGAACGAGAAACTCGAGGACAGCGAAGAGAGCCTGCTACGAGCTAATCTTGATCGAGTCCGAAGGACCCTGGAGAGCAGTATGAACGGCGACGAGGACGAGGAGGAGGACGACGAGGACGATGCATCCTTGACTGATCCGCTGGCGATAAACGAGGAAAATGCTGGAGTTGCGCCATCCGATCGGGTCACCGGCGTTGCGGTCGACCTTCAAGAGTCACTGGACACTGAGACCGAGACCGAAACCGGTTCGGACAACTCCGAAATCGTCTCTATTGCTTCGCTCCAATCGCGCGATTGCCTCATCGAACCTACCAACGACGGATCAACCTGTCCGGAAACGGATTCCGTTGTGTCCGATGAAGCGCCGAGGGACATCATAACGAGGCTCGAGCCAGAACGGCCCGAGGCATTCACCGAGGATTCCGCTGAAAGCCTCGCACTCGCGACCGGTGCTAGGGATGAAGTTCGCTCGGACGGAAGTGACTCTGGATTGGGGAGCGAAATCCCGGGGGATCCTGGCACGGCTCCGGCGCCTGAAAGCGACTCTGAAACCTCTTTTCTCGACCGTATTCCGGACGACATACTCTCCGACAAGGACAAAGGTTTGTCCACTTTTCGCAATTCCTCACTTCCGAATTGATGTAGGGAAAAAAAAGAAAATGAGAAAAAAAATTCAGAAGCGTGCGAGCACAGTTCGAATGGATCTGCCTGCACGAAAGTGGCATGCAAATTTAATTCGCTCCTTTGTTCGCCTGGTCTATAGCGTTGATAAGACAGACGTAGCCGTGTTCTAGTATGGCCGCGTATCGATCCCCCAGGGTCGAGTATCGATTATAAAAAATGCCGCGAGACATTGAGGCCTGTAAGCGATGCTATTAGGGGCCACAGTCAGTTTGACGTACAGTCCAAGCGTTGTAACCGCGTCAACCGTGAACCTTTCAGGGCCCGATAAATTCTACTTCAGTTATTAGAAAAATACTTTCCTCATTCGTGGTCTTCTCGTGCTTTGTTGAGGTATTTGTGAATTCTGTCCGTAGCAGTCAATTCCCTGGAGGCTTTTGCGCCGGATCCTGGTACATCCGGGAGCCAACAGGAGCACCAGGAGATTCATCAACAGCCCCAATTACCACTGCCGAACTTTCCTAATCCGCCTAAAAGCAGCCTCAAAAGGAGGCTCACCGATTGCATGGAAGGAGAACCAAGCCCCAAGAGAATAAACGTTGACGAACCTGTCAGAAAGAAGCGTAACATTCAGTTCGATGCTGTCACCGTTTACTACTTTCCGAGAGCCCAAGGCTTCACGTGTGTGCCTTCTCAGGTGAGTTTTTCCTCCCTCGCTAATGTTCCAAACGAATTCCACCAGCGTGATTAAAGACCCGATGGACGATGGTCGAAAGAGCCAGTGACGAGTCCATTAAATCATCATCCGTCATTGCGCCCTAATTCATTCCTTCACATTTGCCCCGGTGCAAAGGACTCTGTAAACAGAGACTTCAATTTCTAATTCGCCCCTTGCTCGATTCCACTGCATTCGTTGGGGTGCAAAGGGACTCTGAGTGAATCTGAATAATCCAATAAGCCAACGTCCGTTAAAGCGATTAACCCGATACAGAGGTGACCAGAGTTCACGGATTCATCATCATTGCTCCTCCCTTCCGTAGGGTGGCAGTACACTGGGAATGAGTGCAACGCATACCCACGCAGAGAGGTTTTCCCTGACGGAGCATGCCGCCGAGCAGCGACGTCTTCATCGGGCGAGGCTAGCGCAGCTGCGATCAGAAAGGGCTGCCAATTGCGGCACCGAGGCGGCCTCCAGTTCGGAGGATCCGAGCGACGACACCGATGAGGAACCGAGCGACACGGAAGAACTGGACATTGACAGTTACTATTTCTTGCAACCAGTGCCAACGTGGCAGCGAAGGGCTCTGCTCAGAGCAGCTGGAGTCAGGAGGATAGACGCCGTCGAGAAGGACGATTGTCGTGACATCAGAGCCAGCCGGGAACACTGCGGATGTGGATGCAAAGGGTACTGCGATCCGGAAAGCTGCCCTTGCTCCAGGGCCAATGTCAAGTGCCAGGTAGGTCACCCTGATTCAGTGAACCGGTCCAAATCGACCACGACGTCCATCATCGCCTGGGAACACCATCGTAAACTAATGTCTTGATTCCTCCAGGTCGACCGCGCTGGTTTCCCCTGCGGCTGTTCCCGGGATGGTTGCGCCAACAGCTCGGGTAGGATCGAGTTCAACCCCGTTCGAGTCCGCACCCACTTCATCCACACCCTGATGCGTCTGCAGCTGGAGAAAAAGCAGCGGGAAGAGGAGCGCTCGGATCACGAGCTCCTGGTGAACCAGGTCGGCCGCGCCCCGATGAGAGAAGTTCCAGGCATGATGGGCACTCCTCTCGGCCAAATGGAGCATCCTAACATCATAACCGGCGATCCAGTCTCCTGCGTCAACGCCGGTGGCTTCACCACCCTCCACTACGACGGCCATGATCCAACCTCCAACTCCTGCCCTCCTGGGATCGTTCATCCCGTCAGGGAAGACAGTCTTGATCTCTACGCGATACGCGACGATTGCTATCCACCTGACGACGTCGACGGCGGGCCAAACGCCGACCGGAAGTTACACCCCGAGTTCGGACAAGCTTTCCAAACCTTTCCTGGCCAACAACCTGCTGTCAATTTTCCACAAGGTGCTTACCAGGACTACCAAGGATACCAGGGCCTCGCATCCACCTCCAGGTCGCAGTTTCAACCTCAGTTCCAAACTGTATCATCAGCTAACCCGACCTTCGGCCACTACAACTACCCCCCAGACCCAGGTGCTATTCAACCACCCTGCCAGACACACCCAGCCGTTTCGACTCATCATCCCTCCGTATACGACACCGGATTCCCTCAAGAGGAACCACCTGAAAGCCAACAGCACTACACCAATCTCAATTCCGTTCAACCAATCAATTCGGTCGTTCAACAAATGGGCAAATTAGAACCTTTCTCCGAACTCCTCGCCGGCAGATACTCGTACTACGGTGACCCAGGACCCCAACCCATTCCAGTCGGTTACCACACCAATCCTGCCACGAAAATCGAAGCTGACAAAAGCCAGATCCCTGTCCAACAGCCAGTTGACACTAGCGTGGATGATTGCGACGAGAATTTCGGTGAAATCATCAAGAAATCCATGGTCGAAACTGTCTCGGCTTGAAATTAAGGCGCAAAAGTACACACGGTGCAACACTTTTATTAAGGGCTTCCCAGCGAGGGTCGCGAATACCGTGGACTTGGCTTCTGCGACGAATTCCCAGTCGATCAGGACTGCTCGAGTTTTTTCAACGGAAACTCCCTTCTCTGCAATCGCTGAACTCCAACGTTCGACCGATCAGCGACCCATGACGTCTCGCTGTTCGCTGATTGGTCCAACTTCCATTGAGGATAACTCGCCAGGGAAGGCTCCTATGATAAAACGGCAAGAGACTTTTCGACTTGGAATTCAATCCTGAAGATAATTTTAAGGGTTGAACTCCCTAGCTGAGAATTCCTGTAGGATACGCAAACACAAAACACACAAAAATCTTTAAAGTGGAGGCAGAGGTACCTGATGATCGAGCCGATCGTAGGGTCTCTCGATATTTCAATTCGCGAATTAATATTAATTATTATCATTAACGGGACAAGTTGGAGGGCCGGGAAGGAAACGGTGACGTCCCGAGGATCAAGCTTGGGCATCGTTGAGATCAATGTAGCTAAACGAACGATCTACGGGGTAGAAAAGAACTTTTGTAAAGTTAAGATTCATCGGGAGACGAGCGTTATGAATTTTTAAACGAAAATCACTCTTCGTTGCAACTTTATTTGTCCATGTGCTCAGAAGTCTTGTCACTAAAATCTCATGCTCGCGGCTCCGGAGAATTGGCGCGTCCTCCAACTGCCTCGTCTACGTAGTGAAGAGTTACGGAAACGTTTGAGCGTAAACGGGGCTGCAGAGAGACCGTTGGATAATCGTTGATTTCACGCGAGACGATAAGTAGCGCAAATATTTTGTGCACTCGAGTAAAACGATTTTAAAAAAAGCGTAATAAAATAACACTGAATTACAAGAACCCGACGACGATTATGCGTATCGAAATATTGTTCATTCAACGAGGTTGTGACCAAGAAACAACAATGGGATCAGCTTAGAATGCAGTTTATAACTAACTAACTTTATTACTTGATAACACAACACACACACACACACACGCACACACAACACAACACACACACACACACACACACATACACACACACACACACACACACACACACACGCAAAACGAATAAATAATTAAACGAAAGGAAAATAATTCATTTTAAATAAGGATAAAACGTAGGTACGCAGTGCGCGAGTTTTTTAATAGAAGGAGGAGGGTCGTGGATTTTTATTGTCAATCAAAACGAGGCACGAAAAATTATGCATTTTTCCATTTACGTAAGAAGATTAATTCTTTGGGTTCTGCTAGTTAAAAAAATGTAGAATCACTGGAAAACAAAAGCAAAAACGAACACCTTGGACGTGTCAGTTCCCAGGCGAGAACAGTGTCCTGCTTTACCGAAGGCAATTTCGAACTTGGCGATGTTCCTCGCTTTTTTATTCCAATCGAGGATAAAATATCACGAAAACTTTCGTGTTTTTCTTCTCAACTAAGAAGCGTGATGCAATGAACAATCCATTGAAAATAAAAAGGAAGAAACCGCGATAAATATCACACGGCTGCGTGCCACGAACAATTGTATAAACATAAACATAAAAAAGAAAACATCGTTGAAGAAACGATGCTAAATTCGAAACGAAAGTTTAAAGAATCATTGGAAATAAGGAATGGAAAATTGATTAAAAAGTCTAAATACACTAGACACTTTGACGAGAGACAATTCAATTATTTACAATTAATTGCAGGGGAAGTGACACCTCCTTAAAAAAAAACAAAATTATATATATATATACATATATATATAAGCCCAAATGTATGTAAGTAATTTTTAGAGTCTTTGAGTAAAAAAAGGAAAAGCAGCAAGGCATAAAATAGTTGATAGCGTTTTATTAAATGTTGTGAAAAAGTCTTTTTTGTCTACAGAATATTGTGTTTGTCATTCGACGTAACGAATCCTCATCCCATTAAGAATTTTCGATAATTTTTTTCTCAACTCGATGTTCCATCCCTTTTTGCTCGATCCGGCAACCCGTAATAACGACTGCAGAAACGTGATTTTTTTTTCTCCCCAATTGCAACCGTGAGTCACTCCAATTAAGTCGAAATTCATTGAACGATCAATCTGTGCTGCAGTTACGAGTGAAAAGAAAAATCCAATCGTGCGTCATGGTCGTTCGACGGTTCCCAGTATTCGCTTATTCCTACGAAAGTGATTTTTATTTCCCCATAAAATTATTTTAAAAATCTTGCTCCTCGATTCACCTTTTCATAAATCCTTGAACGAACATTCTACTGCAAAAGTTTCCATCTACTTTCAAACTTCAGTGATAAAACATTGGTAAAAAGTGAAAAAATTTTGAAAAATATAAAATCTTTGTATTTCACACTAAATCGAAATCAGCTGATGTTCTATCGTTACAATACTCTCGTACTATCCGAGCTGGCGTTTGTTTCGTCATGATACCAGGTCAGAGATGGCAGCAGGTGTGCGATCCGTTGAAACTAACAGCCTGGCTGAAAAAAAAAAAAAAAAACAAAACAAAAATAAAACATTGAGACATACGAGAGCATAATCCTTTTTCTCCCACTGAAATTTGACGAGCTCCCTCATTTTCTCGACTGGTGAGGTGTGTCACACTTGCATTGGTATTTTATAGGAGCGGGTAGCCAAATCAATCGTTCTCTCTCTCTCTTTCTCCTTTTCCTTTTCTTCTATTTTTTCTCTCTTTTTTGCTGCTTTCCTACCGCTCGTTTTTTTTCTCTCGTTCCCTCTCATTTTCTTTCATTCTTCTCCGTCCCTCTTCGTCTCTTTGTTTCTTTCGTCTCGCTCTTTCTCTCTCGCGCTTTGCCCCAGTCACTCAATCCTCTCTCTCTCTCTCTCTCTCGTTCCCTCTCTTCCTCTCTCTTCCTCTAATTCTCATAGTAGTGGGGCGAAAATAAGGAAGGGAATGGCGTCGGTAAGGCAAACCGAGCAAGGCAGAAAGAGAGAGAGAGAGAGCTCGACGAGTAGCAAGCCAGCAATCGTGCCAGGCCCAAGCCGAATGCCGATGAAACCGATGGAAGTTTGTGCCTGTACGTGAGTTCGAACGGGAGGCTGCCTCGATCGCGGAAGGCTCTCAAATCGCTCGGGCAAACACAAATAACGTGATTTTTAAACCTCACTCTTGAAATAAGATCAGAAAAGGGGAAAATTTACAAAAACCATGAGATCGCGGATGAAATTTTTTCTAAGGAATAACAAAAGTAAGAAAAAACATTGAAATTGGTATTTAAAAATGGTATAGAAGAAAAAAATTGTGGGAAAATACAGGAAATCACAGTCCCCTTGATTACTAATGAATTTTCCATTGTGCTCGAGGATTAAAAGTGCTACAGAATCAAAATTGGTGTTCCTCAAGGTGCCTCTGACGTCCCGAGTGTCTTGTGCCGTTGTTTTTTCATCTTTCATTTTGTTGCCGTTTATTTTTTGCTACGAAAGTGTTAAAGTGAACGAAGCAAGAATTTTTGTATTTTCGTGAAGATAAAATAACGGAAAAGTCGTCGTGAAACGCTGAATAGCTGTGGAAGCAACAGATGACAGGTGTTACGGTACCGATGCCCTCTTCACCGTGCTCCAACAACTTCGCACACGAGCGACCTCCCGCTGAATCTTTCGAAATTTTCAAACGCTCGGAAAAATCCTGCCCCCCTGCGGAAAATTTTTTTCTCTCCTTCTCCTCCCGAGAAATGTGACTTTTCCACAAGTTTTTCACTCTTTTTCTTGGTTTTTTCTTCTATTTTTTTTCTCACTCGACTTTTCCGGATTGAAGAAAGAAGCTTTGCCATGATGTGTGACGAGAGCAGCGAATGGATTCGTGAGAGCGGGCTATGAGCGCTGAAAATGGAGACGACTCCTTGGTAAGTTTGTTTTCTTTCACAAATTTATTTCAACATATCGAGGAAATGGATCTTTTGAAATTTCATCGATTTTCACTCTTCATTTCGAGACTTCAACTGCTCTGTCTCTCACTCGAGACGTTCAACAATGATTTCGAGGACTGCAAATCGTTCGGGGGCTCCTCAATATTCTTAGTTCGATTTTTCGAAAGGGGAATTTATTCGGGAACGATTCTCGCCTCCGTTTTGAAGTTCGCAATTATTTTTCAGGGTCACGAAAGCTCTTGTTGGTACTTTGATTTTATTTGAATTAATTTGAATGCAATTAAATAAAATCGTATATTTTAATAAATTTTTACAAATTGAAATAAACTCATTTTTAGAGAGGACATTTAACAGTCGAATTATTCGACTCGATATTGTGATCCAAAAGAATTTTCGACTCTGTTTCAGTGCTAGAATAATTTTTCCACCATTCTTGAGACTCGAGTTCTCTTCGTCGAACTTCCTCGATTGTAAATAACGTCAGAGCCGATTTTGGGGCTCGCACCAGCCTTAAAAATCTTCCCGGCGTCGAAAAATACTGTACGAAAGTATAAAAACACGGAGAAAACAAAATCCGTGATATTGCAATCCGGCAGGGAAAAAAATTTTGCGTAACGTTTACGAGAGCGCCGAACACTTCCATTCAATCAAACTCCAAACAGACTCGTTCGCCTCTCTCTCTCTTTCTCCTGGTCTCTTACGATACTTGTGTTATTTATTTTGGCTCGTACCAGCAGACACCGTTTGTAAGCCTGAGGAAAAAAGAAGCACGTACAAAGTCGAGGCTGGCTGCCTCTCTATTTTTCAAAATCGGTTGAATAACGTTGATTTACAGTGGCACGCGTGCTGGTTAATTATTCCAGTTAAATTTTCATTCATGGACGTGATTCATGTGAGAATAAATTGGAGTGACAGAGCCGTATTTTCGTGGGTGAAAATTAACTGAAAATAATGCACTGAATTCCTGGCGATTCATCGAATTATTTCTTGCTCACAACCATGAAAGTGAGTAAGTAAATTCATCGACTTTTCTCATTCCCATCGAGCTGAATTGACTTCTGAATAAATTTCGTAACGTATTCGGTCCACTGAGCAGGTTCAGGTCTGTGAGACCCCGAGTGGTGATCGAGTAGGGAAGCTGAAGAAATCGTCCACTTTTCGTTGTGAAGAATTCACTCTTCACTCTCTCATTTCGACGAAAAAACTTGATCGCAAATACTGAATAAACGTGCCCAAATTTTTCCAAACTTCGATCTACTGAGAGCAATTTTTCGATCCACGATTCAAAAATTCCTACGAAAAAAAATCGATTTTTTAAATGATGAAAGACTTTAGTAACAATGAGTCAAAAAACCGAGATTAAATCCTGAGAAAATGAATGAACCATTCGTATTATGACGCGATTATTAAAAACGTAACGTGCACGTTAATTAAGCAGATAAAAAATGATCGAATTATCCCGCCAGTGGATTTCTAGTTCATTTTTATTCGTTCGTAATGCACACGCTCAAATATTATATAAAAATGATATAAATACTCTGGAGCTGCGAGCAGTTTTGCGGACCATGCCTCTCGCCCCCCCCCCCCCCCCCCCCCCATAAATTTTTTTCTCCTTCTCTCCCGCGGTCAGCCGGCTTCCTCTCCCAGTGTGGCGTACTTTCTCACACGTGACGACTTCCGTGGGCAATGCCGTGACCACACGCGTGTAAACTAACTTGTGCGTACCTCAGGATAGCCAGAAACGTAAAAAAAAAAATAAAAAAAAAAAAAACAATCCGAGCAAGGAACGAAGGCAGGGGCCGGTGACAAGGGAGGATGAACGCATAACCCAAAGGAAATAATTCCAGAGTGTCGAGTTGCAGAAAGTCCTGATGAGAATTCCCACGCACAATTTTTTTACTCGACATTCCATAATTACTAGGATCGTAATTACAAAATTGATGTGATCAATGAATGAGAGAGGTGTCACAGCTGACAGGAGACCTTAAAGTAAAGGATTATCGAAATTCTGTTGTCGATGTTAAAAACAAAAATTTTTTTTGAATATTTGATAATCTTACATTTTTAACATTTAATTATCAAATATTTTGAATATAATAGGAATTATACAACAATGAATATTCATTGGAAACTTGACTTTCATATTTATATTGATTTTTAATTGTTGATTTTTGATGTCATAGCCAACCAATGGATGCATGTAAATTTGGACTGTTTTTGTCTCCTCAATACTCGCATTTTAATATTTTGTGACGAAACGACGTACCTCGTTTACGAATCCATTGATTTTTAGATAATTTTTTCACTTTTACATGCAAAAACAATTATTTTATTTCATTTTTTTCATTATTACAAAATTTCGAGTGAGTCTCATATTTCTTTGGTCACAACTTCGATTGTATTTTGGTACTGTTTTTTCTTTATAATATAAATAGCAATGATGGTTATGATTCGTCACAAGTGCAGAGAAAAATGAATCTCGAATACAATATTCTAGTCTCGAAAGCCTTAAGAATCACGGTATTGTTGGACCGAGAAGGGTGAACTCGGCACGCGAAAGCAACGGTCACGATGTCGATGCGTGATTTTGAACAATGCATTCTGCATCGAAAAACTCGTATCTCACTTCGTGCCACCATTATTTCGATTTTTTCGAAAATGAAAAAACCAGTCAAAAGCTTGTTGAATAAACAATTTATTTACGAATTTATAAACAATTGTAACACAATTAAATTGAGTGTTGAGTGAATGAACCAATTTTATTCATTCATTTAATAATTTATTAGTTTATTAAACAAATGAATAAGTGAAATTAATTGTTTTTCAAATGAAAATTGCGATGGGATTTATCGCCATGTAATTAATTAATACATCCTCACTCACTTCTAACATAAAATATAAAATAAAAAAAAAGTACAACAATTTCAAAAGTAAAACGTGTCATATGAACAGTTTATTTATCGACTTATAAATCTTTCATTTAAATTTATAGGTCCCCATTCATAGCTACTATCAAATAGAAATAAAATAAATTTAAAGTGATTTAGAGCATTGAGATGTAAAAACTTGGTTTGGTTCCACAATTTATTCGTGTTTTGAAAAATGGTTAATTCACCGATGCTAAAAAGGAAAAAAAACGTGTGAAACGAAAATGCAGTTAGAAATAAAAAAAATCGTTCAGATCATCGTATACAGTTGATCTGAATGAAAAAAAAAATAAAAAATAAAAAAAATTAACAATATTGAGAGAGCTGAGAGGAAGTGGATAGGCGTATCTGGTGGACAACGCTTATGGGAATGCAAAGTAATACGTGTCAAGTCCAACGAGGCGCGTCGTGGAATGCAGAAAGGTGTGAGGAAGCAGTCCACGAAAATACCATTTCGTATTTCTCTATATTCATGATTGTAAAACTTAGCAGCAACTTGATTCACGTCATTACAAATATCACCGTTATAACGTTAACTCTAGAAATTACGACCTTGCTTGATTTATCTTGAGGCGGATCATAAACGGGATTTAGGAGGTTGAATATAATTTTTTTACGAGCAAAAGCATAAAACTTCTTCATACGAGGAATTTGGATCAATATTAAGAGCCCTGGACTCAATTTTTTACTGCATACACGATAATTCAAGCAGAACGGAGCCCATGCGGTTTTAAACGTCTCTCAACATCTTAATTCAGATGCAAGACCTTAAAACTATGAAGAAAACGTAAAGAAATTGTAGAGTGAGTTCATTACCGAGTAAATATAACCGGGAACTGGTCTGAGAAGTCGAGAAACTTTCGTAGTTCTCCAGACGTCCGCTAGGTGGCCTCTGGCCGAAGCTTTCTCGTCCGCGATACGTAGGACTCGAAAGTATATAAATCTTCCTATTTCTCTACCTAAACAAGGTACAAACAAAGCGTGAAAAATTATAAGGTGAGTCTGCCTGGCAGCTGGTTTGAAATGTCGAGAGAGTTTTTGTAGTTCTCCAGATGTCCGCTAGGTGGCCGCTGACCGAAGCTTTCTCGTCGACGGAGCGTAAGACCCAAAAGTATATGAAGCTCCTTATCTCTCTTGCTAAACTAACCAGTTTTTCTATTTGCTGTTACGAAATGGAAAGCAAAGTATGCTCCTGAAATAGTGACTGGATCTCGAAACTCAACGATCTCTCGATCTCGAAGTTTTAATGAGATTTCAAACCAGCCGCTTTCCATTTTGTGTATTGTCTCGGGGAAGTATTTTGTGCACAGTCACTCCCAATGGATTTCCGTACAGTCTTACCATTAATGTCTTCCTTGCACTTTTACCTTTCACTATTATTCTCCCGTCATCGAAACTTATTAATTCTTTTCTCGAATGTAGACTTGTAGACCCAAGCCACGCTCCGTCCAATTGCAAATGAGAGAAATCCAACGATCCATGCTGCTGGGAAGCTTGATGAGAACCGGTGGGCGAATTTTGGAGTTTTCCTTAAGGAGTTTCGGTACAGAAGTCAAAATATTAAGAAATTGATCAAATTTGGTGATAATGTTCTTCAACATCAAGTGCGAAAACTCAAATTTTTTCAAAATTTTCTTCTACTTAGTTATCGAGTAATTACACATTAAAGCAGATTTCTTCTCATGCCCGGAATGTATACCTATATATATGGAAACGCTATGCTTATACACGTAAACTTTAGTGATCAATTACTCGATAACTGTGTAGAAGAAAAATCTTAAAAAATGTGTGTCGTCAAATTTGGCACTAAAGAATATGTTCACCAAATTTTATAAAATTCTGAACTTTTTGAATTTTTTAATTTTTTTAGCATGGATTAGCATGGCAACATTGTATCGCCTGTACCGAAACTCCTTAATTGGTTCGAGCCTCTCAGAATGCTACGTGGATTTTTGGACTCACCCACGTCAATAGACACATTTATAAACTCAAACGCACCTAAATGCGCTGCTTTAAGGCTGTTGCAAGATGAGAGTGCTCCGTGGAAGGAAATAAAAGAAAAATTGTACTTTGGCTAGCAAATGTTTAGCTATTCGACCCTCGTCGCTACTGACTATCTCTCTCGACCTTTTATCCGTTTTTTTCTTTCTCCTTTCGTCTCACAGTTTCGAATATTTATCACACGCATAAAGAAACGCGGTGCGTTTCTCCGAATTCTTATGCCCTCGTTGACCTCGAACAAGGCCACTGTCAATGACGACACGTATATCAAAGTTTCGGCGAAAACATACTCATTTTCGTGCGTAAGAATGCTAATCCGGACTTTGTCAGGGACGTCGGGGGCAATCCGGGTCAAACGAAGTTCCAGCTTCGTCGATGCTGTTTTCGTTGTTTGTTTTGTTCCTAAACTACTTGACGAAGTCCTGGCTACCGGTGGCCTTGGGATTGTTGTCCTTTGCCAAGCTTTTCATGTGTTTTGAGAAGATTATTTTTCAGTCCAGAAGTCATCGAGTCTTGCAAACGCCTTGACATTGACGCAGTGAACAGAGCAAGCAGAAATTCACTGTTTCGCTATGACGCTGGATGGAAAGTGGATTTTTTTATATTCGTGTAAAAATAAGGTCGTCAAATCGTTCACTATTCGACGGATCCTATTTTTGATGAAATTTTGGCTGGAATAAGCTCCAGTTCGAGTCGACAAACCAAACGTTGACAAGAAACGTAAGGTTTTGGTAATATTTTAATAAATTTCGTGTATTTTGGAAGAAATATCGGTGAAAAAGGTTACGCTCGTCGATCGCAACGCTGTTTCAGAAACATTAAAAAAGAATCGTTGAAATTTTCTTCAAACGATGATGCGAACGCTCTGAGCCGCCATTATCCTACGCGAATACCGTCGCGATTTTATTCTTGCCGGAAATGAGGACACAAAATGGAATAAATCAAAGATGGATGAAGGAGTTCGAGGCGGTATTAGAAGCGAGGGAAAGGAACGCCTCGTTCGCTATTCAGAACAGGAAATATTTCGTTTGTTTCTCACGTTTTCGAGAAGAAATCTACCAGAAAATTCATTTCTTCTGGCCTCTCTCCCACCCTGCTCGTTCGCTCTTTTTTCTCTAAATGTGTGTACATCAGTTACGTCGCTGTATATTCCACTCAATCAACCGTGGGAAGTCACATGATTGAGCAAGGCATGCGAACAAAGTGTAACAACGAAGAAAAATGTTTTAGCTCCACGCTGAAATATTTCAATCGAGCTTTCTTCTCCTCCGAAATCTCCGCACGTTCAACTATTTTTTAAAATTGATTGTAAAGCAAAGCAATCGTATTTTCAATATTTTCAATTTTATTCGTTTTCGTTCGTTCAATTGTCAATGCAATTTTTTTTTTTTCCACGCCTGCTCCATTGACTGCAACCACAAAATCAAAATATTGTCACTATGAGTAAAGTCTTACACCAAAAAGAAAGAAAACAACTGGAAAAAATGAAAATTTTTTCAATTCTCGAGCAACAAATTCATATTTTAAGATTCCTTTTGACAAAAAACTCCAAAAAAATTCGTATACTTAAAAAACAGAAGAAAAATTTTAAACATTTGTTTATTAATTTGAAAATCATCACAATTACGAATTCAGGATCACAAACAATGAAAAACTAAAAAAAAAAAAAAAAAAAAAATAGTGGAGAAAATTTTTATAATTGACATAATAGTAAAATAATAAAGTTGATAATAAATTATGGATTAATCCAATTCGGTGGAAATATGGAGGGGTTTTAACTCGACGTCTCGTCAATTCCAAGATTAGCTTAGTGGAACGACCTTCGAGAAAAGCTCGTGGCATTAGAGGCTCTTAAGGCACTTGGCAAATGAATATTTTTTTTTCTCTCCACGTCTATGTCGTAGATTCTCCTTGCGTTTGCCCAGTCACCGCGTTTTTCATTATCTCTCGCCCGGACGTAGGCGATTTCTTCTCGCAATCTCGCAATTTCTTGCAGAGCAAAAGATCTTGGTTTCCATTATTATTATTATTGTTGTTGTTGTTTCGTTGTTTCTTCTTCCTTCACGTCGCGTAATAACGACTAAGCGAAAGTCCGCATTGCTCGCCTCGTGACGACTCTTTCGAGACTATTTTCTCACCTCTAGTCTAGTAAACGCCAACAGGAAGAGGGGAAGCTCTCGTTCTCTAGTAATAATAATCTTTCTGCACAATTTCCGAGCTCAATTTGTCCAACTTTTTCATTTTTCAAGGCATTTTTCCTGGAATCGGTTCTCGAGTTTTTCCTCCTTTTCAACATTTAAAAATGCTTTAAACGAAACGAATAATTTTCGAGAAAAAAAATATCAGAATATTTCATTGAATTTCACTGCGCTTCAAACTTTTTTAAATCAATCGAAAAAATCATTCTTAAAAAAACTCCCTCGCTCCTGGAATTGATTACGGAATTTTTTCAACATACGTTTTCGAAAGCCTCCTAGAAAGAAAACTCGAAAATTCGTTGTCAATAAATTGCAAGAAAATTTGTTTTTCCGACAAGTTTTTTTGTCCACAGTTCTTTGAAAAACGACAATTTTAATGCAAATCTTTTGACAATATTTCTTCACTCGAATGAATCATGAGTAAATTGATGTGTAATGTGACAGTGGGGTCTTTTTCGATGATGAAAAAACCTGTCTGTCGAACACTTGTGACAATATTCGAGGGAGCGAGGCTTTTTCCATTTTTTTTTTTTTATTTTTTTTTTTATTCATATTCCTTCGATCTTCCATTATCGTTTTGCTTCAGTATGAACGTATCTTCACGTTGTAATTTAACTTGCTCGATTTCGTGGCCAAGCTTACGAATGAGCGAGCTCGTAACACCCGAGCGATTAGAATCGCGAGGCGTATTAAAAGTCGCGTGGGGAAACACTGAGTCCTCGCGCTCCATGAGTCACACTCAACGTAAACTCGACTCCCACACTTTAATTCACACAACTAACTCGGCGCACTTTTCTTCAAGGTTTTCTTCGCCCTAAGGTCGACCGATGAGTTATTATAGAAAATAATTTATCAATTTTTATAAAATAAAAATTTCGTAGCTCAACATTTTCTAATTTTTCACATTTTTTTCTCGCTTTTTCCATCATTTTTTTCCTCGTCTTTCATTTCTTCAATTCTCGTTTTTCCTCGTTTTTGTGTTGGTTTATTTATTTGGTTTTTGGTCTTTGAAAAATTTGAAAAGTTTTGATTTTTGATGAGTTCATATTTTTTTGAATATTCCAATTCTCAGGTTTCTGCTTTATCGTTGGATTTCCGTTCGATCCAAGTACTCACATAATCTGTCGTTAAATCGTACTGGATTCATTTACATGAGTAAAAATATTCCAAATATGTCAAAATCCACTTTTCCGTGAATTTTTTTCAGTGGAAAAGTACTTTCACTTTGGATTGCTGCTGCTGTTTTTTTTCTTCCTCTTTTTCGTCGGCTCGAAGATAATTGCTTTTACGATCTACAGGATGAGGAAAAAAAGGTGGGAACCGGAATTTTCTTTTGAATATTTATTAAGTCTTTATTCCCCACTGCAACACAATATTTACACATTCATTTGACCAATTCGTTGAGACTCGTTTATTTCTGTGCTTTTCGAATCTTGGAATAAAACTCGTTTTCTAATATTTTTTTCGTTCCCCAAAATTTGAGTACTTTTGACGATTTTCATAATTTATGAATATTTATTGTTTTGAGATATTTTGAGACACTCGAAAACGTTTTCGTTTCGACAATTTTGAATTTAAATTTTTTATTTTTTATTCAATGCAACTTATCGTTAAAATTTTTTTCTGTAGTGTCGAATTGCGTGATGCCAATTTTGGGATAGTCGGAATCTCGGAGACGCGAAACAATGATTTTGGTTTGAGAACCACTTAAGGTTAATACTCTGTCGAGGGCAAGCGCCAGGTCGAAAGGAGCGATGAAAATTTCGGAGCTCGTCTGACACGACACGGCCGCATCTACTTACCGTTGCTTTTTTCGTCTCCTTCTTCCTTTTTCCCTTCCATCTCCTTTTCCCCTTCTCTCCTCTCATTTCTGGTGCGATGATCTCTGCACGTCGACAGTTTTACGATGAAAGTGGAGAAAGCTTTTTACACGACACTCAGTCCGACGAGGATCCAATGAAAACAGCGTTTTCACGTCGCGTGCCACTCGCTTCTTCCTTCAATAAACATTTCGAATTTACTGCCAATTTCATAACCCAATAATTCCAATTTTTATTTCTTTATCATCGTCCATTTTATTTATCGGTCTACTCAGTTTTCCGTTATTTATTAATTACTAACCCAATTTTTGTATTTTTCGAAATTTTTTTTATTCGTTGTTTCGATTTCGACTTCTAAATACTGATAAATAATTTATCATTTGAATTTAGGAATTTCGAAAGTTCGAGCCCTTGGAAATTGAGAAAAAGAAAATATTTTCAAAAAAATCATTCGTATTTTTGGATAAAGATAAATGATAGATTTGAAAAAATTTCTAATACTAAAAATATCTAAAATTGAAAAAAAATCTTTTCATCTGAAAAATATAAAAAAATTTTCGAAATTAGCTCATGCATTTCTAATTTACTGTTTACAACTATTTTGATACTTTAACCGGAGTAAAATTTGTTTGAAATTTCATTCAAAAGATTAATCACAAGAGTAAAAATAAAATGAAAAAAAAAAAGAGTTGGTAATTCGAGCAGAAATGTGAATGGATGAGTAAGCGAAGCGTCGATAAAATGAGAAAGTCTGGATTTCAAAACTGAAGTAGCTTTCCGGCAGGTCGACTACGGAAACAAAAAAAAGTCGGTCGTAGGCCAGGATCTCGGTTGCGAAGGTTCTGTAGAATTTTCTCCAATAAAGCGAGTAAAAGCGAGAAAAAATGAGAGCACGAGGAAGCCAGGCAAATATGCTGTCTCTCGTGGCTATGTCGTGGTTGCGCATCCTCGTGAGGTCAACGTACGAGAAAGTATTGACTATTTTTTTTACCGAGTCAGTATCGAAAGAAATACGTAAAAAAAAAAAAAAAAAAAAAAAAAAATCGAGTGGTCGTTAAGCTCGTTCTGGTTTTCCCAAACTTCTTAAAATCCTCGATCATCGAATTACAATAATTTGTTGATTATTCCTGTGGCGGATAAAAATTCCCCAAAAGCAGTCGATTCATTGACGTTTCCATCACTTTTCGTCCCCCCCAATACACTCTCGATTGAAATATTTTGAACGACGATAAATCCTCAAAGTACAGACACGATCGTTTGCCTCTGATAAGCTCGCAGTTGCTGTTGGCTTTGCCCAATTTGGTAACCAAACGAGGGATTATCACTCAATTACGTTCATTTGCAATTTAAGTAAATTACAGTGAAATAATAAAACGTCGTTCGGTTTGAAAACGATGGAGGGGACAAAAATCATGGTAAATATGAAAATGAATAAAAATTTGAGAAATTACTGCGAGAAATGGAGCCTCAGGAATAATTAATTCTTCCTTGAAAATCATGAATTGTTTTATTTCAATAATAGTCACAAAAAACTTTTTGTTTTTCATTTTTCAACGACATATTCGTCCAGTTTTTACCACCCCGATTTTACCGAATTTCGTCACACTTCGTATTTCGAGCAATTGACAAATTTTCTTTTTTTTACTTTCCAAAAAATATTATTTTTCAAATCAACGAGTAGACGCTCGGAACCGGGCAATTTCCCGGGTCGATGACGTAGCGCACATGTGCGATAGATGTGACGTATGATTCGCAGCACTACGACGTCACAGGGTGGCGCTGACGTCGCGATAAATACGTCGCTGCGACGTGCTGCGATAGCAGCCACGATCGTTTCACTCGCTCCTTCCACCAATGTGTGTACGTGCACGTGTACTCGTCGACGTGTTTTTACAGTTTTTTTTATTTTTCTCCTTTTTCATGCATCCCGATGCGTACTCCTTGCGAAATGGCCTGCTTCCTCCTGCTGACTCCACGATTTTCAATCCAAAACAGAATGGGAAACGAAACATTCGTTTTTTTACACACTCACTGAACTGGTATTCTTCTCCTTTTTTTTCTCAACCTGCCAGTAATCGTTTTCACACCTGATCCGATGCAATCTTACGACAGTCGAGACAGAATTTTTCCCATATTTTTCTATGCACATTTTTCGTTTATTTTCATTCCTCCATTCATTGTTTTTTCAATATTTAATACTTTTTTTATTTAATCCTGATTTTAATTAATTTTTTCGAATTTATTCCTACTTTGAGTTGTAACCCATGTTAAACGGATTTTTTACCTTATTTTTCTTACTCGTTGATATTCGCGATTTATCGACAATTTTTATTAATTATTAATTCCTGTTAATTATTATTTTATCAATTTATTAATTTATTTTAGTTGATTTTAGTTGACTTCGATACATTTCTCACTAATTTCGACTTGGATCATCTACAAAATCCTGGTGATGGGAGAAATTAAAAAAACATTTATTCAAAAAAATCTGTTTCATTAGAATTTTTTAAAATTTATTTTAAAAAGCTTGTCAACGGGCCCCGTTTGTAACGGTGGAAAATCGGGGGCTCAGCGTTCCGATGATTTTTTATTACGATGCTTTTGCGCCAACTTTTTCCTTATCTTCCTGTTGCCATGAAGACTTTTCCCTGCGTGGTTCTTTCGCTTCTCTGCCCTGCTCGTTAAATCCGTCGCTCTTCAGACGTGTGCACGAGCAGAAACGAATGTTTGCAGACGTTTTTGTTTGTTCACGAGTGTACCAGGGGTCCCCTCGTTCACGCCCCTTTGAAAAACCACCCCTGACAGATTTCTCTGTTAATCCGACCACCCCCGCCCCTCTTTGGGGTTCTTTCTCGTACCGATTCCAACCGAGGGTCGTTTCCTGTACGATGAGTCAGTTCGTCTGAGTACCGTGCTCTGTCACGATGCATGTGCAACGATTCTTTTTCTGTTAATTAAAACTCAGAAAAATTATTCACTCAAAAATGATTAAAAAATGAACAAAGCCTCGAAGTTAATTATTTTCTGGAATAAATCTTATTCACAGTTCTGAAAAACTCGACTTGTTCAAAAACTGTGGACTACAACGTTCAAGATACTCGGATTTTCGATAGTTGAAAAAAATATTCCAAAATAAAGTAAAACTAAAAAAAAAAAAAAACAAATTAGAGAATTTTTCTTATTAAAAAATACAAAATTAAGAGAAATTGAAAAAAAAATAATTGACGATTTCGGATAAATGGGATAAATGAAATTTTTTAAAAATGTTTATAATCGCAATAATCAAAGTTTTCATTTAGCCATTTGAAATGAAAAAATTCACCAAAATGCAGCAACAACAAGAATGCTTTCGAGAAAAGTTCGATAAAGAAAAAACCTCCAACATCCTCAGTCGGTAAGATCGCAGGCTACGAATCGATGACATAATTCAAGAACAGGAAAAAAAGGGAACTGAGAAAACATTGGTAAAAAATCGTCGCCCTCGACTTATTATTGAATCGTTGAATTGAAAAAAATTCATTTACAAATTTTGTATTCGCAAACGAGCCGGAGGTCGCTTGTGTAACTCACAGAGGCGTACATAAGCGCGGGGCTCCTCGGTGCAATTTGTACTCGCGCGCACTCGCGAGTGAGAAAGAAAACGAGAGCGAGAGAGATTTGCCGGTATGGAGGGACAGTAGTTACGTTCAGTATCGTATCAGACGTCGAACGGTCGACAACGCGATTATTTCGAGTTCGTCTCCAAAGCCACGAGTTCAATTCAAAACAATAAAGAGTTATCAAGACTCGAGGGACAAATGGAGAAAGAATAATCGTGTACTTCGAGTGGTGAAAAAAAGACGAAAACACACTCGAGATTAAATCTTCGATTGTGAGTGATCATCGGATCGTTAACGCCCGATTGTGATTGGTCACGAGATCGTCGAGTTAACTATCAGTGAGGAAAAACATTGGCATTTCGACGAAATTTCAAATCAAGCGGGACTAAACATTTTTTCATATTTTATTATTCAACTGCAAGAAATTTTGTTGGTTGTAAATGTCGGAATTCGGAATTTGGAGTTACTTTTTCTGGTGAATTTTCGAAGGTTTTTTCACACGTGAATCGGGGAAACGAAAAATGATTTTTTAAAATAAATCGACGCGATGCCGTGAGCCGGAAACGAGTAATCAGAATCTGGAATAACTGGAATTTTAAAAAATTGTTGAAATCCAGAAATTCGAGTTGCTCGAACTCCAATTTTAATGGCTTCGTAAAATTTGACTCAAACCTAAAAAAATGTTATGAAACAAAATTTAAAATCGTTTTGGAAAATTCCATTTCCATGAAAATCGCACATTCTTCGTTCGCATCGCCTCGGGACTTGGCCCAAAATAAACAAAAACATATTTATACGTCTCCAGGGGATCGGGGAGGGGCGGAAGGGCCGAGGGGTTGCTTTGGCATTGGTGTAGGTCTCGAGCCGCGTGCTGCCTCCTCGTCAGTCAGTTTCTCGACCGCGGGCACCAGAGTTCAACCCAAACGCGTTGGCGAATAGTTTTTTTTTCATTTATTTTCACCTTCTCCCAAGTCGTCGAACATTTCCAGGCCCCAAATATTCCAATTATTTAGCATCCGAAAACGGTTTATTATGAAACAACCCCAGAGAACCTCGGCCGAGTTTCACGAAAAGGCGAGTCGAAAGGCCATTTTTTCATTCGTTTTTTAACTCAAATCCACAAAGTACTAACTAACGTTTTAATCCTATTTTCAAAACCATTTACTAAAATCAACAAACACGAAAACTGGGAGACGATCGAAAGAAAAATTGATCGAAAAGATAAATTTTAAAATTGGGTGCAAAAATCCTTTATCGCTTTGAAAAAATGTCAAATTCATCAAAAACATCATTTTGGATAAAAAAAATTCTTGTAATTATTAAAAAAAAAAATAAATATTAATCGAAATAATCGAAAAAAAATTAATCGAAAGAATAAATTTGAAAATCGAGTGCACAAATCATTTCTCGTTTGATAAAATTTTCGAATTTATCAAAAGCATCATTCTCAATTGAAAAATCCTTGAATTCGCTGAAAAACAAATATTTTACAATTAAAAACTTTTCAATTAACCTCATAAGTAATTGATCAATTAAAAATTTTGGGAGTTTATCAAATGAATTATTTTTTAACCGAAAAAATTAGTTGTTAAATCATTTATAAATTTCAGAATCTCTTGTAATAACTCAAAAAATCATTGTTCAATAAAAAAAAAAAAAAAACGATTTTTGAGCACCATTTATGAATAGATTAAAAAATCATTGGTCGAAAAGCTTAAAGCACGATCACTGGCCTGACAAGGGCGAACCGAATCTTCGATAATTAGCTAAATTTCGAATATTGTTTTCACTAAATCTGAGAAGAATAAAAAATAATTGCATAACCCGGACTCACATTCCCGCAGCCAAAAAATTAATTTTTTTCGAATTTTCGTTAATAAAACTCGAGTGTTGAGTCTCTCACAAGTTGGAATGAAACGTGAGTCGAACCCGAGATCAAAGTCGGAGGCACACGTGCACGAGAATGTGTCGTCGATGACTAAACCTCGAGCGAGTCATTTTCTTTCGCGTACAGCCGCGATCGTAACATGAAAAAAAAACGCTAAACATTGACGAAGGACTAATTCTCGTGCTGGCTTACGTGTTCCGCTTGCACTGTTTACAGGCGCGAATTTCATAATAAACGCCAGCAAAATAATCCAAACACGAGTTTAAAGCGGATTTAAGGAGGAGCCGGAAAAAATCTTTCAAAAGATTTTTCCCTCGTTTTTCACGATCCGCGAATCAGTGAATCTCACGTTTGACGAAAACCTTTGAAATTCTTCAAGAAATTTAGTTTTGCTTCAAAATCCAAAACGAATAACGAAAAAAAAAATAATTTTGCAAAGATCAGAGCCGTGGAGACGAAAATATTTATTCCGACGATTAATTGCACCAGTTTAATCGAGCCTTGATCATCGTTTGACTCCCATAAATTTCCATCGATTACACGTCGATTAATATCAAGCCACGAGACCCCTCGAGTTCACCCGATTGATTGTTGGGTCGATCGATCGATCGTCGCCGATTTGAGCTTCCTTTCGGGCAATGAATTTGTCTCGTGATTTTTTAACGATTCGATCTCACAAAATAGCTCGATTTTTTCATTTCTTATTCAAATCAACAAATTTTTTACACTCCTTTTATCAGTTCATAATTCATATATTCGAATTGTTTATAAATTGAGAATAAAACGAGGGTTTTTCGTGCAGCGAAAGGCCTTTGAACTGTGAGAAATTCCAAGACAATATTATTCCCCATAATTCACTGGAAATTTATGGGAAGTAAGACGAGACGCGGAGGAATCGAGTGCGAAATCTAAATCTGGACCGCCCTCTCCCTCTCCCGGTTCTCGCCTCGCGAGGTTTCATCTGGCTCGTGATAAAAAGAGAAAACAATAACAGGAGCAACGAAACTGTGCAGACACTCGCGAATGTAACAAGAACTGAAATTCTCTAGTTTATTTGGCCTTACGTGACTCGCACGTGAGCGCACCGTGTCACTTTCACCCCCGAAGAAGTGTTGGGAGAACGCCTCGTAATCCCAAGAATCTTTCTTCGACATTCCAAGGATCAAGATTTTCAGGGATTGAGAATGAATTTCTTCGGATTTTACGAGTCTCTTTGCGAGGGTGAGGAGACCCGATTTTTAAAAAGAAAAACTCGAATTTCCAGTTTCCCAGTAGAATTTCGGTGAAACGATTTTTTTCGCTAGTTCTACAGCTCTCAAGATGAAGCTGCACATTTTTTTGTCCAGAAATTCTCCGCTTCGAGGTCCCCAGTTTTATTCCTCACTCTTGCTTACTTGATTGTCATCAAATTTTTGAATTCCGCGTCGACAAGAGTGCTGAGAAAAAATGTTTTTTTGGCTTGTTTCTCAAAAATTTGTATTTTGAAAAAAAAACATGGATTTGCTGGCTCCAAGAAGATGGAAAGGAGCGATCGGATCGAGATACTACGAACGCACAAGTTTCTGCCTTTCGTTCGTTCCACGAGGAAGGTTTTAATTACAATATAGTTGAGAACAGTGAGATTGAAAAGTGACGATAAATCCGCGTAACTCTCGGTGACAGGGCGTTCGACGTAATACACTAGTCGTTATCGAAAACGAGGCGTTCTCTCATGACTGTCGTTGCGTCTTTTTTCTGTCTTCGTTCGTTCTATCGATTCGTCCGAGTGTACGTTTCGTTTCACACAATTTTTTTTCATTTCGCATGCACCTTTTCTCTCGGGTCTGAGAGACTGTTCGGTGGCATCGAGGTCGTTTTCATCATTTTTCCCCTTTTTTTCTGCCCCAAGAAAATTTATCGATTTCCCCCAATTTTTTCCGCTTATCTCTCTTTTTTTATGCAGTATCTTAGTCGTGACAGTTCATGGGAAAACGAGAGTTTGGGGAAAAATATTTTATTTTATGAGCCAAGTTATTGGCCTGGCGAAACCCGCCTTAAAGGAGCCTCCTTACTTCAGGACTTTTCTCCCTTTTTGTCGATTTTTCTCCAACAATTTTTTTCCCCTTTCACTTTATGCGTTTTTTTCTCCACTCTCTTCCTTTGGGGTTTTTTCGAAGGCCATAAAATGAGGAAAATCCTCTCAATTTCATTGACTAACAAAGTCGATTTCATGGTCGTCATTTCTCGTACTATTTCACGACGATTTTTTCTACCTCTCCTCCTCTCTTGAGACTCGATCGATTTTCTGCCCGGAGTAGAGGTAGGACTGAGAGTCTCATCCCCTTTGTGAGCCACCTACGCCTTTTCTCTGTCAAGCCTCGACAGCACTTTAGCCCCCCCCCCCCCCCATTTGTATGTGCCTATATATATTCAGCTCAGTGCAACTTACTTCAATAGAGTACAATTTGTAGTGTTGTAAGAATAGATGTAAACTATGACTGGATCCAATTGAATTTACAAGGGGGTTAATGAAAAACATTTTACAGTTAATTAAAAGTCGAATTTTTCTGATGCTCTTGCAGCGTCAGCTCTTTCTAGTTTTCTGTTGAATTTTAAAAACTATTGAACGAAAAAAAATACTTGGAAATGATAAAATCAAATTTTCGAAAAGATGATTGAAGGTTTTTTTAAAGGTTCACTAAAACTTTTGTGGCTTTGAACAAAGTGATTTTTCGATCTAGAATTCGAGCTTTCAATTATGTTTCTGTAATGAATAATTTTTTTTAAATCTCTTTCTTCGGCATTTTTACTGTCACTGGAAAATTAATTAATGTTGGGATAATTAAAATCCTGCAGCTCGAGGGTTGGAACAATAAACAGAATAAATAAAAAAATAACAAATTTTGCTCATCAACACCATTTACTACTACAAAAAAAACGCAAAACTTTTTGATGAGCAAACTTCCTGTCTGAGTGTCTAAATCAGATCAACTGGGCTGAGGATATTTAACGTTCAATAATTTTGCACAGGTGCAGATTGGAATTTTCATGATTTCAATTGACGTTTTCGAGACGTAAATGAGATCCAAAATGCAGACATAAGTAGACGATTCTGGGGTAAAATTTTCTGCGCAATCACAAGGTCATGATTAAATAAACTTCTGATGATAAACTCGCAAGAAAAATTCATTTGAAAAAAACTAGTTTTGAATGCTTCTCTCTAACTTGAATTTCGCTGATTAAAATTCGCACCAGTTCAAGGCTCAATGCCCACATTTTCCTTACGAACGATTCAACAATGAAAAGCCATGAAAAAAATGAAACGTCAATGGGAAAATGAGACATCAAAGGTCCCCAAAATATCTCACGAAAGTTAAATCAGAACGAGAGCTCAATTTCGTGAGTAAAAACAATCGTTGAAAAAGCGTTTTCAATAGTCGAGCAAATGGAATTAGAAAAACATGATCGAACGATCTCGCTGATACGAAAAAACAGTGATTCATTACCAATAACTGAAAGTGTCACAGTCGAGCAGATCCATCAAGGGAACTTTGAAAGCAGCCTCGGAGCTTTGAAACTCCTGTGACCTTTGGAGGTACACGTTGAAGGCGAAATGTCGAGGCTCGTACACGAAGTTCTATCTCTGTGCAACTATCCCTCGTCTCGTACTTCCCCTTCGGTCGATCGATTTCCCGTTTACGGGCAGACCCACTCACACCCACTCTTTAATCCAACATGCCCACGCTTTTCGATGGGCTTTTTCCAATTCGAGCCGCGTGTTGCTACAAAAATTTCATTTTTTAAGTTATTTTTCAAACAAAATGTACTATTTTGTCATTAAATTTTCCTTCATTTTTATCAATAATGTTTTACCTCAAAAAATCAAGTTATTTTTCGACATTTCTCATGAAAATTGAAAAAAAATCATTTCTAATTTTGTCCCTTATGATCCTCCATCTCCTGCAAGAATAATGATTTTAGTTGGATGATTGAAAAAAATATTGTGAGAAAAATCATGATGATGATGGCTTTTTAATCATGAGAATTATCAATCAAAGGCTCACTGTTACGATCAGTATTTTTATGACTCTTTTTCTTGAATTGCAATTAAGACAGTATTCAATGACGTTTAATTGCCACATTAAAATCATCCTTTCCTTTGCTTCATTTTCGTTCCATCGTCCTTTTTTCTCTCACTCTCTCTCTCTTTCTCTCTTTTCCTGATTTTTTCTTGTAGCCATCATAATAATACGCTGTCAGGGAAAGACCTCGGATAAAGAAAGGTCGAAGCCATTCGAACTCATTATTATTCCTTTGGTTCATTATTTATATACAAAACTATGCTATCAATAATAACAGTAATAACGATAACAGCGATGCATCATTCATGACGATTTTTTCAATGCTTCATTCATCTGTGAACCGGTAATGACAATTATGATTTTATAATGAATTGTTTTTATTTTTTAAAATAAATTTAATAATAAAAATTAATTAACTTTATTAACAATAATAAAGGTAATAAAAATAGGGAAAATAATCATTTTTACTTTTCCTCAAGTCTTTATAAAAATTTTCATATTTTTTTCTTCAATTTTTTTTTCAATAATTTTCATTCTTTTTTCTTACTTTTGCTTTTTTTCATTCTTTCGTCCAATAATTATAATTTTATAAGAGAAACAAAAACTGCGGCGTTTCGAAGCAGACAAACATGCTCAAATTGGCCCCTAATTGTCGAACTTTCATCGTTGCTAGATTAATAAAAATTTCGGTTTTTTTCTTATTCGTCAAAAGGAACGAGATGATACATAAAATGGAGGGATTTGACGGAACGAGAGGTATAAACTGTGTAGGAACACTGTGCTCAAGAGAGAGTGAGAGACAGAGGAAAGAGAATGTTCTCATTGTCGAGGCACACATTATTAAATTGCTCGTCGGCGCGGAGGAAATGACAATTTGCTCGCGACAAAGCTGTCCCACTGGGTACACGCCGCGCTTGCTGGTGTAGATGGAAAAAAGCTTTTCTATGGTTTAGCTAGCCCTGGACTATTTTATGTTTAACAAAAAGTTGACACGTCCTCGAGCTTCAGTGTGACACTGAAGCACGAAAAGTGATCGAAATGAACTTGACAATTAGGCTTAATTCTCTCAATTGTTGAAAAAACTATGAATTTCCTGGAGTTTCGTTACACTTCGTGAGGCAATGAACATTTCCATCGCTCTCGTCAAATTGAATTTTTTTTAGTTACCAGAAACTACAATCGCAAGGTTTTTTGGATTTTGACCATTTTTCATTCTGGTTTATAGTTTGAGATGTGGAAAAAAAATGGAGAACTGGAATAAACTTTTACAGATATTGCAATCTTTTCATGCTCAGAGTCGGAAACGCTCGGATGATGGAAACGTTTCCATTGCTCGTCGACGAATAAGAAAATGGCGAGAAATCGTGACCAGAATTTGAACGTAAAAGAATTCGAGGCCGAAAATATAATTCACGAGTACAAAACACTTCGAAATCGCGAATGACAACTTTTACAAATCTATGCTTTGTAACCGTAAATGGAAAAATTAATAATAATTATTTATCAACGAATTACTGGCTGTAATACAAATGATGAACGGAAAAATGAGTGAGACAGATTCTTAAAACGTGCGTGAATGCTGTGGCCCGTTTTGGGGGATGATGGGCTCGGCCCTTCGTCACCCCGGGGGCCAACCAACCATAAAACTTCAAACAAACTTGGCCCGCTGCTACTTTGTGCCCCCTGCAAACCAGCGGTCAGGAAAAATCAAAGTACCACGCAGTGGTACGTTCAGCAGGTAAAAATCAGTAATAATTTATCCGCTAATGAATTTTATTATTTGAAAAAATAATCCTGAAAATTAATTTTCGGTAGTCCTACCAAAAATTCAATTTTTTTAAAATTATTTTGATTTTTCTCAAAAGATGCATTTTCCATAATTTTACGAAATTTCACTTTCTTACTTTTCATCGAAATTTGAATTTTTTATTATTTCTCAAAAACTTTTTATTTTTCTCAATCCTTTTCCCCCTCTAAAATAAATTCTTACCAAAAATTTGCATTTTTCCCTACAGCTTATGAAATATAATTGAGATACAATTTTAGTTTTTAATAAGCATTTTCAAACGAATTATTGAAGTTTGTGGTCAAAAACTTTTTAGGAGAAACATTTTTAGGAAGCGTGATTCACTTTATTTTTAATCGAAATGAAAGTTTATCATTTTTAATCGACTCAAGTTTTCGTCTCAAATATCAATGTTTTTTCGCAAATGAAATTTTCTTTTAAGGTTTCATCATTTTACTTTGCCCGAATTCACCATCCATTTTTATTTAGATGAAATATTGTCTGTTTCATCCTTCAATGTAAATTTTATTTTTCAGTGGGAAGTTCCTCGTTTCTTTTCGAAAAAAATCTAAGAAAAAAAGATTCAGAATCTCTGGTTAATTGCTTGTTAGAACTCAAACGATCTTCATTTATTTTTATCTTCTTTTTGCGAAACCCGAGAGCTCTCACGTATCAAAAGTATGTTACAAGAGGAGCAGAAAGAGGTGACGAGTGCTTGACTGACTTTTTCTTGAGTATTTATCCGCAGCTCATCTGCTCGTCATCTGGTCAACTCGTCTCTCTATATATGCTAGATCTAGAATTTCTAGGTCGTTCTAAAACCTCTTTTTTAACTCCAAGACTTCTACGTGATATCTCTTTTCTCCTACGTGTCTCTTTTCTCCTGGGAAAATATGAAAAATTTATAAACCGTCGTAGGAAGTTTAAATACCGAAATTTACGGTTTTTCAATATTTGTGAATTGGTCCTCAATTTTTTTCCTGCCACGTCGACTTTTGGGACTGGGTCTCAGTTTTTTAAGTCAACTATTTGATTAAGCTTTGAAACCTCCTGCAAATTGAATGTTTGAACAGAGTATTTATAAAATTCACAAAGTTTTTCAATTTTTAATCTCTCGGATGGTTTGTCTTTAAGGCGTTGATCCGAGGGTCGAAGTTTCCTATAAAATGAGTGACTGAATAAAATAATTCCAGAGATATCGTGAACTTGCGATCTTCCCATTGAAATTATTAATTAGTTTTTATTTTAGGATTCAAAAAATATTTATGTTTGTATTTCTAGTTGAGTGATCTGGTCTCAATGAAATGTCGATAAAATTTGGGTTTGTAAATCCGTGATTTTGGCGCGTGATTAATTAAGGGGAGGATGGCAAATTGGTCAATAATTTTGTGTTTCTTTTGTCGATATTTCTGGATCGATTAAAGCCCCATGAATAACATTCGACGTTGAAAAAAATGTTTGGGTTTTCCAAAATTCGTTGTTGTGTTGAAAAACCGAGAATTATTCCAGCAAAAAATGCAGCTTCGATAACAGCTTCAGTTGGATGGAAAACCGAGAATATTTGGCTGAATTCCAGACCCGAGAAAATCGAACCGATCGATCGTGGGATAAACATTATTTCAGGAGAGAAGAAAACGAACGAGGACTCGAGCCAAATATCTTGCGAGGCAACGAAAAGTCCAAAAGAAAAATATACGTTGATAAAAAGCGGACAGCCAGACGAAAAGTCTCGACTCTTTTTTCCTGACTCATTCTTTCGTCCAAGCGCATCTGTTACTTTTTCTAAGGATGCCGATTCCTCGGAGAGGCTCGGGCGAACCGCTCGCGCGAGTCCAGCTCGCGTGTATTCTTTGTACCTTCGTAAACGGTGAAAAAATAAAAAAACGCACGTGAGAGAAGAAAAAACCTTCGGGGAGACTCGCGCAAGAAATCGTGTGTAATTATGCCTCAGCGGAAGCTCGATTTCTCGAGGTCACGTGACCAAGTTCCTGCATCTCCGCACGCGCTCCAAACGCTTCGGTACTTGGACGCAAAATCGCGAAAAAAAAACAAATTGAAAATCATCAAAAAACGCTTGGAATTTACTGCACAAAAATTGCCTCGAAATTTCATTGATCGATGGTCTAATGAAAACCCGAAAAAATTCAGGCTTTTTGGAAGGCTCGAGTCGATGATTTTCAGCACCGAAAAGCCTGAAAATTATTCAAATTTCCTCAAATAAATTAAAAAGCTTTCGAAGCTAATATTTCTGTGTCATTTTCAAAAAATAAAACAAAAAAAGTCACAAAGGAAAATTCCAAAATTCTCAGTAAAATTTTCCATATCTTTTCGCCAAATTTTCAGTGAAAGCCATCGCAGAATTTCAGTGGCATCGAAATTAAAAAAAAAAAAAAAAAAAAGAAAAGAAAAGAAAAAGGCGAAATACACTCGAATGGGTGCAGCTTTATAACGTTGTCAGACGAGACGACGCGAGTCTCAAAGTCGATGACGAACCCACTGCGATTAGCCAAGACTACGAGCGTGTCTCGTTCTGCTTTGACAAATCTCGACTCCCCTCTTCACATTTATCACTTTTTAACATCAAGCCTCGTACGCATCAGTCGCTCCGTCAAAAAAACTCGTCGAGCACGTGTGATTCGGTGAAAGCAAAATCTGCTTAAACGAGTGATGAGCAGAGGGAGAAATTTTCATTGGAACGATTTTTTGAAAATTCTGATTGAGTGAAACACATTTATGAAGTGTTTTTGTATTTTTTTGTATTTTTGAAGTGTGAAAAATAGTGAGATCACTTTCAGACTTCACCCCTTAATCCCCGCCCCCCTTTCTATCAATAAATTCGAATCCCAAGAGTATCCTCCAGGGAGAATTCCACCCCGTAAATATTGGATGGAGTCGCTGTCAAAATGTTTCCTGATTCGAGCAAAATCGTGATGTAAATATAGGAACGGAACCAAGAATAGAAAGTTCGTGTTGTATCTCCTTTCCAGCCCCTTTGGAAAGTTCGTGCACTGAGCTCCTCGAGGCTCTTGACGCGAAGGGAGAAAGCGAGGGATGAGAGTAGAGAAGAATAAGAAAAAATGGGAAAAAAATTCATCTACCGGGTCAGAAGTTATTTATTGCCACTCCAAACACCTTTTTCACTATCAAGTTACACGAAACACTGCTGCAAAGTGGAGCTGAGATTGGGCCTGGAGGACCCTGGGGAGTGAATGCAGTTGGCAAATATGAGAAAAAAAAATATTTGAAGAAGGTAAAAAAGTGTCGGAGTATCAGCAGGCTGATTTTTCAACCAAAACCTCACTCCGGGTCTCCCAGACCCTGAGAACACTTCAAAGGCACCAATTTATTTGGGGTATCCCAAAATCATCGAATGGAAGATAAAATTTATGATTTTTTGTTTCACCTCGTGTCTGAATAAGTTCGAGAGAACACAAAATGATTTTTCATGAAATTAGTGAAATTGGGGCGGTTTTTTCGGGCTGGTTTTACTAAGGGGAAAAATGTATGTTTTTAAGCACTGCCACCCTGTACACCGAGGTGGTCGTCACAACCAAAGCTCCCAGACATTTCTTTCTCTTTTTCTTAAAGTTGTTGGTCTGCTCGGTTCCTCTCTTTTTCCACTTATTTTTCTCCACCTTCTTCTTTCGCCTTATCTCAGTAGTAGAATCCCTTACATGCTCAGACTGCTATCGATCCATGCTTTTTATAGGTCGATATGAAAGTTTAACGAGTCACCCGCGCACCAGTGTCCCTCAAGCAGGTAAAAGATTACACGGAACGAAATATTAAAAAAGTCGTCCAGGGCCGATGAACTCCGAGGTCGACTCGAAATATCTCAGCAAATATACTTATACACGCTCCCCTTCCCAAAGAGTTTTATTGAAATATCAATTTTTCAACTCTCACTGTACCAATGACAGGTGTCGGGAAGGTCGAAAAAACTTCCAGGAAACACATGCCACTTCTCACCGTTTGTTTTATTTCTTATTCAATCATCGACAGCTCAAGATTGATCGAATTTTTTTTCAAACAAGAGCAACTTGAGAAAACTTAGTAAGTTTTTTTATTCGTTCCCATGAGCTGATGAGAACTTAAATTGACAGCAGGTAGCTCGATTCGTAGAAATGTCAAGAGAAAATTATTTAAGGAGGAATTTTCGTTTCAATGATAATCGTGAACTTCCCCCCCCCCCCCCCCCCGAAGGGTTGGTTTTCGAATTTAATCAAAAATCTAACAGCATTTTAATCTGTTTTGAAGTTCCATTCAAATGCTTTCTTTCCACTTTCTCATTTGACCAGATTTGGGTCAATTTGATCGAATAATTTTTGGTGTAAGGGACTGCAAAGTTTTGGTAAACGTCGTGAAAGATTTTCGTGCTGATTTTTTTTTGTACGCTTCATAAAATTTAACCTCAAATTCCCAGAGGTTGTGGAACTTGGCCAAGGTAGGGGGGGGGAGGCGTGGGGGAGGAGGATCGATCGTATCACGCGAGTTCGTACACTTGTATTTACCAGGTTAACGACCAGCCCGAAATTACAACCACGAATTAACGTCCCTTTGTATGCTCAATTAATCACGTGGCATTATTTCTCCATTGCGCTTTCGGGAGGATGAAATTTATCCGAGGACAACAGCCTCGTCGATTAAAATCCGGATTTCGTTTTTTAAGGGTCTAGTTCATGGAAAAAGGGTAAAAAATATTGTCTTATTGGAGTTTGCAAGGTTTGTTGTAATTTCGAGTGCGTTCGAGGTACAAAACTGCATTCTAATTGCACTAAAAGTTGAATGGTGACATTGAAAATTTATGAGGATGGAAACGCATCCCTTAAAATGAGATTTTTTTGAAGATTTTTCTCCAGAAAGAGAGAGAAGCTCTGCAGAAATGTTGTGTTTATTTTTTCGTACGAATGCATAAAAAAACGTTTTTTTTGTTCATTTTTCAGCCCACGTGGCGCTTATGGGGCGAGGAAAGGTGCGACGGAGTCATTTACACGGTGTACCTGAAAAAAGTGCGATACCACAGACCAACGAGAAGTCTCTCAGCTTCGGTAAGAAAATGAAATTCATTTTTTTTTATGCAGAAGGAGAGTGAAGTCGATAAAGAAAATCAGGAAACTTTACAAAAAGTTTTCCTCAAATTCTGAAGCTCCTCAGAAGAGCCTGATCGTGAAAATAATTCACAAAAGCAACTGATTACATTCAAGTATGAAAAAGCTCCATCTGTCCAGTGAATATCCTTAAAAACAATTTCAATTAAACTTTTTAAAAAAGCCACCGCGATCTGTGAACGAAAAAAATTATTCAGCCAAACAAAGCTCACAGGAAAAATATGATTATTTTGATTTTATCACCAAATATATTTCAGCAATGACAACATTATTTGACTGAACAACGGAATAATCAAAAAAAAGTTTCAATAAAAAATTCTTTGTGAAAAAAAATTCATCAGAAGAAATCTATTTTTTTCTACTTTTTATTTTTAATTTAATTTATAATTTAATTATTAACTTAAAAATTACGTTTCAAATTTTTTACTTTTTTTAACGCTAAAACATTTAAAAATTTAAATAATAATTAAAAATTATATTTTTTTTTTTTTTATTTATTAAAATTTTTTTTAAATATTACTAATTTATACTTTTCGATCAGTAGTTGAAAAATGTGTCGTTCATTTATGTTGAAAATCACTGAATTCTCGAAATTTGTTAACAAAAAAGTAAACATTCTCAAAGATCACTGGAAGAAAATACGTTTTTTTTTTAGAAAAAATGTTAATAATATTAAACGAATCGAAACTTACGAGTTTGATATTTTGACAGGACTCTGACGACGAAATATCCCATTTGGAGTGGGAAACAGTGAGAGTGCGATTTTTAAAAGCAGGAACAGTACAAAGATTGGTAGAAAGTTTGGCGAATGACGATGGCGAGCTCGAATCCACGTACATTAACGTGTTCCTCGCAACTTACCGAGCTTTTACGACGCCAAGAGAAGTTCTGGAACTTTTGCTCGCCCGTTATGACGCCCTCGACGATAACAATTCGACGCCCCAGACCGGGGAACAACATCGTAAAACTCTTGTCCAAGCGTTACACGTTTGGCTCGACGCGTATCCCAGCGACTGGAAATCACCACCGAGCCATCCATTGCTCACTCGTCTTCTCGACTTTACGCATCGACGATTACCCGGCTCTGAGCTCGAACTCAAGGCTCGACATCGCCTCCACCGCTTCCAAAGAGAAGATCAAATCGGTGAGAATCTCGTTCCTGTCATTCTTCTTGAACAACGACGACAAAGCATATTTACAAACTCATTTTTCAAGCCAGCACACGTAAGAACTCAAAAGTTTCGAAATGGATTAGAATTTTCAGTCGAACGAAGAACTTACAAGTTTTTCGAATTTGGAATAATTTTTTTATTTTTATTTTTTTTTTTTTTTTTAATTCAGAACGATCTTTATTCATTTAAGCGAAAACATTGGATATGTTTGAAATATTGGAACAAATTTTGATAATCATCCCGCTTGAATTCTTCGTCGAAAGTTCCTTCTGAGCTCCAACGTAGTTTTTCAATAAAGAGAGTTAAAAATATTCGCAAATTTTATTCTTAAGGATTGCAAACTGCAAATTACGAGTCAAAATGAATTTTGAAATAAAATATGGCAACAATTTCATAATAATTTCTCTCAATAACGGATGAAAAAACGATTCTCAGTGTGTTGAAAAATGTCAGAACTCCTGAATTTTATTTCACACACACCCGAGATATTCAGCAAAAGTCGAATCGAATTTTCTTCAGCTTTTCAAAAAGTCGATTTTTCTCTCGGTTCTTTCATTAATTATTTCATTTTTTAAAATATTCAGTCAAACTAATGTCAGCAGTGGAAAAAACATTGTCAGATTTTTAAACTTCCGAAAAAATTTTTTTTCCTTTATTTCCATTATTTGTTCAACAAAGTTAACGACAATTTCACTTTTTGTTTGTGCAACAAATTCCTCTTTCGACGTCGAGCATCGCTGGTGACATCGATGCCCGATCATCGAAGTTGTACGTCTGTAAACGATACACCGGATGTTTGATTTTCTTTAGCTTTTTTTCTCTTCCTTGGTTTCCTTATCGTAAAATAACACCACGCGCCACAAAACGACGATTGAATCTGTGTCCTCGTTCATTGACGCCAATTATTTCTCACACTTTTATGTGACCCAAATCGGATTTTATTATTTTATTATTTCATTCGATATCCTCGTTCTCATTTGCACCTTTTGAGTTCAACTGAGTGAGAGACAAAAAACTTGTTAGATTTTACACAGACGAGGAAAACTACGAAATTATATTTTCAGAATTTCGTCGACAAATTGTTGACCTTGATCAGCATTTTTCATGATTTTTATCAGGGATTGTTGAAAAAAGCTCAATTCTGGAATGGCGGACACTCGAATTTACGAATTGTTTAAATGGTTTTTGAGGTTCGATGGACTTGATGATGAAAGTGAGAAAGAATTATTTTTCCTTCGACTGGAAAAATGATTTTGAAAATTAAATATCAATTATGGGCTAATTAATGATGAAAGGGAGAGAAAAATTTCCTCAAAAAATTAGTTTAAATGGAAAGTTTTCTCGTGAAAATTCATTTGAATTGAAAAATTCGTATGAAAATTAGTTTTCATTGGAAAATTTATTTGAAACATTTTTTTTAATTGAACATTTTTTTAGAAAATTCGTAACATTGAAACGTAAATGAAAATTTTTCAGGAAAATGATTTTTCATGGAAAAATTTCGTTGGAAAATTCGTCAATATTGGAAATAACTCTGAAAAACAGAAAAAAAATAGTAAAAAAGAAGAACAGGAATGAAACGAAGTGAATTACAAAATTGCAGATTCGTGCATCGTTTACGACAATGGAAGATTGTCGTTGCACGGGTCGGTTGATATACTCGGGGATAATTGGCCGAGTTACACGTTCCCGGAGGTGCCACATCGTCAATTCGCCGAACAGCTGACGAGGATGGACGCGGAGGTGTTTAAAAAATTAGTGGCGCATCAGTGTTTAGGGGCGGTTTGGTCGAGGCGGGACAAAGCAAGAAATCACGACGCAGCAACGGTCCTTGCGACTGTGAATCAGTTCAACGCCGTATCGCTTCGAGTTATTTCAACGATTCTCGTTGATCCGACACCGAAAGCGCAGGAGAGAGCGAGGATCCTCGAAACGTGGATCGACATAGCTCAAGAGTTGAGAATCCTTAAAAATTTCAGCAGCCTCAAGGCCATCGTTTCTGGCCTCCAAAGCAACCCTGTTTATAGACTCGAAAAATGCTGGCAGTGCATGCCACGAGAAAAACACGAACTTTTCATGGAACTCGAACGAATTTTCTCCGAGGAAAATAACGCCTGGACGCAGAGGGAATTACTCATCAAAGAAGGCACTGCCAAGTTTGCTGATACCGCTGGAAGGAGCGATAGACACTTGCAAAAATTGTTCCAGAAACAAAATACTCATGCAGGGGTAAATCAAAAGTTTTATCATTATTTTCTTTCAGGAGAAAAACGATTTAAAAAATTTTTCATTTTCACTATTCTGTGCCAGAATTGTTTACTTTTTTTTTTGGAGACTACCCCAATTTTTCAACTTTGCTTCAGTTGTCATTAATTAGTAAAAGCTTCTTATTGAAGATGTCCAATGACGAAAGAACGAATCGGGAAAGTCTAACTGAAAGCTTATTCGACAGAGTTCATAATCCGGTGACACTTGGATTGTTTACCATCTTAAACGTTCTTCAACAAAATCCCATGCAAAATATTTTCTCGAAAACATTTAAAAAAACATTTTTTGCAATTGTTTCGTCCTTTGTACAGGGATCGAGACAATTTTTAACTTTATAACATTGTCTGAAGCTTTCTTAATTGCTGTTGAAACAGTTTTAACTTAATTCGACCTAAATTCGATTTTTCCGAAATTTAATCACAGTACGATGAAAAAAAAACGATGATGAAAAAGTAATTCTGAATTTTTGTAAATTGAGTTCAACATTTGGCTTTAATTATTTGGTGAAATCATTACCGTTCGTCGGTAAAATAGGAATGACTGAAAAACTCGATCGAAATTTCCATTCGCTTAAAAACTTTATTCATTTCTTTTGTGTATTTTTTTGTTTCTTTTTGTTTTTACAGAACATAAGTTACGGAACGATTCCGTATCTAGGAACCTTCCTGACCGATCTCACGATGATAGACACGGCTATCCCGGACACGATAGCCGAAGGTCTTATCAACTTTGACAAGAGGAGAAAAGAGTTCGAGGTACTCGCGAGGATAAGACTTCTTCAGGGGGCAGCGAACGCGTACAATTTTAGTACGGATCCAAGATTCGATCGATGGTTCCATTCGATCGTCGTTCTCGACGATCGGGAAGCCTACAAACTTAGCTGTCAAATCGAACAACCTCCACCTGGTAATACGCTCAATAACCGAGCTGCAAAAAACAAAAAACAGGTGAAAATTTGAAAATATTATTATTATTATTATTATTATTATTATTATTATTATTATTATTATTATTATTATTATTATTATTGTGAGCTGAAGAATTGTTTACAAATTTTTTCGTACTTTCGAGAATTTTTCTCAGTTTATGCTTTTTCGTTTGTTTGTTTTTTCTCTTTAACTTGTTGAACTTCAATTTTATTGAATTAGTGAGTTAAAAAAATAATCAAAATGAAATTGTGAATAATTGAAAATTCAAATAAATTACACAGTTTTTATTCGATTGAAAATGATAAAATTTTGAACTCGGTTTTTGAAAAGAATCGATGGTGTCCGACGATCCAATATTTTTGATTGCTGAAAATCGTTGAGAATAGAAATTTGTACCGAAAGATTTGTGCTTTTGGAAAAGTGATTCATACGTGTTAGTTTATCGTGTTTATTGTTGAAACGCTCAGAGATAGAGGAAAAACTCATAGGAACAATTTTGTAGAGGACAAAATTTTCTAAAAAAAAGTTCCCCGAGACATTTTTCTATCTTCGTTAATTTAACCGTGAGAGAGCATCGAAGTATTTAAAATTCGATTCTCATGCATAAATTTCGAAACTCAGCTCGATCGATTAGAACGAAAGTTAAAATGAGAGATCGCTAAAAAGATAAAAGCACACGAAAGGATAAATTTGGAATTGCGTCATAAAAAATGGGGATCTGGCCATCGAAGAATTCGAGATACTGGCAAAGCAGAAAAAGAACAATCGACGATGAAGAATGTAAAAATATTTGGAAATTTTTTCAGGGTCAGCAGGGTCACCGTAAAAACGATTCGCTGGCATCGACCTCGAGTTCGAGCAGTTCCCAATTTTACTGTGACCTGGATTCGTTGCCAAGCTCGCCCCACAATTCGTTGGACCGTCGGACCTCGCCGTCCCAAATGTCAAGCTCGTCTTCCAGTTCGTCGCTGCCATCGTTGGACGTGTCATTGAGTTCCGGTGGCGGTGGAAACGGTACAAACGGAACGAGTCAGTCGCGCCTGGTAGCGCCAGTTTCGACCGGCACTAACGGCACGAGTAACCCGAACATCGCAGCGATTTCGAGTCCCTCGCATTCCCACAAGAGTTCTCCAGACTTTTACATAATCAAGGTCACCATGGAGAGCGAGAGCGTCGAGACCGAGGGCGTGGTGCTTTACAAGTCGATCATGTTGTCCAACAACGAAAGGACTCCCCAGGTCATAAGGAATGCGATGTTGAAGCTCAACATCGAGGGCAATCCGGACCAGTATACATTGGCCCAGGTGTTGCCTGATCGAGAAATGGTACTGCCGAGTTCGGCGAACGTGTATTACGCGGTAAACACAGCTCACAATCTCAATTTCATACTTCGACCTCGTCGTGACCTTAATGACTCGGTAGCTGAGAGTCCCAAGGGCAAGAATACTTCGAATCACAATAATAAACGGTAGCCTCCCGGGGGTCGACGTGACCTTCCCTATTCCGAGGTCATCCCAAGTGGCCCGAGGTCAAAGTTGTTATTTTCAAGGTCAACACGACCTTGGGTACGATTTATTCTGTAATAGGATCGTGAATTTCGCTTTTGAGTGTGATTCCTCTTTCCTCGAGGTCATCCTCAAGGTCAAAGTGAAGTTTTTCGTGACGTCGGTGCAAATTCATTTTCTTTTTTGTACTCAACGGTTTCATCGACGATAGAAAAAGTAGCGGATTTCTTACGCTCCTCAAAGTGCGAGGGACTCCTCGGAGAATAGAAATATAAATGACTTTTCCCCGATCTTGAAACACGACGAACACAAAGCCACGCCGATTCGTCGGGTTTCAAACGAAACCACCGCGCTCCGAGCCCGTCGAGTTTTTAGTTTAAATCACTATCACCAAGCGACCCATCGACAAATGTGCGGACCACTGGAGTGTTTTTTTCATTTTGTAAATAACTTTTTTCTCGTGGCTGATGAGAGCTGAAATAGTATTTAATCGTAAGAAAAAACAATACCGATAACTATCGAAATGCCGGCGCTTTAATCGTCCCGGTTCTTAGATCGACTTTCATAAATATTTAAACAAAAAATATATAAATAATCTATATATGAATATACAATTTTTCCCTTCCCTTGCCTCTCGGCCTTTACAGCCCCGCGGAACGTGAGAAAGAAACGAATTCTGTGATATCTGGAATCTCTCTCTTTTTTCGGCCTCGAAACACACAAGGAAAAAATATTTAAAAAACACAAATATAAATAAATATATAAATATAAATCTATAAAATAATCCAAAGCGTGTTCTTTCGATTCGTGGCACACATGAAAACACACACACACACACAGAAACACGACGAAAATATTCTTCGAAATAAAATTATTGTTTTTAATACTATTATTATTATTATTATTATTATTGTTGTTATCATTACCATTATTGTAATTATTATTATCGTCGTTTTAACCGTGTACCATTGTCGTGGATCGAGTCGAATTTTCCAATAGGATCTTCACCGAAAAACAATTTCGAAGTATATTTGATGTGCACACATACAAACTCGTACATAAAAAAATAGGCAAAGAGCCAAGGAAAATAGAAAGATGAAATAAGAAAAAACTGAATAGTATTTTTACCGTTTTTCGTTTTTAGTCGCGAAACGTTGGTAGGCAATTTTGTACTTAGTATCGACCGTAATTATTTTTTGTTGTGTCCCTCCCCCTCCATTTTTTCTTCATCCCTTTGAGCCCCCTGGAAAAATGTTTGTATACAGAAAAAAAGTGATGACCCCTGAAAAAAAAAGTATAAGAAAGAAATGAAATGGAATTTGGCGTTCGCATTTTTATTCACCTGCGTGCTGATCCACTCGGAGCTTTCAAGCTTTTTTAAGGTTTTAATCGACTGGAGACGATACGAGATGAATTTGTTCATTCATGCTCTCATTCATTTGGAGAGAAATGTTTTTTTGAACATTCTATTTAAAGCACTTTCGGAGGAAAAGTTTTTACCCTTTGGTTACAAGTTCAGGTCTGATCTCAAGGTGGACAAAGGGCGATCTCCCTTGCTGCTGCAAATGTAGCGATCGTTGGAAAGCAAAAGGGCGTAAGTTACGATATTTCGTATTCGAATTCGAGCCCCTTCGTTGAAACTGCTTTTGGCAGCAACAGGTTAGCGTGCTGGTGTTAAGGAAGTCGACCAGCAACCGGAAGTGCACTCATCAACGTGTTCAAGAATCGCTTATAGACCAGACCAAGGGAACGGACGAAGTCTCTGGATGTTGAACATTATGCAGCCACCGGAAATCCTCCTTTTTACCGGCCACAACTCCCTTTATACAACGTCATTGTTTGCTTAACATTTGATCGATGATAGCACTGGATTTACGATCGTTTTAATCATCCTGATCTAGGGGGATGAACATTTATCATTTTCCGGACATTCCAGGGGCTGGACAAGCTTTAAGTGAGAAAAAATTCAAGATTTTTTCATCTAATCGAGTGACCCTCCATTTTTTATAATTCCGCTCGAGATTACAATCCCATCGATAGATTTGAACTTGTAGATAAACTAGAAAAAGCGATTTGTTGAATTTTTATTTTTAGTTTGTAGGTGCCTCCTTAATATCCTTGGAGGTACTTTTTTATTTGTGGGGAATCGAAAATTTGTTGAAAAGTCCGAGCTTCAGGCTCTTTTAAGGTCGTCAATATAGTAAAATTACCATTTTTTCATCGGAGAGCTTCAGCGACTCAAATCCCCGCGCACGCATTCCAGCGATAACGGCAAGAGTCCCGAAATTCGAGTCAAAAAATATTTGAATCGCTAGAGCATTAAATTCTGGAACGAAAAGTCTTTGGCCATTTTTTTCTGCGATGCGTTGCTTTTGAGATAATGAGCATGAAAGTGGTGAGCCAATCAGCAGCGCGTGAGCTCCGCCCACGTCAGTGATAGCCCTGCGGTGATTGGCTGGCAACGGAACATTAAAAATCTCGACAACGGTGGGTCGTAGAAAAAAACGAGTAAGGAGTTTTCGTTTCAGAATATCGTAAGTAATCGGAAGGCGCAGCTCAAATACGATTCAAGTCACACCCTGTGTACAGGGGTGCGTTTAACGTCGGCGAAGCTCGCGCCCTCGTGGTAAAGCCGATCAAAAGCTTCTCACGATTCGGCGTACATGAGGTTTCCGGTAGGTGGCGCTTCTCGCCCTCGAGTTGATGTCGCCGGGGTAGTTTACGAGGGGCCAGGGGGGTGAATACCACCCCTGTGTTCGCACGGTGAATGCGGCATGCTCTCACACAATGAAGCTCGTCGTTGTCGAGCAAGCTTTCCTTCGCGAGCCCTTCTATCTTCCCCCCACCCCTGGACAAGCCTCCCCTAAACCTCGCTGCTTCAACCCCCTCTCCATTATTTTTCGGCCTCGGCTCGTTGCGCGATAGAGCTCGTACGTACGGCCGTCAGTCGTGAACTTCGGGCCGGCCGGAGGCGATGCTCGTCGCTCGTGAGCTCGTACACGCTAAAATAGCGTTTACTCGGTCACCGCGTTACGACCCTTGCAGTTTGTGTTTTGTGACATTTTCGACTCGACAGCATCTTCTAATTAAGGACGATAAAAGGGATCACACGATTATTAAGGATTCGGGATAATGAGAGACGTGAGTTTGCTCTACGTTCGGTGAAACCTTGCGTGTTTCTCCAACCCTCTCACTTTTTCATCCCCTCTATTATTCATCCCTTATCATTAAGGTATTTCTTCCTACATTTCCGACATTTTTCCCTCTATTATTTCGTGATTAAACTTCAGTGTGTAACGAGTTTTAAAATGTACCCTCGTCATTTCCGCCCCCGGAGACGACCCCTAAAAACCTCCCTTACGAAAATCCCGTCAGAACCGCGTTCAATTTTTTTTAAATTCTTCCAGTGTCAGCAGATTCGTTCATTTCCGACGTGATAACTCAACCGCCCTTCGATTCTTGGAATCTCTTTTCAAAACATCGTTTTGTCAAAAAATTTTTCAAAAAATCCTGCCTCCCCGCTCAAAATCATTCCATTGGAAAATGTTTGCAGGGAAAAATTGTTGACCAGAGCACTGCCGGCCTAGTGACCCTCAGGGGGTCAAACATCGTCGTCGATAATAGTCACGCGCGTTCGCTAACGAGAATTCTCGGCCTGGTTTTGCTCGTGAAAAAACTGAGGGGTCGGCGTGAACTGTTCGTTGGTATTTTTTAATTTTATTAAAAAAAAAATTTTTTTCCAACACTTTAATTCGGTTTTTCTCAACGAGTACATTTTGAAAATTTTCCTCAAAATATTTGTCTAAATCTATGCTCGTAAGGAACATATCTGTATACTTGAATTAACCTGCAGAATTCCAAGGACCTCGAGGAATTACGCACGCGAACAATGCACACACGACAAGCCTTCTCGCCGTCGTAAACGTGTTATAAACGGCCGAGTCACGAATAAGAGAAAGTAGGCAGAGGGGGGAGCGAGGGAGAGAGGAAGAGGGCACGAGGGTTGAGTGAGAGGGTCGAGCTCAAAGAGGGTCGAAAAAAAATAAAAATAAAAATAAAAAAAAAATAAATATAAAAAAAATAAAAAAAAACTCGAGAAATTTATCATCGAAGCTTCCGTCGAGTTAGTCGGGGCAGGGGGTGGAGACGCCGGGGTTGACCCACGAGCCACACACTGAAGAAAATCGTCGAGTGAACGCGAGGGAAAAATTTCCGCGCGAGAAGCTTTTGTCCCTGCAAAAACTCGCTCGCGACATCGCCGAGTTTCGTCTCCGCTCTGTTTTTCTTTCTTTTGGACGTTTTTCTCCCCTCGCCACTCCTCTCCCCAGGCTCGTTCGAAAACTCCGGAGGCTACTCCGACCACGAATTACCCCCAAAGTCAAGCAGTCGTTTTTGCTCCCTTTATCTTGTCCTCGCGCGAAACTCGACTCGGAAAATCTCTTTTCTTTAAGTGCGTGTCCCGCTCACCGTGCCCCCCAACTTTCGTACGTAAACACCAAGCCTTGAGCTTTCGATCCAACTCGGACAAAGAGCGATCGAAATATTTGAATTTTTTACAACGGAACTCACTCATTCGAGCAAGCTCGGTTCAACGCACTTTCGAATATTTTGGAAGTTTGAAAAAAAAAACTCGAATTTTGTTTTCATACTTTGGAAACCCCGGAAAATGAATTTTTAGCGAGATTATAGAAAATTATAGGAAAAAAATATTGAGGGGTGAAATATTTTTATCAGGTCACTTGGACATGAGTGTTGGGAATGAAAAATCGAATCTCTTCGATCGTCTCCTCAAATAGAGCCTCAGGATAATGATGGGCAACTTTTTTCTTGTCGTGTTATTTTGTCGAGTTATTTTTCTATTTTTTTCCCCTATTATGTAGGGTCATGGAAAAAGTAACTGTGACGATATCAGCCTTATATTTTCTCTCTATTATTGAACCACGAGGGTCACAAAACGATCGATGGGTGTTGGAGCATTCGCAAAGACATCCAATGTCATTCGTGCTGTTTGTATTTACCCTCGGTGAGTGGGATGAAAATAAATTTTTCAAACTTGGATTGTACCAGCATATTTCTTCGGTCTCGTTTCAATCTCGACCAGTTGCATGACATTTAGCTCCATTTGATCAGCCACCGAGTCACGAAACTGTCAGACCGACGGTTTTTTATTTCTATTAATATATTTATTCATTACTTTTTTGTCTTGCGTTTTGAGAATTTTTTTTCAAAAAATTTTGCTTCATTATTTATTGATCAATGACGTGGGCACAATTTTATGGAAAAATAATTTTTCCCCTTGTACAAAAAGGGCTGAAAATTCTCAAAGTTTTCAGCCCCTCATCATTCTATAATTTTGTCATTTCATTCGGATTTTGTTTTTCATCAAACTTCATTTATTTTTCATTGAATATTCAATTTTAAGGTACTTTCATGCGTCAACCAAAGTTTTCCCATTTCTTCTCGGCTCGATGGGGATTCTGGACTTTGTAAGTCACCTTTAAGAGCTACAGCGATGAAAATTATAATACATTATACTGATTACGAGGCGAGCCAACCTGGAAACCGAGTTCCACGAGACCCCAATCGCCAATTGTTTCCTCTCCAATGCCTTTCGAGCCGCACGCTCTCTCATTTATCTCCTTCGCATGTAATTACATTTTTCTCATAATTTTCTTCGCGAAGATGTGATCCCATTCAACAGAAATGACGAGAGAAAAGAGTCGAGAAATAAAATTTGTCGAATTCCACGATCACGCAGTCTCAGAGTGTTGGAAAATTTTAGTTTTCCATGAGTTTAGTGGGGAAAATTCGTTTTCAAATGACGAGAAGATTCCACATCTTTTGTCAGCCTTTTTCCGCGAATTTGATCGAACCACGGCGCTTTGCAATTTTTAATTTTTCTGTACCAACGAGAAGGTTCGGGCACTCAGGAAAATCTTGTTATTTTGCTTCGTTGCACTCACGCGTAATTGGTACAAGCCACTGGGAAGTTGAAAGCGGGAAAGAGAGGCAGAAGGGGGGAGGGGATTAAGGAGTCTGTTTATTCGAGACTCCATAACGAACGACACGAATTATCAACTCGGATTTTCTCGTTATGTGTTTTGAAACTTTGCACGACTAGCAGAGGCGATATAATTTCGTCGGAACTTCGAATCGTCAACGTTGCTACTCGGTCAAAACTTTTCTCGTGAATAACATTTTTTCAACTCGATATTTTATTCGAAATTTCAAGTTTTCCATAATTCAAATCCAAAACCATCATCTCGGTTGAAACTTTGTCATATTTTCGTGAAAATCGTTCGAAAAAGATTTTTTTAAATCGATTTTTTACCATAACTTTTGCCTCAAATTGTTCACGAGTTCGAAAATAGTTATTGTAACAAAAAATTCTCTAAGGATTCCTCACAATCGATTTATAAAGCCTCGGCAAAGTTTGGAGGCTCATCGATTGAGTTTTTCTTGATAAATCTTTGCCACGAACTTGAAAAACACATTTTTTCGAACAAACGCACCAAGGGATTCAAAATTACATTGCAAAAATAGAATTAAAAAATCAATTTTTCAAAAAACCCCTTAAAGCGAATCTTATTCAAACACGAATAAAGTCCGATCAGAAGAAATTCATGAGAACAACCATCCACATTCACAGCTTTCTTCCAATATTTTATTTTCCTAATTTATTAATAATCGCGTAGGAGTGAAAAAACTCGAGTCCAAAATTCGAGCGTTGGAAACAAACTGTAACGAGAAACGAACCGAGAATCGAGAAAATTGATTAAGGTAGATCACATTCCCGTAGGATCGTATTTTATGAGTGTCTTAATTGGCTCGATTTTTACTTCCTTATTAAAGATATTATCACTCTAAATTAATGTCAGAGTTCTCATTCAAAATCGTTAATAAATTTTCTCACCTCATCTTTTGGCGAATGAAATTACAAACCATTGATTAAACTGGGATCCATTATTGACCGAGCCCCAAATTTTATTCGTCCCCGGCTAAAAAACTATAGTTTTTTATGTAAAAAATCGCATCAGAGAGGGCGAAGGGAAAACACAAAGGGAAATGGATCAAGAAAAAAGTGTTAAAAGACAGAAGGTTATGACAGGCATGACTGAAGCCAAGAAAAAACAAAATGTTGAAATAAGCAAATGTGAGGTTATGAGTGCCCATTTTACCAATTTCGTTTAATCTTTAAGGTAATATATTTTAATTACTCATAAGACAATCGTCTCGATTTTTTTCCCGAGACCTTCGTTATATATTTCATTGTTATATTCTGTACGTTTTTCATAAACTTCGTAAGAAATGGTCATTCGTAAAATGGAAAGATAAACGATTTTTTTCCGCATAGTGTCTACATCCCTGAGCATTTTTCTCCATATTTAAGGTACTACTGCACTGCATGCTAGTCAAATGAGTGCTGAATTTTAAAAACGCTTTTAGACCAAGTTTAACGTACAGATTAAATGTATTGTTAGTGGATTTGTATTACAGCATATCTTATTAAGATGTAAAAATATTAAAAACGCTAGTTTTACAAAACCATCAACTGATAGATGCAAATTTCCATGCTGACACATATTCACTGGTATTTTTCAAAGAATTATCTGCGTTTTTTCATCAATTTTATTGCAACAAGTCTCATTTTGTTCGTCAACTGGTCCTCTATGAATCCACAATGTAGTTGTTTTTTGTAACTTGATCGTTTCACTGTTGCAGCTGATTGTTCATTAAGTGAAAAAACTTTTTCATTCATAATTTCTCTCAGGAATGAATTTAAAGGAAAATCTACGTGGTGAATTCGTAGAGGATCGGTTGAGGAACAAAATGAGACTTGGTGCAATAAAATCGGTTAAAAAATACAGACGATTATCTTTGTAAAATACCTGTGAAAATGTGTCATCATGGAAATTTGCATCTATCAGTTGATAGCTTTGCAAAACTATCATTTTCAATATTTTTTCACGTTAATAAAATATGCTTGAATACATATCTACTAACAATAAGTTTAATCGGTAGGTTGAACTTGGTCTAAAAGCGTTTTGAAAATTTAGCACACATTTGACTAGCATGCAGTACAGGAGTGACCTTAAGCACGTTGATCTCAATAACCAATAAGACGAAGCCTGTGTAAATTTCAAGACATTCTTAAGAAAATCGTTTCGTGCATGAACTATTTTAATTGTCATTGATTGATCGGAGGTAAGAACGAAAATGGCACATTTTCGGATATTTTCGACTGGTTTATCTCAGTCTATTACGGGCATGAAGTATCCTGTTGGGAAATTTAATCGATGAAAATGGAGTTCGATTACGAAAGTGCGTAAACGAATCTGCACTTTTTCCAGGATATTTTTTCTCCATATTTTTTCCAATCGATCAATAACGAATCACGATAAATCGAGAGCTTGAAAAATCGAGTTTTTATTCGACGAACTTGATGAACGTTGCAAGCCTCGATGGTCGGACAAATTTTCCATTAATTTTAATAACACCATTTTTCGGATCGATCGATTATCAAAAGTTATTAAAAAGTAAGTTACTCAGTCTGCTCACCTTCGAGTCACGATCGAAAACAAAAAAAAAACAAATACAAAAAAAGGCGAAGACACAAGAGGGAGCTCTCCTCAGAGCTGTGATTGATCGAAAACTACCCCCGGATGGCTCAGGATCGATATATTTATGCGGGAATGTCTGTCCCCTCCCTCCCCCTCCCACCGCTCTCTGTTTCGCGTTCTCTTTCTCATCGAGCTCGTTATTATTGCCCGTGTAATCGGCGAAACTCGCGACCTCGGCCTGCGGGCTTTTCCAACCCCTTTATCGTCAACAACTCTCAGCAGGAATGGTGGTTGAAAAAGGGGTTGAGACTCGATTCGGAGATTGCTTCAGGGATATTATTGCTTCGCGCCCACGAGAATTCCCAATGCTCTACGACGAGATGAGTAGAATTCCAAAGAGTCTCTCTCAACTCTCGAACAGTTATTACTTATTATTCCAGCTCCCCGGAGTTTTAGCCTCATTATAAATTCATCTTCTTTCGCTTAATTGATGGGATCAGGCAAAGCAACGGATGTGCGTAGACCATTATTAGGATCTCACGATTAGACTACTCGACTTAGGACATTTGATTTTTTCATTTATTTCTCAAGTCTTCGTTAGTAAATTTCTATTTTTTCATCCCTTCATCCCCTGCGGAGAATTTGCCACGAAGTGCGGTCCAAAAATGATTGCTTTTCGCTCCTCGAAACGTGAATTTGTACGAAAATGAATGTGACAAGGAATATGGAATTTTTAATGAATTTTTATCCTTGGGAATTCAGAATTTTTGCTCGACGCCGTCGAGTTCGAATTCTGCATAATCGCAGGTTTTCATAAATCATTAAAAAACGATTTATTTTTTGAATTTAAGTTTTTTTATTTGAAGTAATAAAAAAATTATCTCAAGTTTACACGAGAGTGGTTTTCGTATGATCGAAATTAAACTGGAGAAGGAAAAGTGACGTTCGATGAGTCTATCGTGTTGCTGTCGCCCCGAGTGAATAACCGAGCGTAACGTTTTCAAGGGAGAAATAAAAGAGGAAAATAGTGATGGAGGAGAAAAGAGGCAGTGAAAAAGGAAGAAGCGAAAATACGTCGCTGTCGCATTCCGGTGGTGGAACGAGCCTTTGTGGAGGCTTTCTTCCGTCGAAGAGCACAGTTCTCTCAGAAATATTTTCTGATTTTACAAACAGGCCGATCGATAGTGAGGAATAAATAAATGGAACGGAATGTTTTGAAGAAAATTCAAAAAATATGGATTCTTCGGGGGGTTGTTTCTGAGTGGGAAAAATTGGATTCGGGATCGTCGAAATTGGGCGCCAGTGTATCGAGCCAATCGTCTTCGCTCCTTTTCATTCTCACATCCTTTTCCTCCCTTTATATAACTGAGAAAATTGCCCCTCCCCTCCTCGCTGTTCCCTTATTTGTGCACACGATTCTGCTCCCTTTCAGTGGCTTTTTCATTGAAAAGTTGTAGCGGGGGCGAAGCAGTCACAAAAAGGCACAAAAGAGAGGAAAGTCGCCTTGAGAACTCCAGTCTATCGTATTTCCAAGCAAGCCTCACGTTCCTCTGGAAAAAAGGGGTGAATGTTAAAAGGCAGCCATTGTGTCTCGTATTACCAAGTTCCCTTCGATATTTCTGGCCGTCTCCATCGATATTATTCCCTAAGGCATCTACTTCGGGTCGACTCGCGAATAAATTACCTCTGACCTTTATTTTGTCATTGGGAAAAAAACTGCCTCCTGCATGGGGGGTTGAAAAATTGCTTCGTTGAGCTTGTCAATATTTTTGAGGAATTTTGAAAAATTTGAAATTCTCCTTTCAATCGAGGTGGCTGCAAAGATTTTTCGGATTTTCAACCCCCGGGGAACGATGATTTCGAAAAGACAAAGACAAACATTTAAATCGAATCCCCTTAATCAACTTTCCAGATCCAAGAAACTGGGGAATTCAAAATGATTGTATAAAAAAATCGAGAAACAAAGTGTTGCTCACCAACAAATTCCGATTCAGGTAACCCAAATCATGGTGAAAATATTTTTCTACTGGCTGAACCAAATTATTTGGCATTTAGAGAAAAAGCTAATAGTCAATTCGACTGTATTCTCCTCCTTAAGATGATGGATCAGTCGGTAATCACAACCGTGAGTGCGAGAGAGATAGCTGCAAATTTTGAAAAGGAAATTTTTCCACATCGTTCGTCTGATCGAAAAAATAAAAATGTCATCGGATTTTTGGGATCGTGCTGCATACGATAACATTTTTATTATTTTAATCGGACGAACGATGTCAAAGAGTTTCAATTTCAAAAATTCGAGGTGTGATTACCGACTGATCCATCATCTTAATGGATTTCGTTAGAAAAAAGTCTTTTTTTCAGTCATTCATTCAACCAAAAATATCCAGACTCCAGAAAAACGATCCAGTGATCAACCATTCAGGGTCAAAGTCACCTCGAAACTGGGCAACACAAAAAGTGAAAAAAGCTCGAAAACATCGTGTCCTGAGAGTGACGTCGAAAAGCAAATTGAATTAACGAACTAATCGAGGTCCAGAGTACTCCAAGAGTTTGTAGAATCGATTAACGAAATTTTAGACCCACGAAACTAGCTGGTTTCGTTGTAATTCCCATAAATTGTTTGGCTCACAGACAGGACAGTTTTGCAAGTGGAAATGGCCAGTGTGTGGTCAGACATGGGTCAGAGCCTCGAGCTCACACAGCCACGTGTATACACTCCTAGCGAATATCATTCCCTCGGATCAGAACGAAGCTCAAAGTGTGTCGTGCGAGTCTGGGGATGACCACGAGCATTACAATTCCGCAGCCATTTCTATTCTTCGAGCCAATGGATATTGTACGAACTATCCGTGGATAATAACGAGTCTCTCTCTCTCTCTCTCTCTCTGTGTACGAGAGAATGGAAAATCGATCGGTCTGTCCGCAGGCCATCAGCTACACGAGCCTCGTTCCTCGATGAGGAGTGCGTGAGGACGAGCTTTGTACAATACAAACGCGAGGAAAAAGAAATAAAGGAACGTCTCTCACTTTTTACGACCCAAATCCTACGAACCGTAACGATCCGAGTCGTCTCTTTGTTCTTTTTTTTCGACTAATCAGTTATTCCGGCTTACTTGATGTTAAAGGGGCAAAAAATATTGGGAACAGTCGTGAGCTTTTTGTAGTGACGTGTAATTTGTCTGATGAATGGAAAATTCGTGAAATTTTAGCTTCCTCCTTAAATCCTAGTGTTCACCATTTTGTTTGAAATCAATGTTTTTTACAAATTTTTATTATTAAACTTTTTAATTGATTTACAATATTGAATAAAAATAAATTAATAACTAATTTATTAATTTCTTATTCATTTATTCACTTGATTTTTCTTATTTCCCCATTTCGTTTCATTTACTCTTTGACAATATTTGTTGTAATAAAATATTAATGATTCGTCACTTTAATTTGTTAACTTTTCACTCATTTTGTTTCGTCATCTTGTCAATTTTGTTTTTTAGTTTAATTATTGTTATTTTGTAGTTAATTATTTATCGTTAATGAGAATAGAAAGAAAATTAAAATGGACAGGAACTATTTTGGCCTTAGCCTACCGATTTTCAGTCCAACTGCACGAGAAAAGTTTGCTTTCTTTGCTGTGGATCGTTGGAGAAAAACGTCGCGAATGCCTTGACGATCTCATTGCAAATTCGAGTCATGGCTAAATTGATGTCGAGGTGACCCAACTATCTCGGGAATTGTTGAACCACCTGCTCCACGTATTTCTCGTCCCTCCCTTTTTCTCTCTTCTTCTCATCCCCTTCCTCTCTCTCTCTCTCTCTCTCTCGTTCTCAGTCGAAAGAAATTGGATCGAAGTCAAGAAGCGATTTGTCCTACAACGACTAGAGATTCCTGAACTCTGCTCATTCTGCCAAGAGTGAGAAAACTATGTCAGTTGTTCTGGGATCAAGAAAAAGAGGAAGAGAGAAGGGAGGGGAGAAAGTTTAGGGTAAAATGTACCCTTGAGCTTGTCCCTCAAAGTAGGGTGCTTCTTTTCCTACCCTTTCTCGCAGAACCGGAAGTTCCTTTGGGCACGAAAACCGAGGACGTTTTCCCAGACCATCTAACCCTCCATAACTTTTTCTACCCCTTTTCTGTCTCTCTTCCTCCCTCGCCTTTTTTCTCCATTGCTTCCTTTTTCTCTCACATTTCCAAGTGGCTCGCCTCTAATTTATTAATTTATAACGGAATAAATTAAATAAAATATTCCCGTATACGAAAGTCGTAAATTCTCGGGGGTGCTAAACCCCCAACCCCTTTCCCTCCAAGAAGCACTATTAACATAAATACGTCTTCTGGCTTACGAAACGTTATTGCTCCTCTAACAAATTCATCCACGGGCCATTCAACGAGGAATGAAACTTTTCATTCTCAGCACTCTCATTTGGTTTTAGAAGCGAATTTACCGATTCTGTCATTTCGACGACCAACATTTTTCTTTATTTTCATTCAAACAATGATTTATTAACGATAATATTAATAATTTTTTCAATAACATTGAGTGGAAAACATTTATACGAAAAACATTGAAAAATTCGACAATTTTTTAAGTGAAATCAGCAAATTATCAAATTACATTTAATTGGTGGAAAACAAATTTTGCCACGTTCACCAAAAGAGTCGAGTGCCTCGAACCATGTCAAGCTACCGATTCACCATGTGGTAGATAAAAACTGAAAAGTGGAAGAAAAGAGGAATTTGATAGATCGCAAAAAAAATGTTTGTTTTTTTTTCGTTGAACAACCCTTACTTGGCTTTTCTCGAGTGCTCGCCTCCTTTTGCTTTTCATCGTAGGCAGCTCTTCGCTCGCACGAAGCTTTCGGTATATTTTCTCTCCCCTGTGCAATAGTGCCTCGTAGGCAAGGGATGAGAATTTCTTTATATCACGAAATGCTAACGCGATTCTCGGTAAATCTTCCTCCGGAGCAGGCTCTCCGGAGGGTTTCCAAGTTCGTGGCTCCCCGTAAATGCGTTAGGGGTGACCCGGTAAAGGGCATTTAACTTACACATGTGCGGGCTTCGAGATAGGGGTAGGTCAGTAATTTTCGTGCTGGTTGTTTCTCGAAACTGGGTAAATGCGAATGCTTTTCTTCCACTGCTAATTGGCTCACAACCAAGTGTTATTTTTTGTAAATTCCAATGTTTTTCCACCCCCCAAAAATGGGGGTTGCTAAGTAATTTTCCCACGATTTCGGAGCCTGGAAATCTCCGAAAAATTTTTCCCCCGTCAATTGTTTTTCGGTGACGACGATTAGCGCGAGGGGGTGGGTTCCAATTGTTGGCAAACGTTTTTTTCAACCCCCATTGGTTTCAAGGAAATGAGAGCTTATTTCCCGGAGTGTTCCGGTCACTTAGTTACCTACGAATTTCTCCCTAATTAACGGTTTTTCTCTAACGGCAGTTGGCCACAAAAGGGGGTTGCAATGAGGTCTGAGTTTGGTTGGGGAGAAAAAAAAATGTGAATATTTAACGAGGGGTCGGGGTATTCGGTGAGCGTCCGTAGGGCTGTGCTTGCGGGGACCACGCGATCCTCGGCAATCGAGGTTGACCGTTGGTCACGTGATGTCGAGCATTTTGAAAGGGGGTGGCATGGGGGAGGGAAAAAGGACTCGCTTTTCAACAAATTGCGTATTAATAATGAGTCTAATAAAGAAAGAACGGTTTTTTGCTTTCGTGTCGAACTTTTTTCTCGCGTGGTATAATTTTCAGGGGGAGGGATGAAAAGCCGGAAATTCGGATACAAAAGTGAGGATGATCGATGCGCTGTGGCTTGAAACGCGAATAACTCGCTGAAACGAGGGGCGAAAAATTCGGGGATGATTCGCTAAAGGGGGGACGATATCGTCGCTGCGCTCCAAGGTCACCGACGTAACAACCCCAAAAAATGCTGCATTTCCCTTCTTCCATTGACTTCCCTGAAGCAAGGTCATTCCAAGACTCGAAGGGACTTCTGGGAACGAGCGCATCGAGAATCCATCGTCCCACTGACCCAGAGCACCCCTCAAATATTTTCCCACTGATAAATCAAGATAAACCGCTTGTCGAGCAACTTTTTGGTCTTGAGATCGATCGATCAAGGTTACTTGAGGCGTTTGTGCTCTCGGACCACTGGAGAATTAATAATCCAATGTGAGATAAGGCAGCTTGCACACGAATGAGGTAACACACGATCGAACTTATCCTCCCTCATCCCCTAGTCGCTGATAGCCCGATATGCACCTACAGCGTTTACGTTCCCTGCGCATATTCGCTCGAGATATTCACGAGGGATGAAGCAGCAAAAGATAAAACGCGATCCTGTTATTCGGTCATTCGAATCCTCAATTTTTCGACAATACTTGGCATGCTTTGATTCACCAAGTGGAATGAGACTAAAAAAATCGTCATTCGATATTGAGCCATTTTTTCATCCCCCCCTCTCAATATTTCTGGAATTTCTTCGTTCGTGCGGCTGAAAAAATGGTTCGAAGCAGCTTCCTTTCATCGTTTATTCAATCGCATAAAGACGTGGAAGACAGAAGAGAGGAGGACAGAGAAAATGTAACACAGGAGGACCATCGGTCGGGGCTCGATAAAACCTGGAGAGTATTTATAGGAGCATCGTTTCCAAAGGACAGTAGTAGAGCCAGTACGAAAAAGCACACGATGAAGTGTAGTCTCGTGGAGCATAAAAGTTCGCAGTGATGAAAGTGAGCGAAAAGGTAGAAAAAAAGAGGAAAAGAGAGGTTCGATATCACGTAGAGAAAGAGAAACGGAGCGAAGCTCACCCCCCCCTGTGAGAACAAGCGTCAGGGGTGCTGCTCGACTCTGCCAGAGGGATTGTTGGGCCGTGAAAACGCCCGGTCGCTCCCTCGCTTTGAGGTACACACACACGTACACGAGTACGATCCGATAAGATTGATTTCCGAGGCCAACGAAATTCACCTCCAATACCGACTGTGCTTGCCCACCGCCTAACTGGATCGTCCGATACAGCCGCCCCGTCGATGATCAAGCAATTGGAGCTTCACACTTGAGTTTACCGAAAATTTGTCAAAGTTAACTTGATTACTGCTTAAAGTAATTTCCTTTCCTCGGCCTCGTTCGAAACAAACTCTCCGAGGCGCTCCGCCTTCCTACATTTTCCGGTTGAACACCCCCATCCTGAAATCGAGATTGCCATTGCCAGCCTCAATTGCAGTTTCACTGATAAATTTGTGTTCGTATTGGAATAATCGTCAGACTTCCGGGCTCGAGCTCGTGACATACTTTGCTTATTTAGCTTGTGCTCGGCATGAACAATCTTGGCAGATGTGCAGGGGTGAAGACCTTCCTAGAAGGGAATTGCCAGTCGAAGGGTATGGAAAGCTTGAAAGCTTTACGAGGATCGCACCTGGTGTCCTGAGTTAGTAGCTAGCCTCGGAAGCCCGGAGTACAATATCGGAAGGGTACCTTAACACCTGGGAAACTTGGTGCTTCCCCAGGAGAAGCTCCTCCCGGATTGAGCTCCAACAACAAAGTATTTTCGACGTCGTTGCCTCAATACCGTTTTACGAGCCGGGAGCACCGCTGTGAAAGCTTCATTCGGAGAATTAAGCTCCCAAATAGATTTTTTTACGATCCAATATGCAGGCTTTCCGGAATCATTGAAAATGGCGAGGAGCCCATTGGGAAAATGATACTTGGGCTATGCAGCAACCAGCTTTTGATCGACTCGTTCAATAACGTGGCCAACTATGAGCCCACGTTTGCCTGCTTAAACGCAAAGCCAGTGTGGCGAAATTGTGCATCTTCGGCTGCAATAAGCCTCGTGACGTGGACAATAGCACGAGGTCGATAATTCAAGCACGGAAACAGAAGCAGACTGGATGATTTCCGACACGTGGTTATGTACACACTGTACGTGATCCTGATCCAAGCGTAACTATGATTTCCTGCGATGTGGCGCGAGTGCTGCTAGCCCAGACTTTAACCACCCACTAATCATACCTCGAGACGACGTCGACAATGTGTTCCGTACGTGCTAAAGTGCACCAGCACTGGGTACATGCAAGGCTTGTACAACAAACCTGGAATAACTACAGGAGCATCGAGTCCGAAGCTGATATGTTGGCAGCAGGCTTAGAAGTGACCAGTGTTGTCTGTATCAACACTTTGTGCCCTAGAATTATTGTTACAACGCTTTGGGTATGATGGCTCAGGTCGGCTCAGTTGTAGACCTCGTTGGAACGTGCAGCAACCGAGTGGTGTGCAGATCCAAGTGTCAAAACTCAAAGAAAAATGACGTTGAGAATCTGAACGTTAAACGGATGATGATCCATTGCCACGAGAATTGGGGTTCGGTCTCAATGGCAGGATCCAACGTCCAGGAAGCAGGCCCGATGTCATCAGCATCCAAAAATCAGTTCAACGTATAATCATCCTTGGAACAGCCCCAGCTGGGATCATCAACTGTGATTAATGGAACGATGGCCTTGGGGAGATTTGATCTATTCGGATTGCTGCCGTTATAACTTCCGGGATTATCAGCCAACGCTATTGTCCTGGAATCAGTCGAAGATGTCGTCATCCATAAATCTGCTCGTGTCAACAGCCACAATCCAGTCGTAAATGTCGTATGAAACTCAAAGGAAGATTTCATCACCCAGTTATCCTGGCATCACACTAAATCCAGTTGACGACGGCATCAAACCGGTGGAAATCCTACTCCAAATTCCAGGATCGAAAGATCATTTTCGAGACCCAGAAGTCAACTGTTTAGCAGCTTGCTATATCGAAGCAGCCTCAGGATCCAAAGACACCTGCTCGAGAGGATTGGATTTCGGACATGATCATCAGCCATCAACAAAATTGATGGCAACTCCCACCGAGATTGGCACCATTAAGATGTCTGGCCGGACGCATTTCTCAAACTACCCGGGGACTCTGGAGGCAGCAGAGCACAATGTCCGGATCATGGACCAAGCAATCGACTCTGGGCATCGATGCAAGAGCCCATACAAGTCGGAAGGTTGGACAGCGGATGGCGTTAGGAAAAATAATGAATTGGGAAGCGGTTGGGAGAGCTTAACCCTGGTTATAATGCAGGGATCAATGCGCGAGGCTATCATCCGTGTAATCGTTGGCGTAGTATGGCACATGTAGTATATGCAGAGGGCATTGATGGAGCGGGGGAAAGCCTGCTAGCTTCTGAATGAAGCCGGCTTCGTTGGCTGCCCTTCTTGGCTCTGCCACAGAAACTCTAGCCTGCTGTGTAGCAGTATTGATCGCCCCACCCTCGCACACGGTGAAACGCCCACGAGTCTGTGCGGTGTACAAGCGCCCTTCTCCCCTGCTGGCTTGTACATTCCGTGCCAGGAGTGAGGACTGGCTTTCCTATAGAGCCGTTTCAACCGCATCGCAGCTCCACCACGAGGCTTTCCTTCTCAGCATTCCATCAGTGGGCTACGAGGCGAAAGGAAATTGAAGAGAGCTTGTGACTCGTCCTCCGAAGGCCTTCTGGACTCGACCAACAACTGCAGCCAACCAGCAAACAACGAGGCTGCCTTCTCCTCTTCTCTTTTCATCTTCCCAGTGTCTTACCAGCGCTGATCGCTCATTAGCTCTCCTTCCCCAATCTTCCTAGTTCTCTTGTCTTCCCTGTCGCACACGAACGGTTTTCTTCAGTGTCAAGGTTGCTTGGGCAGCCCCGAGGAAACAATCCCCTTCATTCTCCTTCACGGAATCGAAATCGACAGCGGATGTTCCGTACCCTCCATCCACGAGTTAATCCTCCCTTCTCTCTTCCGACATGAACTTCTCTGCGGATACTAACATTCGAACAAAACGAGGCTGATGATAGAAGTTGGGGATGGCAGCTTCGCATCCGACACCATCTTCGTAAGTGCCCAAGGCCACTTTCCTTCACGGTCCTTCGCCGAGGTGTAATCGACTGTATTAAAATAACCCCCGCTCAAGGCCAAATGACTTTGTAAAAAGCACAGTCGACTGATCATCGATCCACGCCTGGACCAAGCGATGGAACGGGATCCTTGTTCATCTCCGCCCCTCCAGTTTCAGCCTCACCTCTTGGTTAACGACAGAACACGTCCCCGGGTGAGCAACCGTCAGACAAAAAATGGCCCAATCCAGGACCATGGAACCATGTGCACTCAACTCGTCTCCGTCACTGTCAAGGTTGATTCGCACGCGTACCGCGTACGTGGGCACGTGAACGCTCGTACCTTTCTTCACCACCCACGCTTCCGGGATGGGAAAAACCCTCCCACATATTCCCGGGACTCTCGAAAAGCGACGTCTCTTTCTCACATCTTTTTCCTCGCCTCTCTCTCGCTCTCTCTTTCTGTCAAGTTGATTTCCGTCTTTTGAATAAATGCACGATTGGAAGGTCCTCCTTTGTATCTTTCCGTTTCTTCTACCTGCACACGTTCCTATTGACGCACATGGAGCGAGAGCTCCTGAGAAATTTAAGGGGGAATTTCAGTGTGACAGGCTGAATAATGAGGTGTTGTTTGGGAATTTTTCTTGAAAAAACGACTCCATCAAATTATCTGAAATTTCGTGTGTATTCATTATTGAAGTAATGGAGTATACGAGGAATTTTTTTTTCAATCTGCAGTTTATTTTATTAAGCAGAGGAGCGCTCGCAAAATGGCGTCTCGAAAAAAGACTTCCGGACGGTTGACAGCACAAGTGGCACAGCAAGCATCTGAAATAAAAAACTCAAAAAGATTATCAAATTATAAGAGCAGAGCTATTATTATATTACATCGCAGAGCGATTAGAAAAAAAATGGCCCCCGTTTAAAAAAATTCAAATTCCACACAAAAATTTTGCAGTAAATTGTTAATAAAAAAAACTCTGCGATGCGACGATGGCGATAAGTTTTCTGAAGAAAATCCTCTTCGAATGAAGTCAATTGGACGAAATTTGACAGAGTCATGCTGTCAACCAGTTCAAAAAACATTGTTTCGAGAAAAACGCGTTTCTGCGGATGAAATCCAATGATGTTACTTGAACATTAACATGAAACAAGTTCTTACCGACCAGTCTGCTGTCCCTGGACCATACAGAAGCTCTTTTGCGCCCAAGCTTTTTTCGTTTCACACTGATATTCCCCTTAACGCGACAAAAATTCCGACGTTTTCCTCGCTTCCGGAATGCTCTCTATTCAATCACCGTCCTTGTCTGCGTCCTGCCACCCCCTGCGGCATCCCTTTGTGCCCGGGATGTTTTCATTCTCTCCCGCATTTCACTTCCGATTCGTACCTTCTCAATAGAAACTTTTGCAAACGTCCATCTGGCCACCTGTTATCAGTGAACCATGGCAAACTCCCACGGTTACCAGACCACTGGATACCGCTCCAGTCTTGTCTTGGAGTGGGTAGAATTTTTCTTGCGACATCGAAGCCAGGAACGAGGCAACATTTTGCCAACCCTTTCAAGGTCGAGCCTTCCATTCGATGGCTGAATACCAGGACCCAACTTTTTCAGCTGTTGTCATCAAATTTATTAATTCACCAGCCAACGCGGGGGTCCCCAAACTTTCTTCCCTCTGGATTCTCCTCCATAAACTTTGCCCGCGGAAGCAGGTCCTCCAACTTTTCCGTCAAGACTATACGATCCATCCGAGAGATGATACTCGTAGCAAGACATTCTCCGCGGGCGAATGCATAAAACGTATGCACTCTCGAGAGCCTCGGACTGCTGGATCAACAGTTAGTTTTTCTGTCTCACTGGGCGCAGCCCTCGACAAACGTGTCTGGCAACTTTATTGCTCGTATAAAAGAGAGGTCGTAGTTCGAGATATCGTAAAATAAAACAACAATGGTCTTCCAGGAAGCTCCATCTTTTCCGAAACTTTGTAAATCCAGATGAAAAAAAAAAATCCCCCGGAGACACGATCCCATCGATTCTGAGTAACCAAAAATAGAAGCCTCCTGATCTCGCTCGAACTGTCTCACGAAAAATGCCTTCGTACAGTCGCGCCTGTTTGAGGCATTATACGAAACACCTTCGCCTACCGAACCATCCACACAATACTCGACTGTTAAATCGTCCAATTACCCGAACGCTACCTTCCGCAGAGATTCCATCTTAGATTGGAAATCGGTCACGACACAGCAATAAGTACGAACAAGCATGCGCTGTCTCGCCTCTCCTTCTACCTTAATGTTTCCTTTTACCGTTGGCCTCTCTTCTGTTCCAAAATAAATATTTCACAGCTGACGCATTCGCTGGATGCAGGGCTCTTTCTGCGTTATCTGGTTTTTGTTTTTCATTTTCCTAATTATTTTGACTCCGCAATTGAGTTACGGAGGAGACGAATCCACCGTAATTTTCTATAAGTCTTCTCGCGAGCTGTGAGAGTCGCTTTAATTGAATTCTCGCTAATCTTTAGGAGAGAGCAATGCCGACTGTAAATTCCGCGATTGTCGGCGTTTCAGTTCGGCTGGGTCGCTGACCGTGGATCGTTTCCGCGGAGCAATAGACAATGTGAAAATTTCAGCAACGATCAAGGGAAAGGGAATTTCTTTGCTGACGAGGTTGGGCTGCCGTAAAAATCGACTGGCAGGTGGCGCCACAGGGTGCTGCGCTGAGCCGTTACTCTTTAAAGTTTATCGTTAAAGCTAAGGCCGCGTGAATGAGCCACATATATTGAATTAAGTGCACGAGCTAACCAATTCAATTTAGATCGTCGAAAGATTTCGTGTCACGTAACATCGCGAGAAGACGGATGTCGGGGGACGAGGCGGATAAAACCGCTCAAAACGAACAACTTTACAAGATCGTTAAGGGTAGCTTGATAAAAAGAGGGTGAAGCAAGCCCTCCCGAGGGTGTGAGAAGTTTTCTTTTCTTGGACTGCTCGCGCGAGGCTTGTATATACTTAATTCGGATCACTGACCGTCTAGAAAAAAGCTTAAAGGCGAGTGTGAGGCCAAGGGGTGAACGGGGACGGCGCGAGGGTGAAAGGGGTTGGAGGAAACCTCGTGTTATATGGCCACGAAGAAGCCGTAGACGGTGTAGACCGCGTGCCAACAAGGCAATTGCTCGAAAGCTTTTCTTCGACTATACTTTCCACCACAACCCCCCACCCCACCCCGCCGTTCATCCCTCGCGAACACAGGTACGCAGAAACGTTTGTGTGTGTGCGCGCGTCAACGGTCCTCCGTCTCCGGAGTTCGTGCCTCGGTGAGCGTCGATTAGAGGATCATTTATTCCAACAGCCTTTTACCAAGAATTCGATAAAATTAGCTGCCTTTTTGTCTTTTCGTTTCCTCACGTGCTCTTTCGATCTCTAACGATACTCAGGACTGCCCATATCGGTGAAGAATAAAAAAGGAGGTCGAGGATGGCGAGCAGCACCGAAGACTACGGCTCGGAGCTCCAGGAACTCCAGTGGGGCGGGGGCACCAGCAATTCCCACTTTCTACGCAATTCCGGCAGCCATTACCTTCGCACCGGAAGTGGAAGCGGATACTACGAAGCCGAAGATCTCGAACCAGGTGGACGACACCAGGCCGGCCACCATCGCGGATACTACAGCCCACCTGGCACTAACTACACCATCGTCGAACGACCACCCAGCGCACCCCATCATCATTCCTCTCATACCACACCCTACAGACATAGCAGGACACATACCACGACAACAAATCCGGTCGCTGTCGCCGGAAGCGGCGCTATCTCCCCCGAACAGGTCATCAGGTCAGTTTATCCATGCTTTCATTTTTTATTTTTCCTGGACGGAGCTTCGAAACGTCCACGTACTCTGCAGCTCGAAAAATGGGGCATAAAAATAATGGGGCTGTGAAATATTTATGCTTGTCTCGTAATTGTACCAATTAAAGTGCATTTTTCATTGGTCTCTGAAGAAACTGAGGACTTTTGTTGCAATCATGTTGAAAAATTGCTTCTCATTTTGAAAAGTTTTGGCTTCTATTTGAGAATCGACATTCGAAATTGACGAGCCAAGATTCATTTTTTCACATTTCTTTTTCCTGATCATTCTCAGCTCATTATTTATTCGTTTTTTATTGCTTTTATCGAGTTGGATCCTTTCTTGGCATCCTAGGAAAAGTAATTGTACTCACTTTTTTTTTGCAAGCCTGCCCTCCAATCTATAATCTCAGTCGAAATTGTTTTTGTTAAATATGGAGATAGATTCGAATAGACATTTATCTCGAATGACGAAGACTGCTTATGGTCCTTTAATCGGAAAATATTGAAATTCGAGTTAATTGTGTATCAAGGGTTTAAGCAGAACGCACAATAAATAGTTGTTCATTTCGAAAAAATCATAGATTCATGACTAGAATTTTGTGAGACGACTGACGTGAGCAAACGTAATAATCTTGGTTTGATAACTAAGTTATTAAATCAGATACGATTTCCTTATGTGTAATCAAGCTTAATAAGTGAAAATATATCAAGCATCGCGAAATATTCACATTTACAGAAAAATCAATGATAAATAAATTGAGCAACAAACAAAAATAGCCTCAAACTATATTTTCACTTATTTTTATAGTTTCTTATGTTTTAGTAAATCATCAATTGTAAACTGTCAGTATTCACACTAGATAATAAACGTCGAGGATATAATAATCGAACACAAAAACATTTTGAAGACGAGGAAAAGGAAAATAGTCGTGCCCCGGAATATTGTTGCTACTGGAAATATTAGTGAACTCGTTGATTAAAATAATTTCGTGAATTTTCATGAAATTCTGTTGTCCTCTGTTCCTGACGAGAATAGCAGACTTTTTGGAAATGGAGCACCGAGTGAAAGCAGGAGACCGAACGACAGAAGAACGCCAGCCTCGAGTCCTGCGAGTGTTTCCGCTGTGAGAGCTTCGAGTGCGAATCCAGGACAACAACAACAGCAAAATGTGACGAATTCGCAGACGTCGCCTGGTCCCCAGCCGCTCAGTCTTCAGGAGCTCACTGTCAGAACGATTACGATGACGAGGGATCCCCCCGACTCCCATCACGGTTTTGGAATTTGTGTCAAAGGTGGCAAAGACGCTGGTAAGTTTCAAAGTTAAGTTTCGAAATTCATCTGGTTTCGTGTCTCTATCGAATCGCACGACGATCGAGGCTTCTTTTCAATCTCTTGGAGTTTCGAGTCACTGGGCTATTTTGTTGGGACGAGATCATTCTTCATGGCCGTCTCTTTCGCCCTTTTCTACTTTTGTTTTCTCATCGTTGTGCGAAGGAGAAATGGACGACACTTCGAATCGTCCCTGTTTCCGTCCACCCATTTTTTCGTCCAAATCAATTGGAAAATTTAAAAAAAAATCAATAAATAGTCGAATAATATTCCTGGTTGGTGGCAAACAATTAATCAGTCGAGTGCATTCGAGCTTCGATCGAGCAAAGTTCACCTTCAATTTGGAGTCCATCGATCGAATAACGAAGAATTTCGAAAAACGGTTTTTTCAAACTGTCCAAATAAAAGAAATATTTTCTCATGGGGATGACGAATTCGACGGAGTCGTTCACGAATCCAACAGTTAGAAAAACGTAAATTAATAGGAGCGAGAGGTGTGCAAGGGTGCTGTGTGAGAGTGCATTCGACACTCACGTATGCGAATATCTTTTTGTCCTTTTCTCGCTGTACCGCAGATGCGCAGTCAGGTAAAACACACGCCTCGTAGTTACGAAAAAAATCGCCAGAAAAAATATTCACTTTTTCAAACGAAAAAGAAATAGCAACGGAGAGTGAAATTCCAGCCTCTGTGGGAGCAGGGCCGAACGAAGTTGGAGAGTTGAAAAAATGCTGAGCTCGTAACTAACTCGATTGAAGTTCCGGACCGAGTTATTCGCTACCACTGAATTTTTCAGTCTCCGTTGCTTTCCACTTTATTTAACGTTACCATCAGTTATTCGTTAAATGGAAAAAAAAAACAAAAACAAAACAAAAAATAGTTCAACAACAAATACACGACCATCGATGTCGCATGAAAGTGTTTCCTGCAGAATTACGTTGCATGAAATCGTCCAACGCTCATCTCACCAATCCCAATATTTGGTGTTTCATTCCCAGTGAAAAATCAAACACAAAAGTTTTTGCGCTCTCTCCCAGGACGTCAAAACCGAAGCCAATTCCTCGAACTTGAAGATTATCGAATTTTGAAAAAGTTTTATTGAAAAGTGCATGAAATTATGGATTGTGAAAGAATGTCAGAAAGCGGAAGCAGCTGGAATAAAATTTCCACTATTTCAAGGGGAAATTGTTTCAAAATTTATTTCCAATGGATGCAGAAATTTCGTTGAAATTAAATTTTTCACTAATCCGGTGGAGTCTGGGAAGCTCCGAGTCGTAAATAAAGCTTTTAATTATTTAATCACTCCATTGAATAATTCTGTAAATTACGTTTGAAAAAAGAAAAAAAAATATAATTAAAGCAAAGCCTCCCTGGAGGTGTCGCAGTCACTTTTTCTTGTTAAATCGCCAGCCTCTTCCCCTTCCCAGGTTTTCAACGAGCCCGAAAATTTACTCATCCTCGTACATCTCCATGGCCAACTATATAGATCAACCCTGGTTGTACCACGAGCACGAAAAATTCACTTCATTATGTCCACGTCACTGGGGGGAAAGACGAAAAAAACGGGGAATTGTCTCGAGACTCGTCGATCCATCGAGATTTGATTAAAACTCGAACGAGCGTGTTAAATCGAGTATTTTATAGATAGTATGTGTTGCATGTGAAAGTGCTCTCTCCTTCTCACACGAATTCACTCAAGCCTCATGTTCGTATGCATTCAAATCCAGCATTTTATGACATTCTATTGATTTTTTAACACGAATGTCTTTGGGGCTTCGAAGACCTTAAAATTAAATTACCTTCGCCCAAGGGGAATTTTTTGATACGTGGATCAACAATTTTTCCAATTTTTATTCTCTTTGCTCAAAAAAAATCGTACCCTTAACGGGTAATACGAATTTGATTCACAAATAAAAATCAGTTGAACAATCGACAAGCTTTTGGAGGACATTTTTTGTTGGTAGCAAATTGAAAATATTTACGTTCATACGCCTTGGATTCCCTTGCAATGCTCCGTGCCATTTGAATAAAAAAGTCAATCGACTTTTCAAACTTTATTTTCAATGGGATTGTCCCTTAAGAATAATTCGATGATACGACAACGATACAAATTGTTTGACACTGAATACACAAGCAGTTTATTCAAATATATTTTCACTTTTCATTTTCTTATTGTAATACGTCTCTACCTTAACGATCGAGTATTATTATTCTCCATCCAGGGAGTGGGAGGGGCGGAGGTGGATTGAACGTGAAATTCTCTTTCTCTCGTTCGCGATACGGTAGACTCGTCCTCGCTCGGAGGGCAAGTTGAGGACATTTTTCCGAGAGGTCGAAATCTCGATTAAACCACGAAATCACGAGACTCTGGCTCGGGGCCAAGCACTCGTCGCTTGCCTCGTCGTGATCGAGAGAAAAGGAGTGAGGAAGAAAGACAGAGTTAAGATGGAACGAGGAGCATGCAAGCTACCGAAGTCGTAGGGGAACAAGTTTCTCGGTTGCTTCAGTGTTGCGCTGAATTTGCCTTGGATGGAGAATAGCTGTATAAATACACAGGAAATTTCAAAACTCGTGTTTAAGCTTGGGGAAGCGTTAGATCGTGCAATTCTGAAGAGAAAAGTTCTCAGCCATTTTTTTCTCTGATCAAGCATCGCTGAGATATCGATGAATCAACGGAAAACCAATGCGGTGCGCCGTTACAAAAGTAGGCGGAGCTCCCCCACCGCTGCGCTCGTTCTTACGTCCCTTCCGATTGGTTATTTTTCTTCGACCACTACCTCGGTAACGGTGCATCGGACAAAAAAATGGCTAAGGACTTTTCTGTTCGGAATTTCTCGAACTATAAATCCCCCCAATTCCCAGACACGAATTCTGACTCGATCTGCCAATTTATAAATAGTATTAGCCTACGCAGATGAGGCAAAGGCCTAGGAAGCCGAAGGACCTCTGAAACACGTCCTCTCGTCTCGAAAGTCTGCGAATTGTTCTCAGGGGTGGGAGTCTACATTTCGAGGGTCGAGGAGGGCTCGGTTGCGGAGAGAGCTGGACTGAGGCCAGGTGACACCATCTTGGAAGTTAACGGGACGCCCTTTCGCGCTGTGACCCACGAGGAAGCCCTCAAAGTAAGTGGATCCTCCTTACTCCTTTCTTATCAGCACTATTTTCAAGTCGTTCCTGGCCTTATCAACTCTTACGTGTCCAAGAATATTGACAAGCCAACCATATCAAAGCCTTTTTGCATCTTTGACTTTGTTCTTATAATTAAGGACGCTCTCCCGATACAATTACCTCCAATACTTTTTTCCATTGAATTATACCAGGCAATTTGACGAAAATTGTTGAAAGTGCGACAGTTTTTTTGAGCTTTACAAATTACAATTTTCAGGAACATTGATCATAGAAAAATTCAAACAAATATTTAAACAATTATTCTCAACAAATTATACTTGGAATATTCAATTCTGTCTTGTGAACAATGAAATTTTTTGGCCTGTACCAGGCGAGATTTTTTCTCTCCTTGCAGAAATTCTCTAACTCTCGAAATTCGATAAATAATTTTAAAACCACCATTTATTTTAAAGCAATATTTGAGAACACGTTCGAACGTGACTCCATCGAACGAAAAAAATTTTCATCGTGTTTCCATAAAAAAAATCCGTCTCAAAATGGCATAATCATCTGTCCAATCATCCATTGTTTAAATAATTTTTTCACGAGGTTCGCAAATCATAGTGCGGAATTGTTAAAAATTCGGAATTTTTGTGAAGGATTTAATTAAATTATGAACCATCAAAATATCGTTGAACTGAATATGCTGGTTACGATTCACGACGGAAACGAGCTCAAAGGAACCCGTCAATGCGAATAACGAGGGCTCGGACCAAAAGCCTGGAAGCTGGAAAAATGCCCTCGCAGTAGAAATTTATAGGCTCGTCAATGTCAATGACAAGGGCTCGTGACGCGAGCTTGTTGGTAAATTGCCTGTGCACTTTCCTCTTTAAAAACCGAAATAAATGTTGCTTAAATGAGAAAAATTCGTGCAAAATACTGATGGAAAATATCGAAAAAGATAGCAGATGTTTTCATAAACGAGAGTATTTTTTATGGCATCACAGAGAGTAATCGAAAAACGATATGCAGGTCGAATCAATATTTTCTCTCTGGTCTCGCTCTGCTGTGGTCGTTCACTCTCGGTCTGACCACACAGCATCCTTTTCCACTCAAGTAAAAGCTCGTTGCGATGAAACGGAGCGTGATAGATCTAACGAACGAGAGAAGATGGACGGAAGGAGATGGGAAGTGAGTGAGTGAGTGAGGAAGGAATAAGAAAAAAGATGTAAAAAGAGATTGACCCTGCGACATATCGAATCTTCACGCGAGAGGGAGAGCAAGAGCATATTTTCCCTTTCTCTCTTACGTGGATATTTGTGGAGTTGGGACACTTTGAAAGCGTTCCAAAATGAGGCCATATCGATCGATCGAATATACACCGAGAGCGAGAGAGCGTGAGAGGCAAATAAAAAGAGACAGAAGGGTAATATAAACTGTATGGAAATTGTCGTGTAACTGAGGCACCGGGTGGCTTTCCCGTCTGACCATAACGCCCTCTTTCTACTCCCTCATCCTCGTCATCCTCCCATTTATTACGTACAGACTATGCGTCACTGTTCTATAAACCTTTACGCAGTTACTTGCCCACTGCGAACCCCCCAGTTAAAACTTGATTGACAGAACGATGTACAAAGATAGTTTTACACGGTACACAGGGTGTCCGATTGTCATTTTTTCATCAGAATTCTGCTGGGGAGTCATTGACTCCACTTCGAAGAATCACTCGCGTCTTTGATCGTCCGTACCGTGAAAACGGTTAGGAATTCGAGAAATTGTCAAGGGATCAATTTTTTAGAGCATCAAATTTTCTACAAAAAAGCTCTAGACAGAATTTTTCTATCTTCAATACTTACGGCTTGAAAGCCTGCCAAAAAAGTAGCTTGAACGTTCAGCCTCCTACGGACCCTTCGAAACCAGAAGTTTCTTCCCTCAGCTCTTAAGACTGAAGTATTGGAAAATTATGTTTCGAGGCTACACAAAATCGTAAACTACAGGAAATTGGTTTAACAGTAAAATGAAAAAAAAATTCCGAAAATTCATCGTGTTGATTCCCATTTCAAGCTCACTTTCGTGTCTTGTTTTTTTTTTTTTTTTTTTTTTTTTTTTTTTTTTTTTTTTTCGTGAGACTCTTCATGAGTCATTTCCAACACCCTCCATTTTTATCACGTGAAGGCATTAGCGTTTCAGGATTCGGGGAATTTTTTTTTTTTTTTTTCATTGTGTACATTCGAAGGATTTATTGAGATACGTGAGGCTATTTTATTCTTCCGCATTCGTTCGAAACTATTCAATATTTAATACAGGCCGTGTGTGTATGCCCGAGTCGAGGTCGAGTAGAGCAGAGTGACGACTTGCATTCGATATAAATTCACCTTATTTCTCGTACATGTTTTCCGTCCGGTTAGTAGAAGTGGCAGAAACATTATTTATACTTTTACAGCCCTTTCTCTCTTTCCACTTTTTCATTTACTCTTTCTTTATTAATTATTTATCAGGGGATCTTAAAAACATTGGCTCTGCCGCGAAAAGGCTCAAACGTGCCTGGAGGACTTGCACGATTGAATTTCAATTACCTACGTGACCTCTACCACCAAAGCAAATAAATTCAGGTGATATTTCCTGGCTCCAGGAAAACATGACCTTCTGTTTCTTTAAAACCACTCGTTATTTCCTCCAAGAACGGACAGTCGTGGCTGAGCTCTTTTTCTAATGATTCACTGCAGTCCCAGATCACCCACGTGTCCATTTTATCGATGACAATTATTTGGCCGTCCTTTCGACACATTCTGAATGATTTATAGAAATTTATTACTGTTTTTTTACAATTTTCTATCACTGACAATGAAACTTGCACAATCTTCAAGCACACTGAGAAAAAAATCGTTGTAACAACTAAATGTCTTTATAGTTGATATTTTTGTTGCTTTACCTAACATCCGCTTGCGATAAATAAGAAATAGTTCATTTATTCGAATCACTAAATTTTTGTTCATGTGAATTAACTAAATCTTTTTTTCGAAGAACTCGAAACATTCGTTTGAATATCAAGTACTGAAGTATCTAAACGGTTTTATTGAGAATGATAAATATTTTGTAAACCGTATCAAAAACAGATAATTTTGATGGTCGGATTTTTTCTTCGTGTATAACTTTACTAAATTTTATCGATGACGGACCAAACCAATTGTCTATACGAGTGTCTACATCGAAAGAAAAGTTTAGTATATTTTATATAATTTTGTTGATTCAGCTGAAGGTTTTCTTACCACAACACAATCTACGGAGATTCGCAATATACAATTATTTTCGTAGCAACAAAATATGACGTTAGAGTAACCCAAATATCGTCACATAACCCTCAATTTCGTCAATCCAATTGGCTATCTATTTGAATAATTATCTAAATATTTTGTGAAATTTAGTAAATATTTTATCGTGCGTATGGGACTAAATATTTCAGTTAAATTGATCATTTTTTTCATTTATTTCCATTTTTGCGCCAATAATTCCTTGGCAATTCTGCGTCGAGTCTACAATTTTTTTTTTAAATAAATTTTTAATGATTGAGTCGTTCTTCAATCGTCAATGATTATCAACGATTATTTTCAAATATTTTACAATTTTTTTTTGTAATCAACGCCAATGGGTTTTTCTACGACTACGAAATCGACGTAAAAATATTTTCTGTTTCCGTGCGAATGATCAACGAAATGGCAACGTAAAAAGTTGGTCACTTGAATAAAACTTTTGAAATGGATGGAGCTCCGGGGCTGGAAGATTTTGAAGGTGAGAGGAAGGTTGTTTCCAAGCAAAAGGTCCCATGTTAAGGGGTTGAAAAAAGAGGGATTGCAAGAAAAGAATAAGCTCGACGAGCATTCTCTCGGATTTAAACGACAAGTTGATGGGTATCCGTGCAACATCCCTCTCCAGGCTAATGCTGCGAGTGCCACCAGACTTCCCCCGAAGAGTCTTCTCGTGAGACAAAAGACTCTCTGACACGACAATGGACAATCAGCGATAGATATCGTGAGGGATGTTCGGAGGAGGGGAGTTAAAAGAATGGGAGAAAACAGGCAAAAAAGATGGCAAAAAGTTTTTTTCCCTCGGCAGTTTAGTCATGCCTTAAATAACCTCGAACGTTCGAGAAAACCGGAGGAATTTGATTGGAAAACTTCGATGGAATTTCCCGTTTTTATCGTCGAGAGAATATGAAAATTAACGACCTCAAAAGCTGTACAATGGGAGGCTTTTTTATGGAGAGATTTATGAAAAAATCGAAAAATCAATCTGAGATTGTCCGAGGCGAATTTCAATGGTCCACCCATGGTCCCATTTTAGCTGGCAGTAAAATTTTTAAGTCTTGACCGAAAAGGAGTCTCGTCGGATGGACTTTCGACTCGTCTACCACGAAAAAGAGGAAATTGAACAATTGAAACCTCGAAAGTTCCAAAATAAAGGACCTCGAATACGACAGGAAAATTGGGTTACGAAAATCGTGAAATGGGCAAAGAAAAACTGAAAATCTTTTCGAGAAGAATTCGCTCGTTCCCAGCACGACTAGCGTACACTGACTAATGGCAAAATCGAGCCTTTTTCCATATCTCGCGGCTTAATGTTCGCTCGCCTCTTCCTCCTTTCTCCTTTCAACTCGGCACAACCGATCGATCATTCGAGATGGGTCACGTGGCATCACGTGTTTCCTTGTTTTCAGTGACATTGAGGAGGTTATCGGAACCGATCAAAAATGAGCTTTTTTCGACCCTGAAGCTCAAAGCGAGCTTGAGAGGTCATTAAAAATTCGTTTTTTTAATATTTCGAGTCAGTTTCACTGTCGAAACTGATGTCCAGATTTTTCCAAGGGTTCGCGAGGAGAAATAACGACTGAAAAGGTGCTTGAGAAACGTTTCCACTGACTTGAGTCAAACCGAAGGCAGTCCGGGGGTCACTGATCTTCGAACAATCAATTTTTCCATTTACTGCCAGCCTCCACAGGGTTTTCGAGGTGAAGGGACCCTCGAATCACGTTAAGGGAGGAAACGATGACTTCTGCAGTGTTATAAGATTTCGTTGACGTTGCTTTGCACATGGTTACTAAAAAAAGGGTCTAAAAGAGGTGAAAGAAATCAGGAGACTACACGAGACGTTTGAACAACCCTTGAATATTAAATTTGCCGAGTTTCTCGATCCTGGCCACAGTTTTTTGCCCTCACTCCTTCCCTTTTCTATCCTCTCTCCACCCCCTATTTTCCTGCTTTTTTCACGTACATTCACGATATCTGGGATCGATCGAGTTTCCCTTCCCACTTCCCTTTCCTCTTCTCAGCCATCACGAAAAATGCAGAGGACACCAAACCTCTGGATTCGACTCGATGTCGCTGGTTTTTTCTGGACCCTGTCACATCGAAGCACGAAAAACTTGTGCCAAATCTCGTCCTGGCTGGTTCGAACTCTTCCTTCGAAAATGAAAAACTTTTCTGGTGATTTTTCCAATTGAAAATCCCTTTTGCCTTAAATTGTATAATCTCCTCTATGTATTTATACCCAAAAATCAAATTAATTTTACAAGCTTTTTCCTACACTGTGACCCGTGGAAACGCGACCTGAAAACGAGGACTACGAACGAGCGTGACTTCTCAGTCGAAAAGTCTCGTATAAAAATAAATTCGCTTGCACTTGTCAAGGGAAATCACTCTCAGCTGATGCTCCAATAATATGCAGCCAGCAATTTCTGCCCTTTCCACTTCCTACTCTAATTATTCACTCTTGACTAATCTATCTTTAATGGCTTTCTAAAAGCAGCATTTCTGTTTCCTCCATTCCAGCCTCAAACTTCTCTGTCTCCATTTATCTCTTTCTTTCTCATTCTGTTTTATCCGGTGGCCCACATACCCAAGTTTTATTTGAATAAGACATCCGCGTTTTCGTCTCGTATTTATAGCCGGCAAAAAATATGATTTTCTCTACTCCCACTAAAATGGAATGGAACAAAGTGTTTTTAAAGTCAGCCGCCCCGAGACTCTCAACTGCAGTTCACAGTGAAAATTCTCGAGTTTATTAAACCCTGAGAGCACCAAAACGCCGCTGTTTCATTGGGCGACGCTCCGTTTCCTGGCAAACTGCCACTCGTCGCTACGCGAGGACAATTCTTTTGGGGATTTGATCCCAAAGTCTTTAGAATTGGACAAATCTTCGATAAAAAATAATGACGACTAATTCTATCGAATGATTAAATGGTCCTTTGGCCAAAGATATTTCGAGAGCGACCATCGATGCAACGAGGATCCACTTTTTGGTGATTGATCGTTCGCATGTTTTTGAATGCTGAAAAATATTCATTCCGTTCCAGAGAACTGTCACTCGGATGCTTCAGGTATTACTGGGACGTCTATTTATGCGAGAACCGGGCAAAGAATAATACTCTGCAACGAAGTTGTTGAGTCCGTGTTTTTTCGGTCTAATTTTTTTCACGACTGCGTCTCGTGCATACTCTGCTTAAATCTGCTGTAGCAAAAGAAAGCGAGAGAGAGAGAGAGAGAGTTGTGGCGCCAGGTTTCCCGGAGCCGTTCTCTGAAACTACCCCTTCGAAATCTCTCTTCCACCCTCGACATCATTTATTTTTCTTTTTATACACTTTTGCTTCCCATCCTCCTGGTGTCTCCGTCTCGTGTGCTTTCTCGGAGCATAATAGATACGAGGAGGATGGGAGGCTGGTCCACAGGGAAGGATGAGAGGAGAACAGTTCGCCGCCATGTTCGAAGAGATCGATCTGAAATTGCCTCGGCGAAGAAGAAGAAGCAGGAGGAGAAAAAAGGAGGAAAGAATTATTTGCTACTGTGGAGGAGTTAAAAAGAAAATCCACTGTTTGCAGAACGGGGGAATAAGACAGTTCATTTATTCCATCGCGATAAACGTTTTCCTCGAGCTTTGCTTTTCGTTCTACTCCCTTAATACTTTCCGTACATGGATCATCCGAGTGGTATGTAGTGAAGCAAACACTAATTCCTTTTATGGGGAATCCCTTATGATTTTATATTTCCTACGGATAACGCAAAAGTAGGATGAAATTCCGTTGATATGAGGGGACCGGAAGTGAAGGGGCGACGAAGGAGGAAGTTCAAGAGAAAGAGGAAAGAAAAAGTGGGAGAGCTCGTGTGACGTTGCTGTAACGATCGTTACGGGTTATTTGCGCTATAACAGTGAAGAGCACGCGACTATGCGTGCTAACGAACCCACGGAGTTGGCTATCTCGAAAGTCGACCTCGTCGCATGGGGGATGAATAGATGATGAAATTCTGAAGAGAAAAGTTCTTTACGATTTTTGTCTACGAGCAAGCGTTCGTGAGATATCAACCGATTAGTGAGTCAGCCAACAGGAAGCGTCGCCGCGTCCGAGGGTAGAGTGGGGAGGGCGCGCTGATTGGTAATTCACAAATCAGCTTGCAGCTCAGCAACGGTGGGTCGTAGAGAAAAATGGCTGAGGAATTTTCTCCTCGAAAGTTCGTTCTCTCAACAACTGCCACGGTTTAAGGCCTCTTCTGGAAAGTCCTGTATCGCAAACTCGAATTTGCAAGCGTTCAGGCGACAAAGAGAGGGTGGTCAAGCTTCAGAGCTTCACAGACACTGTGCAGTAACCGGCGTTGGCTGGCTTGTTCCCTCGACGCGGACAATATGGTAGGAGATCATCTCCAGGGACGGAGGGACGACTCGGAGTGAGTTTCCTCCCGGCAGCCCTAGGATTGAACGACGTAATAGCTCAGCTCGTCATCGCGACTGTACCGGCCTAAATCCTCGTATCCTTATCGTACCAAAAGACCAAAGTACCCTGAACAAATTGCTCACATCGCCCATACAAAGTACTGCTTTCCTCCAGCTCCAAGGACGAGGCGGAGGCAGAGGAGCATGATTTTGCAAGTGCAGAAAATTGATGAAAGGGAAAGCAACGACGCGTCGAGATTGCATATCCTCTATCGAATAACCCGGAGCCAGCCTTTTGTCAGCTCCAACAAACTCCCGAACCTCCTCACCCCCCCGCGCTGCCTTCAGGCTTCCGAGGACATCGCAGCAAGAGGGGCGAACAGACGCGAGAGTCCCGAGGACGCGGTGTGAACCCTCAGGGATCGAAGGAGGGCGCTAGGCAAGCGGAGGATCGGGGAGAGGCGCACCAGGAGGGAGAAATGTATAGTTGGGTCAAGGATAGGCAGGATGTGACGTCACGGGCAGCCTCGAAGATCGATATCCCAACCGACACTCTCCTCCCATTATACGTCAAATGTATCTGCTTCTCTCTCCAAGTACCGCTTGCCATTTTCTTTGAATTAAGCTTTCTCTCGTTCTCTATTGCTAACGCCTTTCCCAATTACACTAATTAGACCAATTTCCATGGAAAAAGTAACCTTTGGAAACATTTTGGAATTTTGAACTAACGCTGCTGAGCCTCGAGGCGAGTCGGATCCTTTCCAAGGGTTCACGGTACATGCTGACCTTTTGGCGAATAATTTTCTTCCATCGGCATTTCGGATCTTTACAAACGGTCAAAAATCCCAAAATTCTTCCAAATTTTCAACTATTTATTCCCAAAAACTTGTATTTATTTTCGTTTTTCTTCCAAAATCGTAAGAATCTATGGAAATTTAGGTCGAAAAATACGTTCTGCGATGAAAATCTCTACGATTTTCCGTACCGTTGCTCGAAATGATTTTCTCGAAAACTTTTTCACCGAGCTTAAGATTCGGATGATGAGTTTCTCGAGTACCGCATTCCAAAAGTTCGGAGATTTTCCGAAGCAAGAATCAATTCCCAAAAGCATTCGAAACATCAACGCGGCTTCATTTTTTTGAAACGGAAAGAAAAAACCAGGATTCGGGTGCGGATTTTTTTATTTGCTGACAATGAAAAAAATTTTATTACCCAATGTCAATGGGACTGTGACGTCACAGTCTGTCGATTTTTTCGAATTCTCATAAACCGAATAATTCCCATTTGTCATGACCTCGACGAAGGTCATTTGAAGGTGAACGCATAATTGGACCTGGTCCCATGAATTTACTTGAGAAATTCACGATCTGTTGGGTCTCGTTCGAAGGACATTTTTTCTCAGGAAATTTCGCAAATCACTCTGAATTACCCACTCGCGATGCTCTTGTTCACGTGGAAATATATTTATAGCTGTATTCGTCCACAGCTCGTATTACCTTAATAGACATCCCATCAGTTCCGAGATTATACGACACGTCGCCTGGATAACTCAGCAGAGAATAATGAACGTATGTGATGCACAAAGTACCCGAGTACCTTGCTTACGAGTGTACTCGACTGTGGATGAAATAAAAATGGCTGAAATGAAATAAAATTATGATTTAAATGCCTCAGGAAAAAACGCCACTTTGAGGATAAATTTGCCCAGTATTTTTGCCTCACGTTTTTGTTTTGAAATGTAAAAAAATCGTTTCACTTTGATTTTCTCATATCTTCGAATTTTCAAGGCCTTCCGACTAATTTTAATGCTTTCGGACTAATAGGAATCGGCCTTGAGATTGCTGAGGGATGAAATTGTAATATTCAATTAAAATTCAGCTTGCGGGACCCGCGGGAAAAATTTGAGCGAATCGGCTCACCGCCGGTGACTTTTAAGTCGGTCAGAGATGGAACTATAATAATCGGATTAGAAATGAATTTCTTGCCGCATTTAATGCCTCCGGGAATCCCAGGATTGAATTTTCCAGGAAAAGGTCATTGGGAACGTCCTTACTTACTACTTCGTTCAATCGAAAGCGAAAAATGAATTTCTTGAAAACGTTTCAATCCGCGTGGGGCAGCATGCGCACGGAAAAATTTCGTACTGAAAATATTAATGAAAAATGAAAAATTTCTCGAGTGTCGGAACTTCCGAATTAAATTATTTGCACCGTCGGCACTAAAAACCACCGAAAATAATCGTCGGCTGGAAATATTATGAAAAAAAATACAGCGACGACTTTAATAAACCCTAAAGCATAGAATCATTGTCTCAAAATGAAAACCTGAGAATGAGTTTTTGACAGAAAGGTGAGAAATAATTTCAATTAATTCAACGTCCACCCTGAACATTTTGCCATCGTAACGAGTGAAAATCGACTGACCCGAGCTTTCAAAACAGTCTTTCACGTCTCTCCGACGTGCCCAATCAAAGCGTTCACATTTTTACAAACCGGAAGTCGCCGAAACGACTCAATAACCGAAGCATCGATAAATATCGTGAGCATTCGATGCGCAAATACGAATAAAATTTGAACGGGAACAGCGATCGAAACGATGCAACAACGACCTACAAATGGAGCCTAAAATACAAAATATAAATGTAAAAAAAAAAAAAAAAAAAAAAAAAAAAATATCATAAAATGAAATAAAATTCTCAAACTAGCTTTTGTACATAGTGGATTATTAAAAATTGACTGAAATGAAATATCTTTAACGAGGTTCTTTCTCAGATGCTCAAAGCCTGTCGTACCCTGAGTATGACAGTGAGGGGTCCAGCGTTGGATCCGCGTTGTCGGGGAGGTCATCCAGTTTGGTCAGGTGCGGGTCGTGAAAAGTCTTGCAGTTGGATGGACCGTCAGGGCAGACCGGCATCGCCACCGCCGCTGAATCCTCGGGATTCGAGTCGTTACGGGCCGAGGACGAGGAAAGTGGAGTTGTGCATCGAGCCTGGTCAATCGCTCGGGCTGATGATTCGAGGGGGTCTGGAATACGGGCTGGGTATCTACGTGACGGGCGTGGACAAGGACAGCGTCGCCGACCGAGCCGGGCTTCTCGTGAGTTGATGCGAATTCGTTAGAGTTATTGAAAAACCAGAGTGAGTTGAATGTCCGAGGAATCTTCATGTGGCAATCGCCCGATTATAAAAATAACGGTTTTTACCGGGTAGTGGAGATGAAGCAGCGCATCTCTCGTTGCGAGATAGCAGATTAATCGCGATCGTGCATCGGGCCCGTCGAGAATTCTAGCCTCGTTGCGTAGCCCCGCGCCTCACTTGAGATACCTTAATTGGTGCTCATACGAGGATATTCGTGCTAATATGGGCGACCGGATTTTCCGGGGGCCCTTGAAACGGCGTTGGACAAATTGCGTTCGCAATCTTGTCGCAGAGCCTTAAAAAGCGTCGAGTTTGTTAGCCCAAACGATATTTTCAATTCGTTTCGATCGAATTTCAAAGTAACTCGAGCCAATCGAGCTCCTCTCGATTTTTAGACTCCATTCTCTTGGCATTGACCCAGTAAGCTTGCCCGATTGGTGAGAGCCGATTTGGCTCCCCCTTCGAAATTCACTGAGCCAATTAAACACGTCGAATGAAACTCAATATTTTATCGACTCTTCATATCTGCTGTGAAGTTTCGAAAGGAGAATCTTCCAGAGCCAATTCATCAGGGAATTCAAAAGTTTTTTGGACCCGCGCCCAAACCTCTCGATTTACCGACGAGTACAAAAAACACTAAACGTTCCACCTCAATGCCAATTCTCCTGCGGACCTTTCTGTCTGTTAATCATCCTTTGATAATCCGAAATCTCGATCACTCGAGTGGTCCATATTGACATCGATTCATTTTCGAGCCACTGGAGAGCTCAATTTTTGTCACTTTTTTCATTCTATTTCGGTTTCAATGTCTCAACTTTTTATTTGTACAATTTTCGTCTCCATGCAACTGTTTTTTAACCAAATGATTTTTACGATCATAAGGATTTTGTGAAATAGAATGTAGCTGAGAAATTAAACATTATTTTCGGTTGAAAGTTGCCATACAAACATTTTATATGATTTTTTTAAAATAGAGAATTTTATGGCCTTTTTTTCGCGTGAAAACGTAGAGATTCGAATGAATATTCCGGTGCAACGCGTGACGATGCTCTGTGCAAAGTTTCATCAGAATTGGTCGTTCGGTTTTCGAGATCTGCTCGTTGGTATGTTCGAAAACACCGTTTCACGAAAAACCGATTGAGAGGTTCAAGAGCTTTTGGGATTGGCACGATTCCAAAGGAAGAGATGCAAACGAATTCGGGAAAACTTTGTGGATGACGAAAAAAAGGAGAAATTTACGGAATTAAATGATCGAAAACTCGATTTTAATGGCTTCCATAAATTTACGAAAGGGCTTCGAATGGAAAAAAAAGTACTCGAAAGAGTTCCTAGCTTCGAAAATAAAACTTGAGGGGTCCATATTCGCACCAATTTCATGTCTACAGGAAAGACCGAGGCAAAACGGAGTACCTAAGGAAATATTGCACTCTGGAAAAATAAAACTAAAAAAAAAAATTCTCGGGAGTCAATTGCGTGCTCCTCAAAAATTGCTGAATTTTTTGTTTCACTGCACCTTGACTGCTCCCTTTAAAAAGCAGCAGTTGAAAAAAAAAATAAGAATTGCTTCAAATTTTTTCATTTTCTTCCTTTTTGAAGCTTTTGTTCACAATTTTGAGTGAATTCCTTTTTTTTTTTTTTTTTAATTTTTCTGAAAAAATATAGCAAGTTAAAAGAATGGAAAAAAAATACAATTTCCACGTTTTTTTAATTAGCCCGTTTTGCCCCAGTCTCCCAGTCGATAAAATTTAAAAATGGCATCTCGTACGAGCCGCAACAACGAAAAATGTTCAAATAAAAACAGCAACAAATCGCACACAGGTAGGAGATCAGATAATCGAGGTTAATGGCCAAAGCTTCGAGGAAGCCACACATGACGAGGCGGTGCAGATACTAAAGACGAACAAGCGAATGAGTCTCGTGATACGAGACGTTGGCAAAGTGCCTCACTCGTGCACTACAAGTCGTCCTATCGTCGTGCCTGGCGCGAGATACCAGGAGCACGATTCGCAGATGCTGCTCGAGAGCCCTCACAGCAATCACAGACCACCGAGTCCAGCGTAAGAAAAATTTGACCTTACGTCCCATCAAATTTCAGTTTCTACGAAGAAAGCTTGATATTTTTATTCGAAAATCAAAAAATCGATGCCAATAAATAGTGCTGAAGTTTGCAACGCTGAAGTTCAATGAAATCAACGAAAATAAGATTTGTGAAGATTGAAAAGCTAACGATTGAATATTAGGGAGGGAAAAAAAGGAGAATTACAAATGCTTTTTTCGTTTATTTCGTTGCACTGCAACGCTAAAAACTTCAACGATAGTGACAATTATGTAGTTCAAGGTCAAATCGAGCGTCACAGGAAAGAGGCAAATTCATTTTGAGGCAAAAATTTTGAGGAAGAGACAAATCAATTTTGACGCTGGACGCGAGTTAACTCATGACCTCTGACAGTTTTGACAGCTCAGATGAATGCTGACGTTGAGATGTCATGAAAATTGTCTTCATTCGTGTTTTGTACAGCTTCAATATTTGGCCTGTCGTTATTTTTTTACATTTTGCATTGTTTTCATTCTGATACAGTGTCCTGGTGCTTTGTTTGACATTGAGCGACCTTGAAAGGTCATTTTTTCAGATTGACTACACAAACTCATTCCATTGATATCCCAGAAAGTTTTTCCTCAAATTTTCTTGGCCTCCACGGCTCGAATTTCGATTTCGACTTGCACATTAAATCAGAGAAATCCACAAAACCCTCTGATTTTCGTTTCTCCTCGGTTTGTCCTTTCATTGAGATCTCAATTTTTCATTCTATCAAACGGAAAGTTTAGAACCGAGATTCGTAACGTCGAATTAAAGAAAAATACAAAAATCTCGTCTCAGATTCGATAAAGTGCGATAAAAAACAATGGAAACGAGTATTAAAGATTTTTGTGAATCCAGGAGCAGTTCGAACGAGTGGAGGCATCGAGGTGTTCACACAGTGTCAGCAGCGACAGCTGCGATGGTCGAGGAGAAAGCGAGGGTCGTTTTAGCGAGAAGTGAGCGTGCCGCGTTGTCCCAAATTCTGGCAGACTACAGAAACCGTAGGCTGAACGTTGAGGATCTTGTGGCGAGTCTCGGGGACCTTTTGAATACCCATGAGAAGTTGACGCTGTTGACGGAGCTTCGAGAACTCGTTGACAGCAAGGACAGAGCAGCTTTCGACGATCTCGTCTACCGACCACGAGTTACGATCGCGAGGGTAAATTCGTTTTTCATCGTTTTTATTTCTCCCCAATCCGAGCTCCAAAATGACGAAATATATTTTCATATTTATTTACAGAGAAAAGGTGACCGGGCTCATTCGGACCTCGTTGTAACAACTCCCTCGCTTCACGACCTTCCGGTAAGTTTTTCACGTTCGCCCCGCGCAGTTGGAGGGCCTTAAAAACGATGAATAGTCGGTGTTTTTAGTGCGTCCGAACACTCAGTTCTCCACTTCTGGAATAAAATCATCCTCGATGCTTTTTTGAAGCGACCGTTTCCACTGTCTGCATGAGAATCTTCTAGTTTTTCACTTTCTGCACGAGATTTCACGATTTTCAACATTTTTAAGTGGTCGTTCATGCGCTTTTGCAATTCTGCATGGAAAATGAGCTTTTTGTGCGAATCGCGCTGACCAATATTCGATGGATTCGAGCTGATGACATTTTGCTTTCATTTATATGCCACCGAAAAGCAATTCCACATTTTTTCGATTGCAATATCCAGCGACGATGCGCACGAGGAAAAAAAATAATTAACTTCTCGCACGTTATTTCTGCACCCGTTATTGTAGTGCCTTCGTTTACGTGTGTTTGTGTTTTTCGGAATAATTCATTTTACCTTCGTACGCTTGGGACGCTCTCGCTTCGGTGTTGCCACTACAAGTTATACACGAATGTGAAAGAGGGAGAGAGAGCTAAAAGGCGAAAAGAGCCCTTCTAATTTTCACCATATAAAAGAACCGACATTTTTTTTTTATCAAAACTAATAAAATACGTTTTAGTCTTCCTTCTGAAGCTGTTGAATGAGGCGAATATTGCATATTTCGTTTCAACCATTTTTTTTATAATATTTATTTTAATTTCAACAAAATTCATTTTTAAAAAGTGACTCAATTCCACTTCAACGTACTAAAAGCTGTTTGTCTGCGGTGATTTTACGAATTGGAAACGCGATTGATAAATTCGATGAAGCCATTATTTCAACGAGAAACAATGTTCCATGAGTTCCAAGTTTTTACATGAATGAAAAAAAACAGTCGACGATCCATGACAATTTTTTTACTATTTTTGCCCAGACATTTATTTTTTCGAATTTTTCAGTAGTAAAAACGAAAATGAAAGAAAAAAAACGAATTCGTCGAGAGCGGGGAGTGCGATTTTTGTTTAATGTGGCCTGAAATTCAAAAAAATGTATATTTGATTTGGTAAATAATAATTTTTTATATATTTATAAATAAATATGATGAAAATGCATTGAAATTAATGTTTATCCCACTGTTACTATTTTTCTCGCTCTTTCACGTCTGTGCTTCATTTCTCTATGTTTCTCTTCTCTCTCTCTCTCTCTCTCTCTCTCTCTCTGTCTCTCTCTCTCTCTCTCTCTCTCTTTCTCTGCTTCATCTTTGATCTCCCGACCACGGTTTCGTGGTCGAAAAAAACGTCTGTACATTCACAATGGCTCAAGAAGCAATAAAAAGTACACACACGTACACACGCACACAAACACGCAAAAAAGAAAGCGCGACAATTTTTCTTTTCATTTCTTTGCGTCATTTATCATTTCGAGTTCGCCTGAGCTTTGCTGAATTTTTTATTTTTATTTTTTTATTTTTCCATTGATTGATTAGAATTGATAAATTTTGTGAATTTGTATATGCAACGAATCATGAAAGATTGAAAGAAACGCAAAATTTGCCCGGCGGGGGCCAAGAGAGCGGCGGGGGGGGGGGGGGGGAGGAGTTTTAATTTGATTTTCCGTTCCGTTTATTTAGTTCGATTATGTTGTATTTCGAGAAGAGCGAGGCTAAGATCAACCGGAAAATAGACAGAGCGACGGGAATATGAGGAATGAAATTTTGATGGGAAAAACCAGCGCAACGGGAGCTCAACAAAGCTCGGGCGAGGTCGATGTTAAATGACGTAAAAAAAAGCAAATAAAGACACAAAAGAAAGAGAAATATCTCGCTTGGCGTTACATGAGGGTTGGGGGTCAAAAAACAACAACAACAACAACAACAACATCATCAACAACAACATACTATAAAAATATGAAAAAAGAACGTAAAAAAATAAATAAATAAATAAAAAACAATTGGCAAGATGAGCAGCGGCCTTTGGCATTACCATGGATGTTTTCGATGATTTGCCGCAGAGGAGCGGACCGCCAGGGTCGTGTTGCCGACCGGGACGACTCGTGGATGTCGAGGGAGATCCCTTGGGCGTTACGGGACCCATCCTTACCAGGGAAAACCAGGAGTATAGGTCACCCAGCGAGGACAGCGGTCTCGGGGCCGACATGCCCAGGACCAGGTCAATAAAAGAAATACCACGAGATAATAACGTCTTTTCTTACACAACACGATTGTACATTTCACGAGATCTCAGAAATACACGAGAATGAAAATTTCCGATGGTTCATTTGGGGTTCCGGGCAGGATTATTTATAGTTTACGGCAAAAGATATTTTGAAATAAAATTATTCGTGTACAATTGGCGTGACAACACTAAACAATGAATAAACTATTGCCGTTTACTCTACCGTTACCGAACAACTACTAGTTACCATCAAACAGGTCAATATTTATTGTACAATTATCCTGCTATTGTTGAACAATTACCGTACAACTGTTGCTCAATTGCCGTGCAACTACTATATAATTGTCGTCCAATTGTTGTACAATTACCATCCAATTTTCGCACAGTTGCCGTAAAACTACTTCTCAATTACTAGAGAATTACAGCCCTATTACCGTACAGCCACCACATAGTTACTACAAAATTACTGTATAGTTGTCGTACAACTGCTGGACAATTACCATCCCTTTGTCGTACAATTACCGTACAACTATTGCCCAATTACCGCACGACTACTATTCAATTACCGTAAAGCTACTACAAAATTACCGTACAACTATTATAAAGTTGTCCTAGAGTTGCTGTACAATCGCTGAGCAACTACTACACAGTTACTGTACAATTACCGTAAAGCCTCTACACAATTACCGTACAACTACTATAAAGTTGTCGTACAGTTGCTGTACAATCACTGAGCAACTACTACACAGTTACTGTACACCGTAAAGCTACTACACAATTACCGTACAACTACTGCATAGTTTTCGTACAGTTTCTGTACAATTACTGAGCAACTACTACGCAATTACTGTACAATTACCGTAAAACCGCCACACAATTACCGTACAACTACTATATGGTTGTCGTACAGTTGCTGTAAAATCACTAAGCAACTACTTCGCAATTACTGTACAATTACCGTACGGTTTACACTCACTTTACAGTTACTGGACGATTACCGTACAAATGTACGTATTCGCCTTGTGAATCCCTCGAAATTAATCCAAAAATGTTATATATCCACGATACCATAACAGTACAATTACCGTACAGTAACTGTGCAATTATGATACCGTTGCCACCGAATTACCGCACAGGGACACTTGGCATTTTTATACAATTGTCACAATATTATCGTAGAGTCATCGGACGATGATCATAAAAATACGGTACAATTACCGTTAAATTGTCTCACAATTCCCACACAATTACTGTACAATTGCCGAACAACTACCACACAATTAACTTACCGTTACCGTCAATAACCTTTTTTTCTATGCGGTTACACGTAACAGTTGCCGTGTCAACTTAAAGTTCGATTTCCGCCGAATTTCATGTTAACGATCGGACTCTCAATTCCGAATTGTGACAGAATTACCCTGAGGGAACTATATTACCACTCTGAAATTACTGTACTTTAAACTTTTTATTACTCACCGATTCCGGAAAATCATCTCATAATTACCGCATAAATGCCAAACAATTGTACGAAACAAACACAATAGAACGCGTAGAAACAAATAAATCGTCGTACCGTTGCTGCAATATTTTCGCATCGGTTCATGCAATTACCGTTGCACCGCAACAATATTACCGTACAACTTATAAGAAATTATTACTGCCGCGAATATCAAAAAATGATTTCACATTTCCTCGGTAATTACCGCCATTGTACGTTTCGAGTTCACACAATTCCAGTTCGAATCCAATTTTTTAAAAGAATACAATACACAATAAAAGAAAACATCAAACAACGATCGAACAGACGTCAACTTCCATCCAATTACCGTCCAGTCAGCTATCGATTATCGCTTTTCTCACATAGCGTCGATACAAATACCAGCCAAAAATTCACTTAGCAGGACCCTAGCAAGGGGGCTTGTATTTTCCACGCAACCTTTATGACAATTTGAAATAATCACGAAATTTTCATACCAATGTTACGGAAATCATCCGAGTCATGTTTGCTCAGACCGTTTTGAATTTTCTCTCATCATTTCCTCCGAATCGTGCAATTCCACAGTTTCCACCAATATTTCCACTGTAAATGAAATATTTGTTGTCAATATTTCCGCGGAAATATTTCGAATCAATCTTCATTCGGACATTATGGATGAGATTTCGTTGAAAAGCACGATATTCAATAGCCTCGTGATCGTACGAACAGACGGAGCTCGAGCAGCTGGATTGGATGTTTGGATCGGTGAACTCGAGAATAGCTTATTCACGTTGTGACAATAGTCGACGCGTTATTATTGTGTGCCACGCACAAACATGCTGGCTACAGATATTCATTCGATTGTGCAGTGGTAACGTCGGGTTTTCGGACTTGCCCAGCTCGTACGGGAGAACTGTTAATGAGGATAAATGAATTAACGAGAGGAAAGCCAAATGGCTGACTGACCGAGAGCGACAGCTCCGTAAAGCTCATTCCACTTCACAGCGAATATACACACGCTATACAACAATATTGCCCGGAAATTACGGCACGCGTCTCAAATATATTATCTGATCAATCGATCGCCTTGCCACGTGCCAGTCTCAACACGTACACTGTACAGAAACGGAGTCGGAGAAACAACGAAGAATGTGAACGAAAGCGAAGGAGAAAGAAACCTCGAGGTCTGACCTGCACTCACTTTTTCCACTTGAACGATCAGATTTCTTTGCTTCTTATACCCCACTAAAATTCCCTTCGTCATTAGCAAAACGAACATTCCGAACATAAGTTCTTATCGCTCTTTCGTCTTGCTATTTTTAGCCTTGGAGAATATTGATTTTTTTCATTTTACAAAAAACTTGTCTTTTAAAAAGAACGGAGTGGCAGGATTTTTTTTTAACTTTCAGTAAAGTGGACTTGCGTGGAATAATTCTTCGAGAGTATTTGTCTCAAAATTTGGGGAATTAGTTGAGCTTGAATTATTAAAGTTTTTTAATCTGTTCGAAAATTCGAAATACGAAAAATCCGAAAGTCGGAGAAATTTTGATTTTCTTTTCGAGACATAAAATCCTTTGGTACGAGCATCGCATGAATAATTGGACGGGGAATAGCGAGAGCGGAATTTCGTTGGAACACTCAATTTATGGATTTGACGTCGTTTTCATAATGGCTGAGCTCACGGGCTGTCTAAACACCCGTCGAAGTCGTAGCAGCCTGACGAGAAGTTATTTTATGTGTGTGTGTGAGTACGTGTACGTATGGAAAAGCCTTCGCCATCCCCTCGCCGGCTCCGACTAGTTTGTTTCCCGGGTAACCGAACGTAACAAATGTCGACGGTGTAGAATCTACGCCAGTCGAGCTCCGGTCGATCTGCAAATTAAACGTGCTTTTTTCCCTCCAAAAAACGTCGTCGAACACTCGATGAGGCAAAAAAAAATTGAAAAAAAAAATTTCATTCGGGGCTAGTGACGAAAAAAGAACGATGAAAATCGACTACGTTAAATGTGTAACGTGGAACGGGAATCCCACTTGAAACATCGAAAATTAGTATGGACGATGTTCTTGCGAACAATTTCATGTTGTCCAGCTTCAAGGAGTACGTGAATTCATGAATTTCCTTAAAATCCTTAATGCACGAATATTCGTTTGGCTATAAAGAATAGTCATTTTGAAAAGAATTTTTTTTTTTTTTAGTGGAAGACGAAATTGGATTTTAATCAGAAAGTAAAATTTTAGTGAAATTTATCGAGAATTCAAGGCATTTTGAAATTTGAATAATTGGTCAAACAAATGACGTGAAATTGGAGGACTAGAATTTTGAAAAAAAGCTCAAAAATATCGAAAGAAAAACACAAGCACACGAAAACAAGGACACGCTACACGACACTGTCAGGACAATAATTAAGGGGACGGTGCACGAGCTCATACGAAAATAAAACTGCAAAAAATAACTTTCTGATCGATCGAAAAACAAACAAAATCAATTAAAAACGATGAATCTGGCGTCAGGACTTGAAACCGGGGGATTTTGGGATTGCAGAGTGGGCTGCAGACGCGGGGGTCCTCAGCATCATCAGGTCGCAACATCCGATCTCGGACTGTCCAACGATGACGAGTGTGAAAATCAGGTACCTACGAAAGAAGCTACAAGAGACGTTTAAAAGAGAGCACGAGATAGGAGAAAAAAGAATGGAAAAAACGCACGTAGCAAAGCGAAAGAAGAGAATTGACAAAATGGCGGCGTCGAAAGAGCGAAGAAAAATCGACGATTTTCGATTTACTTATTTTTTTTTCGATATTTTTATTAGTCGACCGGGTTTTATTTTTGGTGGAACGAATAGAAAATATTCTTATTTCCAAAAATGTTTTTTTTAACGCTTTTTTGAGGGGATTTTTCTCATTCTTAATCATTCTGACTTGAAGCAATTTTGCTTTTTTTTTTCTTTTTGCTGATCTCAAATTAACTTCTGATTTTTTTGCAGGACTACGATGACGAGATGGAGAACGAACGAAATGGAAGACGACACAGCTCGCCCGGAGGCTCCAGAGGGAATCAACGCGAATATGCTCATCATCATCTCCATCCCGACAACTTGGTGAGCTTTTTTCTGTCTTTTCTCACGACCCCCACTCCGAACCTTTCTCATAAACAATGTAGTTGATTCATCTATAATTACGTACGTAAAGACGTGTTTCTCAGGACTCGTTAAAAGCCTTTTTCTTCATTACTTTTTTTCACTCGAAACTCGTCCCCTTACGTCAGAAGTTCGAAGCAAAATATTATTACGTCAATTCTTTGATTATCTCATTGGATTCGTTGCTCTGGGTATCTTTGAAAAAAACTGTAAATTTCTCATAAAATTTGGGCATTGAAAAAAGTTTGATTTCGGTCGACTGATTTTTTAAGGAGTTTTTCAAATAAATCCAAACTTTTGATACGATATTCAGGAAATCAAATTTCACTTTTTTCTCTTTATTTTTCTCACTCGTGTCTTAAAAGTTCTTTTAAAAGAAATCCAAAGTTTCAGTCGAAATAATCATTCGAAAAAATAATTTTGAAAAAATAATTTTGAAAAAATCAGCCTGCGATTGAAACTCAGAAAATTTCTAAGTCTCCATTTCGAGATCGATCGCGACGTTCAGTTTCGATCGAGCACTTGGAAAATGAATTTTTTACAAACGTTTTTATGCTTCGAGAACTTTTCGTGTGGGAACGAGACACGTCGAACTAACTCAAGTATTGAGATAGTAGCTGAGAGTTGAAATTTGTGAGGAAATTCACAGTACAATAGTTATTTAGGACTAGGCAATGAACTTTGAACCCTCGTAAGAATAATTATTTTCAAAACGATCAATATAGTAACACCATGTTATATATTTCGAAAAATGAAAGAAAAATTGTACACGTAATGGGTAAATTTGTGTTAGAGAGGAAATTAGTCACTTTTAGTCGAAAATTATAAAAATTCATCTGTGAGAAAAGAATTGCTTAGATCGTTCGTAGATTTTTATATCGTAATGTTCGTTTTTCCTGCCTTTATATATACAGTTAAATAAATAATTGTATGAATCGACGAACAATTAGTCATTTAGATAGGACTCAATGACGGTTCCCATCAATTCGTTCCCCTCTGCGACCTCCATTAAAAAAAAAGCATCGCATCGTTATCGACGATTCCAAAAAATGACCTGCTGGAAATTGCCCCATTGGAGCTAAAATTTCGTCACAGAAAAGTTACTACCGAAGAAATCGATTTTTCCAATTCCACTCAGAGGATTGGAATTTTATTTTTTCGCGGCTTTTTGCGATTTTTTTTTTCTAGGGATTTGTAACCTTTCGATCGTTCAGTTCTGGTCGGAAAATTTTATTCCCAATGTACGTGGATTTTGTGGAAATTACATTTTACGCTCTTGTTTGCATGAAAAATGCCAAAATTCGTTCGCCTCTTCTGACGAATTGACGAAGAAAATTTCATTTCGAAAATAAATGTTTGCCGATCTTTTTCGAATAAAATTACTACGAAAATTGTACTTTTTAAATCGTCTGGTGAAACGATTCGAGAATCGAATCGAAACTCAAGTTTCGACATAAAACCCAGCCGAATTCAATCTCAAAAATATTGCCAAAATTTCAGTTGGCATTTTTCAAACTAAGCCTACGAATTCCTCCAAAATTCCCAAACAATTTCCTCAATCATTCGATGTCATAAAAAATAACAAAACCATAAAAATTTCATCTCGAATGAAAATGAATTTATTAGTGAATTATGACGATAAAAACGAGTCTGGACTCATAATATTGTTGCAAACAGCCAACCAACTGGTTATTCCTCCATGAATAACGAATTGATTAATAATTAGTGCCTCCTGAAACGAACATCGCTACCGCAACCACCAATGAGCCATTCACAACGACCAAAACGAAGATTCATTTATTTTTAATTCCTTAATTCATGGGGTTAAATTAACACTTTAGGTATGTAAATTGCAGCTTATGTTCGAAGTCACATATTTATGTCGTTATCTATAATTTCAATTGGACAGGATTAATATTACGAGTGAAGAGAGAGCGAAGGAGTTCACGGTCGTTCGCCAAGATTTTCTCTCTCTCTCTCTCATTCCCTCCTCTTCGTCTATATTTATGTGTATAATTTTTTGCCTTCTAACCCCCTCCCCCCGAGTTTGCCCATATCTCGTTTTTCAAGTGTCCAGCATCCACGCAAGTATATTTTCCATCTTTTTCTTCCTTTCTATCTTTTACTCCGTCCGGCTAGATCTACGATCGGGTGTGCGTTACGCCATGTTCGTTTATCTTTTTGTGTGTGAGCGTTCCTTTATTTTCGTTTTCGTTTTTTTACCTTTTTTATCCCGCTGTTGCAGCGGGCTTCTCGTAACTAATTTTTTTGTTCCCCTTCTCCTCTCGGACTCGAAGCAGTGTCGGAAGATAAAGCCGATAGAAAAAGTGCTCGAAAGTAGGCAAAATGAGGAAAAAGAATGGACTCAATGGCGAGAACGAATGCTCAAAGTAAATTACGCGAAAATAGAACAAAATTTAGCGACAATTGGAATTCTTGATTTGGGAAAATATTGTTTACCATTAAAATATGGCAACGTTATAATGAAAAAAAAAAAAAAAAAAACGAATGACCTTCGTCAGAATGTAAGAATAAAATGATGGCAAATGAAATTTCATTACAAAAGATCATAAAATAAGACGAAATTTTGGCTTGTGAAAAAATTGTGAAAAGATGAAAAATTTCGTGTGAAGCTGAAAAGCGAAAAAAATTATTTGAATTGTTCAATAAGAAAAATATGATAGAAAGTGTTTTGAATAATCGGAAAACGTTAAGTTGGATCGAAGCAGCGATAAAATTAATTGACAACGAATACAAAGCAATACCAGCATCGTGGAAACTTAACGAAGAATAAAAAAAATGTTGCATAAAATAACCGTCCTTTTTTGTTTGTCTCGCGCCTTCGATGTATTAATTACGCAAGCTCCGGGATCTCGTATATCGTTAATTATTCTCGAATACCTTTCGTCTTGTGTTATTGGCTATAAATGAGAGTGGGAAAAAAGGGAAAAACGATTTTCACTGTTTTTTTGTCGTGATTTCAATCAGGGAAATCTCGAGACGATATCGTCTTCGTGTTCCACTTAAATCTCCTGAGTTTTTCTTGGTCTTCGTTCTCATCATTTTTTCCAAGTAAATTAACATCCTCGGGTGCATAATATAGTTGATAATAGTTTACTCAGCACTCGTACATTATTATAATCGTCTGAAAGAGCCTCGTTCACGAGCCTGTTTGAACTGCTGGGAAAAAAAAAAAAAAAACAAATTTTTAAAACGATGGGGAAGACAAAAAATATACGCGCCAAGACAAATAGGAGAAAATCACACATGCGCCGCGCACCACGCAACGTACCACGCGAAGGTGAAATCCACCTTCTCTCTTTTTTTCCTCCCCGCTCGAGTGAATCGAACGAGAAAAGCGATTTATGGCGTATCGCTTGTTCCATAAGGCGAGTCGACGATTTTCATACTCTTTCAATATTTTTGAGAAGATTTTTCTTCCCTTCAATGATTTTTCAAACGTTTTTCGTGACTTTTTCCACTGCATCAATTTTTTCATGTTTAAAGAGAAAAGCCAATTTCAGAGATTAGAGAAGATTTTGATTTTTCATTTTTTCGATAACGGAAATTTATTCGATGCATTTTCGTTGCTCACTACACGGAAGCTTCGTTGTCTCCTCCTCAAAAGAATAAATTCGTCAAATTATATTATTAAAAATCAATGAGTTTAATCATTTTTTGAAATTCATTTATCGATGGACGAAAATTAAAGTTTTACCGAAGCTCGACGAAGGGTCGAGCAATCACTGAATTTCATTGGTTCGTCGAGTCTCTATTCACACAAAAATAATTCGAAATTGTACTCACCTAATAAAAATAGTTGGATTTCGTGAATTTTTAATCATTTGAAGCTTTCTCTGTTTGTTCCTTGCTCTAAAATCACGAGTTATAAGTAAAACAAATGAATTCGGATTCCCAGTATTTTTCATATAAAATATATTTTATCAACAATATTAAAGTACACTATACAACGAAAAAATACAAATTTCTGAGTACAGATAAAAAAAGGGTGTAAAAATCAAGAAAAATACGGCGATAAAATGTTTTGAAATAATGGAAAATGGAGTGTGATGACTTAAATTTTAATATTTACAAGTAAACTTTCAAAACGAGCGAATTTCATTGGAGGAGGTTTCATTTGAAGTAGGAATTTTTCACGTGCCTCAAAGAGAAGAAAAAGGATGCGAAAGAGAAAGAAAAAACGAGGAGAAACAAAGTCGGTGAGTCTCGGAAGAGTTTTCCGTCGGTTTGAAATAATATTATTTCCCTTTTTGTTCTTCCCTCATTCTCGCTTCGTTCCTCCGGCGGCTCTTTATCGGTTTCGCACAAACACACACACACACACACACACGCACACACACACACTCGTAGATTCACTATTTTCTCGGGCCTTTTTTCTGTCAAATTATTCGCTCGCTCGCTCGCAAAATATTCCTTTACGCTCGTTTAATCTCCCTTCGAGTTTCCTCCATTTTTCTTTCCCCTTTCTCTTCCTTCTTTCCCTGCTGCGTCTTCGGGATGTTCTCCAAATGATTCTCCTTCGAACGTCTCCCGCATAATTTGACGTGCAACGCTTTCATTACGACTTTTTTCCTTCTTTCTTATTCCCAAAACTTTCGAACTCGAAACATCGACCAATTGGAGAGAAAAATCGCGTTTTTTTTTCGAAAACTTAAAATTTTAGTGCCCACTGAATCAAAAGCCACGAAACTCGAGATTTTTCAGAAGAATTTACGAAAAATTTGTCAAATTTCGAAAAAAACTTCGGTCCCCAATTTTTTAAATATTTTTCGAGTCCCTTTGCTCGAGTTTTTTATCATCGAATCGATTCTCGGTTGTCGGGTTTGCGGAAAAAAAATATTTTCAACTCACTTGCTCGAGCTTCACTCAAGAAATTGATTGTTTTATGAAAACGTCAGTTTCGGAACGTCGCAGCACAGGAAATGGGTCGATGAGGGTCAAGAGGTACACGCACTCGTAGCAACATCAATAACAAACTATTGTTATTGTTTTTTAAGGTACGAAAATCGTTTGAAAAAACGAGAGTAAGATTATGAGATAAAACGTAAAATTAGACGAACTTTTGGGGGGTCATAGTTTGTCTTGTATCGCTTGGCGAAGTTCCTCCGTCGCTTTAGCCACCTCTTGGGCGACTTGACGAGCGTGCAAGTGCGCGTCTGGTCTCACGTGCTGTGCTACCGCCGAGTTTGAACGCCTCACCGAATTCCCACTGCCGAATTTCGGTCGCGGAATTCTCACGCGTTGAACGTCACTCAGCCAGGATTCCATGACGATTTTTTCAAAATATTCAACCTGCAACAACGATCAGTCGTTTTGTTTTATTATTTTTCCGTTCACGGGCACAAAAAAGGAAAAGGAATGGAGCGCATTATTTTGAAAAAATGACAATTTTATGGACCTCAAGAAGCCTAGAAAGACTCGAAACTTCAGATGAACGTAACTTAATTACGAATCGAGATAAAAAGATTCGGTGGGAGGGTTTCGAAACGGATTTCGGTAGACTGAGATAAAAGAGCGAAAGTCGTTGAGCCTAGCCTTGATTCTACTCGGTAAAGCTGTTTGAAAAATCGCTTGAAAAAGATCAACAAATTAAAAGTTTCGCCCCAAAAATCGAAAAACCGAGATCGATTAATAAACCAATCGTCATATTTCTGAGGAGATTCGAATACGCAGAAAATTACTACTGGTCTCAAAAGTTTCTGCTCCAAACAGAAACTCGTTCAGTCAAAAAATGCCCGAAATTTCATTTTTTTCTCGGATATTTTTGCTCAATTGTTGATTTCGATATTTTTTTATTCAAAGGCTTCCAAAATTTTCGTTCCACTCCCCTCTGCAGCGTTCGGTCATAAAAATCCGTGAAAACTCATTCCCAGAGATTTTTTGTCTCCGCTTCAGCCTGCTACAGTAGCAAAACGACTTTTTTTCTTTTTTTTCTTCATGTTTTGCTAGAGTGATATTTACATAACAGCGAAATATTGCACTCGTTCTCCTGACTCAATATCTCATGAAAATAACGAGGGTTTTGAACGTCAAAGAGAAATAGCTTTTCCCAGTCGAGTTCTTTGACGAGAGGTTAATAATCCAAATAATAACAAGTGAAAGAGTGGATAAGGGGAGCATGGAGAGAGAGAGAGAGAGAGAGAGAGAGAGAGAAAATGAGAGAAACGAGGAATGAGCGTCACTAGGCCACCTTGCTTCGCAGACTGAGACGTTCTTGTTGAAATTCCTCTTCGTCCATTTTGTTTCTTCGTTTGTTACTAGTTCAGGCTTGTTTCGTTGGATGCTCAGTTTATTTCTCGAAATGCGAGCGATTTTCAAGGTCATAAAAGTCGAATGATCAGGCACAAGAAAGGAAGCGAAGTAAGAGATTTTGGGAAATAATTTTTTGGCTTATTCGCAACGTAATTGGAGGAAAGGTCATCGAAAAATTCGAGGTGATTTTATTTTTGCAGAATTTAGTCGCGACACAATGTACGTGGAAGCTGAAGCTTCTACGTACATTTACTGATATTACGAGGTTCGGTCAACAGAGCAAGTCCAATTAGCGCGAGGCCAAATTGGGTCGTCGCGAAAGAGAGGAAGGAGAGAGGAGAAGCAGAGGAAGAAAGAAATCTCGCGGAAATCGGCTGGCGGATTCTCTCGCTTGTTCCACCGGAGGATTTGACCATTTATTCTCCGCTCCGGAGGAAAAACGAGTTTGCTTTCGCAGCTATAGCTCGATCCCGGAGTCCCTCGTTGGAGGAAAAGAACGATCGCGAACTCGTTTTCCGATATTACTTCATTCTCGCAAGCCGCGTCGCTTCATTTTTCACGATTCTCTCGAAATTCTTCGAATCTCCGGATCGTAGGATTCCCGGTTGGATTCGAATCGGTTTCGAATTTTCGAAAGTTCATAAATCGAGCCAATCGAGAATCTAAAATACTACGAAGCGTTGCGAAGATAAACGTCGAAAAAATCGCCAGCCAAAAAATTCCCTGCCAGCAAAACGACTGAAAAACGCATGAAAACAAAAGAAAAACAGAAATAAAAATATTTGCCCACCATCGCGATAAAAATCCCGAAGAAAATGGGCTCGAAGAACGCGAATGAAAGTTATACAAGTGAAGAAAAATTAGAAGAAATCGAGCGGACCGGGTGAGCCGACAGAGAAACCAGGCAAAAAGAAAAACCGACGTCGACGGAAAGCACCAGGCAGAAATTCACTCACCAAAATAGACAAAAAACGAGGGCGGCCAGTTAAAAATGTTGAATAAACCGTGATAAAGCCGGCGAGCGAGAAAAGCCAGCCGAACTAATGGGACGAGAGGAAAAAATGAGTGGAAGAGTAATAAATAAAGGAAAAAATAAAAATAATTGCGGAACAAGAAGATCGAAGAGGATCGTCTGGACGCCAAGTTCGCAGATAAAATCCGTGCCCCCTCCTCGCCCCTCTCTCTCACTCTCGTTAAAACGAGTCGGAGACTCGGACGGCGTGTAACCGGTTAAAAATATAAATTCCCACAGCCCCGAAGAAGAGGCAAAAGAGGAGTACGAGAAGAAGGCAAAAGGAGAAGAGCCGAGAGCTACGTACGAGCTGAGCTCGTGGACGGTACCGTATAGCGATATACAGTTAGTTCAAGTGTATTACGCACCACGAGCAACAGGAGCTCGCTTTGCGATCGTGTCCCCTCCCCTGGGCTTTTTCTTCCTACGAGCAAAGTCCCCTCTTTCCTTGGCAGTTAGGATCGATCATTTTGCAATTTAGTGACGAATAAAGGGAGCAAAGGAGAGGAGAAAAACATGAAGTTATGCAGCAGGCACGAAAATCGGGGAGAATTTTTGTTTCATTTTTAAATGTTCGCTGAAAATTTCGGGGCTCGTTAAAATCGTATGGGAATTAAAGAGCTTTTGGATTCTTCGACTGTTTTATGGATGAGGATTTCTCGAGTTTGTGGAATAGCAAAAATATAGATTGTCTTGATGCAAACTCTGGGGATTTGTTTTTTGGAACTTTACGAGAAAGTGGTTCCCCATTTTACTGGGATCGATGCAAATTATTTGAAAAGATGATTTTTATTGTGGACGAAATAATCGAAAGTATTTTCATAATCTACTGTTGGGACGAAAAACTTTTTTCAATTCATTACAAAATACTTGGCCTCGAATTGATATAATAAATTTTAATGCTGCACGTTAATTAGATGGAATTTCTTTTCAATCGATTTAGCTGCTCGAATAAGATTTATTTCTTACGTTTGTTTTATTTGATTTTTTTTATCACTTTTAAAAATAATTACAGATTTTTATTTGTCTGAAATAATGTTTTTTCGTGATTTGTGATTTTTTATTCGAACTCTTCTGTTGACATTATTTACAGTTGGTTTCGTAATTTTTTTAATGGAATTTTCATTACATTTTTCGTGGTTCTACTGTTTGGACGAAAAGTTTTTTAACTCTGGAACAGTCTTGTTGTTCAGACCAATTTATTTGACTCCAGCAATAGAAAATTGTGACTCGACGAATATACGAGAAATTTTGACATCGATTTTCAAACGTATCGCTGACTTTATTTTTTTTCAGTTCACTGACTCTTACTTGAATAGTGCGATGTTCGATGGGCTGTGTTTTGTTGGTGATTCCACTCGTTTATGAAGTATCAGTGCTGGGGTTGAAATGGAACATTGACCCAGAAAAGTGGATGAAAGAGAGAAAGAGTGAGTCGGAGAGAAAGGAGGGGCAGGCTGGGTAAATTTGTTTAGGACTGAAAGGATTTCAAGTTGAAAATAAAAGAGAGATTTTTGATGAGATGCCATTTCGACTTGAAGGTCAATTTCAAAATTTTTTAGTCACTTAACCTCTTAATGAATATCAAGATTTGCATAATTCGAAAATTCCTCCTGATTGATCCAAAATTGAATAAAATGATATTTCTTAAAATATAAATTGACTCGAAATCGATATTTTCATGGAGAAATTTGGGATGTGGAATTTTCCGAGCTCACGAAAATGGACAAGGCCCCCGATTCTATGACGCGAGAGAAACTCGATTCCCATTCGAGAAATTCTCGTTAATTGCTCAAACCGACGCGTTTACTCTCGAAATATTTATCGCAATCTCGTTTCATGACTTTTTACTATCCACTCGTTCAGTTTTATTGCCAAGAACAATGTAGGAACTGCATTCAATTATACACACGCAGGAATCCCAGTTAATCATTCCACTCTTTCGTCATCGATTTATTGACACGATGAAAAAGAAAACAAAAATAATTTCACTCAATATTTTTTTCAGTACGAAAATAAATCCATTCAAAGCCCACGAAAAATTGCGATGGAATCGTCGATAGAAAAAAATTCAGGAAACCCTTTTGGAAGATTCAAAAACATTTTGAAAAATCGGGTCTAAAGTAAACAAATTGTAAAAAAAATGAGCCAAAATTCGTTGTTAATTTCCGCAGTGGTTTTGTGCCCAGAAAAAATAATTTTGAGTAGAAAAAAACAGCCAAAGAAGAAAAACTTTTGGTGAATTCAGTAAAAACGTACAGAGACTTCCGAGCTGTCAAAAGTTTAGAAATAACGAATGTGAAGAGATTCCAGGGGCTTGTCAAAAGATAAGTAACACCTGTTCGAGTGAAATTTCCTCGGAACGAAGGATTTTTGAAGCATGTTTGAAAGAAATTTACGATCTGATTACTCACTCGGTTGTAAAGTCGGGCAAACTGCCAGATAAAGATCCAGCGAGAGTAAATCAGTTCCGGTGTCGAAGCTCCAAGACAAATATTCTCGGCTGCCTGACTTCCGGAGTTGTTATTGGAGAGTCAACTGATTTTCAGCGGCTGTACGAACGATCGAAAGTCGTGGAATACTTCCTGACCGAATAGAAGGACAAAAATCCGGCGACTTTGATCGTTTGCTTACTTTAAAACTGAGATAAAGCCTCACGCATCGTTGGGAACGAGGATGACAGCAAAAAGTGGAGAGAAGATCGAACGTCCGCTCTCCGCAGTCCTACTGGCTCGACTGACTCGAAGAGGTAGACACGGGACGATCGAGAGTCGAAGACCAGGTTTACGTTTCACGTCGATCCGAAGAGCCGAGAGAGCGAGCGAGAAGGAACGCTGCTGAGTGAGACAGAAGCGGGGGCCAGGTGGTGGGAGAAAAAGAGAAAGAGAAACTTCGGGAGAGGCAGAAAGAAAAACGAGGACAGAAGAAAACAGAGAGAGAAGGAAAAGGAACGAGAAAAAAAACTTGCGACCGAGAGAAATAAAGAGACGCAGACTGAGAAATAGGAAGAAGAAAGACAAAATACGTGAAATGCTGAGAGAGAGAGAGAGAGAGAGAGGAGAAGCGAAAAAGGCGTAAAAGGGAGTCAAGTTTACAAAGAAGAAGACAAGGAAAAAGAACGGAAAAGGAGGGGAAAAGAGAAAGAGACAGGCAAGAGCAGTCCAGGACAAAGATTGAAGTGACAGAGATAAAAAAAAACTAGCGACTGCCTACCAATCCTGGTGCGAGTGTTGCATCGAGAGCGAGGGAGACCGACCAGACAAGTGTGAATAAGTGCGAGAATGAGTGAAGTAGAAACAACACCACGTGACTGCGTGTGTACGACGTTGCCAGGTTGGGACGAATGCAGGTTAAAATCCTAACACGGCGTCAATCCTCGTGGAACGAAATTGCTTATTAAAAAAAAATGAAAACAGTGGAGATAGACTGATGGATGGATCCGTCCTAGGGAATCTTGATCTCGAGAAAAAGCGTGAATGTCAAGCCTCGCTTCCGTCATGAAAAAAAGAAATAAAACGAAGCTCATTTTTTTTCACTCAAACCAAAATCCACGGTTTCCGCAGATTCATCAATCGCGTGATATTTTTTTCCGACAATTATTATTTTTCACTTTTTTGTTATACCAAATGGCCACCAGAAAATCCAACCAATAATGAGAAAATTGAATGAAAAATTTCTACAAACTCCACGAGTCAGAGAAAAGCATTTTGTTCCTTATTCCAAAAATAAATATCAACAAGAAACAATAAAACTTTTACGAAAAACAAATAATCGAAAATAAACCTTTATTTTTGCCCTCCACGAATCGAGCTCAATTCCAATTTCCATATCCATGAAAAATAAAAGAGTTTCGTTGACCAACATCGAGCAACGAGTGGGGCTTGGGTTAACATTAATTGATTGAATCACTGAGCATCGGCCCCGTGAGAGAGACGGAGAGAAAAATAAGGAAGAAAGGCAAAGATCGAGGCGTGCGCTGATTCATGGAGAAACTCGGTCGATCCTCTCCTTTGACCTGGCTTTGTGGGCAGGAGCGCGTCTCGCGAGCTAGCGGCTGAAAACGTAGCTACGCACTCGTCGCTTTCCCCGTGCCCCTGCCCCCTCCCTCGCTCGTCCCCGCTCTTTTTTTCTTCGGCCAAGTCACCTCGATGACTCACAGTCCGGCTGTGACGTTTAGATTCGCACTGTGAACTAAAACCAAGAGACTAAAAGAAGAAGGAACGAGTCGAAGGAAAAGGGGGAGGGAATCGTCCGGTTTTGCTTGCTTGACCACACAACGAGCTTCCCCCTCTTTTTGCCTTCTCTCGATCGTATTTTCTTGACTGTGCCCGAGGCGCCACCGTCGTTCTAACGCCGCATGTTTACCTACGTTTTATACTTTTCTCTTTCTATTTCTTTCTTTTTTTGTTTTCTTTCTCTTTGACGATTTCTTCTCATTCTTTTTTTATCTTCCCTTCCCGTCCCTTCCCTTCCCCCCGGCGTTTATCTCGGAGTTCGGAGATTAAATTGGCGGGAATCTCGTCCTCGAGTTAGACCCGACATTGAGGTCAGGCGTGCCAACATTTTTTTTCGTCACAACCAGTTACGTCGTTATTGATACGGCTACTCATTTTCAGGACACCTTAAAGAGGATTAAGAACCGGACTAAGCATCTTTTACGCATCACTTTACTCTGAAACGTTTATTTCTTCATTACTTTACATTTTTTTTCTTCTTTTTTTTTCACAAACGGATGATACTGGTCTTAATGGAAATTCACGCTGACTTCGAAGTAGCTCGGAGGTTCTATGACTAGGCAAGTTTGCAACTACTCTGTGTTGATTAATTTCTAGTCTAAATTATTAATAAAATTAATAGACACTCACATTGAGAATATTTTTGTCACAAGAATTTAATAAAATGCTTTTAAAATGTCATAAAAGATCAAATTTATACTTCGGTTTGACTAATTGATGATTGGTCAATTCATTAAAAAAAAAAGGGAAGCTACTAGACGAACGAAAGCACGTGAGTAAAGTCGCAGAAGAAAATTTGATAAAATTCTCGCGATTCCCAAATTTGCCCGAAGTTCAAACGCGATGACTGCGACGTCCGCTTTCGACGCGTCAAAAATGAAAGTTTTTTCAGGTTTCCTTTCTTAACAGGCCCGTAAGGTAACGTTTTTTTTAAAGGAACGGAATCTGTTATAAATTTACTTCACGATGTAAACTTTTTCGAAGCTCGAACAATTTTTCGAACTTTTTCACAATTAATATTATTGTGAGTCCTCCCATAGGGTACCGTGTTGAAAACTCAAAATTGTAAATGAAATAATTCCAAATTTTGCTCCGTAAGAGACCCCGAAACTGTGCTTCTCGTTGTCGCAGGGGACCTTAAAATATCATTTACCGCAAAATAGTGGAGCTTCACCGCACTTTATTAAACGGCCGAACTACGTTAATCGGTTGACTAATTATTAGTTTTATACGTTCAACAAAATGGTCGTAAATTCATTTTTTTCATTGATTTTTCAATTAACTCGGTTTTTTTAATTAAAATTATTATTTTTCTTTCGATTTTCCAGTGGTTCGAAGAATATATACGAAATTTTTTTTTCTAAATGAGTGAAAATTCAAGGAAAATATTAAACGAATAATCAGCTAAGGGAAAATCGAGATAAAATTGAATTAAAAAATCGAAAATCGAAGAACGAAACGAAATAAAAATAAATTTCAAACGAAAATTTTCATAATTTTTAAAATAATTTTTTAAAAAAAATTTTGAAAATAAAGAGTCAAAGATACATTTGAATTAATAAATCTGCAAATATATCGAGACGTTTAACGAATTAATTTTATATGCAACGGCCGCAGAAAGTGGTTCAATTATCGTTTGTTTTTGTTTTTTATTTTTAATTTCCAACCGCATTGGAAAACATTAATGTCAAATAAAGCAGAGAGGAACTTGGAATTTTCACAATGAAATTAACGATGAAATCGTTGATATAATTTTCCACCTGAACGATGAAAATCCACCAGGAAATAAATCGAAGTCGTAAGCGAAACTCAATGAAATCGAATGAAAAACGACGGACAATAATGGAGGAAAAACGGAGGGAGAAATATGGATGAAAATGTGGAGCAACTCTCGATCGAGGGACAGCAATAACTCCTGGCGAAATGACTAATTAAGATAATTAAGTTCGGATGCGACTCGAAGAAGGATGAATCCCTCGGCGAAAAGTAGATCGTACCGATCCTCTCGAGAATCGCTGCATCCTTAACAAAAAACGGATTAAAGTATCGAGAGAAAAAAAAAGGATAAAGAAACGGAGCGCGAGGGAAGGGGAAAGCGAGACAAACAAAGTAGAATGGGAAAATTTATTCGCTGGTCTGCTGCTGTGCAGCTGGTAAATTGCAGCCAGGGAGAAAGTTTTGACGCCGAAGTGTCGCCCCCCACGACTCCTTTTTTTTTATTACTTCCACGATAATTAATTCATTTTCTAATTCGATGATTCAATCGGATTCGGATTTTAAGGAGTTTCGGTACAGGCAATACTATGTTGCCATGCTAAACCATGCTAAAAACATAAAAAATTTCAAAAAGTTTAGAATTTTATAAAATTTGGTGAACATATTCTTTAGTGCCAAATTTGGCAATATAAATTTTTAAAGATTTTTCTTCTACACAGTTATCGAGTAATTGATCACTAAAGTTCACGTGTATAAGCATAGCGTTTTCATATAGGTATACATTCCGGGCATAAGAAATCTGCTTTAATGCGTAATTACTCGATAACTAAGTAGAAGAAAATTTTGAAAAAAATTGTGTTTTTGCACTTGATGTTGAACAACATTATCACCAAGTTTGATCAATTTCTTAATATTTAGACTTTTGTACCGAAACTCCTTAAAATAGGAATTAAGGAAATGGATATTGGTTGTTGAATCGAATGAATTGAAAAAAATGAAGTCGTGAAATTCGCTGGAAAGGTTCTTGGAAGCGGAGCGACGAGCCACATTCTGTGGCCCCTTAAATAATGATTTTTTTCGATCAATAATTTTTCAACTTAGTCGTCGATTCGTTCGTTCTCGTATAAAACTGGGCAGAATTGAACTTTTCGGTGCAAATATTTGCGGAGACAAGATGGAAGAAAAATTTATTTGATTTTGAAAAAAAAACGAAATTTTCGAATTCCTCGTCGTCGAAGATTTAAAATCTCTCACTTCTCGCGCATCTTGCACGAAATCTTTTTAGGTGACTCGACGGTTGAGCGATCGGTTCGCATCGATTTTCGTGCCGAAAGAATTCTTCAAAATTCCTCTTCCTACGATCGTGAATATTTCGAGTAGAAAGTAGCGTCCATCGAGTCCCTCCAGAAATAACGAAAGTCCAGAGCATCCTTTCGACCTTCCTCCGCATCCCGACGACCATTTTCGAGAATAAAAAGTTTCAATTAAGCAGCGATCCAAAGCAACTTTCCGATCAGAATTATCCTGATGATTTCATCTGATTATTTAAGCAAACAATAAATAACAAAATCAAGCAAGTAATTAATCGAGAAAGTGATTAATTCCGAAGGCAATAAATTAAAAAAATTAGTGAAAAATCTTTCGAGTTTCTTGCTCCACTCACGAGTTATTTTTCAAGTTCATTTTTCGTCTGTTTTCATTTCGATTGATTTCGAAGGTGGAAAAAAATGGGGAAATTTCTACTCTTTTCTCCCATAAATAACGGGAATGCGTGTACACAGCAAACTTATGCACTTTCGTCAAGCTCAACGGAGCCGAGACGACTGCCAAGTGTATCTACAAGTTTTGCATAAATTTATAAATATTTACACACGAAGATGGAAAACTTAATTCGAGCGTTAATTAGCTCGAGGCACAACGACCGAGCGATGATTTTTTTTCTATAGCGTGCCTTAAAACAAAAAATCTTTGAGACACGAACGTTCATTGCCCTCCAATCACGTTTTCCAATCTCTGCACAATTTTTCAACTCCAAATATATTAACGTGGTTTTCTATATCGTGATAGGAAAGACGAGTTTGTCAAATTTTCATAAAACCAAAATCGAATTTATCTATCGCGAGTCCGGTCACTTCGACGCCCAAATTTCGCCTTTTGTAAAGCATTTGAGTAGCGTTTGCTTCGATTTAATGGAACGTGAGCGATTCGTCGATGGAAAAATTCGAGTTTGGCACCCCGAGATCGCCATTTTTCCCAAGAGCTGTTGAAAATTGTCAAAGATCAAAAAGTTGTGAAAAAAAATGATGAAAAATGGGAAAAACCGATGGAAAGCATTGGAGAAAAGGAGCTGGCCAGCAAGAGTGGGAAAAAGATAGTAGAAGATGCATGAAAAAACTCACCAAAGCAGGAATTCCCTCTGAGGAATAAAATTTTTTGAGAAACAGCCCGCAGCCTGATTTTTTTGCAGATTTTTCAAAACCCCAAACGAATAAAGACGAGTAACTTGACCCAAGTATTGAGAGCTTCCAATGTGCAAAAAAACTTTGAAAAAACAAAATATCCGAAGAGAACCATAAAGCCTGGAAATAATGGAAAAAACACGAGGTCTAATCTGGGGTTGTGGCGTGTCGTTTTGGCGGGTCTTTAATTGTTGTTATGCTAGGAAAGCGACGGGTGTTGCGATGGTAGCGACGCCGAGATGATTGGTAATGGTCGTAGAGGAGAAGGAGGGATTGGAGGTGTTGGTGGAGGAGGTGGAGAAGGAGGAGGAGGAGAGAGGGATCGTGAAACTGAGGATGAGGACGAAGGAAGGGAGGAGAGGAGCTCGGAGGGTGGAGGTGGTGGAGGTTTCGGTGGTTGGAGAAACCACCTGCTCGGTGGTCTAACGCAGCGCGTCAAATCCTGGTACTGGGGCGCCAGACCCCTCGTAAGTTTTCCAAAAAACCACAACAAAACAACCAAAAAATTTAACACGAAATAAAGAGTCAAAATCGAAAGAACAACCCTCGCACTTCATTCTTATCAGATCCATCACACCGGACGCTCGAAAGAAAACAATTTCGCTGCAGATAACGACGCGACTGACTGACGTGACGTTATAAAGAATAGAGAGAACAATAAAAAATTTCAAAAAACAATCATACAATTTTCACTGTCGATTACAACAAAATACTTTGCTATCAAGAATAGAAAGATAAAATATTGAAAAATTTTTAAACCCAAAAACAAAACCATCCAATTTTTGTTGTCGATTATAGCAAAATACTTTGCTATCGAGAATAGAAAGAAAAAACTGAAAAATTAAGAAAATAAAAACTAAAAAAACAACATCCAATTTTTATTGTCGATTATAGCAAAATACTTTGCTATCAAGAATTGTCATATTCGTTGTACGTTTATCATTTATTTGTTCGAATCTTCCAATAGAACGAAAAAATATTGAAAAATTTTTAAACCCAAAAACAAAACCATCCAATTTTTGCTGTCGATTATAGCAAAATACTTTGCTATCGAGAATAGAAAGAAAAAACTGAAAAATTAAGAAAATAAAAACTAAAAAAACAACATCCAATTTTTATTGTCGATTATAGCAAAATACTTTGCTATCAAGAATTGTCATATTCGTTGTACGTTTATCATTTATTTGTTCGAATCTTCCAATAGAACGAAAAAATATTGAAAAATTTTTAAACCCAAAAACAAAACCATCCAATTTTTGTTGTCGATTATAGCAAAATACTTTGCTATCGAGAATAGAAAGAAAAAACTGAAAAATTAAGAAAAAAAAAACTAAAAAAAACATCCAATTTTTATTGTCGATTATAGCAAAATACTTTGCTATCAAGAATTGTCATATTCGTTGTACGTTTATCATTTATTTGTTCAAATCTTCCAACTCTTAATGGCATGAACGCTATTTCATAATGTCGTCTCAATACTAGTGGTAACTGAAAACAAACCATGTGTCAAAAGGCTGTACACAGCGAGATTAATTAAAAGAATATTTACATCTGGGACTCTAGTGCATTCTCTTTGATTTAGAGATAGACGAATAGTCCATAGAAGTGTTTTACGTGTTTCGTTTTTTAATTAGATGTCTTGCACCATTCTCTCTCTCTCTCTTTCTCACTCTCACTCAATCTCTCTCTCTCTCTCTCTCTCTTTATCTCTCTTTATCTTATTTTACCATTTTAATGCATAGCATATTGACACATTTGAATATATTTGTAAAAGAATGATTGATACCTTAATATACGTGGTTACTATTGAAGCACGAAAATTAGTGTCTTGGCATGCACGAATATCACAACTCACATCGACGATTGGAGCCAAACGATTATTCCAAATTGATTAGATCGAAAGTTCGTGAGGATAAAAAAGCAGGATCCGAGCCCCCGAAGCATCCTGAAATTCGATTCGATTTTCCAACGGGCGCTCTCTTTTCTTTCTCCGGATAAACAAACGAGCTTATTCATACAGAAATCGGAAGACAAACTGAATCCCCCCCGCCCGGAAGTGAAATTACCGATTCAGAGAGATGGGATATAAGCAGCACATTATCCTGTTTTTGTGGGCATTGTGCCTGAGAGAACAACGCCAACCTCCCAATGGGAGGATCTCCAATTTATTACTTTCACCTCTTTCGACGCTTATCTCGATACGCGTGTGTTTCTGTAATTAATGCCACGCTCGCACTCGTACAGGCTCGTACAAAAATACACATCGATCGGATTAACCGGATGAAAAATCGAGGCCGAATGAAAATCGAGTCAAGTTTACGGAAAATTGAGTCTAAAACTCAAATTGAAAATATACGGGTTCGGTCGAAATATGTAAAAATGAAAGCAATCGAATATGTGGCTGAGTTTGGACGGACAATCGAATGAAAATTCAGCCGAAATACGAGTGGAGCTTGAGATTTTTTAAGACGAAAAATCCGAATTTGATTTCACGTAGTGTGCAAAATTTTGGGCAAAAATTCATTCAAATATCGAGTTAATATTGCTCACAGTTCCGAGTCAAGAATGAGTACGTTTTGAGGAAAAATTGAGTGGAACTTTGAGTAAAATCAAACTGGGCTCTTTGTATTAAAAATTGAGTAAATTCGAGTAAAAGTGAAGTACTGTTTGGAGTTAAAAATGAGTGAATTTTTCGTGCTCGAAAATGAGTTGAAACAAAGTACAATAAAAAGCGTAAATTCAGTAAAAATCAAATGAAAATTTCCAGTGAGAAGTCAGTACAAAATTCAATAAAATCTTAAGCGAAAATTGAGTAAAAGTTGAGTGCAATTCCGAGCGTGCACTCGAGTAAAACTGACGAGCCACTCGAGCAAAAGAGTGCCAAAAACGTGCTAGAAATTGTCGAATAAAGTAGCTAAACACTGAAAAATCTAGCTTCGAAGAAAGAGCACGAAAAGGTAGAAAAAAAGTTGTAACAAATTGGAGTAAAAATGACGAGCAAGAGTCCGTAAAAAGCCAGCGAAGGCACTTTTGATCGCGCTGTACTAAAAATCATTCTTGCGTCCACCCGTCACGAACATCCCTCGAAAATTCTCAAGCCAAAGTTATCCGAGAAAGTGAAAGAAAGTTCGATCTCGTGCGTTTACCATCGACTGCGATCGATATCAATTTGGCGTAACTCGAAACACCAATAAAATAGTAACAATTCGATAATTAGAATAATGAACATTTTTAAACTGACTGAACGACATGTACCACCGCTTAATAGATGATGTGCCTTGTTTTTTCATATATATTATATGTACGTACACATTAATCGTATGTTTACGTTTACATATATATATATATATATATAAATATTGAAAATGATAATAACGCGACACCACCACTCTCCGAGCACCACCAACACCCTACCACAGGCAGCCTATCAGCAAAGCATGTTTTTATTATCATTATTACTATTGTTATTAATTTATGATTATTGTTATGATTATATTAAGAGGAAGAATATGAAAATTTGATGTAAAAATAAAAGAAATTTGTAAGAATGTGATTTGTTTGAAAAAAAAAAATGAACGAATCAATGAACTGATTGGTTTCGATAACTTGAATAATTACGATTAGAATAAACGGAGATTAAAAATTGTTAAAATTACGTAAAAATGTGAAGAACTGCACAAACCGCCCCGTGCACCCTCTTGGCACGCTAAAAATCCTCCTTTGCCACCCCACCATCACCAATCGACACCAAACAAGCGAGCCTCATTAGCCACAAAGGTTTTAAGTCGATAAACCAATTGTCGTTTCGATCAGGAACTCGCGCACAAACTTTCACGAAGCTTCGACATGCAGGAAGCTCAGTTGCTCGAGGAAGGTGGCACCGGAAGTGGGACCAGCGGGAATCCCGGCACCGGCGGACCCCCTCGACGACATCACAGTGCTCAACGACTCGCCAGAAATGAAATGTCCGAACGACGCGACGAAGACGGCGCCCTCGTCGTTCCTGACCACCACGGCAACCTCAGAATCACCGTTAAAAAAACCAAATCCATACTCGGCATCGCCATCGAGGGCGGAGCCAACACCAAACATCCGCTCCCGAGAATTATCAATATTCACGTGAGTTTTCATGCTTTTTCTGTTAATCTACAAATTTTGGGTTCCGAATTCTTTATTCGAGGTTTTTTGAACTTTCCATTTTGTAGAAACACGAAAATTCGATCTAACTCGCCGGAATTTTTGTGGGGGTTTTTTTTTGAAAATTTCGTTCGAAACGTTCAACGATTTATTTTTTAAAATCTTCTTTAAAAGAAACTTTGATGACATTTCGAAGTTGGAAATTGAGACAAGTTGGAATTTCGTTTTTCCCAAAAATCTTGGTCCTGTTCATTGATTTTTATGTGAACTGATTTATCATTTTTTTTCATTCTCCCAATTCAAATACGTCAGAGCTGACAAAATGTCGAAAAATCAGCGATTTTCGAGTTTTTTTCTGTAAAGCTTACCGCGATAGTCGTCCCAAAAAAATCACAGCATCGAGTCCAAGGATTAATCCATCACGCGCAACGAATCCGTTGAATTTTTTTCCCACGAAAAAACAAGAATAATTCCTTTTTTTCGAAACTTATTCGAAAATTATCAAATTTCATTAAATTATTTTTGCACGTTTCTTTCAGAAAAAAAAACTCTTCAAGAAATTTTTTAAATCGTTGGGAAAGCAACTTTTATTTTTATTTTTTTTTAATCAACCCACGCCTATTTTTTATCGTTTTCATTATTTCACAGGATAATGGAGCAGCTTTCGAAGCAGGAGGCTTGGAGGTTGGCCAACTAATTTTGGAAGTCGATGGATACAAGGTCGAAGGTCATTATTTTTGTTATCGTCGTGATTATCAATTTTTTCGTCCATATTTTTATGATTTATTTTAGAATGAAAAAAAAAAAAAAAAAAAAAAAAAAAAATGTCTTCCACAAGTAGCGTAAAGGCTTTGAAAAATGGTAAAAATTGTAAACTTCTTTTACTGTCTTCAAACTTTCTCGGTTCATCGAATTTTCGTGACTTTTTTGATAAAATTTAAAAAAATGATTATTTTTTCAGGCTTGCATCACCAGGAAGTTGCTCGGCTCATTGCGGAATCGTTTGCTCGAAGGGACAGAAACGAAATTGAGTTTTTGGTCGTCGAAGCGAAGAAGAGCAACCTCGAACCGAAACCAACGGCGCTCATATTTTTGGAAGCGTAGCAGGAATCTCCCACCTCGGAGCCCGAACCACCTTAGCCCGAGCTCGAACGCTCCTCTTCCTGATACTCCCGGGTACCCTCCTGGCGGTATTGGAGCTCCAGCACCAGGCGACCTCTTCAAGTGACCGAAGAAGAAAACGAAGACGACTTGAGCGCCGAGGCTCGACTCGAAGACCTTCAACTCCATCACGGAACACGAAATTCGCCATAAATGGAAAAAAATCTGTTTTTCAATTTCGTTTTTTTTTTTTTCATTGTTACGTTCATTGGCAGTTTTTATTTTGGGATTAAATCGTCGGCCGGTGACACAACGGTTTTGGGAAATCATAAAATGACGATTCGGATGGAAATTTCTTTCCATCGAATGGCAAAGTTTCAAAATATCAGTAATCGGACAAATCGGTTGAAAGGAGACTACTTTTTCGATACTTTGTGGACGTTTTTTTCGAAACTTCATCACTGAGAAAGAATTTTTTTGAAGAATTCATTGTCGAACGACCATTTTTGTGGGGAGCTCGTTGCAGCACAGCAATTTTCGTCGTTTTTTGAAAAAAATTTTGAAAAATTATTCAAACGATGAACATTTTCAAATGCAGGTACTAAAACGCACCATCAATTGCTCCAAAATTGAGTAATCACGAGTCCATTTTGCGAGTAGCTGAGAATCGAGGATTTTATAAGGAAAAAAAAAAAAAAAAAAAAAAAAAATTGGTCCGATAACGAAATTTTGAAAAATTAATAATTTCGAAAATTCCAGAAGCAGCAACTAGAATTCCAAGCCAATTGGGCATTATTGCAAATAACTTTTTTCGAAAAAATCACGAAATTCCTATTGTTCGCCATCCAACGAGGAAATTTCTCAAAATTCCTTCCCAAAGTAGCATTTATTATCGAAGCCGAAAATCAGATTGTGAGAAGCCTTTTATGGCGAAAGCATAAAAAATTACGATGGGCAAATGCGAGGAGGTCGACTGCAGCCGAGTGTTGGAGAGGAGCGATTTCGCGTTACCGATTCGCAAACGAACCGATGGTGGGAACATTAAGCGCCAACGAAGCAAAGGACTGACAAAAATGTCGTATAAAATAAAAATCTAAGTATTGTAAAAAAAAAAACAAAAAAAAAAAGAAAGAATATTGAAAAGCAGCTTAACGGCTGGTTGAGCCTCGACAAAGTTGCGGAGCATAAATCGTAAGATTGAGATGCGAGTGCGAGCGTGGGACAGAGCAAGGCAGATGGAAGATGCTGCTCCTGCGGGATGCTGCGAGTCTTAATCTCGAAAGATTTTGAGTGTGAGCAGCACTCCGCGAGAATCTTCCAAACAGACATTCCGTTTATTTGGGAAAGTTTGTAAAAACGTGAAAGGAAAAACAAATGCAGAGAAAGGTGAGAACAATTGCGATACCGAATCGCGAGTACGGGGACAATTTTTTGAGCCTCATTTCCTCTCGTGAAAGGAAGAAAATCGAGTGCGCGAGTGCAGGGACGGGGAGCCAGGAGCCGAGGAAAAACTTCGTTGCCGGAGCGACAGAGAAATTTTCGAGGGGTACCGAGTCACAAAATACGCAAGCAGGAACCAACCGAGACGACAAAACGACGAAGAAAATCTTCGTGTGGACTTTAACTATTGGAAAAAGGCGTGTGCACTTTGTGCCAAAAGAAATTTTATTTTTTCGTTCGCCGCTTTTTTTCACAATTCAATTTCAAGGGCTCCTTGGGCGGGTGGAAAAAAAGGAGGAAAAAATTCTCATATCGAAATGATGATTAGTTCGTGCTCCAAAACACGAAAATGTTGACTAATGTTTTATCGCCAAAGTCGTGGAGACCAATTGCCCAAACTTTCCAGGCTTCAACAATAAATTCATTAAAATGCAAATAAATAAACAAACACATGAACAAATATATAAATAAATATGTAATTAATCTGTAAATACAAATAAACACAAAAGACACTTTGAAGAAAAAAAAAGAACGAATAATGAAGGGAAGAATTTGAAATAACAAAAACAAAGGTAATAAAAACAAAACAAAAACGAGACAAAATATTGAGTAGACGAAAAACGAAAAGCAACGTACGTTGTGAATGTAAAATATTTTCGAAATCTGTGCTTGGGTATGTTGCATATATGTATGATATTTGAATTACGGTAGTTCTCACCATCTACTAAATTTTCAACACGACGAACAAAAACAAAACAATAAATGAACATCATTTGAAAGCATCGACGACGATTCAACGGAAACGACGAGTGTGATGACGAGAAAATTTTGCTTGCAAAACTCGTTGGGTTCTGGGTTCTGTAAAAAATCGATTTTACTCTCAATCTTCGTGCTACTTTTTTTTCGTTATTTTTGTACGGAGTAAAAATGAAATGAAAGAAAAAAAAAATATATTTAACGTTGATGAAATTTTCTCTTTCAAACACCAATTGCACCGGAGTTTATTATTATATTTAAAACTTTAGCAGCCTTGAAAGCTCCTTATCACACTCGTTTTCGCGTTCCAAGTCAACTCATTATTTTATTAATATATATCAATGTACGAATACACCACCTTTCGAAATATCGAAATTGAAAACATTTTTGTTTTTTCAACGAATCATTTTCACTATTTCACTTGAATTTCCCTCAGTTTTTGTATTTGAAAAATTTTCGCTGCTGACCGTCGATAAATTTGAAAAACAAATCATCATAAATTCAGGTCTCGATATGAATTGTTCAAATTTTGACACGATTCACGAATTTTTTTTCGATTTATAAATCTCTTCAAATTCAATTCGATTTAAATCAAATATTTATTTTCATAAAAATATTAGTTTTTCTCTTTAACAAAAAATTGAATATTTTGCTGATTTTGCTTATTTTATTGATTTTTTTTGTTTCGGAACTTCGATTTGTTTGTCAAGCACGATTGCAAAAATCGTCGAACGGTGTATGTACATGTACATATATATAAATATATCGTTTGTACATAAAATATAGTGTTACGTGTTCCGGGAAGGCAGAAGAGAGCCGAGTACAGGGAGTACGTACAACGGTACCGAGCACCACTTTTCGGACTCGTCGTATTTTACGAGCATCGTGTATTCGATAAAAACCGAGCGAGGTACAAGAATTGTGAGACGAATGAGAAGTCACTAACGATTATATAAGAGACAAAAACTGAACATTCGCAAACGAAACTCGTGCGGAAGGAGAAAATAAGGAAAAAGTCGAAATACATGGGTCAGTTGTGTCGTGTACAAATTGTACGACAGGGTGAGAAAAAAAAGGAAAAGAATGTGCCAAAGTAGTGAGTAAAAGGTGAACGAATCTACGAAAAAACATTGTAAAATAATGATGAATAAAAGAATGTATGTAAATATGTTTACACGTATGTAAAGGCAAGCTTTTTTGAAATTTTTCGTATTTCAATTCGAGAAGAAAACTAGTGTCACAAATGATGAGTTTTATTGTTACGAGATATTTACGAAGATAAATCTTTTTTGTTGGCTATGTTTTCTATCTTTAGTATTTTTTTGTACGAATTTTTCATCGAATTTGAAGAGGGGTAACTACCGAAATGGAATTTTCTCGAAATTTAATTCCATCGAAGTCATTTTTATTTTATTAACGACCAACAACAAATATCTCGATTTTCGACCTTCAACGAGTGTGTTCGAATCCAAGAATTGAGTTCGACGATAGCGCGTAGAAGAATTTTTCTTGAGACTTTAATTGCCGGTAAATTATTAGAGTCCTTTTCAACGATGATAAAAAAATCTATTCATACACTATTTCCATTTTAAATCACACACGAATGTACAAAAGTTTTGATCCAACTTAGTTTCTTCATGTGACCACTAAAATTAAACGTCAAAAAATGAGTCATCGAAAGGAGCAAAAATACTTGATACGATACGGAAAATCCGTGAAAGCTCACACTCACTTTGGCTGCGACGAGACATTTTTTACACACGTGAGCACACACACACACACACACACACACTTGCTCAGTAATTTTCTTGTTCTCTCACCCTTTTCCAAATTCCACGCACAAAACCAAAAAAACAAAAGAAAATTCATGTGACACGTTGGACTGAAAAAAATCATCAGAGCCTCATACAATCCGATTGTTTATCAACAAACGAAGCAATTAACGAGAGTTCCAAAGAAATCGAGGGTTGGGAGGGTAGGAAAGACTTAGATACATAAAAAAAAAAAAAAAAAAAAACAACTCCTTAACACGAATTCAAACACGAAATACAATTTAAAAACAAATCAATACCGAGATTACAAAAAAAAATGGAGAGATTAAAAAGAATAATAATAATATTAAAACAAAAGGAATATTTTTGTAAGCGGCTTTCGAAACGCGCAGTCCGAATGGCCAGATATTTCAGCTGACATATCCGACAATGCCTTACCGCTTTGTGTATTGAATTATTAATGAAAAAAAAGCAAAAGCAAAGGAATGAACTGAACACAATTTGCGAACAAATATTCCTGGCATACTCGCCGGGACTTTGTATGGAGAAAAAATAATGTCCGAGCTATGAGAAGAAGCGACCACGTACACTGACCCAACGAACCCGTTGTTGATCCAAACTGAATTTCGAAAAAAAATAAAATCATAATAGAAAGAAACAAGTAAATGAATCTCTCGAACAAAAGCATGAAAATTTCATAGAAATTAGTGAGGTTTATATACACATGTATGTGGTCAAAGAGTTTAGGAGACTTAGATGAGCAGACTTAGCCTCAGCAGTGTGTCGGATGTTGCGATTTAAAATTTTTCAAATTAATTGTAGGAAGAGAACAGAAAACCTAGCTCCGATGTAACAGTCTCTCGCTTTCTTTATACATATAATCATGTAGACGCTCAGACTATACAGCGTTGCTCAGAAATGATCGGGACATTGCAAAATCGACAGATGACAAAATTCTGAAGTTAAAAGTTCTTGGCCATTTTTATCTGCGATCAACCGTTCTCGAGATATTGATGGAGGATCAGCCGAAGACGCTGACAGTCGAAAAAGAGTGGGGATAGTGCGGTCTCCGCTGCGGATAGGCTGGCGGCAGAGAGGCGGGGCTTCCCCCCACTCATTTCCTGCCTCGAGCGCCAGCGGATCGAGTTTCACGATCTCATGAATATCTCGAGAACGGTGAGTCGTAGAAAAATAATTTTCAGGACTTTTCTCTTCAGAATTTAACGCTTTAGACGTTCTACAAAATTCGGCAGTCACTTCTACGATTGCCTGTATAGTATACTGATGTAAATGTTTATTTTTCCAAAAGCAGAGAGATAACTCGATTTCCCCCTCTCCCCTCTCCCTTCCCAGTCTATCGAACAGTTTTCCTGGCACGAATAGTTCAGCGTGTGTGTTAAAATCTCAATACATGTTATAATTACGCCTTCATTCGCGCCTCGTGTTAAGTTTAAGAGGAAATAACATTTCGAGAACGAATAACAAATCCAACAATATGTTCATAGTGTATAAATTGAAAGAAAGATTTGAAAAAATAAAGAATGAAAAAAAAAAAAAATAATAATAAAAAATGAAAAGTGATCACCCACTGATTCGTAGACGAGTAATTATTTGTTGATTAGAAAATCGTTGAATTTTAGCTTACGCGAGTGTGAATTATGAATGGAAAAAAATAATAAAATAAAAACACAGTGAAATAACAACAATCTGCCTGGCTGCCTTTCTCCCAGTCAAACAATTACAAAAAAACAAATAGAAAAATGGACACACGAGGAAAAAATTTCATAAAATATTACGCGTACCTCAATACTTGACAGAATTATGAAAAATACATTGTCAAAGAAGCTTACCCCATTCCTTTAAAGTTTCCAAGGAGAACTTGCATTTTTTTCCGAGATGCTATGCATCGAAAGCTAATTAAGAGAGAAAATAACGAATACTAACGAATAAAATTGCGCGAGTTAAAGGAGGATTATTCGAGGCGAAAAAATGTAACTGTAATAACGTTATTACTGTATGTAAATATAGTTTAAATTGCGCTCGTTCGTACTCATTTTTCATGAATTTAGACTTTGTTTTTACGTTTGATCGTTACAATATATACGGATATATATATATATACTTTGAGTGTTATGTAATCGGAAGGATACGCGATTTTATTATTACTATTATCACACACGTTAATTAAATCAATGACGCGAGTTCATACTATTAGAATTATATGGTGCAGGTGACGATTATTATATGATTATTATTGTAATTTAATAAAAATGTTCAGCATTGAATAATGACGGGTCCATTTTTTCTGCGATGACGTATTCCAGATTTCCTTCCGCCATATTTTTCTGCTGTATTGAAACATTCGTACGTTCGGAGAAAATCATTTCTATCATTCCCGAATAATTGGATTAATGAGGAAAGGAAATCGTTATACGTATTTACTTACAGTTTTAAATAAATTTCGAATATAAAGTTGTTTATTGAAAACTTTTGAAAACAATTTAACAAATCGGATACAGAGTTTATGATAGTATTAATTGTTCAACTTGACTTCGCATCTCGCTTTTGTATAAATAAACGGAAAAATATTGAGATCCGGAACGTCGATCGTTTTAGGAATATTATAAATAGATTCCTTCTTCATATTGATCGATCGGAATCAATCGAAACGAAAAGTTAGCACGATAGCGTCTATTGCCATCTTGATTTCCATCAGCACCATTTTCATCTTCATTCGGGTGGTCACTCTGAACTTCACCCATACCATCGTCTTCATCTTCGTCTTCATCATTTTCATCTTCATCTTCATCTTCATCTTCATCTTCATCTTCATCTTCATCTTCATCTTCATCTTCACTTGTGATGAATTCTTTGTAGGAAACAAGATTTCTGATTAAATCATCCGTCGGTACATGACTGGTTATAAGCTCTTCGAGAACATTCAGATAATATGGCATATCGTAGAAATTTTGTGTGTATTTTTTTCCAAGAAATTCTTGATACAGGACGTCCAATCTGAGCTGCTCCCGACACGTTCGATTGAAGGGTTCTTTTTTAAAAATTTCAATAGAATCTGAACACCCCGCAATAACACCATCGAACATACGGGTCATGCCAGTTTTTCCAATCGCACTATAAAGCATTGCTGCTTCGGCGTACGCAGTATGACTGACAAGTACAACCGGCTTCGGTGATGATTTGATAAATTGGCGGAACATCTTCAAACCAATTTCTAGCTTCACCGTCGGCAATTCTTCGTTTCGGAAAAACAATTTCGAATTTCGCCATTCAAACTCTTCAAAACCCTTCTTCATGGCACTCGAATAAACAGGCTTGATGTAATAATCGAATACATCGTTATCCAGTTTTGCTCCAATTCTCGTGATGTCTTTGTCGTTCGCTGATATGATACTGAAGTAAACTATTTTGTAACGATTGGCTGTCGCACTTGGCAGGTTCATCGTCGACGGCAGCTCCTACAGTCAACGAAAAACGACAATTTGGGTATTTGATGTGCTCTGTTACTTTTGCTAAGATTTATCAATCTTCATTTGAAATCTATGAACAATCGAAATTACCTCACTCTTCGTCGTCTCAATTTAATACTTTCTGTTCCTTGATCAGTTGAACCGAATCTGTCGAAGAAGTGAACGTGATTCAACTACTTAGGACGATTGCCACTGGTGCCAGGATTCTGATCTTGAGATCAACTAATTTTCTATGGAGAATAAATCCAACTCGCTGATTCTACGTGCAGTCGGACTGCGTCGTTACTTTCGATTTGTTTAGTAGTCCTCACGGTCTGCTGTCTCAATTTGTCAGGGATTCGCTCATACAGTAAATTGGAAGTCTTGGCAGGGGTACTGATTTTTGACCATTCGCCAAGTGCTTCTAAAATCTTCAACGCAGGCGATTGGTCAGTGATGACGAAAACTGTGAAGAATTCTTTGGGGTTTCTAATACCCAAAGAAACGAGGGTGATGCCGTTAAAACAATCCGAAAGCATATATTGACTTTGTCTAATTTAGTGTGAAGCGGAATTCGAGACCTTGAAATATTCTCCAAATATAAACAATTGCTTTCCTGTACTGACTGTTCCGATTCTTTATAATTTCATTAGAATTTTATTCCAAGTATACACGTGGAGGCAATTTTTGTATGCGGATTGTTTCCCACCGCTTTTCATAAGCTGATTATTTTTCATGGAAACCAAGCACTCCTCACGTGACAGACACTGAGATAGAATTCAATAACAAAGGCTAGCGGAAAACAAAAAACTTGGTTCTTCAATAACAAAAGACAAAAACATAAATTACGTTTGAAAGCAACCGAACGCAACTATCGTCACGTACTAATATCGTTCTGGAAACTCTATCACTGTGCACGAATCGATCCGACACCGCGCGAGTAACCGAATAATCGTTGATCGGTCAACTGGTAATGACGAATATTTACATGAAAAGTATTCCATGCGGATTTCTAGGCAAAATTTTCATTCCACTTGACGTTATAACTCTATTCGAAAAAGTTGAAAAATTAAGAAGAAAGAAAATTATGAAGATAGTCATCGAGATTGATGCCCGATAATCTGTAAAAACTATTGAACGAACGGCGTGAACATGAGAAAAAAATTCAATAATACACTTTTACCGGAAGAAAAAGTCGTTTTGCTAAAATTTTTTATTTTTTTATTTCGTCAAGCAATTGAAAAGTCGAATAATTGGATGCCAATTGATTCGCCAGTCAAAGTGCTTAATGTAAGACAAAAACGACATTGCGATATGAGTAAAAATAATCCGTCGACGCAGTAATAGGATTAAATACATAATTTAATAAACCTCTGGGTCCTGCGAAAATTACTGGCGTGATTGAAATTCGTCGCTTTCAAAACTTTGTTGTAAAAATAAAATTTGTTGTAAAAATAAAAATAAAATGTTGTAAAATTTTTCCAACTCCGATTTCGAGTTAAATGTGTGTACATCAGGAAAAGTGAAATTACATTTAGTACAGGAAGAAAAAGTCATTTTTCAAATCAACAAACGTTTTTTATATTTTTATTTCTTCAATCAATTAAAACACAAAATAATTGCTTGCCAATTGGTTCACATAATTATTGCAGCGGTATTGTAATAATGAATTCCGCTTATTCTGGCCGGAAACCTGCGATCGAATCAATAAAACTTGAAAACGAACTCGTCGTTCGCATCCTCAGTGGATTCGATTTCCTCCCTGATCGAAGATGGCCACCTGTCGGAAGAAGAAAACGTTTGAAACGGGGAAAAAATTGAATTTTTGCATTCTTCAGCGGTCGACCATTCGACTGAAATCTGTTGACTTCCCTCGTGGCTCGTAATAAAACATTCAGATCTCCGCGAATTTATTTAGTTGTCAGAAACTTCACGAGGATTATTCGGACCTTCGCACCAACAAATTTCGTTTATTTGTTGAGAATATGAAAAAAAAATAATAATAATAATAATAAAAAATGCTCAAAAACGCTGATTTGAACCAGTAGTCGATTCAACGAAATTATTGTCCTCCGTAAAATGTCTTGTTTTGAAAATTCTGCCATCACGTTGGTACCATTAAAATGAAAAATATATTTTCATATAAAATTCAAGGGAGCCGAAGCTTCGTCCCATTTCGTAAACTACGTAAATTTCGATGCGATGAATTTGTAGCGCCAGCATGAACGTGAGAAAAAATTTGACTAGATATTAACCCTAGAACGCATGACTGGGGTGTGAGCACACCCCACGCGAACTTCAAACTACGCTCCCGTCCTAACAAGCGACATTATCGAATGATTATCGACGGATTTTTTAATATATAAATTCAATTGAAATTAGTTTTATCGTACATCATTCTTTTCGTTATAAAAAAACGAAGAAAATGGTATAGGATAAAGTCAGTTTAGCATCGTAGGACCGGATTTATAAGCAGAAAAAGAGTGGGGTGCGTTCAAACCCCGGTCATGAGGTTGAGGGTATGAAAAAAGGCACATGAGGTGGAGGGTTAAAACCGTGTGAACGTACCGAGAGCGGCGGGAGGTCGAGATGGGGCTGGACGTGGACCTGGACCCGAGCTGCTCATAGCTGATGAGTTGTAACCAATAGTACCGTGGCATTTTGAGCAAGCTTTCAACGATCTGCCAATAAGTTAAAATCGATAAAAGTCGTGGAACGAAATAACCTGAAGGAAAAAGTGTTGATGAGAAACTCACTGCGATTTGACTCCGTAGGTTGGCTTCCTTGGTGACCAGGACTGATGCAAATTCAATAGCAAGAGCCCTTTTGGACATTTTGCATGCCGGGCTTTCGGAGACTCTTTGCAAATGGATCATGACAAAAGCGAGAGTGTCCCGATTGGCTTGCGGCAATTTCGAAACCGCCTCTTTCAGTGCCTCATTCGGCAGGTAATAATTCTTATAATTCTCAACTGCAGCCTCAAACTCTTGGTAATGATTTCTGTTTATGAGTAAACCCTTCCTCAACGTCAGCAGAAACAATTTCAGGGTCGAGGCAATCACGTTAATGTTGATTTTATTCAAGTTTATATCTTGACCGTTATTCATCAATTTATTCAACAACTGCATGGCTGGTTTCTCGTCAGCTTTCATTGAGTACAAACCTTTTGTGCTCATACCACGTGATTCGACTTCTTTTACTAAACGGACGACCAGAGACGGTACGTATGGCGGTACTGGAGGCGCCGAAGCCTGAAGCGTCCCCTGTAATCACATGTTCAATTGGCTAGTCGGCGCACTGGAGAATTTTCCTTAAAATAAAGTTCTCAAGGCCTTTTATTTGGAGAAAAAAATTTGGTTCTAGGAAGGAAAAAACTTAGTTTTGAAAAGAACAAAGTTTGCTAAATTAAGTTTGTTTTTTTCTTAAAAACAAATTTTTTCCCTAAATAAAATTGCTCTTGAAGTCAAAACTAACGATTCATTGTCCAAATTTCAATTCTCTCTTTTTCAATTCCAATTCGAAGCACTCCAATGTAAAGATTCTGTTCTCCACCTTCCAGTCCCTCAAATCAAATTGCCTTCATTCATTTTCCATGGAAAATTTAACTCCCAGACAGCACTTATTTACGTTCAAGAATGATTTTCAACTTGGGGATGCATTTGTCAATATTTTTTAATCGACAATGAGCTTTCAAACTAATAAATTGATGGAAATGCTCGTACGTTTTTCCTTATGTTTAAGTAGCAAAAATATCAAAATTCATTTAAGCCCAGAAGCACTTTAAATTCCATTAGAATATGAAACTCCCATCCCAATCGATTAACTATTTATTTCCTCAAACAAAATTTTATATGGATAAATATTGAAAAATTCTCACCGGTATTCCCTTGAGAAACTCGGCGTCCGGCATCAACTTGCAAGGAGGGACAAGTTCCCTGCAGTTAGTATGAATAAGGATATTACAAAAGTAGCAAACTAATGCCCTTGTATTAGGAGCAATCCTGTAAAAAAAAAAACGCGTTGTCAATTGATGATAAAAGACAAAAAATTCTGTTATTGATAATGCATTTTAGGTTTCGACGTCCCGCTAAACGACCCTTACAATTTGGAACACGCAGCACAAAATTGCTCATCGATTACTCTTTTCAATTGGAATTTGTGTTTTGGGATTTTCAATACTTCTGCAGAGGACGATGGCAGCTCCATGATATTGACCTTGAAGTCGATGCCTGAAAAACAAAAAAAATTTCGGTCCCTTGAACTCCCCATCGACCTTTCTAACGCCAAAAACTGTTGACTCGTCCAGTTTTCACTTTTTACTATGAATTTATGAATCCACGTTATCGAGGAAACACGAAAACGCGAATAGTTAAAAACTTGTGGAACCGTTTGTGGCTCGGGTTTAGTTTATTTAATAATACACTAAAAAGAACTATCGAAACTTCAACAAGTCGAAGGACCACTTACCTGAAGGGTTTTTATCGACTCAATTAAATTCCTGACGAAACGGATCAAAAAATCAAAGAATTTCCAAACGGATGAGGTCTCGAATACGTACCAGTAATGAGAAAAAAAATTCTGTACATCCAGCTTATACCAGTGGGAAACCAAAAATTTCTTCGAATTAATCAACTTAATGAGTCAGGATGAACTATTATTAGAAAACAATACATTTTAGTGGCACGTGTTATATTTAAGCACCTTTGTTTCTTTTACCATTATTCCGAGTCTTCCGAAAGCCTTTACCGAATCGTCCTTGAAATGCTGTGAAAAAAATAATGGCGACACCGTTTCCAGAAAAAATATCGAACGAGTGTATTTTTATTCAATCTTGTGTTCAAAAGAACAAAGACAATTTCATCTTATCGATCTGACCTTGTTATAGTTTTGAGAAACTTCAGTACATTCTGGTTCCTTAGTAAGAGTTATCCAATCGCGTTGGGATTCGTGATCATGCAATGTTTCCTCCATCACATTACTTCGAATTCTGCGCCATAAAATTAAGGCTTGACACGAGGAACTGCTGCCAAATTTAAACTTTATTGAAAATCGTGAGAACCTCATAATCTTTGTCAATGCCATGAGCCATGAGTTATCAGCGATTAACACCAGGTCGAAACAATCAATTTTCAATTGAAAGGTATAAAAAGAATGAAAAATTCATTCGAATACTTATCATCATTGATAACCATACAATGGCGAGGTATTGTGAATTATTATCAGTCGATATTATGCTAATTGTGATACCATTGTTTGGACTTACTTGTGTTTGTTGATGACTCGAAGTTCTAGAAAACGAGAAAAATTAGCTATCGATAGGGTACTTAATACCGGTACAATGAAGCAAGTTGAGTTCGAATCTCACGAGATCTTGTTTGGGACGAGATCTCGTTTTTTCTAAATTAAAAAGTATCCGGTGACTACTAAACATTTTAATTGTGATACCAATAACTACTGAATGACCACCAAATGAAATGGAAATAGATATTTATTTATTTTCATTAAGGTAGCCGGTCTATGACAAATTGCCAAATTACATGGCTCAACTTAAGCTATGAGATCCTAAGACTATTTTCCATTGTTTTTCATATTTTTATGCATTTAAGCTTAAGATTTAAGATTCGGATTAAAGTTGTGCTTCAATTCAAAATTTAACTTTCAGTCACTTGGAACAAAAGCCCTGTTTTTACAGCTCGAGGATACATAAGCAAACAACGCTTTAACAAATTCTGCGGAGAGGAATTCTTGACCTGACGGATTTCCAAATTTTATACTCGTGAGATATTTTTTTCTCGCTGGGTTTGGTAACGACCACCGAGTGATCTAATCAATAAAAATTGCAAAAACGTAAATTATTTGGCCGAGCTTAAGGAGGTATTGTCGACGTGGATCGAATTCAACTGCAGCTCTACGTTTCCCCGACGTGCTTCCATATCCCCATGCCTTGATTAGTTCCTCAATTCGTCGCGCCCCATTGACGAAAAGCGCCCATCTACCGGTTCCTTTTTCTTGCCGGTAACCGATAACGTCGATCTGCTTCGAACAAAAATCCTATAAAAAAAAGAGTTTCTAAGATTCCTCGTTTCTTTTAGTATTTCCACTTTCAAGGAATGCATTTGATGTACTTGTGAAAAAAAGTCTAAAATTTTTTCCACATCTTTCACTACGATTTTATCCTCCCAAAAAAACGGTTGATCTCAGGAATTATTTTGTTATTTCAAATGATTCGACTGAGAATATTGAGATGTCTCATGCTCTTTTTATTTTCAAGCCCAAACGAAGGAATCGCCGATAAAGAAGATTCCTGCTTTTCGTATATGCTGACAGACATTTGACTGATTTTTCGAGTCCCTCACTTTTCTCTAGGAAAGAAAAAAGTTTGATTCACAAAAATGTTGATCCAGCCACGAAGAAAACTTTGATAAATGATTTTCATTAAATAATTTTGATAAAATGTTTGAAAATCAGTCACGATATTTCATTTCTGTCAGACTAAAAGTCGTCAAAACCCGAAATAATTAATGGGCTTTTTTGCTGGGCTTTGAAAAATCGTGAGAAATTTCAGTAGAACTTGGACGAATTATTTGGCGAACTGCGGCTCATGCGGAAGATCGGTGATCTCTTTATAGAAAGTAGATCTTTCGAATCACTCATTCCCGAGTTGATTTACAGTCGAAGGCTTTTTCCTGACAGGGAGAAAAACATTTTCTCGTTTATGTTGAAACGTTGGAGAATTGTTTTGGCAATTTGACAAGAGCAAAGGAAAATTAACGCGAGGATGTTCGGCTCTAAATATCGGCGAATATTTTTGGATTTGAATGTATATAGAAATGGACGTTGTTGCAGTGATTAATCGAGTCTCGAAAGATCGATAGAGAAAAAAATTGGAAAGAGACGAAGGAGAGAGAAAGAGAGAAAACGGCTGAGGGTAAAAGACCCAAAGACCAGAAATCGTCCGACTCGTGGGTGGACTTTTGTGTATCGATATAAAACACGAGCATTTCCCTCGAGCCCGTAACAAGTAAAAGTCCAAGTTTTGTGGAGAACCGGAGGATTACGCAAGCCACAGACGCTGAGAAAGAGCAAGAACATGCGAAACCACAAACGCAATCGACGAGAATAAATATCTTAAGGGGTTTGATGATTCGACGAAACATGATCATCCTTCTAAATTGCCTTTCGTTTAATAACTTCAAAGAAGATTTAACTTTCATTCATTTTATTCCATGAGGGATTTAACTCACGTTTTCGAGGGGAAAATAAAATCCAAAAAACAGAGATAAGTAGATGATTTTGGGGTAAAACTTCCTGCTCGAACACACGGTAGCAATTAAATTGACAATCGATCATAAACTGCTGAGAAAAATCGATTCGAGAAAGGTGATTTTTTAAATTTCTCTAAAACCTTAATTTTGCTATTGCAAATTTCCACTACTGTAACTTTTGGGGTAATTCGAATTGAATAAAAGCAAAGATGATTAAAATATAATTTAATCTTCGATATTCATGGATTTGATAAAAAAAAATAAAAAAAAAAAAAGCAATTGTTTAAAGCGTAAAAAAGATTCCTTGTATATGCTTTTTGTTTCCACGAAATACTTTCGATAGTTCTTCTCTCCTTAAAAGTAATTTTAATAGTCAACATTTGTATTTTTAGAGTCCAACGCATAATGTTGAATAAAAAGACAAAAAATGGACACACAATCCCTGACCACAGGGTCGACCGCGTTCCCACACACTCGTGACCGAGTTAGCAGTTTCGCTTGCTCCCTTTTCCTCATGAGAATAAAGCGAAAAACTCATGATCGGTTGTGAGCAAATTTATCGAGTATAAAATCGCTCGCACCTGGTTTTGTTTTCCGGCAAATAAATAGCCTCCTAATTTAAGCACCCTCGATAATGGGACCAAAACGTTTGGTGCGCCCTCGAAGCAAATTGTTTTGAAACATGAACGGAACCATCCAACCTCTGAAGTTTTTTGTGTTCCAAACTTTCTGATTTTTATTTGTACCACATTCGAAACACAAATCACATTTTTTCACGCTCAACCGGAATATTTACGTATTTAAAAAGGAAACCGGAACTCAGGACTTTTTATTTGTGTACATCTAAAAGATATAAAATAAAACTGAAAAAATGTTTTATTTTCGGATCAACTTTTCCTGATGTTGAGAACACGCGGGGAAATGAAATCGAAAATTCGAACTTTTTTCATTTCCTGCTCCAATTCTTGCTGAGCCGTAATTCAATTTCTTTAACCATCCACCGAATTAATGAACTAATTTATTTTTTTACAATTTTTATTTTAAATAAATAATCAATGTAATAAAATTATATTGAATTTCAATTAAAACCGAACGTCTTTTCTCCTTCAGTTTAAGCTCATCCATTCTTTTAAGTTCAAGTTTAAAAAAATTTTTTTTTTTCAAACAATCGTTAAATCGAATAAATAAATAAAAAAAACCTTCGTTTGAACGAAATGAAATAACGTGAAATTAAAATGGCAATTCAATTAAACGTTTTTTTTCTATGGACGAGAAAAGTGCGTTGCAGTGACGTGGATAAAAAATAAAAATAAAAAAAAAAAAAAAAAACGTTAAATTGGTATAACCAAGGGCGTTCAACGAGGCGTAGAGTGGTTCGTGCGTCGTTAGGTCAGCTACGTGTTTTATCGATACGTGCACGGGGCCCTAGGGGGCTTCCGGAAAGTCCTCCAGGTGGATCTTCCGAAGGGAGACAAAGAAGGAAGAGTGAGAAAAAAGATAAAAGCGGGGGCTTTCGAGGCGCACGTGGCGTTCGATTGCTCTTGGGAGTTCTTGAGAGTGTCGTCTTCCATGAGGCTGCGAACACTTTTTTCAACCCATATGTACTCATTTTTTTGTTGTGAAAAAAAGGCTCAAAGAAATGAAACAGTCTAATTGTGAGTTGTTTATTTCGAGTGGAGATCGCTCCATCTGGGATGAAAAATTCTTTTTATTTCTTCGTGAATGAATCGACTTGAAAATAAAAAAATTACGTGTGAAATGACTAAGAATTTTGACCTCCAATTGAACCAGCAATTATGATGAGCGATTAGAATCACTTTTTTATTTTTTTATTTTTTTTTTATTATCTTTTTCTCACCAGGTTAAAATCGACGATAAATTCAGTGATCAAAATGCGATTGGGCAGAGAATTTTAGCCCAAATTCATCTACTCATGCGTCTGCATTTCGAATGATATTATCACCTGGGAAACGTGACTTGAAATAATGAAATTCCAATTTTGCAACTGCGCACCGTTTGCTCGTTAATTTTTACGAAGAGCTCGAGCTGCTCATTAATTTTTGTCTGAACGATCAAATCTTGGGCCGTTCTTCAAGCCGGAGTTATCAAAACAACTTCGCAGCGAGCACGTTCTTCAGCACGAGAGGGAGATTTTTTAAATGGCTCTGAAAACGATGAACAGAAGTGCACTAATTTTGATTATTAGGTGCTGGTAACGGTTTGGAGGACGAACGTATCACTTTGATTTATCAGTTTCCTTGGGATGAAGTGGAAGGGCTAGAAATTCCCAGGGGGCTGAATGCTCGTGCGTGTAAAAAATATGCCTCTGGAAATCTAACAGCAACGAGAGAAAGTCAGGGGAAGGGGAAGTCACGTGGTATATCGCATATTTCCTGTACAAAACGCAGATGCGTTTTGGTCGCACGTGCTCCCTCAATAGAGCCTCGCGGATTGGGATCTTCCTGTATTTTTTTTCTTTCGTTCCTCCTTGTCCCCGAGGGTGTCGTCGTACCCCGAAGAAACGTCACGGATGATGAACCATCGCGAGGCTTTGTCGTCCAAGAAAAATGGATACTAAGAAAAGCCTACCGACAATCTTCAATCGAAAAAAAAAAAGAAAAAAAAAAAAGAAACAACCATCGAATCCTCCACAATGAAACTGGCAAAGACTGGACTTGGCTGGAGCCACCTTTGGAGAGCGAGGCGCTCGAATCGTGACTCAAACAACACCCCTCTCCCTCCATAATGTTTTTCTTTCATTTTCGCCCGAAAGCAAGGTAAAAGGGGAAGCAAAATAGTCCGGAAAGCGGGAGGCTTCGTCGAAGGTGTGAGAGAATGTGAAGAATTTCGATTTTTTCATTCGCACCAGATTCTCCAAAATATTTCCATCCCCGACGGTCGATCAGTTTTTCGATCGATTGACTATAAATTTGAAATTAGATTTTGACTAAAAGATTGAAATAAAAACATTTATTTCATCATTTCGAGTCACTATGGCAGTGTCACGCTAAAACTGAACAAAAAGAGCGTCGCAGCTCCCCCGAAAAGCCATAAGAGCAAAATAGTTGAATGGAGACTGAAAAAAATGGAATAATTGTAGAAAATTCGAGGCCCCGCTATAGCGAGTCGCATAGTCCCTTGATAACGACGAAGCTGTAAAATAACGAAGGAAGTAGAAAGCTTTGCCGCGGAGATTGACCACGAGTGAGGGGCCGTCCATCCGGAAGAGCCCCGCGAGGGTCTGGGATCAGGAGGAGATTTCCGGAAGAGCGATCATGCTTATCAGGCACGAAAGTCCGATGCGGGGCTGCATCGTGTCAGGAGAGGGAGAAAAAATCGTCGAATAAAAAAGGGCGAGGGTGAAAGTGCAGGGGATGCAGTGCAAGAAGGGGTTGCTCGGGCCCTCGAGAGAGAAGCGAGAGTCGCTGCTCTCCCTCTTAATTCCTAGGAACGAAACTACCCCGAGGATTTTTAAGGGTGCAATATTTCTCGTGCCCCCCTCCGCATGGCCAAGTCGTCTCCCTCCCCGAGCCAACTCGACCCTGGCCCCCCTTTTTCCCCAAACTACCCCGCGAGCCCCTTTCCGTCGTCTGTACTTTTCATCCCCCCTTGGCAGGCCTCGTTCTCCCTCTTTTTCTCTCCACTGGAGCCTACGATGGCGCAAAACTCATCCGAGCACGTGGACTACCCGGTAGCATGGAATCGCTGCTGGTTTAGCTTCCACTTTTGTTAGCCCCCAACCCCTCCTGCGTTTGTCCATGAGGATGCTTTTATGCACACACGTGGACGACGACCTCACACACGCGCTCTGGCTCTACGTTGTCGGTATGATCGCTCGTGTGTTGTACTAGCGAGACTTAACGCCGGCGAGAATCGAAGCTCAAAGCGTTCACAACGCTTCGCACGGGCGCGAGGAGCGAATGTCTTACTGGGAAAGCAAACACGATTTCAGTGGGATTTGATCGGTACTCGGGGGTCGAAAAATATTCGTCGTTATTGTTTATTTGAATACGTTTTTTTTTTTTTTCTTTTTCTCCCCCTTCGATTTGTTGCTTTTTTTAGTCGAAGGGAATTTTTTCAGTGGTTTATTTTCTAATCGAGGAATTTCGTTGGTTGGACTTTGTTGTACGAAATGATTTTATGTGCTGTTTTGATAGCGCTTTTACGTCTTTGAAATTGGGGGGGGTTTTGGGGATTCTGCGTTCTCCGGATCGGCAGGCTTTGGTGGTTTTTGTTGGGGGCTTTTCGAAAGTTCTTGTCGCGAGATAAATCGGAGTGTTTCGACATTTTGTTGTCGAAAGTGGTCTCTTCGGTCGTGAGTGGGGTTTTTCGGCTCGATACGGGGCGGGAAAAGGTGCGAAATCGGATGTTCTGAGTTGCTGTTAAGTCAGGGAGGTCTGACATGGGAATTCGGATCGGAAGGGACGTTGGGAAGCGTGGAAAAAGCGGGCGGAAGACGCTTAGAAACGGACGTGAGTTTGGCGAATCCACGTGACATCGGAGGCCAGAAAGTAAAGGATTTTTTATTTGGAAGCGCGAGACTCGCACCCTTCGAAACGGAAAATCGACGGGTTTGGCTCGTCCAACTCGCCTGACGAATACCACGGAAAAGTGCGGAACTCGGCCCTCTTCTTTCTTCCCTTTGTGGCCTTCCGCAGCCGCAGAAGTTCAGGGAATCTCATTGGAACGAGACGCGCTGAAAGAAGCCCGGCACAACGCCACGCGATCCATCGCACGGAAATCCCGAGCCATCGGGGCCCCCTCGCGAAAAAGTCCGAGACAACCAGCGGGATAAATGAGAAGGAAACATCGATTCCGGGCTATTTAAATACATGCGGAGATTAAAAGGAAGCTAAAAGTAGGCGAAAAATACGGGCGATGTTGATGCTTCCGGACAATCGGGACGTGCTGGAAGTCGAGGAAGCTCCAAAAATATCACTTTGACCGTAGTCCGAGACCTTGGACGAGCGAGACTCGCTGCGAATTTCGGCTTCGGACGAGTTTCATTCCGAAAGCAACGAAACTCGAACGTCATCCTTGTTAAAACAAGCGAAATATGAGGAAGACGAAAAAACACGTTTGAGGAAGGAAAGGAAATAAGAATTTCCAGACTTTCTACGATTATTTTGACAGCGTCCGTCCCGCGGCGAGAGGAGAAAGGAGAGAGAGAGAGATTAAGGGGAAGAATCATCGATTCGACACTCCAAGATCGAGAGCCAGCTGGCTCGTCGCCATCGAAACTTCTGTCCATCAACGATCAGCGGAGCTCGATTTTCGTTATGGAAGAAAATCATTTTTCCCTCCATTAAATCACTCGGAGTAGTATTTTCAAAAATTTTTAATATCAAATAAAGTGAGCGAGCGTCGAGGGCATTGGCGCCTCGATTTTCATTTTTTTCCACCCTGCTTTGGACTGGAAACATTGAAAAACCGATTTCCCAGCCAGCGCAGAGCCGAATCTGGATCAATCTCGAGTGTTCGATACCGAGGATCGTTTTACGAGTGCGAGTTCCCCGAATTTTTTCGAGATCGAAGCCTCGCTGCAGCCACGAAAAGCCTCGGTGAACTTCTAAGAAGTTTTTTTATAAATAAAAATACACACGTTCAAACTCGTGTATGAATTTATATTTACTCGAAATCGTACATAAACAGATATTTGTAGGAGAACACAGCGCGAGAGCCACTCGAGGCGAGCGCGTGTCCATTCAAATTAGTGCACTCGAGAGTCAGAAAAGGCCCTCGCTCAATACCGTACCTCCCTAAAGATCGAGAGTTCGTTTCAAAAAGCGAAAGGAGTAAAGAAGAACGGTGAGCTGGGCCGAAACTTTCGAAAAATTAAAAAAACCCATTTTCGTTTGAGAAAAAAAAAAAGAAAATAAAAATAAAATATTATCAAAATGAAAAAATCGTGGAACGTCACTTTGGAGAGGGATTAAAAAATTGAGAAAAAGTGCTCGGTGAAGTGTCTAATTGAAAAAAACTCTCGAAATTGAGGCAAAACTTTCGAAAAATAAAAAAAAAAAAAAAAGAAAGAAAAATAAAAAAAAAACATTTTCAACGTGAACTTTCGTTTGAAAAGAAATAAAATAAAAATAAAATACTGTCAAAATGAAGAAAATCATGGAACGTGACTTTGGAAAGGGATTAAAAAGTTGAAAAAGTACTCGGTGAAGTGACTTCTGAGTGAAAAAAAAAATTTGGAGTCAGAGCAGCGAAAAGCTGCAGACGAGAAAGTTGTTTAATTTATAAAGTTAATTGTGATGACCAGACATGGCGTCGAGAAAATGCCTAGGGGCAGTCGTTTGGCTCCTAATATTCACGACGAGATGGAGCTTCACTTCGTCCCTCGGAAAAACAATAAAAGTTGTTCCATTACCAGGGGGCCACATGGAAATAGTCCAAGAGGAAGCGTGCTCCGATTCTTTGTTCAGACTAACTTGTCGCTCCCTCAGAGCTTTCATATTCATTCTCGAGGCTCAATATCACTCGGACGACACAAAAGCCTGTGGCTACGATCTCGCAAAGGTTCGACAAAAATTCGAGGCCTTCCATCATCTCACCTTGAAGAAAAAACAAAAACAACGAGAGCAATTGAAAATTTTGCTTCGTTCACACTTTCTCGATGACGAGGACGAGCGAGAGAACGACTCGAGGATCGATCTCAGAAACTCGTTCAATCGAAGGTACCTTAATTGGAAGCAACTTTTTTATCTTTCATTTATCAGATTAGACTTTTAGTGATTCAAACATTTTTTTACTCCCACAAGCCTTCCATTTTTCCAATAAATATTCCTCTGAATCAACTTCGCTCAACATTTATTTCTAACAAAAATTTAATAACATGTAACCACCGATTTTCGATCGAGCAAAAATCGAAAGTTTTCGCAGTTTTTCAGTCCTGATGGCTTTTCATTAATTCAACTTCAAATTAACTTTCAACATCTTCTAGATTTTTTTTATCATTATTGTTATTATCAGCCAAATATTTCAATAAAAATATGGTTGAAATTTAATGTAAAAAATTCGATATAATTTCAATGAAAAATCTGATTTAATTTTTCTTGTTGATTGTAATCGAGCTCTTGATTCTTATTTCCATTTCGATTTGCCACTAGACGAGGAGGAATAAAATTCATTCAAGTTTTCAAACATTCAATTCGTTGCTTAAGATTCAAAAATGTTGACTTCAATTTTGATTTAGCTCGAAATTTAATTAATGACTTTATAAATATTGAATCGTTTCTCTCATTTTTCTTGAGAATTTTTTTGTAAAAAAAAATTGATTTAAATTGACTTTCAAAATTTCCAATAAAAGTTGTAACAAGTTTCATTTGATTTTTTCAATATTTTCTGACTTTTGGATAAAAATCCAACGATTTATTAGCATTGAATATTCTCACCGACTCTGCTAGTGATATATTTTCGATTACGCATCGTCTTAAAATAGCTTGGAACGTAGTCAGCGATAATTAAGGCAAAAATATATCGAAGGGAATGAGAAAACAATGTTGGCGAAGTAACTCGAGTAACCAGGAAACTCAAGTCTAGAATATCGTGTTACGAGAGTGCATAAGATTGAGAACCGCAGAGCTCTGGAGAACGCAATTTATTGCGTCAACATGAATTTTGCATTTTCTTGTTGAAAAAAGTGTGAAAAATCGCTCGAATACGAGCGTGATACCTTAAAGTTTGACAATAATAAAATCTGTATATTTCTCTGTGCACTTTTCATTTTATTTTCACACAGCAGACTCGACCGAAATGTTAATTTAGTAACAACTCGAACGTTCTCAAAACGACGTAAACAAGTGGCCAGACGCCGCTCGAAGGAATGTTAAGAAAAGATGCACTTTTTACGAGCTGATAGAAACGTGGAGAAAAGAGATATTCTTCCACGTAATTAATCGTTTCTTGATCTGGAACATTTGTTTATGAGATGAGAAAAGAAATTCGAAGAAATCGTTCGTTCCTGGTGATGGAGATTTTTTTTAATGTTACTAAAACATTTGAGAGAAGTTGAAAAAGAGCGCATCATCGATGTTGGGGGGATGGATTGGAGGAAAAAGTGGGGGGTTCCAAGGTCGAAGAATGAAAGATGAAATGTCAAAAATTGAAGGAACAAAGGCACGGTAATGAAAAAAATTATTTCGAATGAAATTCAAATTGTGAGACAAAGAGACAGAGGAAATAAAATAGGCAAAAATTAGAGTATCAGAAGCCTCGGCTCGTGTGGAGCGAGCCTGTAAAAAGGGGTTGGATCGCAACCCCTCGTTGCGATTGAATCGGAACCCTCTACGATACAACGCTGACTGTTTTGTAAAAGCAGAGGGAGAACGAGCTGTACGAACGCACTCGAGGCCGAACACTCCCGTGAATCTCGTAATTGCGTTTGATTCAAATTCTACACGCATATATAACCTTCGTGCGTGCATATTTGTTTTCATTTTTTTCTGCATGGATTTGCCCCTCGTCGCGATAAAAATGCGCTGCATATCAAAGTGCAAAGAACATTCGTCAGGCACGTGCCACGAGTGAAAAGTTCCTCTCAAAATCTTAATTAAACGCAGGAATTAATGAAACAAACAATATCTACGAACAGGAGGGAAACGGGAAGAGAAAAAAGAAATTTTAATTCATTCTCTTCCGCGAGGTTCCTTAAAATTTTAAGAATGCTCATTTTATTTTTGGTCCTCTTTGTCTGCAGTTTATAATTTGACATTTTTTGATGAATCGAAGTTTTCATTAGTGCAATATTAACAGTATTTTCGATCAATTGTTAATTTAAGTTTAAAACGTTTGGAACGGAAATTTAATTACATTTTCAATTGTTTTTTATTGCTTTATTTTTGGTTCTAATAAAGGTGCTCGGGCCACCACCACTGTCGCGTCAGTCTTGCTGAACATCATCCCGGTGCAGATGTTTGGAATCCAGCGACTCTCCGAATCAAATATGCCTGCATACCTGGTAATACCAAATTTCGTCTTTGTCCGCTCATATACGTCACGATCGCGCTATATGCAGGGTGTCCTTAAAGTGATGCCTGAAACTTTGGGGCCAGTGAGATCTCGAGATTACGAGCAGAAAATTCCTTTACCATTTTTCTCTGCGTCGCGCCAATGAGCAGCTATCGATCGAGCAAGTTCAGCCGATCAATAAGGCGTTTTCCGCCACTTTGAAGACTAGTAGTGGTTTTGGTGTTTTTGTACCACAAACGGTGCATCGGAGAGAAAAATTCTTGAGGAATTTTCGTTTCAGGATCCCACGATCTAATGTGGGCACGATTTTTCTAACGTGATTTTAGGGACACCCGTAGGGCTATTTTTTCGGGTGCGATGACGCAGCGACTTGTGGTTTTGTCTTATCAACAGAAGCACTCGAACAAGTGAAAAATGCTTCAAGACTATTTTTTTTTTAATTCGACCGTCTCATTTTCCATGATGTTCCTGGTACGATTTTCGACCCTCTTTTTTTTAGAATATTTTGACGTATCGTGCGTCGTTTTATGGTTCTATCTCATCAACGGTGCGTCCGAGAGAAAAATGCTTCAGGACTTTTTGTCTCAGAATCTCCCAATCTAAGTGTTGCTCACTATTTCTGATATGACTTTTCGGACACCCTGTAGACTTTCGATATTTTATCTCATCAACGGTGCGTCCGAGAGAAAAATGCCTCAGGACTTTTCGTCTCAGAATCTCCCAATCTAAGTGTTGCTCACTTTTTCTGATATGACTTTTCGGACACCCTGTAGACTTTCGATATTTTATCTCATCAACGGTGTGTCCGAGAGAAAAATGCCTCAGGACTTTTCGTCTCAGAATCTCCCAATCTAAGTGTTGCTCACTTTTTCTAATATGACTTTTCGGACACCCTGTAGAATTTCGATATTTTATCTCATCAACGGTGCGTCCGAGAGAAAAATGTCTCAGGACTTTTCGTCTCAGAATCTCCCAATCTAAGTATTCCTCACTTTTTCTGATACGACTTTCCGGACACCCGGCAGATTATGGTCGAACACGTAAAATACGAGGTGGCGCACGTGCGTGATTATTTCTCGATCGAAAAGACACGACCCGAGAGATTTCTATCTCGTGTTGTATCGTGTGAACAGCTGTGAATTTTTGCGACCCATGTAAATAGGCATTATACACATACATTTCCGAAAATAGAGAACCCCAATGCGTTTGAAACGGGCGGTCCCGTGGGACTGGACATTTGTTACGGTTGCACTTTGAAATGCACCCAAAGGAGTGCGTGCAAACCCGACGATTTCCTGGAGAAAAATGCTGTTTTTGTAAACCCCCCAAAACCTTTATCGATCCCCCAAATCTATCAGAATTATAATGATAAAAATGATGATTATTTTTATGGGAATGAGCACTCGGGCCAAAGAAGCTCTCACGAATGGGCACGAATTCTAAATAATGCCAGACATCAAAGCCCAAAGAAATCGAATCGCATCGAAACCAAATGTGTTTTCATGCTTTTTTCCCATTCATAAATCGTCGCGTGATGAAAATCACCCGGAAGAGATCAAGAGAGCAAAAAAGATTTTCTCGATCCTCCAGAGAACATGATCGTTAATCTACTCTCTCGCTCTCTCTCTCTCTTTCTTTTTTTTCTATACGAATCGGACCTCGAGGCCGAATGAAATCCCTCCATTTCCCCTTCGATGCCCTACTATTCCCCTCTTTTCTACGTCATATCTTAGTATTTGACCCCGACCGTGTCATCGCCTGTGGACCATTTCGTAACAAATCAGGCCATTCCGAGCCCCACACCCGGAAAATTGCGTCTCGTCTTCTTGTTTACGTGTTCGAAACACTCCATCAAGGGCCGACAGTTTCTGGAATATTCTTTCCTATTTTTTCCTCTTTTGGATATTCTTTCCGATTTTTTTCATCTTTTTCATTTTGATACAGGAATTACAGGCTTTTTTCCATTCACAAGTATCGGAACGAGGAATTTTTTTTCGGCTCACAGGCTCAAAAATTCTTCATTCAAATCAATAAATTTATTCTTGCAACAGAATCAGATTTAAGTGCATTTTTTATCACCCCGCGAATGAAATGACAGCACAAAATTTTTCGAATTTTTCGTAACTCAAAAAGAGAAAAAAAACGTTTAAAAAAAGAAGCACTTTTCATGAATATCTTTAAAACGATTTCATTTAAAGAGTTGTCAAAAAAGAAAACACTCACAGAATGAGAAGAAAATTCTCCATCCCAGCTAATGATTCGACGGTCAATTTATTCTCGCTGTGAAAAATGTTCTATCGCGGAAAATGAACAATGAAAATGCGGCTGGTTGGAAATGGCTTGTCACGGGAATAACAGATGCGTGAAAATTTTCAAATAATCGCACGCTGAAGGCCTCGTACATATGTGCATCTCGGAGCTGGCTCGTGGTGGCGTCCAACCCCCCTGGAGGCTGAGCTGGCCTCAGGCATTAAACTGGAGCAAGGACACAGCGCCTCCCCTCTGCTTGGACGCTCTTCTACGTCTCGTGCTATTCAACCCTGTAATAGGCGAAACTGCCTCGAATGAAGAGTAGAGACCCTGCGGATTCACTCACGCTTTTGCCACAGAAAACGAGCTTTTCACCCTCGCCAAATATCCACAAAAGGAAGCCTCAATCGCGCGTACTTTTGTTTTACACATTCATTATCAGACTCGGAATGGAAGTGTGAAGTACTCGTTTTTGCGTCGAGGGAAACTTGAATTTTTTACACTTTTTTTGCGCTCCATTAGAAAATCGTTCTTTAAGAATTCTGTGAAAATATTTATTCATTTTTAATCAATTTTTTCGTGAGAAATGAAAAATTTTAGTGACGTTTATTCGAACAGAAAATTTATCAATTTTCTTAATATTTTTCATTGAACTTGCAAAAATAATGTTGAGCCCCAACAATCTTTTTTTGCTCGCTTGCTCAAGAGAATTTTTATCAAACCGAGAAAAAAAAAACAAATTTTTCAAAAACTTGTGCAAATTTATATTTTGCACTATTTAGAATTTCGTTCTTTTTTTTTCATCGAATTTTGGATTAAATAGTTTATAAACGTAGATCGAGAAGACAAATTTTATTTTTATTTGCTGAACTTGCTTGTATTTTTTTATATTCTCACAGAAGCTTCAGTCTGGAGGTATTGCAACTCTCAGGTGAGGGTGGAAAACGGTGAAGGAGGTTACATAAAATCTCCAGGTTACCCGCTGTACTACCCCGGCGAATATTCCTGCGGGTGGACGTTCGAGACCATTCCAGGTCAAAGGGTGGCCCTCGTTTTTCACGATCTCAGCATCCGAGGTTAGTAAATCTCGAGAGAAAAAGCGAACGTTCTCGACTTCTTTGAGTTTATTTATTTCCTTTTTTATTTTCATTTAGTACTGAAAGCTCCGAAGTGAAAAATCATTCAGATCGAACCGCAGGGTCGTAAGAAATCCAAATTCGTACAAAAATAATTGTTTTTTGTTTGTGAAAAATTTTTCATTTCTGTCCAGTTTTCACCACCAGACTTTTTCAAAACGTAACTTCATCGTGTTCCATTCACTTGGTTATAAAAAATCGAGAAAAATTGTCAACAATTAGGCCTCGTTGGTGCATCCAGGAACAGTTTTTGCACAGGATTAAATCGTGTCCTTTCTCGTCCTTTTTAAGACCAAAAATACGTGAAATTTTGTGTAACAATGATGGCGATTCCTTTCGAATTTTTCTTCACGATTCAAGGAAAAATATTGTTTTACCGATTTTCAATGATCACGATTATTGTAAATGTGAAAATAATCGAATCACGTTGAATTTGAAGTTTTGGTGATTGATCATTTCTGAATTTATTTTCAAGCCCCATAATTATCGTTCCATGCACCTGGAGGCTCGCCTGGAGGTCGAGAAATATTGAATAAAAATTTCCCAAGCGATAAAAATCGCGTCGTGGCTACTTTGAAATTGCATTTTTTGTTCTAACGAATCGTTGCGAATTTGCTTACAGGTCGAGAACCCAGTGGCAGGTGCGTCGATATCGTCAGGATACGAGACAACGGAAAGACGCTTTTTGAATCGTGCGGCACGAGCGTGGGAATTAGCATAGTGTCGAGCTCCAATCGAGTCACCCTCAATCTCATATCCGCATCGAGATTGTATCCTGCACGAGGATTCCTCCTGCAGTACAAAGGTATCGTCGTAATCAATTTTTAATTCCATTCCAAACAATCCAATTTCACTCGTTCCAAATACTTTAAAATTTTCGACTGAAATTTATTTTTCATGGAAAAATCGATTGTTTCAGCAGCTCAAATGAGTTTTCCAGTGGTTTCTCGACCTTCCAAATTTTCTCGTAATTTTCTGCATAAAATATTCGTTAAAAACAGTCAAAGTTTCTCGGGAGCAGCGAAAAAAATTTCACTCGCAAAAATGTCAATTTTTTTTCTACGCAAAATAAACGTTGCATAATGACGATTTTTGAAAAACGATTTAAAGAGAATTTTGTTGACTATCAATTTTGTATTTTGAAAAATTTCAAGTGAATAAAGTGAAAAAATATTTTTTTTTTTTACAGCTATTGGTTGCCCAGAAGTTTCCGTGCCAAACGGAAGTTACGTGTCGAACGAGACAGTCGAGTCGAGGACTTTCAGGTGCAGAGACGCGGGTTCGTTGTTTCCGGACACTGGCAAAAACTCGAGGACGCTTGATTGTGTCGAGGGACGTTGGAACGAGAGTATCGACGATTTGCCGAATTGTGTGGGTGAGTACGGAATAAAAAAAACGTTACAAAAATCATTATTCACGATGGGAAAATGCTAGAGTGCAAAAAAAAATTAAGGCATAATTTGAAAAATTGCCAAAAAAAAAAAAACATTGACGAAAAATAAAATTTCTCACGCAAAGAACGAAATTCTGTTGCAAAAAACAAACGAACGAGTGAACAAAGACTCGAAAATTATTAAAATACCGAACGAAAAGTTGAATCGAAAAATAAAATCTAAAGTTACGAGCCAGAGAAATGAAAACCGAAATGAAAAAAAGAAAAATAATATGGCGAATGGATGGAAAATCATTTCCACGGAAACGGTAACGACCCCAAAAACGTTCCATGGCGTAGCGATAATTGAACGGGGAAAAGGCTGCTTTTATTTCTCCAATAACAAAAGGGGCAACTGGGTTATGAGCTACTTTGCGGGTTTCTATAGCAACGGAAAAAAGCCTGAAAAAGACTCCCGCGTGAACAAATATTTTCTGTCTTTTTTCCTCTTCCACATTTCGTCTCTGGCGCACTTCGGGTCTGTCTGGGAACAAATGTTTGTATGAATAAGAGGACAGGGACGATTCGAACTTGTCTCGACCCAAAATAACTTTATCGAGCTTCGTTGCACTATCGTTTCTCGCTAGAATAGCTTTCGTTACTATCGAAGATGGCACGATACGTGTGAAACCAATTTCGCCGATTGCGACAGACTTTTTTACGTTTTTTCAAATTGTTTTCGAAAATTGAGAATTTTTGATATTTTGAAAAAAACTCGTTAACGGATGTTTCGGTTGAGTTTTTCCAGATGCAGAATAATCGAAATTAAGCATTACAATCTTTTGTTTTTTTTTTCCTACCAACGTTATTTTTGAGCTCGCGGGAAAAATGATGGTCAAATTATTCCGAAAAACGTTCAATTTTCGGTAAGAATCTCTATTATTTTTCGTTCTAATAGAATTTTGAAAAAAAAAAACCATTTTTTTGATATTTATCGCTTCAAAAATTCCGATTCGAAGTAGCCGAATTCCAAAGAATCAAATTTTACGTTATTCTTGCCCTTAATAAAATAGCGAAAAATATTATTCGTGTTATTTCCGTGGGAGGCTTGAAAAAGCTCGGTTTTTCGTTCCGAAATCTCGAACGATTCCGACTCCAAAAGACAAAAACAAAACAAAAAAATTCAAATATCAAAATAAAATTCAAGCTCCGAGCTTAAAAATTGAGATTTTCGCAGTTCAAATGGAAAAAGTAGAGAACAATTGAAAACCCTCAAACGGGCTCCAAACGCTCAGATTTTTGCTCCCACGAAAGCAAGAATACAGAAATAAATTTAAAAAAAAAAAAACCAAAAAAAAAATCAAATTCGACAACTCAAATCGAAAATCAATGATTTTGTAATGAAAATAAAAAAGGCAAAAACCATGAAAAGTGTTGGCTGCACCGCATTCGAAAAGCTCAGATTTTGGGTTCAGAGTCGGGGCTAATTTGATTTTGAAAAAATGGCGGGAAGTCGGAACTCGAGACGGGGAAGGGCACGAAGCGAAAGGGCCTACGGTACTGGATGGGCTCTCCTCGAAGTTTGTTCGTGAAAAGCCCTGGATGGCGTGTCCCTCCTATCAGCTTCCTGGGGGAAAGGAATGGCTTCGCTCGTCGGATGTGGTTCGTCGTCGTGTTGGAAACGAGGGAGGCAGGCGGAGGGGGAAAGGGGCGGAAGGGGAAGGAGAGATTCCTCGTCACCGTTGGGGCAAAGTCCCGTGACGTGGGGTGGAGAAACTTGGTTGCGTGTTGGCTCGTTCCGATTCTGTACAGCGTTGTTGGGTTGGAGTGCGAGAATCCACCGAGAGGTTAACTCGGCATGTATTTACGTACGATCGCGCGCGGTACAGGGAAGGCGAGAGGAGAAAACGCACTTTCTCGACGCGAGCCGTCCCGACGCCACGTGTTCCAAACTCTTTCTCCGCGGTAAAAGCGTGTCCGGCGAGGATTTACGGTTTTTCAAACAAACAAGGAGGGCCGTCAATATTTCAGTTGAAATCGATCCCGAGGCTGGGAGTCAAAGGTCAGTGAGATCATTGTTGAGGGGCTGTTTAAGGAGTTTCGGTACATAAGGCAAAATATTAAGAAATTTATCAAATTTGGTGATAATGTTCTTCAACATCAAGTGCGAAAACGCAAATTTTTTCAAAATTTTCTTCTACTTAGTTATCGAGTAATTACGCATTAAGGAAGTTGAGGCTGTACAGTCATTTTTTTGACCCAAAAGTTATGACCTGTACCTTTCAAAAGTTATGCCAGTTCACAGTTTGGCAATGTTGCATACACTTTAAAGAAAAGTTGGGGAAAGAAAGATGAAAAACTGGTGAAAGCTCAGTCGAAAACACGAACGGTGACGATCCTAGCCTCAAAAAACTGCACGGAAAACAGATTATTATTAATATAATCTCAGCAAATCTCCTAATAAATCTGAAAAAAATTGACATTATTTGGCAAGCCTTGCTCATGTTGCCCAAAAAATTTCATATTTTTAGCATCATTTTTAACCGAGATATCACTGAATGTGTCTTGACTTCCATAAGATTACATGTTATTTGGCCCAAATTGTTATTGATTTTTCTCAGCAACGACGCTCCTAAACTGTCTGAAAATTTAACTGATTTTTTTTTACACTTCACTTTATAAGATGCAATCGATTTAAAAGCGGTTACATCATTTTCATTCTAATGCCTCAACTTCCTTAAAGCAGATTTCTTATGCCCGAAATGTATACCTATATATATGGGAACGCTATGCTTATACACGTAAACTTTAGTGATCAATTACTCGATAACTGTGTAGAAGAAAAATCTTAAAAAATTTGTGTCGTCAAATTTGGCACCAAAGAATATGTTCACCAAATTTTATAAAATTCTGAACTTTTTGAATTTTTTTAGCATGGATTAGCATGGCAACATTGTATCGCCTGTACCGAAACTCCTTAAGGGCTTGGGGGCTTCGATGTTGGCTTGGAACTCGAAGAAGTATTTTTCTATGGGAAAATATATGATTTTTGGGTTTCGGAACTGAAGTGAGGGGGCATTTTGGAGGATGGGAAATAATGTTGGGTTTATATTTTCCTGTAAAACGATGCGGCTTTCGGACTTTTAGTGGCGGCGGTCCGATTTTTCGGGAATGGATTTTTCGAAAATGGACTTGAAATGATTTTTTTTGGTAGCACTATGTAAAATCGGGGCTCGGCACAACTATTTATTATAAAATGCTTTTCAAGGTTGGGGCTTTACGGGGTCGAGGACGCGAGTCCGCGGGTCGGGTCAGATTTCGTGTTTTTATGGGGGTGCCTCGGTTTTGTGTTTTAAAGTACTTGTATTTTATACTTTTTTCATAAATCAACGTCATTCGTGACTTTCAAGGTAAATTGAGCTTTTTTATGGGGTTTTAAGATTGATCGAATTTTTCAGGGGTTTTTTTTTTTTTTTTTTACCGGACGAGACTAGTTTTGGCTCGGAAAAATCTTGATTCAAATAATTTCTTATGGCCAAAGATCGTTTTTGCGTTTAAAATAAAAACCAATGGTTAGGTCATTAAGGTGTAAAAAGTGGAACCAAGTCTTTTTCGTAGGTCGTTCTAGCCCATGGGAAGTGCATTTTGGGCTTTCTTTATGGGGAAAAGTCACTGTCGAGAGGTCAAAACTCGCGGGTGACAGGTTTTGGCCCAGGCCGAGACGAACTTTGCGGCTAAAATATAACGAGATCGATGTTCGCAGCTGGAAAAAAGTCGGTCCCATGGGGTCAACGTCAAATTAAAATTTCGAAAAATGACTCAAAATGCGTTCAAACCCCTCAAGTAAATTTTGAGTAAGAAAAAAATGAAAAAAATTACGATTTTTTCAACATTCGTCAGCTGACAGTCGAATAATTGTCGATCAAAAATTTATCATGGGGCAAGTTGGCCTTGAGTTCCGAGCAGACACATCGGGGCCTGCTGCCCGAGGTCAAGGACGGTCCGAGGTCAAAAAATTTTTCATTCCCTCGTTCCATGGGGGACGAGGTCCATTTTAATTTAAAAAAAATCTCTCCAGGTCGTTTCGAAGGTGCAAGGTCAGCCCTACACCGAAAAAGCACACGCATCGAGGTCATGTGGAGGGCCAAGGTCACGATGCTCATTTGATCGCATAATTTTCAAATTTTCATTGATCATTTGCTTCTCTGCGTTAATTAATCACGAAATTATCGATAATCGCGATGAAAAGAACGTTGCAAAAACTGCCTCGAACGAGATTCGTCGTCGTCGCTGATTTCATTCGATTGACATTTCGATAAATTCATTCGACTCTTTTGTTCTGCAATTTCGTTCAACGAAAAAAAAGAGTTTCTAAACGAGATGGACGCTTTACACGCATCGACGAGTCTTCGTGCGCACATAAAACGTAAATTATTGCATTCTTTTAAGCTGATTGGAGAAAACGAGATTTTTATCGAAGCTGATAACTCGTGATAAGAGAGCGTGTACAATCACCCGACTGGGTCATTAGTCGATTTGTGAGAATGCTTTAGCTGGCTTCCTCTCTCCCAGCACGACTCTGTGCATGCTTTTTCTCTTATACAGCACGAATAATCGATACTGGAAATCAGAGAGTGGAAAAAGTGAAAAAAAAAAACGTCACTTCCTTGCTGCTCTTCCAGTCGAACAAATACGAAGGAAATAATCATTGAAAATGAAACACGAATGCGAAATCATTTGTGAGGAAAATCCTCTGAATTTTCCTCATATAAAAATGAACTGACGTTGCAAAACTTCATAATTACACATTACAAACATTTTATTCGATACCAATCATAGTCGATGAGCTACCAAACATCAAGTGTAAAAATCCAAACGTTCGACGACCCAAAAAGTTGGGTAACGATATAAAATTTTATGAGCAGATTGCACCAAGTCCCATAAGGTTCATTTTATTGTTGGCTTTAAGGCTTATCACTTTTTCTTTTTAAGATTGATTGACAGATTTTGGGAACCGGGAAGAATGGAAAATCCTTCCATGCAAATCATGAATTCCATGGTTTTTAATATTATTTTGAGTTTTATAAAAGTGAGTGATAAAAGTGATTAGTTAAGAGTGCTTTAAAGCACTTGTAATTATCTGGGAATGAAATCGATCAGCGAAGCTGTTGCACGAAGGAATTCTTGCTACGCAAGATTTCTTTTTTCTCAGTCTAAAGCCTCCTCATTTTTTTTCCCCAGTTTTAAGGTCGTCTCCCAGCTATTTGGGTACTGGCGAACCTGGGAGGTGAACAGGCTTTTTTCCTCGGGGATATTATCATTATAGATATTTGGGAATCGAAAAAAGATGAGTAGGAATCCTGTCTGAGCCCTCGAAATTACGATTTCTCCCTTCGAGAAGCGACGAGAGAAAAAGCATTGAGGCGATGGAGGGGGTGACGACACGCTCAGAGTTCTTTGTGTGAGTTTTAAATATTTCGCAACGTTCTCAAATACCGCACCATTGTGGTGGGATCGATCGTTTTTTCAATTTATTAAATAATGATAAATTTTTCTCGTTGCTGCTGGAGCCTGATCGACCGCAATGATTTTGTGAAAAAAGGATAAAGTTATCTTAATATCATTTATTGAAGAAAAACTTCTCAATTTTTATTTTCGAAATTTATTTCTTCTTTATTTTTCGTCTAATTTATTATCATTATTATTATTGTTAATTTTTTTTTTTTACAAATAAACAATGTTTAATCACGCAAACAAACAAAATTAACAATTTTTTACGCTAGCTCGAATAAAATATTTGTGTGGATTCCAATGAATTTAAAAAAAATGATTTTATTGAAACAACATTTTGTGGCTCGGTTCAGACGAAAAATTTCATCTTATTCCTTTCTTTCGTTACAAAAACTTTTTTTATCTCTTCCTCAACAATTTCCACCTCTCCAATTCTCCCACTGAAAATGGAAATAATAAAAATGGAGTTACACATGCATAAGAGCTCACGGAGAAAGAGATCCTCGACTCAAATGGAGGGGGCGCCCATGGACAGGGGCTTTTATTATCCCCCCTTTCGCGATCCTTCGAGTCCAAGGGCGTCGTAAGTGATCGGAAGAGCCATCGCCTTAAAAAATTTGTAAAATCTCTAAGGAAGTAATGAAAGAACAAATTTCGTTGTTTCTCGTAGACAAAGAATCTCAAAGTTCTGCAGTTCAAATTAAAAAAAGACAAAATCAGCTTTCCAGGAGCGAAATGAGGGGTTCCAAATAAAAAACAAACTGCAAATTCATTTTCTCTGTGTCAAGAATTTTTGAAGAATTAATAAACTGAAAAAAAAAATACACTGAACAAAAAATATGAAAAAAATAAGTAAAAAAAAAAAAGAAAAAAAAATGTTTTATTAAAAAGAAAATTATTCGAAATTCGGGTATCGAAAATCCCCGACTACTTTTGTTCCGAAATTTCGTCACGTTTTTTCTAGTAACTGTGCGGAGCCCAATCTGTCAAAACTACGATTTGAAATAGCAGGGAAATTGGTCAGAACAACAAACCAATAAAAATATTGTTTATAAAGATTTATTGATTAAAATATATTGTACGAATTGGGCACGTGCGGAGGGAGCAAATCGCAAAAACATGGGACTCGACCTTGGTTTTAATTCCAGTGATTATCGAGACGACGATAAAAAGGAGGACAGAAAATTCACACAAAGAGTTTGAGCACGCGACGGAATATTGGAGAGCATAGGAAACGGAGAGTAGCTGCTTAAAAATAGAAGCGGGGAATAGGATTCGAGCGGGGGTGTTTGACAACTGGATCAGCACTCGCGAGATAGCGTGTTTGACGCGATGATTGTGCGAATCCCGAAAGAGGAATTCAAGCATAGTGACGTGCTGAAAGTAAAAAGAGGCCAAAAACATAAAACAAAAGAAACGAACAAGTCACCGCGATTAATTATTCGCAAATTGACAGTTTCTGAATGAATTCATAGCACGAACAAGTGACGGGGCGATTGTTAAAACAATGGAAACAAAAAGAACGCATGAAAGTTACGTAAAAAAGGAAGAAAATGGCAAGGCAGAGTGCTCGAGGGAAAGAAGGGAGAAAAGAAAATAAAAAATAATCGCGAAGCAAAAGAACCGGGCGAAGAGGAAGAAAAAAGGGCGAACGATCGACTTCACTTTTTTTTCTCTAATCTTCGTAATTCCTTCGCTTTATTTTTCCCACGTAATTTTGCAGCTGCTCGCAGCCCGGACTCTGATGAGACAAAGGAAAGAAAATACAAGCACGAGAAGATGCTGATTTACCGGGGAACAGAGCAAGAGAGAGAAAAAGAGATAACAGAAAGAATCGGAGGTACAGGGCAGTCTCGACTGCTGCCTACGAGCCCGAGCTCTCTTTTCTCAATACCAAAATAATTACGAAAATATTGTTAATTCGAGTCTCGGTTAAAGGCTATGGGAAAATGGACATTTTTCGCATCCGAAATTGGAAGTTAAACGAGTTTCTACTGCATGAGAATTTTTGTTGATTTTTTCATTAAAAATCGGACGGATATTTTATGAATTTATTGACGATTCTTTAAAAGTTATTTTCACACTGGATTTGATGAGTGAAAATATCATTCGAGAGAATGAAAAGTAAGCCAGCAACGGAGGAAAATTGACGGAGTTTCTACTGTTTAAATCCATAACAATGCACTCGATATTTTATCGAAGAAAATAGAAAATTTATGAATTTCGTGATGCGAATCGCGATCGTAGCGAGTGCGCTGCGCGGAGAATTTTCGTCCGAGATTCCCCGTTTTACTTTATCCGTCAATCGTCTCGAGAAATTCGTAACAGCGAGTGCATGTTTTTGAGAAGAAAATGAAAAATTTTGCGACGAGAGCGCGCACTAATCGAGGCTCAACTGCAGCACGATTGTTTCAGTTGCTCGAAACTCTCTCCCGAGAATTTCCGTTCGAAGGGGGGACTCTCGCTGCCTCGGCCGGCCTCCCGTTACCTCGCGGAGCGCCCCCACTGCTCTCAACGCGAACACACAGCCCACGGTTAATTCCCCCACTCTTGGTCTCCTCCACACACCGTAAACCGTGATATCTCTGTTACTCGAAGTTCTCTCGCGCTCTTGTACACACGACAGGCTTTTCGCCCTTTCGTGGCCGCCGCTGCCGCCGCGCGCGCGAAAAGAAATATTCGCACCAGTCTCGCGCCCGGCGTTGATGATACCGAAAACTGTGCTCCTGTCGTCGCTCGCTCTCCGAGCTTTTTCTTTATCCTCATAACCTCACTTTGTGCAACGCTCTTCGCGGCAAATGGCGGACGTGAAAAACTGCGGAGTGGTGGCCGCGCGCGACAAACCACGTTGACACTCGCCGAATGAAGTTCGATCAAACTTTTTCCACGATTTGCACTCTCTCGCCTCTCCAACGCGGAATTTTACGCGGTCTAACCGACCCAGGCGCTTCCACTCGCGCGCCATCTCACCGATCTAATGCCCACCGCCGATAAAACACCGCCCCGTGGCGCTGCCCTCGCTCTCAACGCACTCTCCCACCGGACAACGAAACTTTCCATGTTTCTTTTCGATGCTTTTTATTCACAAATCGTCTTCGCCACCTCTGCGCTTGTGTCCTTCCAACTTCGATAAATATCAATTAAAATACACGAATCTACTAAATTCAGAGCAAAAAATCAGACAAGCTGGTGGACTGATCCCACACGAGAAATTATGCCGTGTTTGACAAATTTTTGGAGACTGTGAAAATTCGATGATTCAACGAACCAACGCGAGACTGAACGATCCTGATAAATGCTGGAAATTCTGTAAATCTGCAAACGTTGAGAAGACAAAAAAGTTCTAATAAATCAAAAATAGACAAACTGAAAATAAATAATTCACAAATAAATTCTAATAAAAACGACGCACTTCCAATGAACGAATAATCGAGTTTTCACACTTTACGGATCGTTCGTGATGAAATTCGTTCCAATTGGGAATGCGAAGGAGAGAGCGATAAGCGATGAAATATGAAGAAACTCGAGAAATTGAGGGAAGCTCAGCGTTTTTTTTCTCTTATTTTTTGAGCCTTTTTTTGTCAAAGCTCCGGTCAAAGGGCATCGAGAAACGAGTGGCTGAAGCGTGACACGGAGAGGCGCCCGTTCCATCGCCCCATCACGCCATTCTCGTACCCTCGAAACAACGTCGCTATTTCTTAACCCGGCAATCGTGCTTGCCGAACCGACCGGATAAAGACGATGAAGTGGCGTCGTGAACGCTCAGTCTAACTTCGTCTCCAATCACGTTAACTCCAAACTTTAACTTCCCACGAGCAAATGTGAACCGAATACTCAAAGCAGCTTAAAAATTGAAACCCAGACATTTTGAGGAACAAAATCGCACGAAATTTGAAGAAATAACAAAACTGCAAAATAAGATCACGAAAGCCAATATCCGATTGACGAGTAATTCGAAGTGATTATCAAATTGGAAGAAAATCGAGCAATTTCAAAAAAAAATCAAACTCAACGGTAAATAGAGGGGAAATCGAAACTGAATTTTCGAAATAATTCTCGAAATTTTGGGAAGCAAAACAGCAATCGACAGAATTTTTTGCACCGGAACAAAGTCGTAAAGGAGAGCGCGAATCTCGGCGATTTTTCGACGGGGAAAAGATTTTGATTATTACCCTCGAGAGCATCGGAATTGAAAAAAATTTTTAATTTCACGAAAAAGTTGGCAAAAAGCTTGCTCGACTTGCCACTTTTCAGATTATTTTCAACAAAATCTGCCCAAGCTAAAAAACCCAGAAAACCCGAAAATTTTATTAACTCGTCGATGAATCGAAAACCTTGAAAAACCGTTCGAAGTCGTAAGTTCCGAGTGTTGCTCTTTTTCCATAGTGCAAAGGGGCAAAATCGATCGAAACAAACCCAAAAAATGTGTTAAGGGGCTGGCGGAAGCTGAGGAAAGTGAAAACTTCTTTTCCCAACATTATTTCAATGCGAATCGACAAAAAATTATAGTGACTCGATCAAAAACGAGTGATTTTCGTCAACGTTATTCAGTCGATGATTCGCCGAAGCTGGAGGCAAAAAAACAGGAATTCAAAAAGCGTTCCCACCTGGGCGCGTTGTTACAGGAAAAACTTGCAAAAAATCAGCTGAACATAAGAAACGAGAAATTTCGACAAGTTGCACGACTCATCGAGGATTTTAAAAAAACATAATAACAAAAAAACGAAGAAAAAACGAAGTTCAAGATTCGGAGGAAGCCTGCAGCTGCTCCTCGAGAAAAAAGGAGCCCGAGAAGAGAATAAAAGAGGAGAGATAAAGACAGAGAGAGGAGAAAAGAGAGTCCGGAGGAAAAAGAGACTTTGGACTTAAAGACTCGTCAACATCGGCCTCGCATAAGCCTTACACACATTTATTTTCTCTCTCTCGTTTTTTAAGCGTTCCCACGAGAGCACACGAGGCCCGACAACGAGTCAGTGTTTCTTAGCTCGGGTGCTGAAGCCTCTTGGAGCACCTCTCTCGATTCTGACAACAAAACTCGCTCGTCCCTGTCACTTGCTGGGTGCATTAATCGAACCGAAATTCTGACGTTTGTCGCCATTGGTGTGTTTCTGTCCTCGAAGGAACGAAGAGGAGCTGCAAACACGAACGCGATGTTCGCGGTCCACAGCTGACGGCGGGAACTTCGATTCTTAAAAATTCCTTCGTTCTAACGACTTATCGTTTATTTTTTATTTTTTTTCCTTCCCAATACTTCGAGTGCAGTGCTTCGTTTTTCGACATTTCGATTCGAGTTTCGCTCTCAAGATGATTCGAATTTTTACGGATACCATCAGAAACCTTATAAGTGAGTAAATTCCGGTAAAATCTTATTCGAAGGGACGAGCGTAACGAAAATCTTTAAAAAAATAAACTTTTTCAATTTCATTTTACAACGGGGACGAAATGGGAACAGAAATGTTGAGAATTTCGAGGATTTTTTTATTCAAAATTAAACGGGGAAGCTTCTCAATTTGTTTTTTTGTTTTTACTATTATTTTATCGTAACGGCTCTTTGTTAATGTTTTTGTAGAATCTCGTGTGCTCGCGCGGAGCAAATCGGAGGCGTCAGTGTCGTATTTTTAGAGCACGTGAGCGTTTTCACAAATGTGCACGCGAGTCTGCCGCTCGGACGACGCTTTTTATTCTCTTTTCGTCGTTTTCCTTCTTTTTTTCCATTCGTCGTGTTTTTTTGCGAGGAGAGAAAAGCACGCGTTGAGTACGTGACTGACGCAACGTGGGCGCCTTCGAGATCAGCGTGCTCTCCTCACTCGCGAACTTCTCTCGTTTGTCAATTTTTTTTCCGCGGTTATTAGTCACGCCCTTGGGCCGCTCGATTCCGACGAATTTTCCGTTCCGAATTCGTGCCCGTTCGCGGCGTGCTTTTCGAATCGAAATAAGCGTTTTTTCATTTTTAAACTCGATCGAAGTATTTGGCTACGAAAATATCACGTCGAACCTCAAATCACTCGCTTCATTCGAGCTTCGACAATTATTTATCAGATAAGAAAGCAATTGGAACGGGCTGGAAGCGAATCGGCGGCACAGCCGCTCCCCCCTTCCAGTTCAGACTAAGATTGCAGACGCGATGAAGCAGAAAAAACGCTGATCCACTTCAATACACACTTTTATGCAAATATTACAAATGAGACTCCCGAAGCGTCAGTCGAAGCTTCTTTCCCCGCGGTTATTAGCAGCGAGGCAAGGAAAAATTTGTCAAAATTTGTACAATTATCATCGGTCGTCGACACGATGAATGAATATTAAAATTGCCATTTTTCCATTCAATATTAATTGAGTAATAATTATAAATAAAAATGGTCGAACGAATCGAAATAATTGAATATTTTATTCGAATTTAAAAATATCGTTTTATCAATAAAATTCAGTTTATTAAACGAAAAAACGAGATTTTCTTGACTTTCATTTCGACAAGAAAATAAATGTTTATTGAAAGAGTGTGCACGAAGCTCACTAGTGCACATGTTCATGTATTTGGACAATTTTTTTCATCAAAATTTTCTCAAATTCATACAAAATTTATGCCACTTATTTGTTGTAATAATAGCTTGGGCCTGGACGAAGGATTCGTAAAAATTTCGATTTAAAAAAAAATGCCGGCAGTTTTAACGAAAAATTCATTTCTCGGGTGCTAAATTTCCGGTTTTTTTCTTACAATTTTATTTTTCCAACAAAATACGAAATCCTTCGTCCAGGCCTTGGTTATTTTTATAATAAATGAGTGTTGTAAATTTCGTATGGATCGGATCAATAGTTTTTCAAGCAATCGCGTCCACCGTTTAAAGATTCGTTTTTTCTGCCTCAATTAACCAAAACAATGAAGTTTTTTAATGAATATAAATTCATCGATATAAACGAAGATTCAATCGAAATACTGAAGCTTCATTTACAAATAAAAAACTCGGTAAAAAAAGCTAATCAATAGAATTTCAATAAGAATAAAATAAAAAGAAAATTTGTAGATAAATAAAAATCAGTCAATCGTAACATCGAATATGACGCTGAAGTTCGCAACGTTGGAGTCCAACGAAACGATGCAAAAAAGCCTCCAATAATTCCAGTAATTCTTCAATTTCGTTTCCTGCTGAATCTGCAGTTGGAAGTTTTTCAAGCTGGTGATTTACCAATGTTTTTTTCGCGTTCATTTCGTTAGACTGGAACGCTGCAACTTCAGCGTCGTCATCGAATTTCAATAATAAAATAGCTTAAATCCAATTAAAATATAGATAAAAAAAAAACGAATTAGAGAAAGCTGAAAATTGATTGAACAGTAAAAATGTTCAAACGTGAATGACTCAGAAAAAAAGAGTTTCACTTATAGCCCAGCACCTGATCGAAATTTCCGTACTTCGTGATGCAATAAAAATCTGAAAAAATTCAGCAACGTTTGGAAAGTTATGAACTACAATTATCAATAATAATATTGCCCAAAAGTTATTAATAAATTGTTTGAATAAATAATTTTTTAACAATTTTACAGTGAACCCTTGTTTTTTTTTTTTTTTTTTTTACGAATCGAATGTGCGCATTTTTCGAATGCTCATGATTTTTTACAGAATTTTCGTCGATTTTTGAAATTCCCTTTTTTAAATTTTTCAAGTGGCTCTATTTGTACATTTTTGATCCAATAACCTTGAGACTTTTCAAAACTGATGGTAAATATGTCTTCTAAAAAATATCCAAAATTCAAATAAAAAAAAATGTTTTTTCAAAATTTATTCAAGAAATTGAAAAAATCCAGGAAAATTCGAAAAAAATTCATGAGCATTTGGAAAAAAGCACACATTCGATTCGTAAAAATAAAAAACAATAGGTCACCGCAAAATGATTGAATAATTAATTGTTTAAACAATTTTTTATTAAATTTTGAGGTTTTTTGGTCGAGCTACCCATCCAGTTATACCTTAAAAGTTGGATAAATAAACGCGAATGATTTTGATATTATTATTGGTCAAAGAAAATGAATAAAATGTGCGCAGCTCTCGAGGCTTCTGCCTGGTACTTTCCTCGTTCGTGTTCCTCAGAGGCACGATTTTGAGGGGGCCCACGTCTCCAGAGTTGGTCAGTCCCAATCTCGAAACTAGCCTGTAAGCCCTAAATTGGACGTTTGTAATTTTATGATCAATTGAAAGAAGTGCTCTGACTGCTCGCGCTCGTTGATGGGAATAGATGGGAGGAGAGTAGAGAGGACGGCGGTGGAATATTGTATTGGAAGGTGTGGGAGAGTCCCACGAGGAAAGATTGGCCCGTCAGTCTCGGTTGAAACTTCAAGTGGCTCGTATCTTCTGGCAGTTTGGACACACTCGAGAACACCAAATAAAGAAATAAAAGCCACAAAAGGTCCTTGGAAAATAGAGACGGTTCGTGGGGTCGGGGCTCCCACCGAGTAGGCGAGAGCTCGTACCGAAGAAAATAGTGGAGAAAGCAAAAGTATTAAAAAAAGTAAAGTAAACAATGTTTGAAAACAAATAAATAAAAGAGACTGAACGAAGAAGCTCAAGACGGAAAGTTTATTGCTCGAACACGTGTTCCAATTGCTCATTATTCATCTCGCGTAAGCTCAACTTTAATTCGCCAAGAAATATCGTATCACACGAGAGATAAAAGCAGCGTGCTGGTGCCTCTCACGTTTTTTTTAAATTCTCATCGCGAACTGAAACAACGATAGCCTCCGACGACCTATCACTCGCTCGAAAAAATCTCGTTATCGCTCCTCGCACTCCTTCGATTAATGGCTCCATTGAAAGCATAGAAAAATTAAACAATCGCGTAAGAGCACGATTTCTGGAGAAATTTATTTCGAAAGTCGACATTTTAACGGGACTAACGATTTCCCCCCCGAGATATTTGGTTAAAGAGACTTTGAAAATTTGGGTTTACATCTTCTAAAATGTCGGTACTCGATCTAGGCCAGAGCTGGAAATCGAGGTGTCGGAAATTCCTCAATTAACGCGAGCAGCTCACACGCCCGTCCTGACCCCGGCTCGACTCTCCATTCAATCGTCCGACTTCGATTAGTTCCTTACTAATTTTCTTGAATAATTCATCCGGACAGGGACGGGGATCGATTCGGAATATTTCTGGGCTGGACTCGAGGCATTTTTGGACTTTCTTTTTTCTTCGAAAGGGATTTTAAAATGGGATAACCAGGGAGGAATAAGCGGAGTTGCTGGGCATTTCGATTTGTTTGAAAAGGCAGTTAAAATGGTGCATTTTTCGTCCCCTGCGCGCCGCGAGCATCGGTTTCTCCTCGAGCTCTCGTCTTTCCTCCGCGATCGATAAGATTCCGGTCTTGTAAACTGGTACCGGCCACGTGCCAGTCCAGTGCATCTTGAGAAACGTTTTTCCCTCTTTTCTTTAAGGACTTCGTAAAGGAGTCGCCCGGGGCCTTTACGAACCTCCGCGCGAGCGAGCTTCGACGCATTTCGTTCTGCTGCGCGCAAGACGATCGCGCTCTCGCACGTCCGTTCTGTAGCAGTGGGCAAAACGGTCGCGCGGGCGCCTCGCGTTGTTGTTCGTTCGAATTTAAGTTTCGCTGGAAAACCGAATTTCGGGCTTTCAATTATATTTTCGTTTTTCCTTTATTTTGTTCGGAGCTCCGAAGATTTTTGATCGTTTGACATTTTTCTCCTTGCACCGAGGAAACTTTAGGCAAACATTTGTTTTTTTTTTTTCTTGATTTTTAGTTATTTTTGTGTTTTCGGCGATTTTTCAAATTGGCATGAGCAAAACTTGACATTTTTTTAAAACATTGTTTTCACGATTTTCATAAATTCGAAGGTTTTTACTGATTTATTCATCTGGAAACGGGAAAATATTACATTTTTTTTATTATTCAGTCGATTTTCAATTAAGGAAGTTGAGGCTGTACAGTCATTTTTTTTACCCAAAAGTTATGACCTGTACCTTTCAAAAGTTAGGCCAGTTCACAGTTTGGCAATGTTGCATACACTTTAAAGAAAAGTTGGGGAAAAAAAGACGAAAAACTGGTGAAAGCTCAGTCGAAAACACGAACGGTGACGATCCTAGCCTCAAAAAACTGCACGGAAAACAGATTATTATTAATATAATCTCAGCAAATCTCCTAATAAATCTGAAAAAATTGACATTATTCGGCAAGCCTTGCTCATGTTGCCCAAAAAATTTCATATTTTTAGCATCATTTTTAACGGAGATATCACCGAATGTGTCTTGACTTCCATAAGATTACATGTTATTTGGCCCAAATTGTTATTGATTTTTCTCAGCAACGACGCTCCTAAACTGTCTGAAAATTTAAGGAGTTTCGGTACAAAAGTCTAAATATTAAGAAATTGATCAAACTTGGTGATAATGTTGTTCAACATCAAGTGCAAAAACACAATTTTTTTCAAAATTTTCTTCTACTTAGTTATCGAGTAATTACGCATTAAAGCAGATTTCTTATGCCCGGAATGTATACCTATATATATGAAAACGCTATGCTTATACACGTGAACTTTAGTGATCAATTACTCGATAACTGTGTAGAAGAAAAATCTTAAAAAATTTGTATTGCCAAATTTGGCACTAAAGAATATGTTCACCAAATTTTATAAAATTCTAAACTTTTTGAAATTTTTTATGTTTTTAGCATGGTTTAGCATGGCAACATTGTATTGCCTGTACCGAAACTCCTTAACTGATTTTTTTTTACACTTCACTTTATAAGATGCAATCGGTTTAAAAGCGGTGACATTATTTTCATTCTAATGCCTCAACTTCCTTAAGGGGGGTCCTGCTCCCTTGGAAAATCGAAAATATCGATTGTTTTCGGGAATGTTTTTAGGATAGACGGAAATAACTCGTCATAGCGAACTCCTCGGTATGCTTTCAAGCATATTTCGAAAGTACAAAAACGTTTTTTTTTTGTCCATTTTCATATAATTCTCTTCCACGTCGAAGTGATATTTTTCTTCAGAAGTGTTTTTTTTTTTCAAACTCCTTAAAAATATAGGATCGAGTCGAGTTCAGTGACCTTGAAATCCAAGAGATTTTGACCTTAAACGAACGACTTGTTTGCGGCGACGGTTGGTTTGAACTGCGCGGGAATTTAGATCGTTTAAAAATCTTTATTGAAATTCTATTTTCATTGATTCCACAGCGGGTCAAGCGAGGGATTGAGCTTGGCGATTTATCACGTAATAATTGATTACTTAATCAGCCTCGATAAGAGCCTCGTTTTGAGCTCGCGATCGCATTGCGAAAATAAGCGTGAGTTTCTTAATACAAAATATTTTATGAGAACGACAAAAATTCGGTACATCGTTCGAGGATTTATCTGTGGGCAGAGCTACGGAAATTTTATCACTCGCGAATTATCGTCGTTGCTTTATCATTCAATAACAACGAACAAGCGAATAAAGAAGCTTCGTAATAAGCATCGCACATTTGTAGCAAAAATTTTGAGAGAAATTGTTAATTAGAAATTTTCAATTCTCCTAATTGTCCAGCAATGTTGTTTTTTTTTTCTCTCAATGAAAATAAAAATTGGTCAATTAATACGTGGAAACGCAAAAATACTTGAAACCCAGCAAGTATCGTTGTTTTGCCCCAGTTTTTAATTTCTATAGTTTTACGCAATTGCTGGCTCCACTTTGGTTTTCTGGCATTGACGAGCCAACCGAACGGACTTTCGTTTCCTCATCAGCATTATTTTCCATTATGACTACACTTTTCTACGAAACACCAATTTCCTCTTGACTTTGACACTTAACAATGAAAAAATCATTTTTTAAAGTGCCTAGTCAGCCAACCTAGTTCAGTACAAATATCAACATATTTTCATTCCTATGCTCAAACTGGAACGAAATTTATCATTCGTATAATGTTATAACGACGATAAAAGTTAGGGAATATCTCAAAATGATGTTTCATTTAAAAAAACCATGGAAACATTCGAAAACAATATTTTTTTTATGCTATTAATAATTTATTATAATTATAAATTTATATATTTTTATTTTGTTTTATTTGTAATTTATTTAAAAAATTTCATTTTTTTATGTTCACATTTTATAATAATATTGTAACGTTCTTCATCCAATAGTGATGTTTTATAAACTGATTGACAATTACATTCATTTTATAAAACTCTATAATGTCTTTTTATTTTTTCGAATAAATTAGTGTATTTCGTTCAAGATATTGCGACGTTCTAAGGGATTTTCATTTATAAATTTTTCCAATGATTGATTAATTCACAAATTCTTATGATAAATTATTGAAAAAACAAATGAGTCGAATTCATTGATTTACTTTATTTTTATTCTTCGTATAATATTTAATCATATTATATGAATATTTGATAAATAAACAATTTAATTAGATTTATAAAATTTTGATGATTCATCGAATTTGGAATCATCACAATCGTTGAAATATTGTAAAAGGAAATGCTTTATTTAATTTTTCTCCGGATAACGAAGCCTTGTTTTTTTTTTCTGGTCGTGTAACGAAATCTCGATAATTTTTGTGTTTGCAGCTTCCTCGGCCCTCATCATCAAAACCGAGGCGGAGAATAATCATCTTTCGAGTTTATCCGGTGACAACATAGGAGGGCAGGGGGTTCGAATTGGACGTGGCCAGGACGCAGTCGCGGACGTTACGAATCTGGTTATGGATTCGGCGCAGCCAGCAATGATCCAGCAAGCAAACTACGTCGTAGGTCAGTCTTGAAATTATTTATCTCTATTTATGTCGCCGGTGTGGTGTTCGAAATTCAAAAAACAAGAGTCGTCATTTTTTCGTGTTGGGTATAGTTGAAAATGAAAATTTAATGGGACTCGCGGTCATGGATCAGAGTTTTATAAAGTGACGACGACGGTGATAAATAAGCCTCAAGGCGTCGATCGTCTCGAAGTCCAGTGTGTCAATTGGCGGAAGCATTTTCTTTCGTTCGCGTGGTTATCCTAAAAAAAGTTATTTCTATCGATGCTTCGGTCCGATGAAAGGCATATTGAAAAGTGCTTTTTTTCGACCTGAATCTCATTCACATTTTAAAAATCTCAACATCACAATGGTCATTCGAATAAATTTCATCCCCGGATTAACCCTCAAAAGTGAATTTCGAACGAGACAAAAAACATTTTGCCTCCACAATGCCAGTTGAGATAGAAATAACAAAAATTTTCTTAATCCCCGTGCCAGTTGGAAAATTCTTCCAAATTGCCCACGCGAAATAAACCAAAATCGAGTTTTCCTAGAAATTTACTCTGGTGAAAAAAAAATTCTTCAAAAATTACAAAAAAAAAAGAGAGAGAAAAAAAAAACATTATTCTACACAAAACACGCCACTCGTAAAAAATTCATCAACGCTCCCTTGAGCCTGAAAAACTTGACGAAAAAATCAACAAAATAATTCGAACATCCCCAGCGACTGGCAAGAAAATTCATCCAAAAATACGTTTGTTCCTTTCAGATGTCATACTCCCAAGCATTCTCATCGCGTTGCTGTTTGTCGGTAATGCGGTTATCGTCTACATTATTTTCCAGTACAGGAAAAGGTGAATACATTAAGAATTAAAAAAAAGTATTAAAAAATACCAATTTTTGCAAATTTGAATTCGAACTTGAAATGTTTCATTAAAATTTTCATTAAAAAAAAGCAATTCAATTAATTTATAACTCAAATACTCAACAATAACAATTTCACTTTAAAATTTTAATTTTTACATAAAAAAAAATGGAGTACAAATTACAAAACAGATGAAGATTATTTTTACGAAATAAAAGGCATGGAATATGACGATTTTATTTATTCCAGAAAAACTCCAGCGACGGTTCAAGGGGAGGAAATTTCGCTGAACTCCCCAGCGGCTTTGCCGCAGGTCTGACAAGCCGTTGACCTCGGCGTCAATAAAAAAAACTATTTTTAGCCCTAAGGAATATAAGTTTAGCGAGTAAGGCCTAAGAGAAATCACGCACTCGATCGCGATGACGCAAGAACAAAGTCGCAAAACAAAAGAAAAGTATAGCAAATAAAAAATGAAAAGAAAGAACAAATAGCGACGAATTCAGGATAAAAACTTGTGAATTTGACATGTAAAAAAAGTACTATGTACCCTATGGTGTACCAAAAATCCAAATTCTATTCTCCCTTCCCCTTCCCACTCTCACTATAATTAATTGACAAAGATTAATAAATAACATGAAACGAAGTGTATGAAAAAATAAGAAAAGACTTTCGCACCCTCGACGCATTACTCATTCAACGTTTCTACGCGACATCCTACGTCCCGCTATTCATTGAAAGTGGAAGAAAAAAATACGAATTATATCACGAGAAAACATAATAAAACTGTATTATAAATATAGGGAAATAATATATTATATTTCGTCCTGAAAAAACAATATGTAAGTTCGAATAAAAGATATTCTTCTCTTTTTCATAAAATTCAAAAATTTTGCTGTTCCATTACCTTTGCCTTCTTTCGGATAAAGTAAATTTTCATCACACTATCTCTAGTCAAGAAAAGTTGGAAAATTTTCATTCTGAAGCCCATGGAACGAGAGACTCCGTAGGGTCTCGGGACAAGTATATTGACAGCCCTGGGGTCTGCTGGCTTTGGAATTTCTCGAAAAAAAATCGGGAATCCTGAGAGGACAGACAACAATTGAAATATTTTAGATATTGTCGTAATTTGTAGTAAAATGAATTATTATTCTTTTTCATAACGCTTGTGCGACTATTTCTTCTGAATAAAAAAAAATTTTCAGGTTATCTCGACACCAAGAATGTATAGCGAGAGTTAATTCTCGACTCTAGTGAGATTTTCGATTGTGGATAAAGCAGAATTATTGAAAACTTATCCATCGAGCATAATATGTTTTGTTATATAATGAGAAGCAATATTTGAGAAAAAATACATTGGAAGAATGACGTTTTTTCGCATCACAATTCGTTGAATAACCTTTTTCGCCTTTTTCTTAAGGTGAGGCTTCCCATTTATTCAATGAGGAAAGCAAGTCATCTGTAAAGTTGTAATAATTTGAATTTGTTATTTTCATGGAAATTTAATCTTTCATTTTATTGTTTCTCCAAATTGTTTATTCATTTCTTCACTTTCTTCTGGCACACTTGAAAACACATTGGGAGTTCTGAATTTTACTGTTTTTTGAGAGTCGAACTCTTTTGATAAACACACTTATTTTGTTGAAATATTTTTCTCCGGTATCTCCAAAGTATGAAAGTATGAATTAGTCGAATTGTCAATTGAGAAAAACAGTTGTTTCGAAATTAATAGAAGGAAGAAAAATGTGGAAGGCGCGCTGCAGTTTGAAACGAAGTGAGCAACGTATAAGAACATGAAGTAGCCGACAAAAGAGAACTGTCCTCCGCCGCTGTGCGATGATTGGTCAACCAGTCGTGCCGGCGGCGGCGGGCGGGCGACACGCGTACACATCCACGTCAGTGTTTAGGTGTTTTAGTTTACATTTTTTTTCGCCCGAGAGGTTGAGGGACGTACGGGGCACGCGACAAGTCAAAGTCAACATAACCTCGCGAAATCTCGACAGAAACTTACGCCGACTTACGGGTCGTTGAAAGCCTCAGTTTCCTCAAATTTTTTTAGTCCATTCGCGTTTAAATCTCACGTATGACAGCTCAAAGATACTCTTGACGGTAAAAAAAGGTAGCATATAGTATTCTGAGTTATTGAAACAAAAAAAACCATCGAAGTTTCGAATTTTATGTTTAAATTTGTAGTCCGAAAAAATCTTTATTTGTTTGATAATTACAAACAGCATTTTTCTAATTATTTCATCGTTTATCAGTTCGTAACGCCGCGAAGATGTTCCTGATTATTTCCCTTCTACTCTGTACCCTCGGACATCGATACGTCGATGCACAAGGTCAGCGAATCGCTCCGGGTGTTCCCCCGCAGCATTATCAACAGGTCGGTCAATTTCCTATCTATTATTTTTAACCTTAAACTCCATTTCCATAAGTTTATTTATTTAAAAGTTGCTCTCGGCAGAATTCGAGGTCACATAAGCCTCAGTTACACATGCTCGTTTCATTCATCCATTTTTTCGACGCTTCCATTCGTGTGTACTTTCATAACATATGGAGAGCTTATTCCAACGGAGCAAATAGCAACTACAGAGAAAAAAAATGGTTTAATCATATTTTTCAAAACGAGTTAGAAGATTTCATGTTAATTTAATGAACTCAACAGTTTGATGATTTTTATTTTAATTTTTTTCGATAAAAGATAATTGTAATTTTTCCCATATAAAAATTAATAAATTTGTTTTGTTTTTGGTATTCCTGTAAACAAGTGAGATTTGGTTTACAAACAAATGATTTGAGCCACAACTTGATTCGGTGTTTGAAAAAATTAGCAGAATACAGAAAATATTTGTTCGATGATTCATTTTTGCCACCAAACTGTGTTGGCAATATTGAAAAGTCGTATGATGCTGAAGTTTCCAACGTTGGAGTCCAACGAAATGATCTAAAAAATTGTTCAATAATTCCAGCAATCCTCCAATTTATTTCCTGCCGACTTTATACTTTGTAGTTTTTCAATCTACACTTGTGAAATAAAAAACTGATGGATGTATCATTTTGTTTTCATTCATTTCGTTGGACTCCAACGTTGGAAACTTCAGCGTTGTAAAGTCGTACGATTTTAAGGATCAAATTTTATTTGAATTTTCTGATTCTGTCAATGTTTCTAACTTCTGTATTGTTTTTATTCTTTTTACACTTTGAGTTTTCAAGGTACAAGAAAGCCTGCAACTTTTGTTACAAAATACTGCGAAAAAAAGTGGAATTGCTGATGAGAGAGAATATTTTTCAATTCCAAGCTTACGTCATGACAAAAGCTCTGCTGACAGAAAACTAGATTCGGAGCCCCTTAATCTCCTCAACCGACGTTTGTTCAAATTCTTTCAGTTCATTCGATTTCTTGTCAAATAAGCAGCGTTTGTTTTCTATTCTGTATTGTTTATATGGAAAGCAGTATGATCCTCAGCAACAAATGCATCAGCAGGTTCCCCAGCAACAGCAGGTTCATCAGCAACAGCAGATGCATCAGCAACAGCAGATGCATCAGCAACAACAGATGCATCAACAGCAACAACAACAACAACAACAACAGTTTCAGCAGCAAATACCTGTGCAACATGTTCCACAACATCAACAACAACAGTTCCAACAACCACAACAGCAACAACCGCCTCCGATGCAACAGCAGGTCCCAATACAAGGTCATCAACAAGGAGGACACAATCACGATCATGCAAGGAATCCTCAACAGTTACTCAACACTGCGAACTTGGAACATGAGAAAGCTCACATAGCTGAGCATATGGATGTTCCGATAGACACGAGCAAAATGTCTGACCAAGAATTACAGTTTCATTATTTCAAAATGCACGACGCTGACAACAACAATAAACTGGACGGATGCGAACTTATCAAATCGCTTATTCATTGGCACGGTAAGGAAATTGATTGTAAAAAAGAGAGGTGCGATTTCTTGGGATGTATAATTTTTTTCAATTTGGCAAATAATCTCTATTTTTATCATGTTCAGTTTATAATTTTGATCTTTGCACTTTGATGTATTCTCAGTCTGAATTTATTTAAATCGACGCAATGGTTGAGTGTGCTTGAGGTTTAAAAAAGCGTTGTCTCTTTAATGTGAATTTACATGGAGAAAAATTTGTTTCCGCTTGGTATTTCTTTTTAATGATTTCAGCAGTTTCCAAAGTAAAAGACTTACACTTAATTTTATAATTTGAATTCTTTTTCCGTTTCTTTATGTGTTTCATTCGTTCGAAACAATTAAACTGGTACTGGAATAATCATCAGACTCGGAGGTAGATCGAAACGAGAAAAATGTGTGTAAACACAATTCATATAGATTTTTTTAACTCTGCAGCGGAACAAGGGGTCACTGATCGCACCAAGAAGGAAGAGGAAAAAATATTCTCCGACGAAGAGCTAATTGCACTGATCGATCCGATACTCAACATGGATGATGTGGATAAAGACGGTTTCATCGACTATCCTGAGTTTATACAAGCCCAACAAAAATCAGCATCCACGGAAAATCATTAGTTATAATTAGTCAATTAATTGAAGCGAATAATATTGAAATTCTACTTTCTTCCACGAGCATGGGATTGACGAGACAAACTGTAAAAAAATGGGGGAATAATGAATTTATCGTATTCATTGAAACGCTAATTTTGCTGGTGCAAAATTTTTCATTCCATTCGAATCATTCAATTAACAGCAATTTATACATATTGATATATATATATACGTTTGTTTTTTAAAAAAACTATATATATATAGATTTATGTAAGTTTCAATTTTTTATGAAATATTTTGTTAAATAAATTGTACAATGTATACAATCATTTTAACCAGCTTTGTTCATCCCGACTTTTTAGTCTGTCTTCATAATTTGTCTGAGTACTCGAAAGCAGTTGGACACGCGACGGTTCCTGTAAAGAGTCTCTGAGAGCGATCAAATACCCAGAGGACCGGAAAACCGATATATCGGCTCGCCCCGTGATATGAACTTTCTATATTTAAAGACGCGACAGCGTTTTGACGCCAAGTATTAAAAGGAAAGATTTGTCTGATGAAAATAATGAAAGTCTCACATGCCAATGTGATTCATGCGCTTCTGATAATGAAAAAATTTTTTTGCTGACATTGGGAAAAGGGTTAAAATGCTGTAAAAATTAAGGGGTCCGATTTGACGATCGAAAAAATTCTTTATTCAATACGTGATACCAGACACTAATTTAAGCACTTTTCAAGGGTGATTTCAACTCTCATATCCCGGCCGTCTAAAGGCTAAAAGGACTTGTCTCCGAGTCGCTACCGCGACTCCAGCGAATTTTGACGTTTCGTTTTTCCAGCAGGAAACATTCGAAAATGTTTTTCATCGCTTAAAAATCGCGCGCATGCGTGTTCTCTGGGATGACGACACCACGTGGCCGAATTGGAAACTGCTTCGTGTCACACGTCAGTCAGCTGGAAAATGGCGGGAAATTCAAAAGTAATTTGCCGAAAATCGATTCAAACAAAGAAGTGCTCAATGAAAAATACTTAATAAGAGAGGGAAAAGGATGACTGCAATTTTAACAAATATTCAATAAACTTTTATTTATTTTTACATCGATAATTTATTCTTTGATTCATTAATCGTTCCGCGCTCACGTGTTTTGAGACATTTGTTAGAAACTCATTTTCTGATGTTCCTGTGGTATTATTTCAGCGTTCATATTTCCATTAGAATTATATATTTTTGTTATACACTCTGTGTAAGAATAACGTGGAAAATATTGGGGAATTGAATTCCTTTTTATCTTCTCTATCTGAACTCGTAATGCGATATTTTTTTTCTTATTTCAATGTTCATATTTATACATTATAAAAATCGTAGGCTTGAAAGATGCCTCTTATAAATATATTTACTTTTCCGTTCGAAATTCCTTTCACTTATTCGCTTATTTATTGTAACGCACTCGCGCATTGCTTAAAAAATAAATGGACGGCGGTAAAAATGCTTGGCGCTCGCTTACGGTCTAAAATCTTTCGTCATATTTTCTCGCAAGTATTACCTCAATGTCGTTTTAATAAAATACTTAGCAACATTCTAAAATAAACATTTCCTGCAATAATATTAAGTGGTTCGCACGTTGTACTATTTTTTCGTTTCTTTCAAACGTAGATACATTACAAATTTTATTCAAACTCCATTTTATCGAGCTCGAAAAATAATGGAACTAGAAATTAAAAAAAAAAAATAACAATTTTCAGGAGAACATCCCGAGTCTGGAACTTAACAAATAATGAAATCAAATCAATTGTATTGATTCGTTGAACACAATCTTAAAACAATCGACGACGAGATTTTTTCCTCCGTGTTGTTTTGAAATTTTTATCTGGTCTTTCTAATCTGGCGGTTTACAATACTTTTTCATACAACGACAAATGAAATTCACATACCGTTGGATTGAAATTGAATTCATTGCATTCCTTTTCCTACCACTCAAACATTCCTGAAAATTCGAATGACTGATATGAATCATTTTTTTGGATAATTCATTGAAAAATCAAGATGGACAGAAATGTATATTGACTGTGACCTCGATTTAGTGAACTTCGCTTAATGCAATTTCTCTCACAAATTACTAAAGAAACGAATCCATGCATTAAAATTAATTTGTCGAAGTATTTATTATCGAAATTTTCATATTAGAATTAATATGCGAGTGTTGATAAATTTTCAAGCGTTTACGAAACAGGAATTACAAATACGAGTAGAAAGAAAAAAAACTTTTGTTCAAAGACGTCCTTGAATCACAGTTCTGAATATCGGTGACGTTTTTTTTTATATTTTCTTCTTATGGCAATGAAAACTGTCGAGCCAATCTCAAAATATGATAATTTAGTGATTGAGTGAAAAAATAAAGGCGATGAACAAGAAAATCAGTAAAAAAAACGAATTTTTATATTAAAATATTTCAAACATGTGTAATTTTTTAAGCACGCAAGTATTTTGATACTGAACAGTAGTCGAATTTTCAAAATTCTACGACTCTTAATTTTCTTTAGCCTGTCTGAATTCCTGTGTACGTGAACTTTCCATATGTGTGTGATAATTTTAATAATATGGAATTTTTTACAGTGAATATATCCAATTAACGGGAACCCACTGATCCTCGATCGCCAGGGCATCGAGTGCGGCAACAACTTGCCTAAATGTATTGTCAAAATCTTCATTAACGATCACTAAATCGATGTATTTTTCATACGCTCGCTGCAATGCTGCGGATTCTTCGAGCGTTGATTTCAAGTCATCTTCCTGTGGGACGAAAAAATCGAAATTAAAATTTTACAATTTTTTTTTTCCAAACTTTCATAAATTTGTGCGTTTGTTCATTTTTTGTGCGATTTGATAATGTGTCATGAGAATTAGAGACGTGAAGAGGTCATTTACTTGCATCGAAAAGGGTCAAGAATTGAAAAAGTTTTTTTTTTACACTCTTCGTTTGGAAATCGTTCGGTAGCGTTTGGTATCGACTCGCCTCCGTTTGGTATTGATTTTCTCTTGAGAATAACTTGGAAATACTTTTTTAGATGCAGAAGGAAAGACATGCAGCACTAACCTCGTACAATGACGCCAGGGACTCAAGGGTCCTCGCCCTTCTCGAACTGTACCTGATGGAACTCTGACGGTCGAACTAGCAAAAGCCAACATCAAACACGTACGATAAAAAAAATGACAAATAAAAATCAGATGGTTGACTAATAGAATTACATGAAAATATCGAGCATTCGCTGCTACTTTTAAGAACCTCAACATATTCTACGGTTCATGATGTTTCGAAGAAATATAATGGAAATGAAACATTAAAACGAAAAAAAGAAATCTTCGGGTATGAGATTTTCAAAATTAAAAATTTTTGGATGACACTTTTTGAAATTACAACTTTTTTTTAAGGCTACAGATTGATGTGAAGTTTCAATTTACAAAAATTGATAGAAATTAAAAAAAAAAAAAAAATTATCGACAAGTTTTTTATCGAAACAAGAGACAAAAAATCAAAGATAACGATGCAGATTCTTCTTTTTTATATCACATTCTCCAAAAGCATGACATGCTGTACCGAGAAATGAGTCATACATTTCAATTCACTTTTTTAATTTCTGACTGTCTGAAATCCAAATTACAATGAGTAAAAATTGTACGTATTAAAAAAATTCAATTTCATTAAATTTGCGATGAATTTGTTTGATCAAAAAAATTAATGGTTTCTTAACGTAAGCCAACGATGTTGTTACATGCCAAAATTTATTTGGTTTTCATAAAGATGGAAAAATGTATCAGTTTGTTGAATAAACGAGGGAAATTCACTGTTGAGTTCTAACTACGCGATCGTCAGACGACACCAAGAACATTTTAAATAGAAAAAAAAAAACAAAAAAAATTGTTCACGTAAAAACAAAAGTTTTGTTACAACAGAAAAAAATTTGCTGATACTTTGAATGAAATGAAATCTGAAAAATGATATCAAATATGGCAAATATGATGGAGCTAAATTTTTCAAATTCCAACTACGATAAAAGTGGCCTAAAGAAAAAAAATATTAATATTGTTAAAAAAGAAAGTTTATTTACCGTTAAATTTCGACTGCTCGCTCCCGTGGTCCTTCCAAGATCGTAAAGTGTTTTCAATTGTTCCATTCCAGGTGCGGCGATGAAAATGACATAAGGCATAAATTCGGTACTGTTGTGGAGAGTTTTCAAAGCTGCCGGACTGCAGTCGAGAACGCACATTTTTCCAGACCTTATGAGTTCTCTCACAGAATCGAGTCTCGTCCCATAAAGATGACCACCGTGTTCACCGTGCTCCAGATAACGATGCTCCCTGATGTCCGTTTCCATCGATTCTCGATCCGTGAACCAATAGCTTTTGCCATCTTCCTCGAGAACTCGTGGTGGCCGAGAAGTAACTAAAAAAATAAAATAAAAATAAAATAAAAATAAAATAAAAATAAAATAAAAATAAAATAAAAATAAAATAAAAATAAAATAAAAATAAAATAAAAATAAAATAAAAATAAAATAAAATAAAAATAAAATAAAAATAAAATAAAAATAAAATAAAAATAAAATAAAAATAAAATAAAAATAAAATGAAAATAAAATGAAAATAAAATGAAAATAAAATAAAAATAAAATGAAAATAAAATAAAAATAAAATAAAAATAAAATAAAAATAAAATAAAAATAAAATAAAAATAAAATGAAAATAATTAAATAACCAGTAAATTAAGAAGAACTTACATGGAACGATGGTTCCAAATTTTTCTGGATCGCTATTGATGAGACGATTTTTGAGAGTTCTTCTCCCGACTCCGCGTGGTCCAACGAGAGCGAGGGTTTTGCGTCTAAATGGTGGCATTTTGGCGACTTCCTCGTACAACAAAAGTTCGGCACTGTCGAATTCCCCATTCGATTTGGACTCGTACATCTTTCGTTTTTTCTTTTTTGATATTCTCGTGCCACATATGCTTATTTTATGAACAAAATCGGCCTCAGGCGGGACGAAAGCTTTTCTACGTTCCTCGAGCTCCAACGAAGGCACAAGACCTGGGGGACCAACTTCGTCACCCTCGACCCTTCGCGCTTGCCACCAATTAGGATCCGCTCGGTCCACGATTTCCAAAACATCTCCCTTTTGGAAAGGCAGACCGATCTCGCGACACGGAAGCAAAGTGTCCTCCGAAGGGTCGTAATCGAAAATTGCTCGCATGTGACACTGCAATAATAATTTTTGTTTTATTTCTTTATGAAATTTTTACGAAATCACTTATCAATGAGGCAATAAATGTGAGAAAATGGATTGCTCCTCAACTAGCAAAATCAATATGATCGTCAATCCAATAAACTAATCAAATTTATCCGAAAAAATCATGTTAATTTATCATTTATTTAAAAAAAAAATAATTTATTTAATAACTTTATTAGTTTTATTGATTATTTCAATTACAATTAATGGTGATTAGCGTTCATTTTAACACTCCATGGTCACCAGGGGTCAACATGACCTCAAGAGCAACTTTAATCTAGAATCTCTTAATTATTGACGCCCGAGGAAGCTGGTTGCCAGAGTTATGATTTCTTTTTAGTAAAAAAATTGTTTTTTCTTATGTCCACGTTGTTGGCTTTTTTTCGGAATTTCGAAAAACGGATAAAAATTTTTTCCCATGATATTCTCATTCGGAAAGGTTCAAACTAACATCCTTTGATGCGTTTTAACATGGCTGGGGTCATTCCGACCCAGTGTGACCAGCGCGTTTTTCCTCATTTAAATTATGATTTGTTTTTCAATCGATTAACAAAAATTGAATAACTAATTAATTGATTATATTGAGGTTTTTTTTTGTTATGCATTACAATTATTGCATGACTTTTTAAAAATAATTATTTAAATTAAATTAAATTAAATTAAATGCTTCAATTAATTTAACTTCCATTGAAATAAAATAAATTTAATAATATTTCAATGAATTGAAAAAATTAAAATTGCATAACAATTGTTGAATTATTTTGTTGCTTCATTGAGAACTAAAATCATTTGAATGCTTTCCCATAGAATATTTTTGTTATTGTTAATAATGAAAAGTTTTTCTTTTTTAGTTTTTACAATAATTGGCGCATAATTATTATCGAAAAAAAATCTAATTGTCGAATACACTGAAAATTATTGCACGAATAATTACCAATGACTTTGGTTGCCTGGTGCTGTCGCTCGATATACCCGGAGCTACTTTCAGCGTGAGATTTTCTTTAGCATCTTGTATGGCTTGCTGAAGCTCGTCAGGTGTGTGAACAGATTTTCCATTAACTTCCATTATTACCTCACCAGATCTGAGAAGACCCTGGCGAGCTGCTGTACTGCCACGAAGGATTCGGGCTATTATGAGATTTCCCGTATCGTCCACTTGAACCGTAAGCCCCTTAAATTATAAATCATTCAAGAATTAGCTCCGGTACAATGTTGTTTCTTCTAAAAATTCATCAATTTCTGCCATTTTGTGAAATTTCTTATTCAACGCTTTTTTTGTGTTTAACGTTCTTTCAAAATTGAAAATGTTTTGTGCTTCGAACACGACAACATTGACGAGCTATCGATTTTCAAAAAATTATCGATCCCCATTGGATTCGACGAAAAGGAAACTTTAATTTTCAATCTTGATTCGACCGTTTTCGAAGTTTTTTTACTCCCAAATTCACTTCTTTTTGATTTCACTAATTTTTCAAAAGTATGCTTTAAATATTGTGTTCCTTACGTCTTCGTGTTCATGGCATCATAAGAAAAATTGATATTTCAATAATAATAACAAATGAGTATAAATTAGTTTCACGAAAGTGGCCAATACGAAAAAAATTGCCATTTTTATTGAATTTTAATGATTCCTCTTCATTTTTAATATCGGACTTTCCATACTCTTCTTTGTCTCCAGAGGGTACAACGCCACATGGCGAAAGTGCCTTGATTGAATAAAGTAGTGCACATTGAGAAATGACTTTAAGGGAGATGAGAGAAATAATAAACTCGACTGAGAGGAAACGAGAGAAAGAGCGATTTTATTCACGACCTACAGTGGCGTTTCCGTTTCTTCCTCCTCTCGAGTTTTTCACTGTAAATCGGCGGATTCAAAGCTCTCTTTCTTCCGAGGCGTATAAATAAATCATGAAACGATTGAACGATGATTGACTGCGCTCGAATTCACAGAAAATTTTGCTTCGAAATCGCACGAAAATAAATGAGAATTTGATCAAAGATTGTTATAAGTTTTCACAGTTCTTCAGTTGAGAGATTTTCCACAGACTTTTCATCATTTATTCCGCTTTTTAGCCTTGACGAGTCATTTTTTTTCGAGAATAATTAAGTTTCTCAAATCTCATGATTTTTTAACAATCGTAACCCAAGCCCAGCAAAAAAACGATCGAAATGACGAAAAAAATGGAACTCAAATCAATAGAGCTTTCTCACAAGTGGCTCATCGGAGTCTCTCCTGAGTCCAACCATTCTCACAGCTTCCTGTCTCTCGTCACTAGGCATCGTGCTTTCAACAGTGTTTCTTTGGCTCGGTGGCAGTGTTCGATGCTCCGCAACTGCGTCGTGAGTCTCCAGCAGTGCTTTCAAGTGGAAACTCCTTAACAGCACTGCCAATTCTCGCTCGTCACGGTTTCTCGAAAATTCAAATTCGTGAGAAATCTCGTCGACCGTGTCACAGACCGCGAGACAGTACGGTTCGATCACTTCCGGCGGAGTTTCCAATCGTTCTTGAAGCTGGAAGCCAAAATTATGAAAAATCAGTATTTTAAATGAGAAATAAAATTTGCTGAAACTCGATTAGATTTTTTGTTCATTTTTAAGGATTTTTCGTCTCATGATTTCATTCGTTTTCAAATAAATTTTTTAAAAAAATTTAAAAACTAAATCATTTGCTATTATATTCGTGGTGAAATTTCGACTTCTTTTCCCCAAATGAGAGCAGTCTTGAAAAATGTCTATTTTGATAGTAAATCACGTGGACGGATGCACTCAGAGACTCCACGTGACTCATTCGGTGAGAACGAAATTTACTTTTATCCCAGAATTAAGGAGGGTCACTCGGCACTTCGAGAAAGTGAAAACGCATTCGTGAGAACTTCCCAACTGCTCATTAACGTGATAAGAGTGTTTTAAAACATTTTATTTGATATTTTGGAATGCTGTTCTCGGTTGGACAAATATCAGTGCTTAATACGAGCTCTTAGCAGGGTCAAAATGAGGAGCATTTATTTTGAAAAGGTGTTGACGAATCGAGCGAAAATCAGCTGACGAAGTTGACGAATAATCAACAAAATATCGGTTTAAAAAATCATCAAAATCGCTGATTTATTTAATTAAAAAAATCCTCAATTTTAATGATTTTTTTCACGACAGTTTCAACTTCAAATAATTCAAATAAATTTCAAAACACGAGTCCAATTATTTTCTTTTCTCGCTATCAAAAGCGAGAGTGAGAAATTTCTTCTCAACTTCCGCGGGAAGTCTGTGGTGGAGGATCTGAAATCCCAAAAAGTGTGTTTACGAAAAAATTCGATCAACAATGGCAAGCTTGGGATTCCCACGGACCAAGTTGGATCGAAATTCGAGCGAAGGCGGTTCTTTTTTTCTCCTCAAAAATATGACGCATCAACGACCTGGAACGATCTCTCAGCGACCCAAAAGCGTGGGGGATTTATCGGCGGAAATTTAGGCGAATGGGTGACCCGAATTATTTTCGAAAATAGACGCGTTCCGAATTGTTTTCATCAAGAATAACGCGAAACTGTGAAATATTTTAAACTACGACGACACAAAGACTGAAATGTTTTTTTTCCCCACTGGATTCATCCAATTCCACAATGAAAATAAATTTTTGATGCTTTTCAATGCTCGAAGTAGTTGAAAAACAGTTTATAAAATTCTGAGCTGACTCAAACGAATTCTTGACAATTTTTTAAATACTTTTCATCAATTTTCGAATTATCGTCGAATTATTTTCGAAAAATATTTTTCGAAAACCCCTGATTTTGAGTATCGATCGTACAACAGATTCGAATCTCGAAAAATGAGTCAAAATTTGTTGGTCCGATTCACTAAACGTTGCTCGATGCTTTGACATTTATGGTTATAAATTGATCGACTTGAGGGTTCGATAAGCGATGGAAAATTCGAAAAATATTGAGTTATTCGTTATCCATCATAACTGACAGCCACGAGTCACCAGATCTAGTGATTTTTAGACGAAAAATAGCTAATTCACTGTTCGAGTTTTGGTTACACTTGGTTTTCTCTACTTCGAGGGTGCTGTTTATGGAAAAACATTAACACGCCAGGTCTGACGTAAGAAAATGGCTCGTAAATTGTACGTTGCATTGCTCATCATTCATCCTGGCGTATTATTCGCAAACTCGTGGAGAGCTTGACTGGTCGGTGCGTTTATACCGACGATAGGAAAACGCGAAGCAAAAATGATTTTTTCGATCGAGGGTTTGTCGAAAAAGTGCCAAAATTCTTCTTTTTTTTTTTACCAAAACATAAATTTATCTAAAAAGTCTTATTTCCGAAGAGTCCAAGTCGAAAAATTTGGTCAAATCTCATGCACAGATTTGAATTAATGAGCGAGGATAAAAAAGCCAAAAGTTTTTTCAAAAAGCCCCTTAAAACAATGGCGCCAAGGAGGCGATCGCGAGCCCGTTGTTTCTAGCTTCGGAATCCACCGATCGCAAGGTGGCACGGTTGTGCTCGATTCTTGGCTGAGACAGTCCGACTTTCGGCCATTACGGAATTCAGCGAAGCCGCGCGAGAACCGGGTCGCGAACCGCACGATTTATCGCTTTAGGCTTTAGGAAAAGTGAAAAATTGAAGAAAAATGGAAAATAACGAATGGAAAACCGCGAGAAAACGGAGGAAAATAAACAAACGAAAACAACGGTTTTGCGTTTCCAGTCACTTGCCACGATACTCGTCACGATTCGGCCTGGCGAACGTTACGGAATCGCCGTATGTTCACCAGGCGATGAAGAAACCAAGGGAAGGGGAACCGACCACCGCACCCACCTGGATCGCACAATCGTCGATCGAAATTCAAAGCTTTGTTATCGACTTGATTCCCCCTTGATGAAAAATCTCTAAATCCAACCGAATCTTTCAATTTTAAAACTTCAAAAAAAAACTGTTTTATTTTCGTCCGCACATCAAGTGAGAAACTAACGTTTTATTTCTCGCAGCTTATGACAGGCCTCCCGATGCCGTAGGTAGCGTCAGAAAACTGCCGCGCCTAACAAATTCCCCCTTCGTTCTTGGTCTCTCGCGAGTCTCTCGCGGTATCCCCCCCCCCCCCCGCCCCCCGCCCCCGAGAGCTCGCCTTTTAACGAAAACAGGTGGGGATCCCCCCACTTCGCTTCTTTTTGCCTTGTTTTTCTTTTCCACTCCACAACTCTCTTCACTCTCGTGCTCACCCTTCGCGTGCGGTACTCCATTGTTTTATTTCTGGAGGCTAGAAAACTTGAGAAATTTTGAAAAAAATGAGAAACCCATTTTTTAGGCTGGAACTGGAATGTTTCGTGAGTCGAGGAAAAGCTCTTCGGTTTTGATTTGAGCGAGGGTGGTCGAGCAGGAAAAAACTCGCAGCGCCGTTGGGACAAAAGTTTGGGGGTTAAATTTTTTTAGCCAGAATTTCATGAAATTCAGTGCTATCAGTTATTGGTTTTCGAATTTTGGGATTTTTTTTTTAATCGACGGTTTTTATAGTCACGATCGATGGTATCGTAACGAATAATATCAGAATTAATATTAACGAATGGCATTATTTCATTGAAGTGAAAAATTCGAAATGGATTTTTAAAAAATAGAATAAATTTGTTTCCTGCTTTTACGTTTTATTGGAATTTTATGATTTTTCTTTCATTAAACAATGTAAAATATTATCGTAACGTGTTTTCGACTTTCTCTCCAACGAATTTTACAGTCTCTCACTCCCTGGTTCGACTCCCACTCGAATATGTTTGTAATTCGTGTTATTACGTGGAGAAGCGAGAGAGGGAAATGTGTACGAGGCATTCCAGGCAATTACGAGACACTCGAGAAGTGTTTTTCGTCAAAAAATGTTTTTCGATAAAACTCACGTTTCGACTCGCTTCGATCGCGAGTCCGTAACTCAAAAAAGTTTCTCAAAGAATTGAAAGTTTGATCGAGACTTCGATCGGACGGTAAAAAATTTTGGAAATATCGATTATTTCGAAAAAATCTATTAACCCACTAAAAAAGTGAATTTTAATGAAGAAAAATTTTGAAAAAATTTAAAACAATCGTCGCATAACACTAACAAATAAAATTAGCGATCGAGTAACACGAGAGAGCCTGTGGGATAATAAAAAAAATTGAGATTTTTTGCTCTCCGAGTCTTTCGCAAGATTCGTCACCGTGAAAAGTGCTCTGTCGTCGCGTGGGCGTCTGACGCCCTGACCCAATGGTCCATTGTAAAGTTCGTGAGGTCGACATGAGCGAATTAAAGCTGACTTGGCACCAGAGACTCTCGTCAATGATTCAACCGACGATCATCCGTTACTGGCTTCACAAATTCTGCTCATTCTTCACACTAGTTCACAGTCATGACCTCGTATAATGTTTCTCATGTGATCACGATCTCGCTATACGACGATTGCCCTTAATTAGTCCAGATTTTTCTAACCTTTTGTCTCTGGATTTCGTTAATTAGCACTTTTTCTCAATTTTTAGTCGAAAAGCTCAATTTATTTTATTCTAATAATCCGATTAGCCGGTGGTTTTACGATTCACTAAATTTATAATGATTTTAAAATATTTAATTATTTTATTATTATTGAACATTTTATTTAGAAGAATTTAGAATGTGATTTAGAAAATTGCAGTCTTTGTTAAATTTCGTTTTTGTAATTTCAATTTTTCATCGTTATTGAAATTGATTTTCAACAATTTTGGACAATATTTCGTTGTTTTTCAAAATAATAATTGTGTTTTTTTTTTTTTTTTTAAATTATATTTGGATTAGATCGTAAATCAATTTGGAGTAGTTTCTATGATTTTGTAAATTTCTTTTTAAGAACTCGGGAAAGAATTTTTTATTAAAAAAAAAAAATATATTTTTGCGAATAAATTTGTTATTTGTAAGTATTTGTTATTGAAAAATTCATTGATTTTTGAGATTTGCTCCGATGCTACGAGGAGCTGATTTGTTATTCGAAAAAAACTGGTTTTTCCTGGCAACTTTCACTCGGACGAAAGAGTCAATTAAAATTCGAAAAGCCAAGTCGTCTTCATCGAGGCAAATTGGGATCAAGCCAAAATTAATAACTTCGATAGACTTATGGGAGGCTGCATCTGATCACGATTCATAATCTTTGGACTCGAGTTTCAGAAGCCTGACGCAACAAATAAGTGGTTGATTCTCGATTATCTAATACCTTAATAGCCCTCGTGACCCTATTTCTAGCCCCTTGCGTAAACGAGCCTCGACTCATTTGTCGAGATAGACGATCGATTATGTCCCTTTTATATTTTTATCTCAAAAGAAAAGATTTTGGAAAAAAAATCATTATGAAAATTGACTGAGAAAAATGAGGGGCAAAGCATCAACGGCATTTTTTTTCAATTAAATTTTATCAACCACCCAATTATTGAACAAGTTTTTATACTTTAATTGTCAAACTGGATTTCTGTAGATTTTTTTCGCATTTATGCATTCGCGTTTATGCAACGATAATTAATTGGTTGAATCTTCTGAAAATTGCGAATGATGAATTTTTCTAGTTGAATTGGTCGACGAATTTTGGTAAAAAATACATTTTTTTCGACAAATCCAGTGAGCGAAAATTCATATTGGAAACTCGATATTCCCTCGAGAATAAAGTATCTTGTAAAATCTAATGCATCTGGTTGACGCTAATTGAAAATTAGTTTCACTTGGAGTGGATCGTGTCGGAAGCAAGCTTGAAATTAGCTCGGAATGCAGTAGAAAAGAAAAATAAAGATATATAGCTGTAAAATGAATTGGGATTGAGACAAATTCGAAGGAAAAAGTGGAAAAACGGAAAAGAAAATATGGCTTGAGATAACAAACGACTTTCTGACGGCTCGGCCCGCCACCACAGAAGAGCGGACGAAAGGACCCGCTGTCGATTGCCGTCTCTCTCCGTCCCTTCGATCTCCCAGATTCCCCATCTCCCTTCTCCCCTTTCTCACCATCTTCAAAAGCCCCGTTTTCGTCTTTCCCTAAACACTCTTTTGCTCTTTTTTTCCGTTACAAACACGACTTCCTCTCTCTCCATCGTCTGCCTGTTCTTTGACGTGTGCTACCTGCCCAACTGGACGCCATGGAATGTGGGGCTTGGCTGCGGCTGAGGAGAGGGGTCCTTGAGACTTTGAAAGAGAGAAAGAGGCAGAGAGAGAGAGAGGAGAAGACGGAAGAAGAGAAAAAGAGAGAGCCAGAGAGAGAGAGAGAGAGAGAGTGAAAGAAAAAAATACAAAAAAGGGGGGAGAGGAAAAAGTGGAATCGCTCGGTCGTCTGGAACCTCAAAGTTAAAAGTTCCAACACGTGTAACTGCGCTAAAAGTACGTGTGAATGAAATGTACCCGGTGGCCCGAAAAAATTTGATATTTTTCGAGCCCACATGAATATCTGAATATTTGTTACAATTTTTCGTGGCTTCGTCGCACTTTCCGAGAACAATCCAAATGAAAAATCATTCGAGTGTATTGCATAAAGGACGAGGAAAAAAATGCCTTCCATTTATTCGTGAGTAGTTGAAATCTTGGATTCCAACATTTGCAACAAGGCAGTTTTCAATTTTCCCGAAGCATCACTCAAAGTGCGCAGATTATTTTTCGAAAGATCATTCCTCGACGACTCGAATGACGGTCGCGATGTTAAAAAGTATTTGAAAAATTAAATAAATTCAAAGTGAGAACGCAATTCGATCGAAAGACTCGACTTCCGTTGAAATGGACGAAAGTTGTAAGAATAGACAAATATTTATGAACCACTGGAGCGAGGGTGCCTTTGCTGACGGGCAGTTTATCGATTATTCGAGAAACAACCCCCGCACCGTCTCACACTATTTTCCACGATTCTTCCTAAATCGATTTCATCATAACTCGGTTTTAAAAATGAGAAAATTACGTACTTTTACGAGGGAATTGACCACTGGACTGTCGAGCAACCCCTTAAGGAAAAGTAGGTCCGTGTCGTCCGCAGCCACTTTGCCAAGCTCCTCGATGTTGTCCCTCACGTGCATGAAGGCCGCTGGAACAGTCACGGTGTGATTCTCCATTACTCTGAGCTCTGAACGACTCACAAGCCCTGTTCTACTTTGTATGTATATATTTTTCGCCCTCTTGCCAGTTGCCTACATCAGGGGAGTCTGCGCAGTTGCATTTGGGGCGTTCGGGGGCTGTGGAGGGTTGGAAAAGTTCGATACGATTGAACGAGGCCTTTGAGCATTTTTTTCCAACTTTTATTCACCCTCGAATCGAGATTTTTATCGAAACTCAATGTTCCTTGTCAATTCCAAGTAAAATCGAGAAAATTAGTTCGTTTCGAAGCTCCAATCGGAGGCTCAGTGTTTGCTCCCGAAAAGCCACATTTTCTTGAGACTATTCGAACATCGAGTTTGGAAAATCGATAAAGAAATTCGAAAGCAACGGAGCTGGAAAATCTCACCCTTGGACACCCCCGGGCGTGGCTCATCCCCTTAAGACCGATCAATATCCCCCAGCTACAGGTGTCAAAACTTCCTTTCGCACTTGGCGCATCTTCTATTTTTTCCAACAAATTCGCTAATTCTCGATTAAGGAAAAATTGGAGCTAAAATTCAGTTCAATTTTTTTTCGTTCAAGTATAAACAAATTTTGGTTGATGAACAACAATTTTCTTCATTTTCCCAAAAAAGTACGATTCAATACTAATTTTGTTTGGGTTTGATTTTCTTTTTTAATTTTTATTTTTATTAATTGAACGTCGAACAGGACAATTTCAAGTTACGTTTCCAGACGAAAATAAAGTCGAAAACGCAGACATGAGGTAAAATTTTTTGCCCAAATTTTAATTGATATTTTTTATTGATTGATAATACACAGTCGAGTTGTAAAAAAATATTTCGAAAAAGAGTCTTTTGAGGATCGAGAAATGGAGATTTGAGTTGTCGGACTGCCCTCGACCAAACTTTTATTTCCTCCTGAAAATGCTTTCTCGATAAAGGAATATTCGAAGAAGGGCGTGAAAACTGGAGATTTTTAGAAAGAAGTGTTTCGTTATTGCCTTCCATTTTACAGTCCTCACAATCGAACGAAACCGTCAATTTGGCAGATTCGAAACGAATAAATTTTCCTTCGAGTATCACGAAAACTTTGAATTTCGGCTGAGCTCGATCGATGCTGATGAAAAGGAAGGAAAGACGAGAAAATAAATAGGGACAGGAGCAGGCAAGCTGGCAAAGGGGCATTGGCTCAAGCTCAAGGCTCTCGTACGTGTTGAGACGTTAATTGAATTGACAGTTTCGTTTCAATTAAGACTCACTTGTCACCGCGAGCGGCAACGGAATGAGACAAAAAATACTGAAAAATAAAAATGAAATAAAAGGTAGAAAAATAAAATAGAAGATTAATCAATTTCTGGAATAAATTTTCGAAAAATTGAAAGAAGAGGAGAAAATTTTAAAAAATCAATTTGAATTTGCATTCAAAAGTATTTTTATTTTCATTTCAACTTGAAACAATTCCAATCTTAATATCAGTTATAAAAATTTCAGTTTTTAATTTAAACTTTAATTTTGTCAAAATAAAATGCGAAAACAAAAATTTCCTCTAGTTTTTCGTCATTGCTTCCTGCTGGACTCCTTTGATGTTGATTTTTCTTTGTTTAGTAACGTTCCGTTTTAAAAAAATGTCAAAAGTGGGTCACAATTGAATTGTACGTCACGATAGTTTTTTTACGGTCGTTGTAAAATGAAGCTCCATTTCGACTGTCAACGAAAGACGAAATTTTTCACTTTTTTATCAGCTGACCAGACCGAGGCTGCTTCTTATGGAGAGCGGATGAAAATTTCGTATTTGAGAAAAAAAATAATAAAGGACTCGAAGATAGAAAAAATGGAGGATAAAAGTTGAAAATACGAAGTCGTTTAGCTGGAGGGCCCAAGTGTCGTTACCATTTTCAACTTGATGAATTTTGGCACCATTGACGGCGTCGGTGCTCGCCAAAAGTCGTTGGTCTTCGGCTCTATCTTTTCTCCCGAAGAACACCATGATCGCGAGATTGAAAAATTCGTAGAGACAAAAACCAGAAATTCACAAGTTCACTTCGACGACGTAAAAAAAGGATTTCCCACGTTTTTTAGTGTCGAATCCCAACGAAAATCCATGTCCACTTTCATCTATTTTCACAGTCAATAATTGTTCGTACTGTCGGAAAATTTGATCGAAAAAATGCGACGCAAAATTTGCCGATTCTCAGCTCTCGTTTCTGCCTCCTCCGAGGATAAAGAGGTGAGAGAGTGACGCGAGCGCGAAACCGAATGAAAGCGGTTTCTTACACCTGCAGCTCGAAGGGGCCTCCCCGAAAGGGGCCCCAGGTACGGGGACTGCTGCTTAAGAACCAGGACCATGAGAACGAGGCCCCATTCTCATTTCAGATTCTCTTTTCCACTGCGCAACTTGACACCAACCTGATAACTCACTCGCGACAATATTTTTCAACGTAAGGTGTTAAGTGTGAACAGTGTTTCGAAGGTTATTAAGCACACGGACTTGTATATGTCAATTGAAGTGACTTTTTCAATCGATTCGTTGGAAAGTTCTCGAAAAGAATTTTTTTAATTTTCTATCGAATTGACGTGATTCTTGGAGCACTTTTCAACAAGCAGTCAAAAGAGTGACAGCTTTTTGAGGCTTTGAAAGAATTTTATTTAAATTTTTGTCACAAAACATTTTTTGTCGAATCAGCGAATGAAGAATTTTTCATAAAAGTTTATTAAAAAAAAAAAAACTGTTTTTCAAATGAGTTTCATATATTTAGTGAAAAACTGTCATTTCTAGTGAGCAACGAACGATTTTGTCGTTTTTATTTTCCAAATTTGAGTTTTTTCGATGAAGAAAAAATATTTGAATTTGGAAGATTAGGAATTTGAATTTTTCATTATTTACGAGTCACTCGGAGGCTTTCGCTTACAAATAATACTCGACGAAGCATTAGAATTTGGGGAGGTTTTTTGTTGTTTTGATTTTCGTTGATCGAAACGAGGAAAATTCAAAGTTTTCAGGGACACGTCCGGATGAGAACTGTTCCGTTATTTGCTCGATGCAGACTCTTTGATTCTCGAGAACGAAGATGAAGAGAGAGAGAGACGAAAAAAGAAAAAGAAATGGGGAAGGGAGACAAGGGGAAAAGGCGAGAAAAAGTCCGATCGCGAGCGAACGCGACTTGTATGTTTTAACTTGGTTCTGGCAAACCCGATGATTATGAGACTCCGGGGAGAAGCGAGGAGAGTTCTTGGACGATATTTGTGGTGGGGCATCTTCGGGTTCTCCAAATTCCGCGAGAAAATAATACGAGAATAATCGAGAGTAATTTCGCTCATCTATTTATGTATCTTTTGTCAAAAATCACTTAATAACTCACGAGAGAAAAAACCGAATGAAAAAGTGAGCGAGCTGAAGAAAAGAAGGTCAAAATTACTTTTGCTGTGGCTCCAAAATCAAGCAACAAAAATTGGGATTAAAAATCCTCATTTTCTCAAATGGAGATTTTAAATTTGAGAAATTTTTTGAAAAAAGACACCGAAAAACTCTTTTTCGTGAATAAATTTTGAGAAAATGTGCTCCTAAAAATAGATTCGCTTCCAATCGACTTCAAGATTCTCAAATCGAATTTCATCATTAAATAACTTGGATTCATTTTACAAAATTGACGCACTCAAAGCCATGACCTTCGACAGAGAGCTTCACGAAGACAATGAACAATGAAAGCCTCTATTACTTACTCCAAAAGTAAAGAATAACACCCACCTGTATGTGATTCCAAATTTACTCGTTCCGTCCCTCCGACTTTTCCTATTTTCGTCAGCGATATCAGCGATCCACGCCCACAAACGTTCTTTGCCATTTTCTCATCAATTTACGCTCCGATCCACGAGATTCTCATTCCAAGAAACTTCACTTTGTTTGACACTTGAGAATGATTTTTATTTCGTGTAAATTCGTAATCGTTCTCCGAATTGAGCAATTTTCTTCATTAACTATTTCATCACACTATGAGTTTTGTTGAAAAACAATTCAATTTTTATTTATTTTTATATAAATTAATCCACATTTTGCAAAATCAGACAATTAATTTGTATTATTATTCTGTCTTTTGTCATAAAAATCCATTAGAGGAAAGAAAATATTAAAAACCCGAATTTTGGTAATTTTTAGTGAAAATAAATCACAATTTTTAAGCTCGGCTGATTAATTTATTCACAAATTAATTTTGTAATGAGTTTAGCCATGAATTTGCTACCGAAACTAATCGAAGAAACAAAAATCGTTGAATTTTTATTATTTAATTAATTATTTTTTGTTCGACGAATAGCGAATGATAAAAAGATCGTTAATACCTTAATTTTCCATTGACTGTTTCTAGAGATAATTTCCCTACGACGTTGAACCTTCCATTTTTTGCAATATAAAACGTCACAATTTTAAAAAATCTTGAGGATCGTTGACAATTTCGTAATTTTTTTTATTTTTTTAGCGGCTCACGTTAGACGACGAGGCGCGATGTGTCCTGGCCCAGACGTTTCTAATATTTCTCGATCGATTCGCCCTGTTCACCTGTTCGTGGCAAACACCCCCTGAAGCCTTCACCTTTACAGTAAACATTATCGTGTCAGAAGCTAAAGAAGGAATTGTGTAAAGCTCACGCTACACTTGACTGAAATCCAGAACTCTATTCCTCGCCGAATCAAAGAGGGGGAAAAAAAATTCTTAACGAATTTTTAAATCAATTTTTCAATCGCTAGAAAATTGTTGAGCCAATTTTTCGTACGTTTTTATTTCGAATGAATTCTTCATTCGATTAACCAACAAAATTACAAATTGAGATTTTAAGTGGGAATTTCATTTAAAAAATTAAATGTGTACTCGAGTAAGTGGAGATTCGATAAAAATTTGAAGAATCAAAGGAGTTGAAAACTCTGGGATCTCAAGTCATCATTGCTTCCGATCATTTGCGACAGAACGTGTTACTAGATCCGGAGTACCAGTTTAATTATTTATTCTGCACTCCCGTTGCAAAACTCTCGCTAAATTAATCGAGTTCTAATAAGATTTATCAGCAGTCGGTAAGGTAGGAAACACAGCATGCCCGATTTACCGACTGTAGATAGTTTACGCGCAGCTTGTCGATAAAGGAAAATTTTTTGTTTCGGCAGTCAGTATATTAAAAAAAAAGTGTTATCGACAGTTGGCAATTCCTAAGTTGCCAACTGTAGATAACATTTTTCTTCGGTCGGTAATTCATGTTGAGGCCACCGGCTGAATTCGATGATCGGGATTAATTTTATTTGAGTTTTACGCCGCTCCCAATTTTAATTTGATTTTGTCGATTGGATATACGAAAAAAGTGAAAAGTTGTTTGAAGGCTCTTTGTGAAGGAGTCTTAATAAAATGACAATGTTCCAAGTCATGAAATTTCGTGATCAATATCGACAGTGATAAGGTACGAAATTTTATGTTTTCTTCCTGTTTTTATGTATTGTGGATAAGATTTATCAATCTTGTCTTCAGATTTATCTTGGCGACGATTGTTTCACAATTTCGTAAAAATCCCCGTGCACTCAAGCTTCTTGTTATACTTTGTATTTGTTTTAAACCAAAAGTTCTCATCTCCGAGGCATCAATATCGAATATCAATTTTTTATTAAATTTAATATTTGTCAAAATGAAATTTAAAAATTTGAATAACAAAAAAATAAACCAAACATCAAAATGAAATATTAATTTTGTTATTAAAAGTTCAATTTATTATTCAATATTATTAAAACTATTGAAAATAATAAATTTAAAGAAAAAATAAATGAAAATAATAAATTTTTTAAGAAAACGTAGATTTTCAAAAAATTGATTGTCAAACGTGTTTTTTGAAAGAAAAATAAAATTTTATTCAGTTTCGAGAAAAAAATCTGCAACTTTCGGAGGGATTTCGAACGAATTTCAATATCAATGCCACGTTCCTATTTATAAAGTGCCTAGAAGCGGTTTTCACTGACAGCAATGATCGAGGCCTCGGGTTTAATATTATTTCAAGTACATTAATTACACATTTTCATGAGGTCATTTGAACGCGTGGTGCAGTGGCTGCTGGTAATAAAAGGAAGGAAGTATAATCGCTGGGGTATCTACGTGTAAAGAAATTCATCATTCTCTCAACATTTTAAGGTAGTTCTTATCACTGTAAAATTTTTTTTAGTTTTTATCAACTCGAACGTGACTTTTATGGTTTTTTCATTATTTTTTCTCCCACAATCTATTCGAGCCTGCTTATTTTTCGCCAACCATCCATCGTCAATTTGAAAAAATCTCAACTCCTTTTGTTCTCTCTTTTTCATGTCACGTGAAAACAGTGCCTTTCGGGGAGAGAGAGAGAGAGAGAAAAAAAAACAAAAAATTATGGCAGCCCCACGACGTTCGTGAATCGCCCATGTTTGAACGTGCAAAATCTCGTGATTGTCACGAGTCTTTTAAACGATTGTAATAGCCCTGCGAGAGTTCCGCGTAGCAAGTTTTACATGCAAATCAAATTTGTCTTTACAGGTCCTCGTTTTTTTTTTCATTACAATTTTGTGGAATTGCAAATTTTTGAAAATTTTCAATTACCAACGTTTTTTTAAATCGTCGATGAGATTCTTCAGGACGAACGATTTTTATTTCGATCCGAATCGTGTCGAAATTTAGGCAAAAATCAAAATTCTTTTGATCGGATTGAATTTAGCTGGGAATAGGTCAGAAAAATAATCAACTTTTCGACAAAGTCAACAAAATCAAAAAAAAAAAAAAAAATTAAAAAATTGAAAAAAAAAATCGTCTATTGAAACAGAACCAAAACAATCGCATAAATTCGATCGATGCTCTATCGAAAAGCTGGAAAAAGGTGAGGAAGTAGTCAAACCGTCAAGAGAATCGTAAAAACGGTATAAAATATAAGAAACATTAGATTTTCAATGTCAAACTCGTGCCGGTTTCGGTCGACGATTTAGCATGAAAAGTCTCGTGTCTGTTCACATTTTCGTTCGTTCGACGATGATAAAGAGAACTCTGGTGCGTTCACATCGCTCTCCGCATCGCCGGACTTTTTAGTGCTGCCGGATCGTCGCGCGAAGCACCTTCATTCGTAGATCGAAATCTGTAGATCTCGTGGAAAGATCGTCGCAATAAAAAAGGCAAATTTTTTCTACTGAAATTCGAAAAAATAATTGGCGAACCGAGTATCGATGGACGGTTGCTAAACTTTTGAAATTCATTAATTTTTTTTCAGTTTCTGACTGTTGAAACGATTCGAGAAAAAATCGGTCGCACGGTCGGGGCTTTTCGAAGGAAAATTCGTGTGCTCTTGGCTTCGATTAGACGCTCGGATACTCGAGTAACAAAACATCGTTATTGCTGGAGTTAATTTATGTCCAGCAGTGAGAAGTTATGAGCACGCGTCGACGCTTTTGAAAGTTGTTTTATAATGCTTTTTTTATTACGTTTTTTTATCTGATCCGTTTTTTCATTCCTCGGGCGCTCAACGCGTCAATATCGGTCGCTTCTTTTTCCTCAACCTGTCGATCTACGAGGTCGAATGAAAACGGCGAACACTCCTTGAAGATGTTTCGAAAAACGGTGAGTCGAAAAGTCCAGATTTTCTCATTTCATTTCTCGATGCAGTTTTTTTTTCATTCAAGGCCTCTCGAATGCTGCGAATTTCGATTGAAAATTAAATCGCATAAAAAAGGCGAACAATTGAATAATTAAAAAAATAAAAAGTTAGCATACTTTTTTTTTCCCTCATAATGGAAATGGAAAAGTCGAGAAAAAAAGTCTTCTCCGACGAAAATTTCGTCAAATGAAAATAAAAAAATTGGGGAAAATCTTTCTTCCATGAAGATTCCATTTGAAAAAAATGGAGAAACTAAAAAGAAATTTCTTCCATTCAAATTTAATGGAAAAAACTTTTTTTTTGCTTCCACGGAATTGCCAATATTTTGCAGATTCTTCAGGCCTATTTTTTGGCTCTGATTACTACTGTTGTCCTCCGTACGATCGAGGCTCGGAGTCTGCAAAATTACAGTCGCCAAGACGATGACGAGTTTTACGCTCATCTTGGGAACAATAATTCATCCCGAGTCCCTTACAACCTTGAGGAAATCTACAAAGGTGATTTTCTCGCGATGCCTTTCAACGGGACCTGGATATCGTCGAACGAAATTCTCTACGAAAATCCTACGAGCGGTGACATTTTAAAATACAACGTTGAAACGTATAAACGCACTTTGATCCTCCGTGGCAGCGTTTTGGTGAGTGTGAAAAAAGAAATTTGAAAATTTTCGTGTCATTTTATTGTAAAAATCAAAAAGTAGGAAAATCATTTTTTTTTTTTTCACAAACTCGAATCATGATGCTTGAAAACGATTTGATTTGCTTTTGTAAGTGAAATCGTCGATTTTCCTCATTTAGAAATGAATTTTTTTGATTTTTTTCATTCGTCCTTTTTCCATTTTCCAACGCATACGTGAAGTTGGTTAATATCGTGAAAAGAACGACGACGAGATATTCAAAACTTTCGATAAAACTGTTTCCATCCTCGTATTTATAAAGAATTTCAACGATGAGTTTAAGATATTCAAACACATTCTTAAAATATTCTTGAAGGATTTCTCGACTTTTATTCCCAGTTTGACTTAGTCTCATCGAAATAAAAACAAAACTTTATTCCCTTCGAGTCTGAAAAGCCTTTTGCCTACCTGACCTTTCGTATTTCTACGTAAAACGCCACGTGCTCGCACTCACACATACATACGAGAATGCAAAGAAAAACACCGCTCGAATCTTTGTCAAATATTCGACGTTACCGAAACCCGAGTTCGATTATATTCGCGTTCTTCGTTCTCAAAACTTTCAATATTCTTCGACCTCCGTATTTGCGAAGCTCTATTTTCCCAAGCCTAAGGATATTTTATCCCTTCAAACTTTTCAAATTCAATCTCAATTCGAGGCTTTTGAAAATTCACTAAATAGCTTCCTTTGGATTAAAAACGAGTCGTGGAGATGAGATTTTTAAACAAAAAAAATTTAATAAAAACAAAAATGAGAAATAAAATTTTGGTAACCAAAAACGTTTTTTTTGTAATTCGAGAAAGTCATCGAAGCAAAAAATCATTTGTTATTTCGATTCGAAAAATCAATTGGCAAAGGTTGAAGTTGAAAAAATTACGAAAATTACCCTTGAAGAAAAATTCCATTGGATCATCGATCGACGATGGTGAAAGTTCAAAAGTCATGAAATATCTCGCTGAACAAAAATCAATTGAAATCGTTCTCGTAGCCACACGAAAAAAGTACAATCTTTTTGAAATAACAAGTAAACGATAAAGAAGCGTTCAAAAACATGAATTTGGAAGAAAATTTTCTGATTTTCTTAAGTCATTCGACTGTCTAATTTCAGGATGAGTATGGCCCGAATTATGCGTGCAAATTATCCCCTGATCATAGCCACCTGCTGATTGGATACGCTCAACACATCGTGAGTGACGAGAAAAGTGATTTTTTTTTCTGTAAATTCAATTATTTGAAAATTTCGTTGAATGAAATTTTTTCAAATAGTTCACACCTTCCGATGATTGATAATCGATGGCGTGTTACGAAATTAACTAAAAAAATCATGAAAATTAGTCAAATTTGAATAATTTCATTATTTACGAATTATTGTAATCTGAATTAAAACTTTTCAGAAATTCAGGCATTCTCGATACCGGAAGTACGCGATATACGATCTAAAAACTAAGTGAGTCACGGCCAAATGTTTCATCCGCATTCCGAGATAAGCTCTCGCTAATTGATCGAAAACATTCCTCCATTAATTTTTTCTCCAAATTGAACAATTTTTCATTGAACTTAAAATTGTATTTCACCATATTTTTTTCAGATCATCCTTCGATATTTATTGAGATTATAATTCGTTGTTTTTCAACTGATTGAAAATTTTCAATTAGCAAGACTCTATTTCAATGATTTTTTTTACTTCGTCATTCAATTTTTACGCTACTTCCAACCGTTATTTCGTTTCTCAAATTAATTTCTATCTTTTGTTTGCTTCACGCATTCAAATATTATTTTTTTCCCACTTCCATTCTTTCGATGGAATTCATGATTCCATTTTACTTTTCATTCTCCTTTGTCAATCAATTTTTATCGTAAATAGATCTTTCAATTATTATGCATTTTTTTTCCGATCCCCAAACTTTAAAAAAAAGTTTTTCTTTTCATTTTTTTGTCAAAACGGCGCTCCCCTGCTGAATAACGAACATTCAATTTCGTAGAATAATTAATGAACTGAGAAAACAATAAACTGTATTTTCATGGGACCGATAACGAAAAAATAGTACGGTGGAGAAAATCGCTGATGGGGAGGACCTGTTATTGGCGGAATGGTCAACGCTCGGTAACTCGTTGATTTACGAGCGCAACAATGATTTATACTACCGTGAGGTGGACGGAAATGGTACATGTGTCACTAGAAGATTGACTACCGATGGTGTACGCGGAGAGATTTATAATGGTGTACTCGACTGGGTTTACGAAGGTATTCAAATCTCAAGCGTTGAATAAAAAAAAAAAAAAAAAAAAAAAAAAAAAACAGAAATGATGTTGACCGAACGGGCCTATAATTTTTCAGTTCATTTGATGGATTACCAGCAAAAAGTGCACCACACGATCAATGAATTGAGAAACCAATAATGAGAAAGCGATAACAAAAAAAAACGTTGCTGAATAATTATAAAATTGAAAAAAAAACTTTTAATATTTTTTTAATAATTTTAATTTTTTTAAATTATTTTCCTATTTATTATTTTTATATTTATATATTATAATAAAATATGAATGAACAAATAAAAATTAATAATTTTAATAAAAATACTTTTTTTTTAAATAAAAAAAGCCTCAATGAATAGTTTGAAGAAAAAATAAGTGGATCGATGAGTAGCGAAAAATAAAAAAAGTGGAAAAGACAGAAATTGTTGAAAGAAAAAAATTAAACGAATGCAAGGTCGACGAACGGAAGCGAGTTTGAACCCGTTGATTATTGCGTTTCAGAGGAGGTGATGAGAACCGGAAGTGCAATTTGGTTTTCACCAGATGGAAAATGGTTGGCGTTTGCGAGTCTCAACGACACGGAAGTGAAAACAGCTTCTTACTTTTATTACGGTAAACCAGGCGATCTCGATTACCAGTATCCGAAAGAAGTATTCATCAAATATCCCAAGGTAAATGAGAATCGACATTGAAAAGTTAAATGTAAACGGTACACTTATCTGAGCACCTTCTACAGCTGTACACAGGTGCGAATTGACGTTTCATCATTTCAACTCACGTTTTCGAGGAGCAAATAAATCTCGAAATGTAGACTCAAGTAGATGATTTAGGGGTAGAATTTTATGCCCAACCACATGGCACTAATTAAATAACAAACCGACAATGAGTTGCCTGAAAAAATGCATCCTGAAAACAGCAATTTCGAAAATTTCTCAATTATTTTGATTTCTTCCTCTCAATTCCCACCACCACGAAGGAATACGAACGAAAAATTCGTATTTCGAGGCATGCCAATAGCCTGTTGACATATTTCAAATCAACAGAATTTTAGTCGCTATAAACTTGACTGAAAATCCTTCAATTTCGAAAAGGAAAGAGCTCTCAGAGCTTTTTCTCAAGAGACGTAACAAATGACGCAGTAAAATCTATAATTTCGAACCCCCCCCCCCTCTTTCTCCCTCCTATTGGATCTCCTTCCCCAACGAAAAACATACAGACTCGTTTGGTGTGTTGGTGAGGATCGAATAACCCAAAGCTGCGGTTGTACGTACCTGTGTTTCCCTCTTGAAACTCTCTGCTCTTCCTCGCACGTTTATTGATGTACATCTCGATATGTCTGTGTGCGAAAATCCATAGATATACATTAGCCAACCACTCGACCCATCAATTAACGATAGTTGGGAAAACTCTCGGCTGAACATACGAGCCAGATAAGTACTAATCGGTACGAGACAGCCGGTGGAGCAATGGAATGTGTTTTCCCAATAAATGGGGCGTTCTAGACGAGATGATAAAGAAAAAGGCCAATTTTTCTATTAATCATCTGATAGGAATGTTGATCAAATTTATTGATTAGTTGGTTCGAGTGTTTCATCGATTTATCAAACGTTTTTGAACCTTTTTTATTCTTATGAAAAGGAAAAAAATAATTTTTTTTTTTGTAATTCATTAATTTTGATTTTTTTTTTATTTGCTTCGATTGGGTGATTCGATCGTTTTGTCTATTCGCTAATGACAAATTGAAATGATTTTTTTTGTTTTTAATAATGAAGGGAAGAAACAATTTTTTTCTGATTCATCGATTTACTTTTATTCTCACGAACTACCTCAGGAGTTTATTTTTTTTTTTTTCATGATAATGAAAATTTATTCAGGGACTTGTTTGTCTTTACAATTTCGAATGATTCGATTGGTCAATCGTTGATTGAAATTTTGTTTTTTTTTTCTTCTAGTTACGGAAAGGAGAAAAATCGTTCGAAGTTTTCTAACCCGTTAATAAATTTTGTTCTGATTTATCATTTTCATTGTTATACGAACTAACACTGCGATTTTATTTCTCATTTTGTAATGAAAATTTCTTCGTTTGGGTTGTTTTTTCTTCAATTTTTTTTCATCGTGCAACGAAACTATTCATTTTTTTTTTTTTTTTTTTTTTCCAATCGAAAAATATTCATTTCCGTCGTGATTCGATAATTCACTTGGTTTATTGCTATAAAATCGAGTTGATAATTCTCTCTTTCGTCAAATTTCTCATTTGATCACCAACATTCCTGATAGTTACGCCTTCCATATTTTGAATTGTTCTTGTTATACAAAGATCAAGTTAATTGATTTTTTTTTATTTATTTATAAATCATTCGTCACAATTGAATGATGTAACGATTCGTGTATCATTCAAATACGCTCTGGCTAGCACAGCACAAATTCATATCGACTTCTAACGAAGATTATCGGACGTTGGCACTATCTAATCGACGCTATTTCGCCTTATCTTTCTTCTGCTTCGCAATAAATTCGATTTTACGAGAGTTTTGTGCACTTTCAGATAATTAGTTTACGATAAGTGAGCTTGGACCAGCCACAGATTGGAAAACTAACATAAAATAATGGCAGAATGCATGCTCGGAGAAGAAAAGTGATTAGAAAAAAAAATGATCTAATTTTGATGTATATTAGGTGATTCGACTGCCACGCAAATCGTGACGAATCCCCCTTAATGACGATCGTTTGCATCTGTTCATTCAGGCAGGAACGAAAAATCCTGACGTTGCGTTGTTCCTCGTGAACCTCAAAGATCCGGGCTCGAAGCTCGTATCGCTCGAGCCTCCAGTCGACGTGGTTGGAACGTGAGTAATAGAAAGCGAGCGAGAATCGTTTTGCTATCGATAGAATTATCCAACGTGATATCACGTTTCAAAATAACGTTAATTATAAATGAAGCTTGGAAAAAAAGTAGTTTTTACTTTTGTGCAAAAACGTATTTGCCTTTGAGGGAAAATCATTTCTTTTTTTTTTTTTTTTGTTGTCAATTTATACTAATTTTTTCTTTAATTTTACAAAGGCAATGTTCGAATCGAAAATGGCCAGCACGAAGGAACCGAGATGTAAAAAGATTACGGAAATAAAAAAAAAAAAAAAAAAAAAAAAAAATGTTTGAATAATACAAAAAAAGTGGAAAATATCAAAATACAAAATGGTTTCAAGCATAAAATGAATAATTGAATCAACTGAGATTTGTGGCCTGTGTAAAATAATCGAAAAATAAAAAATTTTCCAAAATACTAAACATAAACTGTTTTTTTTTTTGCCTCTTAACAGGCAGGGCATATTGTTCACCGTGGATTGGCTGAAGAACGATAGTGTGGCAGCAATATGGACGAATCGTGTGCAAAACGCAGGCTCGTTAGTTTCGTACGATACGAAAGGAAAGAAGACAGAATTATTGAAGATGGCGGAAGAGAAAGGTTGGCTGGAGGTCTCCGAGAGAATTTTATTCCACGAGGACAAACTATTTATCATAAAAAACCAAAAAACAAATATAAAGGAAGGAAAATATGAGCACGTGACGAGTTACGAAATGGTGAATGGAGCACTGACAAACGAGAGAGATTTGAGTCCATTTTCAACGTCTGTACAATCTTTGGTTAAAATCGATTCGAAAAATGGGAGAATTTATTATTTGGCCACTGCGCCGGGCGAACCGTCCCAGAAGAATTTGTATTCTGCACGTGTCGATGGGAAGGGGAAACCAGCCTGCGTATCCTGCAGCCTTCTAACACCGGAAGGTAATTTTCTCGACTTTTTTCATCTTTACTGTCGAAAAAATTCTCTTTTTGGTAGAAAAAAATTCTCATTTTTATCACATTTTTTTGATTAAGATGAAATTTTGATTTTTCAAATTCGTCATCATTGTCACATTTGGCAAAGAAGAATGAAACTTTTTTCGTTCAACGATCTCGGCTGGTTCGACGACAAATTAGAATAACTCGAATTCAGGATTTTTTTTTATTCAACGAGAAATATTTTTTTTCTTCAAAATAAAAAAAAAAAAAAAATTTATTCCCTTCTCAGGTAACAATTGCACCTACGTTTCCGTTTCATTTTCCAAGGATGCCTCGAACTATGCGCTCCTCTGTCTCGGCCCAGATCCCCCTACGGTGGAGATTTACAACGACGAACACAAAAAAACTCACACGTGGGAAAACAACGAAATATTACGAGAAAAACTGAAAAAACGTTCCTCAGTGAGCATCAAAATCGTGGATATTCCCGTAAACGGTTACACGAGTAAGGCGAAAATGATTTTGCCACCTGGATTCAACGAAAGTCAAAAATATCCAATGATAGTGCAAGTGTGAGTAAGAAATTTTTTTTTTTTTTTTTTTTTTTTTTTTTTTTCAATTTATGGAAAAGTAATTATTACCAAAATCGTTATTTCAATCAAACAAATTTATTTTTCAATAAAATCATCGGGACAAAACCCTGGAAGGAACTTCACAGAAAAGACAATTTTCGAAAAAAAAAAGAAATAAAATTCTTTGACTTTAACCGCGTCGATATTTCTTTTCCTATCGACAGTTCTGCTGCCCTTATTGTTGTTGACAATTCATTTATGAATAATTTTTTTTCACCATTTTCTGAATTTATTTCACTTCATATTTGCTGATTTTTCGAATTTACTTACTCACGATTTAATTTCACGAAGTCTTTCACGCACGAGAAGTGCCTAAAATTTTTAAACACATTTTCATTTTGCCAATTTTTTTTTCAATTTTTCACGTTTTTTTCAAATACGTCCTAATTGTAATAAAATTGTAAATAACAATTATTTCGAAAATCCACATTTAGGAAATGGAACGATTGATAAACGAAGTTTCGATGGTAATATCGTGTATATAAACACAACGAAATCTCAATGAATTTCATGTTAGACAGATCCGAGCGAAATGTCCCATTACGCTGGGCATTAAATCGTCGATTTTTTCTAGCACGTACAGCTCGTTCATTAAATCGACGACTGAACGTGCTCAGAGGATTATTTTAGAAGGTTTAATTAACAATATTGATTATCGTATCATGGAAGAAATACTAATGAGCTAATTAATGGTTTTCAACGTGTTCGGTTGAGCTCGAAATAACAAATTTAAGGGGGGATGCAAAAAAAAATAAAATTCAAAGAATTTCGGTCCCCATTTTTTTTCGCTTTCCTTTCATTTATAAATTTTTTTTTCAGATACGCAGGACCGAACACCGCCGCAATAAAGGACATTGCGGTTCACAGTTATAATTTTTATTACTCGACGAACCGCAGCGTCATCTGGACCGTTATTGATGGACGAGGGAGCGCCTACAGAGGAAGCGAAATGTTGTACGAGATTTATCGACGTTTTGGAACCGTCGAGATCGAGGATCAAATTGCAGTCACTAAGTTATTATTTTTTTGCATTTGTATTACCGAGATCGACATCGAGGAAGCAATCTCGTAAACTTTAACGTACTGAAGTTTTGATCGATTGGTAGACAAATAATCGGACGACAATTTTCCATTGAAAAAAAGAAAATTTGTTCCACTCTTTACCGTGGCTTGACACACGAAGATTCCATAACGAAAAACCAAGTTTTTACCATTTTTTTTTTTTTCAATTTTTACTCTGAAATAGTTCGAAAAGCTTCAGATTTTTCCACTCGAACGAAGATCTTTTCCATTCGCTAAAATGGCTGAATTCGCGAATGGTTCTTTCAATTATTTGATTAACAAATAAAATAATAATTTAAAAGAATATAAAAATTGAAACAAAACTGATAAAACGATTCGTAAAGTTTTTTTTTTAAATGATTAACATCTGACTTTTTTCAGACAATTGCAATCCATGTTTCCTTGGATTGACTCGAAGAGGACGGGAATATGGGGCTGGAGTTACGGAGGGTTTGCAGCTGCGATGGCATTGGCTACCGACAATGAGAATATCTTCAAATGTGGAATATCAGTGGCGCCAGTGTCTTCCTGGATTTATTATGGTACGTGAAGAAAAAAATGCTCGTTTTGCAAATTGCTCACGAACCGCGGGAAATCGAGATTTTTGTGGGGTGATGAAAATTTGAGGGTTTCCAGTTTCAATATTTTATGGCTTTATCGGATTCTACTTTTATTGGAAACTCGTTGTTCAAAGTTACTGTGAGAGCTCCAACTTTTTTCGGAATCAAAATCGAGGTTACGTGAAAAATTTCAAATTGCGATAAATCGACGAATAATTATTATGCGATCATTTAGTTGGAGAGTTTTTCAGAGTATTTTAGTAGATTTAAAAAACGGAGTTGAGTTCATCCCACTACCTTAATTTGAACAGCTGGAAAATCGTTCTCGAATGTGAAAAGTGTCGTAAAACTTGAAAATTTCAGGAAATTTAAAAAATCACATATTGGAAAATCAAATGAAATTTTGAAAGAATTTTAAAGATCAATAGTATTTGCTTTCTCTGAAATATAAAATTAGATTGAATTATCTGGAAAAGCTCACGAAGGAAAATTGAAGTTTTTTCGTTCCACTGATCTCGCCATTAGAGAAAATGAGATTTTGAGGAAATTTGAAAAAGCGAATCAAACAGCTCCTTTCTCTCGAACTTATTACTTTCGTTTTCGTGAAGATTCGATTTATACGGAGAGATACATGGGACTGCCAACCCCCGAGGACAATTTGGCCGGATACAATCGAAGTGACGTGACAAAATACGTCGAGGGTATACGTGGGAAAAAATACATGCTTATTCACGGTACTGGAGACGACAACGTGCATTATCAGCAATCGATGGCACTTGCCAAGAGTTTGGCAATCGCTGATATCCCCTTCGAGCAGATAAGTTATCCTGACGAGGCTCACAGTCTTTCAGGAATAACTCCTCACCTGGCTCACACGTTGGACCACTTTTGGGGCGAGTGTATGAGCCTCTCGTACGCGCGAGTGTCTCAAAACTGATAAACACGAAAATGATCACGAGGAAAATACGAAAAACAAAAACATTTTGTAAATAACGACAAAATCGTTGTAGCAATAAATTCATGAAAATCATTTTCGTCGACGTGGAAACATGCTTTTACAATCGCTTCCAAATTGCGTTGGTAAAAACAAAAAAAAATGTCAAAAGGATTTTTTTTTAATAAATAAAAATTATGTAAATTCAAGTAAAAGTAAGTTAAAATTGAAGTTGAGTATGTTAACATTAGGTAAATAAAATAAAGTAAATTTTCAGAATTGAGAAAAATATTTTGATGGGAAATAATTGCATTCGAATTGGAATTGAAAAAATCTCTGGGTTTGAAAGAATTTTAAGATGAAAAGTCGAGGAAACTTTTAGTTTGTCTGTTCCAAAAATGTAAACTGGAGAAAAAAAATGTTTTCCTCCAAGCGGAAAAGTCAATTCTTCAAATAAATGAAACACGATTTTATCTGACGAGGCACTTCGAAACGAAAAAGGGATATCAGGGAACCTTGAGCATCAACACGTCCTTAGAGAGTGCTTTTGAACGGGGCGGCGAGGAGGGGCGAGGGGGGAGGAGCGCAAGGTCGCGTGAATCGTACCTCGAGGTTGATAAGAAAAGCTGAAAGGTCGAAAATCTTTTTTTCACCACTTTTGACAGGCTTGAGGGTCGTAAAGAAATTTGAGACTGCATAAAAAAACAATCGTTGCCACCCCCTGGACTTCGAGTCGTCGAATCATATCGAGAAAAAGGTCAAGATCTTTTCTCCCTTATTTTTTAAGGGCTCTGAGTGTTCGTAAGGAATGAGAGAAAAAAGCTGCCCCCGATAAATTAAATCCCCAAAGATGTTCGTTTCTCGAATGTTGAAATTCTTCGGAAATTTGAAACCCAAAAAAAGGGAGCCTCGACAAATTTCTCCCCCTTAAATTTGGCAGTCTTTGAGCGACGTCGAAAGAGGTAAAAATTTTCATGTTTGTTGATTCGAGATTCGACGACCTTGTCACTCGTCAAGGAATTCTCAACGTTGCATAATAACCCTCCCCCCTTAATAAATTCCATTCCTTAAACTTTTAATCTTCGAGCTATGTCGTGCTCGCAACTATAAAACACCTGAGCACAGGCGCACTGACATTTCTAAGGATAAAATACGGAGTAGACACGGAGCGAAAGCCGGAAACATGCACCGAAGAGGGTTCACGGTCGCGATCTATGCAAAGTAGATTTCCGGTCGCGAACCCACGAGCTATGCAGGCACGAAGGAGAAACAGAGAGCGCAGGAGGCACGAAGAGAATGAGCGGCGTAGAAGTCTATATTTTAGTATAAATCATAGGACTCGTGCTCTCCTTGGACTCGTTTGCAACGTTCATGGCACTTGAATCATTACTGACTCGAGGCTGCAGTACAATCAATTTTCCAAATGTTATTCTAATACATTCGTTTCACGATCAAAGGTTAACTCAGTCGAGTGTTAATCTTTTCGTTGATTGGGGAGGAAAAAAGTTGGAAATTTACGAAACTCTATCTACGGTTTGCACTATTTTGTCAACGAATGAGTCTTTTTCATCTCCTACTAAATTATCAGAGTTTGGGGAACCCAATAAAAAACAGAATGAACGAAAATGAATGTTGGAACCCGAGCATGGAACTTGGCCGGTGAGTAAAAAATGTCCGGACAATGATCATGAGGAAAATACGAAAAAAAAAACATTTTGTAAATAAACACAAAAATCGTTGCAACGATAAATTAATGAAAATCATTTTCTAGAAACCACAAAATGATTTGTTGGAAAATTCTTTTCGAAAACGTGAAGAAGTCTTGTCAATTAATAATATTTTTGAAAAATCAAAGTGTCATTCAACCATGCACGAAAATCCTAAATTCAATTTTAGCCGATGCTAGAAAAAATCTTTGTCATAAATTTTCTCGAAAGAAGAAACCAGACGATCAACATTCGTTCGAATGAAAAATCATTTTTCAAAAAAACTCAAAAGAAATTGGGTCTTCGCAGCTATTTTATGAGCGACCAGTTCGCGTTTTTACCCTTAAAAAGTATCCCTTTTCATTTCATATTTCCTTTCGATCGTTCTTACGTTGATTGTCGTAAGTATTATTAATATTTTTCATAAAAAAATCTTCACGATTATGACATCAGGAAATTTGTTTAAAAGACTGATCATTTGTTTGGCATAAAATGCGAATATTATTTCGTAATTGGTCCAAAGTGTTGGGCGCTGGTTTAATGTAACATGAAAATGATCAAATTACAGTTAGATTGGAATCGAGATATGGAGGATGTGAAACGAGTTTGAAATGAGAAGTTGGGGGAGGGCACCAAATGTAAAATGTCAAAATAATTGTTCTCACAAATAACGAAAAATTGCAGTTTGATTGTATAATTAAAGTAATTTATTTAACGCATAAAAATAAATAATAATTGTTTCTTGGATCGAGTGTGAAAAGAAAAAATCGTGCATATGCAGAGCAGCTGAGTCGCTGTCGTAAAGTAGAAAAGCTCCCCAAGGGTCAGACCGCGACGGTCAGAGCCAGTAGAATAATCCGAGTCCGGTCAGACACGACAAGGGCAAAGCTCGTTTATACAGTTTGCAATAATGCCGTGATTAACCGAACTTGTAGCACACACCGAAAACAACGTTTCTATTTTAAATCTCGCGTAGGCTCGATCACTCTGGTGGAAATAAAAGAAAAGAAAAAAAAATAACGAAAAATATCTATACACGAGCGCATGTGATTAAACGAGTGTTCAGGGACAGGTCAGCAATCAATTTTAGTCCTCGTTTTTCGAGCTGACGTTGAACGTTCGAGCTAACGAGAGCTCGCGCGAGATCCTAATGCGATTAAGTCCAATTGTCATATAATTTTGCTTCACAAATGTCATTGTTCCGTTTTCGATTATTTTCATTTCGGACATTTGACTTGCCTCGGGGAGAGATTAAAATCAGTTTTTTAGTCAGCATTACCGAACCACCGCTCTTTCGTCGATTTAATTCACGTTTATTTATGAAGGCAGCTTTCGTGTTACGGGGGGAGCTCGAGTATTTTTATATTTACGACCCCAAAGTCGTGATTAAGACGAATCAGAATTAAGGAAACATGCGCTTTCTTAATTGTCGAGAAATTCAAGTTGAATTATTCAGCGAATTATTTCCTGGGTCATTGAATCTTTTAAAAAAATGTTTCGAAAATGGGTGAGAGAGTGAAATTTTCGGGGTAAATAAAAAATAGTTCAAAAATACGAAAAAATGGTAACGAAAATGTTTAGAAATGCCTCATAACTCGATAGTGCACTAGCATTTGCCCGTAAAGATAAGTTCGAACGTGCTCGTAATAGCACTAAAACTCGGGCAGACTGGCCTCTTCGTAAAACGGACTTTGTCCAGTTGATAGGGACAGTTACAAAACCAATACGGTCGCTTTGCCTCACCAGCTGGTGCGCGCAGTTTTACGCTCAGATTCGTAGTCGACTTTGTACCGATTGCCACATAACAAAAGGACTCAATCTCGTAACTTGAATCGTTAAAAAAAAGTTGGACTTTCGCCTGTTCATTGTCGGCTCTCCTCGATACACTTTCCAGGGTACTCAATCCGTGTTTAAACGCCGATGAAATTCACTTCCCACCAATTTGTAACTTCCTAACGATATATATCGCAGTTTTTGAGATTGAGTTTTATAACTTCCGCGACATTTTTTACTTCCGTCGAGTCATTTTGTTTCATTTTATTCCGCTGTAGGAAGAAAATTCATTCGAGTACTTCCGGTGAGGAAGTACCTTCGGTAAAAAAGGTGTCGACGATTTTTTCAGTACTTTTCAAAGCATCAAAACTCTTATGTGACCAAAAATGGATGAGTGAGCTTCTCATTTGTTCATTTAGTTCCGAGATTTTCGAGTCGAGCCACGGACGAAGTCTAGGGACAAAAAATTCTCTTTCGAAACGATAAAAATAGCTTTCAACATTCACCGATTAAATGATGACGATTGTCCCTGTTTTTCGGAATAAAAAAATGTTCTAATTTCTTATCGTCGTTTTTCGTTGTATTTATAGCTTGACGATTTATTGTGATATTTTTTCAGCAGTGCATCGCCTTAAATACTCCGTATCTTGAATTCGCCCCTCGCACATGTTTTTCTCCTCCTTCATCCCCTTTCATCGCGAGCCAGGGCACAACTCGAGAAACTTTTGCTCTCCCCTTTCGCCCTGCCCCTCGGTATCGAAGTATCTCAAATCGTGACTGTACATTTTTCCCAGCGTGTTTTCTTCCAGTGCTCGGAACCGTGAGCTTGCCCGAGCTGCTCGTGTCGACCAGGTCTGTATGGCGCGAACGTCGTGGCGTTTTTCCTCGCTGCGGGAGGGTGCGCACCCGCGGGAACGTGAAAACGGTCGAAAAGGTCGGGAGGAGGGAGGGGAGTGCGATGACACATTATGAGAGCGGTGGAAAAGGAACGAGACACGAAATCAACGTGAGGGAACCTCAATGGAATAGAAAATACGGAAAAGGGGAAGAAAAGTGTGAAAAAGAAGGGGGAGGGGGAGGAGGAGGAGGAGGAGGAGGAGAATAAAGGGGTGGACGAAATAACACAAAAATACGAAAACGTGAGCGAGAACTGAAGAAACGACAAAGCTATCTGGAGGCCGATAGAAAAGAGGAAGAACGGAAAGGAGGAGGAGAAGTGGAGGAGAAGTGCAGGGGACAATTGGAGGAGAAAGCTGTGAAGCAATAAAATGAGCACATGAAAGACGTGAGCAGGGACGAAGAAGAGATGTGAAAAAAAATACAGGACGAGAAAGGAGCAGGAAGAATAAGGGAGTGGGAGGAGAAGAAGTGGAAAGCGGAATGAAAATCCAGTGCGTGGAGAACGTGAGTTGATACCGAAAGAGGGAGGAGAGCAAAGTAAAAGTAGTGAGAATAAAAGTGAAAGGAGGAGGAGGAGGGGCGGGAGGGGGTGCCAAAAATGCGCAGGGGTGGAGAGGAACAAGAAACAGCAAAGAAGATGGGAGGAGGAGGGAATCTGAATGGGGAGAGACGGGAGGGAGGACGGGAGGAGTGAACCAGCATGGGAGGAGAAGAACGGAAGGGAGCGGAATTGAACTGAGAGTCGGAGCTACGAGCCCAGAGTCAGAAAGAGAAAAGTGCTAATGAAAACAAAAACCAGGAAAATCGTGGAGGCTGGGAGGAGAAGGGAGGAGAGGGGAGGAGGTGCGAAAAAACGGACACGGGAGCCAAGTTCCAACGAGAGAGCCTAAAGCAACGTGCAGGATAACAGACAAGTGAATACAAACGAAAAAAAACGAAGTGAGTAAGAAAGGCGGGAAGCGCAAAGAAGCTGGAAAGAAGCAAAGCCCGTGGGAGAGAAAAATTGGCGAATTTAGAGTTTGTGAGAAGTGTGAAAGAGAGGAAGCAAGAAAGAAGCGAAGATAAGCCGAAACAATAAGTAAACTGGAGTAAGAAAACAAGAAAACGTGTAGAAAATATCGTCGGTGGAGGGGGTCGTGGGAGGAGAAGGGGTCGGAGGAGGTCGTCAGCGAAGGAGAAATAGAAAGGAAATGCTTATAAGAGACCGTGCAAGAGGGTGAGAGAGAAAACACTGGGGAAGGAGCTCGTGGAGTGGGAGGAGAGGGGGAGGAGACGGAGGAAAATTCAACGCGAAGGAACGAACCTGCGGCAATACAGCATCCGAATTTTGACTACAGATCGAAGCGAGAGCGAACATAACGCGAATCCATCCTGAGATCGCTTCACCAAGGGGAAACAGAGATGAAGAAACGAGGAGGGAGCGCGACCAAAAGAGATGAAGGAGTCCGCCGCCCGGGAGGGGGGAGCAGCGCGAAGAATCTAGAGGGGGAATGGGGCTTGATAAGAGAAAGAGAGAGAGAGAGAGAGAGCGAGAGAACAGGAGAAAGCGATAAATAGGGTAAGCCAGAGGGAAAGAGAAGGGTAGTTTGGATCGCGACGGTTGGGAGGGTTGTTACAGTGGAGGGGAAAGAGGGGCGGGAAGAGGAGCACCAGGAGGCCGAGGCTGCGGCGTAGCCTCAGTGCCGGCGCAGTGGCCGGGCCATCCGGTGTCCTGTGCCCAGGTCTCCTTCTAAAATCACGTTTTTTCCACTCTAAACAAAACACTCTGACAAATAATATTAAAATACGGAAAACTAAATTAAACATTTGATAATTCGACCTCCTCCTCCCATCACCCTTCCTCCCTTGTGCTCCACCGTCTCTCCCCGTCACACTTGCCTCACGTCGACGGAGTGGCCGAGTCTCAGGACCAAGATAAATAACAACAAATAAGAGTGATTCGAAAAAGTGAATATCAAATTATTGTTTTTCTTTTGTTTGTATTTTTCAAACAAAGCGCTATTCAAAATTGACTAAAACGAGGCTCAAGCTAATAAACTTTAGTTTGCAGCCTCCAAAAAATAAAGCGACGTCCGTCTTCGTCTTCAATCCCCTTCCTTCGTCCTCGCACTGCAAAATCATTCTTCGCCGATCCACTCGCTCTTCTCTCCTCCATTTTTCTTCCCCCTTGCGCGAGACTCCGTGTGCGTGTGCCTGTGTCCTGTGCCTCTGTGCTACGTGTGCGTGTGTGCCTCACGCTTTTTTTCTCTCACCTGTGCCCGCGTGTGTGTTCGCTTGTCTCGTCGAGCGCGGATTCCTTTCACGCTGCTTATTGATCAAGGAGATTCGAGTTGCCACAGAGATTAGCGAGGCCAAGGGGAACATGAGAAAATGAGGAAAAAACGGATGGAGAGCGAGGTGACGCCGCCGGAAGTCCGGAACTCCTCGTCAACGACGAACCCAAAGGATTCTCCAACTTTCGATTCTTTCCTCCCGAGATTAAAAAGCTTCGCATAAAACTCGGAAATCCAGGAGCTTCTCCCTCCACGAATCTAGGACTCGGAAAATCCACTCGAAATTTTGCGCCCCGCACCGCCTCAGTGATTTTCAAAACACATTCGACTTCCTCCGCTCCATTTATGTTGAAATTCACACTCACGGATTTAAAACACTCGCATATCGCTCGAAATATTTAGCAACAGAGCCCGAGCAGAGGGAGCCATGCCGCCCGGGCGAGCTTCCTGCTACCTCGAGTCCCCCAGGATCATCGCGCGAACCTCAACTCCTCCACGTTCTCGCTGGCAAACCCTCCATCGTCGGCTTTGCTGAAGGTAAGGAAGCCCCTTCCCCCAGCTCACTTTATGGTGAAATTCTCGTACCGATTTGCACCGGGAATATGAAATATTACATTCCTGATAGGATCGAGCGAGATTAAAAATTCGCTCGTTCGACCGAAAGCTCGTGGGATCAACAGATCGTTGTTGGCCAATGAATTTCGTTCATTCGATTATTTCGCGGGGCGTTTTTTCATCCGACAATCTCGTCGTCGAATCAACAAATATCTTTTGGTACCAAAGTCCTTGAGACTCAGTCAGTCACGCTTTTTTCTTCTAACGAAGAAGGCAAGGAAGCTGATAAGGTTTTCTTGCTTTATGACAAAAATATTCCAGGCTTCTCGAGATCGCTTCGGGCTTGCGACGTAGAGAAATTCAGGTGGGATCCTCGGCTCAGGAATCGCGCTTCACAAGCTCAGTTTTTGTTCTTTTTTCGACCGAAATCCCCTGCTTTTGGTGGTGAAAAAACATCGTAAGGCTCCCCAAATGCGGAAAATATTACTTGCTCGTGACTCGCGAGTCTCCTGTCGTCGAATGTCGCCAAAAAACTGACGCTCGTCCAACACAATCCGCGTCATTTTGTTCGGTGGAAAAACTTTTGGAATATTTCCAAGAAACAATTTCAAATTACACGAAAAATTCGACGAATTGCATCACTCGAGTGAGAAACTTTAGCGAATGTTTTTTTCAAATTTTCTAATTCACATTGAAAGATTGAGAAAATTGACATTGGGGAAAAAAAACACACGAAAAAGCTCGTTTTTCGCATATCACAAACTCGGATGGCTGAAAAAACCTAAAAATACGAATTGACGAAAAGATCGACGAAATTCTCGAGAAAATAGTACTAAAAATTGAAGGAAAGTGACGAATTCGTGTTGCTTCGTAACCCCTTCGACGTTAAACGTCCTCAAAACATTTTTATTGTTGAAGAAGCTTTCTCGTGGCATCGAAGTCTGCCAGTAGGTGATAACGAACTCGCAACTTGTTTACGCCCACGAGAGGAGCGACGAGTGAAACTGTATACGCGCTCTCGTTGTGGCACACGTTGATATTTGTTGCCTCGCGACTGCCTTTCCTTGGCTCCGAGAGCGCGGCCAGCACGAGAGCTCGGAGAAAGCATTGTCTCTCAATCTCCTCTTCCCTCCTTCTATTTCTTCCTTTTCTTCCTGCTTCTTGTCTTCCTCCTTATCATTATTTCATTTTCAGATGGATAACAAGTTCTTCCTCGCTCATAATATCTCTGTACATCATTGTGCACGAGTCTGAGAAAGTCAGTTCCATTCATGGGGAAAATACGTAAATAGATTTCGTACTCGCCTCCGAGCAACGAAGATAATGCTATCAATACAACAATGAAAATCTTGGAGCTTTGAAATCAAAACTTTCCACAAATTCCCATTTTCTCTTTTGTTTTCTCAAACATTGTGTTTGACATTACATATTTTTTTTTTTTTATTTGAACGAATATTGAGTTGTAACGTTTGAATGGTTTGACAGATTTTTTTTTATGCTGAATTTATTGATGAAGTTATTAATTATATTTTAAAAAATTAACGTTGAAGTTAAAAATACAGAATTTCATTCTTCAAAATGAATTCAAAGAACGATTTGTAATGTTTTTTGCTTTTTGGATTTAGATTTAGATCATTTTCTCGAATAATTAAACGTGTCCAGCAGTGCCTAAAACGCGCTAAGAGAAAAACTGTTTTTACAAGAGATAACAATTTATTTTGTTTTTATTTTTAAAAAATTACAACATCAAAAGTCACGTTTCCCGAAGCACTACGAAAAAAAAGTTCTGCACCCTTTCTCTTTGAAATGTTGATAGATCTGAAAAACCTAAAAACAAATCTTATTAAATAAATTTGTAGTTATAGTCTGTCGAACCGGATTTTTGAAATTCGAAAAATTTACCCATTTACGGCAGTTTCACAAAAAGTTTGCATTTTGTGTCATAAATGTCACACTCTAATTGTGTTTATAAAATTTTTTAATCACAATATTAAAAATCCGACTCGACATCCTATAGAGAAAACAATTTCGAATATTAAAAAAAAAAGCATCAAAAAATATAAAAAACTGTGTGCGCATCAGGTCCTGTCGTTGGGCAGTCACGTTTTCTATAATAAATTTCGATCTGTAGAGAATTTGTACAATCGACTTTGACAGAAATACGCCTAAAATTATAGAAAACAGTAATCTGTAAAAAAAACTCGATTTTTTGAAAATTCTGGACGTATGTAAAGCCTTAAAACCTATTTTTATTAGATTGCTTTTTAATTTCAAATTGAATTGAAACTAAAATTAATTTAAACGTTCTAATAATCGAACGTAATGTTTATTTTCATTCGCATTCTCAAACATCTCATTTTTCACAATTATTATTTATTTATGTTTAAATTGAAATGATAATTTAAAAAATGAATAAAGCTCCATTATTCGTTGGACCAATAAATTTGAAACTAAAATGAATCTCAACGTCCGAATAGCTCAACGATATATAATAATTGTCAATCTAATCACTTGCTTTACGATTTTCCATCCCATTTTTTAAAATCCTACTATTCCGGTTCATTGAAATTTCAGAGTAACGTCAAAACTTGAAGAATTCGTCGACTTTTTTGAATTACATTTCCATTCATCTTGTTAAAATGAGTCTCGAGTAAATAAAAAAACAAAAGAAAAATCCAAGTGTCTATTTCGTTTCTGTTAAGACTGAACCATTTTCAACTATGCTGATTATTATTATTGTTGGCTCATTTCTGTTCACTGTCCCCGATCTTGTAAGAGATTACAAAATAAATAAATTCATTCAGAATCATGAAGCTATCAATGGCAGCTCAATTATTTCTTGCTCCTTGGAAATTCTCAGTGTGCCTAACTCTCCATCTGTACAAATATTATCATGATTATTATGAGGATTGAAATAAATGAAGTTTCCCATTCTCATGGTGCTCGAAACTGCACATACGTATATAGACGTGGACACATAATTGGTTTCGTGAACTCTCGAGTTCACAGTTTATTGAAAATTTCAATTACTTTGCTCTTTCCCTCTCTCTTTCTCGGCTTGTAACAATGTCTCGCTCCAGTTTTATTCTATAAATATTAGCCTTTTCCTTCTCTCAGTCTCGCTCTTTCTTTTGTTGAACTTTAACTGTTGTTCTCCCTTTACTTTTTGCTTGAACCAGACACGAGACTCTCCATGGAATAAATTTCGTACGTGGTGTCTGCCTCCCCGTGTCTCTCTGCCTTTCCCCCTTCCCCTATTCCGTTTCGTGTCAAGCACGACACGCTAGTGAGAAACTTGAATTGGATTTGGAATGAGAAATTCTCAAGACCATGATCTATTATGATGCTACCGACGACCCACGTAACACCGTTTCATCGTCGATATTTACAACCAAATTATCGTCACGAACCCGTTGAAAATCATTTCAAACGAATGTCATTCTCTTTTCAAAATTCTCTGTTAAGACTCTGAAATATTGATTTTTCCAATGAAAATAAAAATCATTTTTCACACTCAGCTTCAAACTCAAAATAAAAACGCCATGAGAAAAATCGAGATTTTTTAAGGTATTGAGTAATCCGAGGATCGAGTCAGACGAGAAATACTTTCTGGCATAATCATTGAAATTGATACGAGTTTTTGTTAAACTTTGGCTGAAATTAACAAAAAAAATTCAATGAAAAAGATCGAAGTTGGCAAAAATTTTGATATTTTTTTTCTCATTTCTGGAAGCGCAGTGAGCTCCTTAACTGTGCACAATTTGGATTTTGTTTTGCAGAATGCAGGGAGAACGAAATTTTTCGGTAAAATTTTTAAAAAATCCTTTTTCGAATCCGAAACCGAATCTAAAAATTTGACGGAATAGAATCTCGAAATATTCAAAGAGTTTTCATTTTATTTTTCAACATTGAACGAGCTATCAGTGGGAAAAAGATAATTAAAAAGTATCCAAAATGAAACAATTCATAGGAAGACTCCATTTACACAAAATTGCGAGCTTTCGACCATTTTTTTATCTCTCGTAATCGAGCAATATATTCACATATATATGAACACATAAATACATGTAAATGTGCTTGGACGATGGAGCGGGGCTTAAAGTAAAAAAACCTGCGGACTGAGAGAGTGATCATCGTACCTGGGAGAGTGTACGCAAGAGCTTCAGTGTGGAATGAGCAAGAGTCGCACGAAAATCATATTCGGCTAGTCAATTAAAAGCGAAAAGCTCACTTCTTCGATTTTGGCCAAAATTTAGGCCGAAAATGGATTTTTTTCGAATTGGTTCTTTTTTTTTTTTTTTTTTTTTTTTTTCAAAAAATTCAAATATTCCAATTTTCTCGGCACTCTGCAAAAGAGTAACGAAAAGTGAGCCTCTGCAGAGCCACCATTCGACACGACGTTGGTGAACGAATCAGTTCAATGGGTCGTTAAAAAAAGCGTAAAAACTTGGAGGACCAAAAGCTTGGCTCGAGATTCACCATGAAATGGCCCATATTTACTCACATATACGCAAGTATATTGATGTGTACATATGTCCTATCGGTCGGGCAAAAAAAACGATAATCGAAGAGTGTGAGAGCTTAAAGCTCGTCCGATTCCTTTCGTGCCAAAAGCTTCCTATAATCCTCGAACGGTGTGTCCGTTCCTCGAGGCTTATATCCCCATTGGGAGGAGGTCCTAGAGATTGCATAATGTGTGTTCGATCTCGTTTTTTCCTCCTTTTTTTTCATCATCATCATTTTTTTTTTTTTTTTTTTTTTTATATATATTCTGATTTTCATGCTCCTTACTCATTTCACCTTTTCCTCGACGTACTCGCGAATTTCGTATGAATCTTGGCGTTTAACGATATTTTTTTATTAATAGAAAAAATGGATTTCCAGACTCATTTTTGTCTGGTTTTATGCTCCGATTCGGCGATCGTTTTTTTTTTTTTTTTTTTTTTCATGTGAAATTCAAATTTTTTGAAAGCTTTTTCGATATTTTTTTCGAATCCTCGATTTTTCACTTTTTAAGAGATTTTTTCATTCCTCATCTCCCCCACGATCTTTTATTCTGGCATAATGAAAAAATATTTGGAATTCTCTCACCCCACGCAATAAAATGTCGTTGGAGCCTCTTGGACACGATATTAAGGAGTGAAAAGCTCAACTTCCTCAATAATTCAAGTTTAACATCTTGAGACAAACTTTCTGTTCCATATTGGAAATCGCGGTGCTCATATTCATTGCTTCCCTCGGAAAGTCCATAAATACGAGGAGCAGCCCTCTTGTTGATGTTGCAAATCGGGGCGAGACGACAACGCCACAGAGCAGGGGAGCCAAATTCGCTCCGTCTCTCTCAGGGGACTTCCGAGCCCGCCAATTCGTCTCCTGATTTTATGATCTTGGAGTAAAACGCAGCGCAACCTTGCAACCCCAATAAGGGGCTTTTCGTGTCAAATCTACTGGCAGATTATCGTACATTTTTAGTGCCCATGACGAGACGAAGGGAAGCACGTTTTTTCCGAAATTTTCATCCCCCTCGTCGTTCTCACTTTATCGCCATTTTTTAAGTCCGCTTTTTAACGAGTTTGCAAAAGTTTCTATTTCAAAATTTATTTTATGAGTCAATTTCACTCGAATCTGGAGAAAATTCGAGTTTCTTCGAATATCAATAATTATTGGTTCTGGAGTGTCAAGAATTTGGGAAATTTTCACGAAACGAGGCTGAATAAATGCCACTTTTTTTCACAAAAAAACTAAATTCTTTGACATTTTTTTTCTCACAATTTCAACGAAAATTCCCGAGCTTTTTTCATCTAGTTCCGCTTCTAATCTGCTCAGAAGATTTTTTTTTGTTTCCAAATGGAGATCCAACTTTCTGGAGCAGGATAAGCCCTGGCGAAAGTCGATTCGAGGCACATGGCCGGAGAAAATGGACTGAGAATGTTAAAAAACCAGATTAATCTCATTTTTTTTGTCAAAAGTCGAAAAAAACCATGAGGATTTAAGGATAAAAATGATGAATTCGAGGGCTCGAATTGTCGGAGAATTCTCACGTTGAATAGCCCAAAAAATGTTATTCCCAGATCAATCGATGCCCTCGAGACCGAAGTTTTTCTCCCTTTCACAGGCTGCTATGGAAAGCCATTGAAAAATAAAATTCACGAGTGAAAGGAAAAAACATGTTTCAACGATCCCTCGCTGATTGAATCGTCGCTTCGAGAACCCTCCCAATTGGAATTCCCAGTCGAGAGAGCTGACGGAAAATCCTCCCAAAATCTTCTCATTTCGCCCCTTAAAAAGCTCCCAATCTACCCAGCCAACTTAAACACGGAAAAGACCATAGGAATACATTTACAAATAAGCTTGTATTGACCGAGAAACACAGTGACCACGAGATTTTTTCGAAGAACAGTTAAAAAGCTCTTGGAAGTATCGTTACGGGCAATGCCAATAAATTGGGCCAGTAGTAAAAGCCTGTTACAAGTCAGACACGGAAACAATACTTTGGCGAACGAGGGAAGCCTCAAGGGAGGGAGATTTGATTTGATTTTATTTGAAAATATACATTTGCCTCAAAATCACCTTTAAGGCAATTAAGCCATTGACAAAGAAAATTTTTAAAAATAAAATAAAATAGTAAATGAAAAATAAGCCAATTTATAAAGTAAAAATACAATAAAAGAAACAAAAGCATGTGACGAGTCATACGAAATTACACAAAATCATGGAAATCGCACGATCATTAAAGTCCACGCAAAATCATACAAGCTCTTAGCCAACTATCGAAATAAAAAATAGGAGAAACAATTAAAGATACCAAGAATAATAAAAAATTCTACACAATACGAAAGATGGTATCACAAGAATCACAATGAAGTGATGAAATAAGTCATTAAATTTCTACAATAAATTCGACAAAATTTTTACAATAAATAAAGAAGAAGTTCAACGTACGATGGACTCCATCCATTTAGTATGAACAAACGCATGGACGAGGAGGGAAAGAAGCAACAAGAGATAAGAAAAAATAGTAGTAAAAGCGAGAAAGAAACGACCAAGAGAATTGTTAAGCTCGTGAGAATGATGCTCCAGAAATACAGAGTAATTCTCAGTCTCTGTACGTGAATTTACGATTTTCACAAATAATGTACGTGAATATAAAATTCGTACGTGATGTTAAATTAAACAATGATCCAGATACTCACATGAAACAGATACTCACTTGACTTGAAAAAACGAAAAAATCGCGTCTCCGTATATTTTAAATCCTGGCAATTTGGAGTCTTCGAAAAAGGTATAAGACTGCTTGCATGAGATGAAAAAACATTTCGAAGCCGAAGAAAACGAGGAAGTTTGGATGAGACGAAAATCGAAAAAACGAAGTTTCATCAAGATTTTCAAAGTTCTGCAAATTACGATATTTCTTAAGGTACCCCGTTTTAAGCCGGTCTCCCCTGTACCCATATTTATCCATGTTTTTCAACGTCTGAGTGTGCACGTTTACGCATATACATGGTGGTTTTGTGGTGGTAGCGAGGATCGATATCCCTGTCATAAGCTGGCACGAGAGAAGCCTTGGCGGTACCGCACGTGTCAGTCTCTTTTTGTCTCTCTCTTCCTCGCCCTCTCACTCTCCTTCCATCTCGCTTCTTCTCCTCCCTTTTCACTGACGATTTTCTGGCAAAAGCTTCCCCCGGTCATAACCGCGAACAAACCTACGTTACAGATCCACCAAGTAAGTAATTAAGCTTCCAATATACCTGCTCCGTGTTGCTCGATGGTTTCGCCGGCCTCTTGGTCGTTTTTCATTCGCGGAAAGCCGAAAATGGACGACAGCGCTTTTGACGGGTTCCCTATTTTTCTCGGTTTTCCGTCTTTCCCCGAATTTCAATCTTTACTAATATCGTTCCCGCGGCGCAGATTTCTGCACTTCCCGAATGCTCATTGGACCACGAATCCCTGGATTGTTCGTGGCGCCCTTGAATCCGGGCTTTTAAGGTACTTCCCAGCCCCGAAGTACTCGCTGTAAACGACATTTTGATAAATATCTCAAAAAGCGATATTTCCGAATATGAAAATGATGACAAAACGATCAATATTTGAGATCGAAAGATTTGAGTGTGAAGAAAAAAATGGGGAATTTTTCGCGGAAATTCACGAGTCCGGGGCCGTCCGAACGGAATGAATTCCGCGCGAGTCGATCGCCCCTTCATCGACGAAGCTCTTCGGAAGCTTTCGCCGGATATTTCGAGCCGTAAACTCCGCTGCGTTTCGATTCGGAATCTCACGCACGTTCGGTCACGCACGCGCACACATTTCTCTACTGATTCGAAATTTTGTTGCAAACTCAATTCTCCGGCAGTGTTTTACGCTACGGGGAGGAGAATTTATCTTTCTCGGGTACACACCAGCAAAATGCATTCCCAGTTTGTAGAGCGAGTAATTATGAATGCTGCTGGAGAAATTGCGGGATTGGAGGATTTTCTCCCCTCCACCCCCGCCATAAATTAATCCTTCCTGCTTGATTCGCGTCTCGCCCGGGCCATCCGAAAAGGACACCCTCGCAGGAAAAGCTCCGGAGTTTGTTCGCTCCGCAACCCACCGGACGACGGATTAATGGCGTTTGGCCGCTCGTCAGACCAACCACGAAACTCGTCTACCGTCCTTTTCGGCTCAAATCTCACGGGCTTTCGCGACAGCTCGAAATCGCAGGTTTTCTAGGACGAGCAACTTTCCGCGTACGGCGAAAAATTGCCGCGATTTTTCCGACAGTTTTTCCCTCGGGGGGCTTCAATTTTTTCACTGTTTTGTCAAACAGAATTTTCCGGGCTTTTTTTGCCTTGTCGGAGGCGATTTTTCATTGTTCTTCGTTCATTTAAAAGGCTGCGCGACACAATTATCACGGAAAATGTTTAAATTCATTCTTTTCATTTCATTCAAATGCATTTTTTATGGCGTTTTATTTATTTTTTTCGAATTTATCCGCGCACATAAATTCGAGTCAATATCATTAAGGCTCATTTTGAGTTTTCGTGAAAATACTATGGAATTTTAAGGCAACAGATTTCATGCGCATTTATCGTTCAGTTCATTTTGTATGAATTTGAATAAACGTTAATTAGAATTCATTGAAAATGGAATTGGAATGAATGTATCGTTTGAAAATCTAATCCATTGAAATAAATATGAATTTTAATTGAAAATAAAATCAATTTACAATCCATTAATGAAACTCACAAATTCGTTTGCAAATATTTCGAAAATTTATCCAAAAGCAAATCATCGAATAACGAAGGAAAAAGAAATGAAAAAAAAAAGAAAAAAAAACAATATATTTCAACGTAGCTCCGACGAGAATCAACAGTCCTGAATGATTTCGACTCGTTTCAATGCTCGTTCGAACTTCCCCCATAGCAGCATGCTCGATTATTATTGTTTACAAATAAAATATAATGGAAATGAGGGCGCAAGAGTGAGTCGACGCTCGGGAATTTGAGAGTGAAAAGCCCATGGATCGGCGGGAGCGTAAAGCGTGTTCGACTGTTGGTTCCTGCTCGCGAGGTATCCGCCGCACATTAAGCACAACAGAGAGAATCCTATCCGCAGCGTCGTAGCGTCGCGGATGCAATTTAATCTCTCGACAAATGACCAGCAGCAGGATCCACGGAGGAGCGAGAATCGAGGGAGAATCACGGTGCGTGTAATAAATTGTGTGTGCTCGAGCGTCGAAATGTCGAGAGAGAAAAAAGGGGGAAGCCCCAAGGACCGGGGAACGAAATATTTTGCAGGCGTGTGTGCCAGTGACAGCTTCATTTGGGGAGCTCTTTCGGGAGAGGAAAAGAGACCTTGTTTTCATGGGGGCCGTGAATAAACTTGAGGAATGTAGAAAAAAATGGTAGCTTCTGATTCTCTTACGACGCGCACCAGACACGATATCGCGAGAGGAAAAAGATTTTTTGACGAAATCCAATATAAATTCGCTCACGAAATCAGTTTGTCAGGTACAAAATTCCTGAGAAACTGCAGCATCGAAGCCGCCGAAATTCACGAGCGCGCGGGCTCTCCAAAATCGGAAGCACGAAGAAGTGTCGTGTAACGTAGAAAAAAAGCCTGCTCAAGCTTCCGGAGTAAAGAGACGGCTTCTCAAGGACGCCTCATCGATCGACAGGGATTTCGATTTTTATCATCCTCCGGTTAGAGGCAACGATGGAAGGAGAAATTGTATCGACTAAGCATTAAAGACCGACCGAGACTCAAAGCGAGGAGACGGACCGGGAGAAACAGCGAGGGGTGAGCTGAGACTGTTGTTCGAGGGATATCGTGTTACGGATTCAGAGAGCAGGGAAGCAGCTATTAAGGGTCGGACGATCAAGAGGGATGATACGAAGAATTGAGGGAACGCGAGTCAGGGCTATTAGAGATGCACGCCTCGTGGAAGGTGAAGAAAATAAGGGGGAAATTCCGAGCCAAAGAAAAGAGAAATTAAAGGGGGAGAGAGGGCCTGAAAAACATCAAAAGCTGAGAAATCCACTCTGGGCGAGTTACCTTAAAAGGAGAAGAGAGTTGAGGGGGACGGTTTTATTTTTAAAGAGACGAAGACCCCAGAGAAATCGAGAAGAAGCATGGAAAGGAGCCAGGAAACGGAAGAAAACGCAAACGCGAAATTGTTGTTTTATTAAGGATGGAAGAATAAAGAAACTAATTAAATGGATAAGCGACAGAAATAATGAGAGGACGAAACGTCAGAAGGAGAAAGAATGACGAAAAAAATCTATCGCCGAGAGCTGAAAGAGCTGAGAGAGAAAAACGAAAATGCCTGAGGGTCAGTATTATTATATTGAGCCTCAATTGGCCGGATGTATCTTATATCGAAACTCCGGGAAGAGCATTTCCTCCTTTGGCTCGAACCCTCAGCCCCAGCTCTCAGGATTACGAGCCACTAGGGGGTGAAAATTCACGAGATACACGAGTCTCTTGATCTGTGAGCGTTCATCATTTCCCTCAAACCCTTTCAGCTCTTATTTTTTCATCAAATTTTCAAAGTTTCAAAATTCAGCAACATTTTTTAAATAGAACGAAAAATTTATGAAAATTTAAATATTCACAGGAATTAGGTGATTTAAAAAGAAGCGTTTCGAACGACTGAAAGTATTGTTTGTCATACGAAAAGGTGAAATTGTAAGATCTCATGTTTTCATGGAATTTTCCTTTCCATCATTTTCTTTCGTGGACTTTCATTTTCTCATTTTTTATCATTTCATAAAATTTCGCGAAACGAAAAAATTGAAAAAATTCATGAAACATTACGAAGAAAAACGTCGGAGTAAAATCATCATCGTTTCGTTTGACCGACCTTGAAAATTTGAATTCATCGCCGATGAGGATCACGGAAAAACCCGAAAGTTATGATGAAGAAAGGAAAGAGTCACGAAAGAAGAGACAACGCGAGGGCTCGATTGAGGAAAGTAGAAACTGAAAGAGCGCGCGGCTGAAAAAAAGTGGGGAAAGGGCTCGCCCTTTAATGAGGCAAAAAGTCCTCAGCCGAGGGCGAGAGGGAAGGGCAGAGGGAAACGAGAAGAAAAAAGTGAGGAAGGCAACGTATCTAAGAGGTAAAACTCGAGGCAGCAGCTTTCCAGGGAGAAATAGAAAAGACAAAAAGAGCCTCGATGTTCGAAAAAAGGAGGCAGCTAAGTTGGATACTTGGTGGAAAAAATAGGCGAGAAAAAGTGCTTTATCCGGGATCAGAAGAGACTTTGACTCTTTTTTTTCTCAGGACATCTCTCGTTAGGGTTTTTCTGCTTTTTCACTCACCCTCCCTCATCGAAAGAAGCTTTTCACAAAACTCCCAGCGAAGGGACTGAACGGGGCTAACGTCAGTGAAAATAACTGTTTCTACATTTTACTTTGATTTTTTGTTTTCTACTCAAGATTACATCAAACTCACGTCAAAATAAAAGAAAAAATGAAATTTTATTCAAATTTCGAGGTTTGGAATTGCAGGGGGAAGAAATTTTACAAATTTTCGAGCCCCTCATCGATTTTCGAAGACGGTTCTTAATAATAATGGGCTCAAAAGATGACTTTGAAGTTTCCTTACCAGTGTGAGGAATGTGACGACACACCAAAAACACTCGCGGGCTTCGACATCGCGATGCCTGTGAAAAAAATTGCGTCAGGACTTTCATGCTGGTTCGTTTGGAAACGATAGAAATCAATTTTTCATCGTCTGCGAGGAAAACACAAGAAAGAAGTATTGAAAAATGTTGAGGCAAGTGACGGTTTTATAGGCTCATTTCGTCGACTCGTTTTTTTTCGGGAGCGTGGGAAATATTTGTCTTTTCATACCCCGTAAATGATCTTCTTGACACACAATAACAGCAGCTTTTGTACCGACTCGAATTTCGACTCTAACGGACCAAGAGAACATTCGGATAAGCTTTTATTTCCATTTTACAAATTTGTCATAGAGCCGACGTGTACGTGCCCGAAATTAATTGTTTGAAACCCCCAAGATCGCGTTATCGTTGTTAAACGTGCGCTGGCATTGACGTCAGCAACAAATCAATCATTAATCTATGTGATTTGTGTGAATAAACTAAAAATAAGTGGAGAAGTGAAAAAAAATACAGTTTTGAAGAAATAAAAAAATATTTTTTAATTAAATATTAAAATTAGGTAGAATATTGGAAAAAAATATTGATCAAATGAAATTGGATGTTCGAAGAACAAAATCAAAATTTGATAGATAAAAATGTTTAACTTTGAAAATTAATTCAAACTTATAATTAAAAATTGATCTCCGAAATTTGAAAATCAATCAATGTTCGGAATAAAAGTATTTCCACTTATCCATCTACGTGATTGAATTATAACTAAATGTAATTGGAAGTTTTATATTTTTTTTTCAATTTTGGAAAAATCAATATTCATTTTAAAATAAGAATTTTAAAATGAAGTTGAATTGATAAAAAATTACATTAATATGAAAAATTATAAAAAATCCATGTCAATTGAATAAAAGTTTGGAGAAAAATTAATATTGAATGGAAAAAAATTTCCATTTTGAGGACTGGAAAAAAAAAAACGTATAAAAAAATTGAATTAAAACATGGATCTGAACTTTTTTCTATTTTCATTCGTCAAAAGAAAAATAATTTTTTTCATATTTTTTCATCATATTCACCTCGCAATTATATATTTTCGGAGACGATCTGATTTTGGGAAAAGAAGCACGCACGATCGAACGTAACTAAGTGAGGATTATTCAAGTGGCTCTTACAACGATGCTCCCATACATAAAAATGCACGTGCCGTTCTACAGAGTGAGATCAAGTTTTGAGAGTCAAGTTTTTTTTTAAAAAAGGCCGAAGTGGCAAACAGGGCTTTGCATAACATCATGATGTTTTATCATGGTGAATGTTGAACACAATTGATAATTTTCATCAATATAACGATCACACTATCGCAAACATAGCACTTGTGAAAACAATGGAAACAAAGCAATTTGATTTGTTTTTGTTGATTGAGTTTTTCTGGTATTTTTAAGCAACTGTGTTCGAATGAACATTTTTGGAGTTTCGAGTTTTTATATTTTTGAGATTTTTTGGTATGAAAAAAACGAGTTACTCCGCAGTCGAGGACTCGAGATAAAAAATTGGATGACGAAACTTTTGGACAGTTTAGTATTTTAGAAATGTTCACGAAACCTGATTTTTGATTATACTGAATTTTTTATTTTAAACTTGAAGCTCCAGGAAGGCTCCAAGCTTTTCCATTTTAGTTTGAAGATTTTCTTTTGAAATTCAGCCTGCTCTCTAAAATCACTGGAAATATTAAAAAAAACTCATTCGTTCCTCTCGTTTCAGTTTCATACTTTTCGATTTTTTTTTCAGTTCCGTCATTTTCTATTTCGAACGATTATGCTTATTCTTTGGAGAATTCAATTTTTTTTCTTCGTTGATCTTGATAATTTTAGAGTTTGTGGTGAAAAAATTTAACTTTCGGAATCGCAGTTGGTAGAATACATAAAATTACAACGATTTCTTTCTCGGTCGAATGTGCTCGCATTACCTGTCGAGAGGAACGAATAATCGAAGCGTCGAATATTTTTCGTCTGATATGAGAAACTGGTGGCTCGTTCGCACACTAATTTTTGGTCTTTTCGAAAACTAAGAAACAGGAAAATAAACGATTCAGTCGACTTTGCTCGAACTTTTATAGAGAGTCCGGTGCGTCGCAAAAAAACTTTTATCTTGCAGACACGTGCAGGTATTTCCTCGAAAGAATCTATGGACGTGCCATCTGTGTTGAGCGTGTGGTAGAATCAATGTCAAAAGCGAATGCCTCATTATTTCATTCGACTGAATGAAGAATTTTTCAATCAGGGATTTCTTATTTTTTCCACAAATTCCTTTGATAAAAATTTATCTCGTTCTCTCGTCATCGACTGAAGTTTTTCTACACCATGCAATCGAGATTTTGGAGCTTTTTAAACGATTTTCTTTATTAAGAAGTTGGGAGATTTTTTTCAATCGAGAATTTCTATTCTTGGTCACGGATTCGCTTGCCCCTTCGTAGAAATCAAAGGAATCTATGAAAACTGGAAGGCACCGAAATTGTATCGATTTTTGTATGAAAATTGTCGTGGTTTTTTATTGTTAAGAGACCGTGGGATCAATTTTTGGCAGGGCAACGTCAAGGTCACCACAGTTTTGTTGGAGTTTTGCCCTGTATAACGCCTTAATGCCATTTTCATTTGGCAACAAATCGTTAAGGAGAAAAAAAAAAATTTTTCATTATATGAAATAAAATAGGAAATTTGAGTGACGTCACACGAGGGTACAAACGTCCACCGGACTCTCAGTAGGGACGAAGGAAATAAAAAATCTCGAAAGAGCAAATGTCGAGATCGAGCTGAGAGGCGTTTATAAAATATTGCCGATAATGTAGGAATCGCTGTAATCGATCGACAACGTCAGAGGCGCCACCGGAGTCCTCACAGCAAGCGGAGCGGGTTTGAACTATTTGCGAAAATCCTTCGGCTAATATTCAACGAATTGGAACGTTTTGGACGATATTTTGCAATCGCGTGTATTTCGTTCATTTATTTTTAGTTTGGTCGTCCCAGTTCAGACCTTCGTTACTCGACGAATAGCGAAAATATTCGGGTTTTGTTTTTCGACCTTTGGGAATGTGGGAATATTTGAAAAGTAAAATTTTTCGTTGACGCAACAAAATTTTCCATTTTTTCACCAAAGTTTCGTTCCACTGTGAAAATACTTTGCATCGGTATTCGAAATGTGGTTCACTGAACGTAAAATTTTCCTTCATAACTCCCAACAGATAAAAATATTTAACCGAAATATCGTTTTCGTTTTTGCTTTGAGACAAATTTCTGAATGACTTTAAGTAGCTGCCGTCTCGGTGGTCTCGGGTAACGGCTTAATGAAGTCACAAAAAATAGAATCGACCAAATCCGACTCCGGGAGGAGGAGTTCAGCGTAATAAATAGAACCATTATGCAGGCAAGTTCGGATGTCAGAGTCGGCATTCCTTATCCTGTTCTTGAAATAAGCGTATTCTTCATCCAGAAGTAATTTCACTTCGCTGGACAGATCTTCGCCGGTGAGGGGCCTGGTCAGTCTGTCGAGATTGGACCAGACGTCATCTGCAGATTTTATGATCTGAAAAAACATGAAAATATGACGTTGTGAGTGAGAATTTTTGAAAAACATTTCGACAGGATCAGCCTTTCGGCATTTTTGTTGAGAATCGAAAACGAAAATTATAAAACGAGGCCAGCTCCTGTCCGAAGAGCTCGGCGCACACCGTATTTTTAATCACTTTGAGGTCGACGAAGAATTTTTCAGTTCTTCCCCTCGCTCCTGAGCCCTCGGAAAGTCGTTTCGGTGAGTGCTCGATCCCCAACACACCTGTGGGGTCTACGATTTTTAATCGAAGCTAAGGGTAACCCGAATTGTAAAATCGAGTCACATCGTAAAATAACTAATGAGATCATGGCCACTATTTAAAAATCTGCAGAAAAATCTGATTTTTTTACACAGCATAGAAAAATGTTCGAAAATTACGGTAAAAAGAAATTGAGGGGAGGTTACCGAACATTTAAGCAAGACAATAAGTATTAAAAATTGGACATCGTAGTGGCAGCAAATGGATCGTGATTTTTCAATCAAATTTAAGGGACCGTAAATGCTGGAAAAAAAAAAAATTAAATCATATACGTATTCGTTGAACATTTATCTTGTTAATGGCGTTATAAAAATATCAGGTCACCGAAACTTTAAGAATGAAATCATAAATTAACTACGATTATCGCTCACGATGAATCGTTGAATACTAGGTTCGGTACGACATCGGCAACACCGCTCTATCAGCTGTTTATATATATGTATATCGACGTATATCGTGTTTAGTTGTGACGTGCTTACATTAGTGTATCGGTACTGTACAGGCGTGTATACTTTCTCGGTATAATTAATAGAAAAATGTTTTTTGTTCATATTTATACAAATATTGTGATAACAAAAATATTTGTAATCACAAATAATGACGTAACCTCAAATTCAAATAAATTGTTGGTTATGTGTATCAAGTCATATGTGAGTGACGAGCTATCACTTTACCGTTGGCAAGGTAGATATGTTTCTCCACCAACAACAAAGTTGCCAAATCAAAAAGTTAACTAGTCAAATTTTTACTAATAATGATATTTTTTTAACCCTACACCTCATGTGCCTTTTTTCATACCCTCAACCTCATGACCGGGGTTTGAACGCACCCCACTCTTTTTCTGCTTATAAATCCGGTCCTACGATGCTAAACTGACTTTATCCTACACCATTTTCTTCGTTTTTTTATAACGAAAAGAATGATGTACGATAAAACTAATTTCAATTGAATTTATATATAAAAAAATCCGTCGATAATCAGTCGATAATGTCGCTTGTTAGGACGGGAGCGTAGTTTGAAGTTCGCGTGGGGTGTGCTCACACCCCAGTCATGCGTTCTAGGGTTAATATGATTGATAATTATAACGGACTAATTGATTAGTTATGTTAATTTTTAAATCTATAAATTTTGAGAGAATATCCCTTATAATGACAAAAAATTCAGTTGTTCAACGCTCGTGTGGTGGGCATGATCTCATTAAGATAAATCGCAATCATGGAGACTCGCAAAATCGAAAATAATGAAAAGACGTTCGACGTGCTGCCTCTTTTGTGGAAAATTGCGTGAGCGCTTCCTTTGAAGCAGTCAGAAGCTAATTTTTTTGTGATCGATATTGACTGGGGAGAAGAAAAAACTCAAAAATTTGTGATTTATCTGCCCCAATTGAGTGAGATTCATTACTTACGCCGGAGCAGTTTTCTTCACACTCATGTGCCTGAATTTCCAGATTTTCAATGTTTGATAATGCTTCATCGGCAGATTCCTTCATTTCTTCGTACGAGTCAGTCACCGTCATCAGCTCTTCCTCGATTTCGTATGGCAAATTGTCAAGTTTTTTATTTTCGTTCTTTATAAAAAGATCCATATACGTTCTGCACTGGTTTGCGTTGCTCGTGGAATTCTCTCTGGTGACGATAGCGTCGACGCGGCTGTCGAACTTCGCAAAAAAATTAGAAAAACATGCAATTAAAGGGACGATCAAGAGACAAAGTTGAAATCAGTATTCGCAGTTGGCAGCCCCGAATTTCCCGGTCTTTGCTTCATTTTTACCGAGTTTAATTCTTCCACCATTCTTCGGCTGCAATTTTCAACGAGATTAGAATTTTCATCGTCTTCCAATACTGTTTCTGCTTGTGACATTAATGCTCGAAGGGTATTCGCTCGGTTGATAATGTTCGTTTTTACACCGTCGACATGGTCTTCGGCCGACGTTCTATTCGCCGAACATTCAGCAATCATCTGTAAGATTCGGCGGAAACATTAAAAAAACGAATGAAAAAACAAACTCGATGATGGAAAGTCATTTCGTCCCGAGAAATCAACGATCCGAGCATTTTGCGTTCTCTGCAAGATATGAAACTTCTTTTCACATCGCTTGCGAGGATGACCACGAAATTTTCTTATGAAGATAACCGGAAATAGCGTCGGCGAGAGTCTTAGAAAGGTTTTCAAAGAATAAAATTCCAGCCTGCGCGAATCCAAGTTCAATAATGAGGAGCCAAACAAAAGAGCGACGTGTTTGAGATATTGAACATTTTTTAATTATCATCGATTCGAAGAATCTCCCTATTTAAACTTTTTTTTCAAGTCGGTGAAAAAAGAAAGATTAAAAAGAAAATTTTAATAAAAGAAAAATGGAAATAAAAAATATGAAAATTACCATAGCGAGACAAATTGTAGCACAAATAACATTTGGGAAGTTCGACATTCTGTCGTTGCACCGTCCTCCGTTGAGAGAGTAATTCGACTGTCGATGATTCAAGCGACTCTTATAACGATGCTCCAATACGTAAAAATGCACGTTCTGAAGAGTTATGTAAAATTTTGAGAGTCAAGTTTTTTTTTTCTCATGACATTTGATCATGTAAAGTGTACACGATCTGGCATTTTTGGTATTTTCTGGAATTTTTGAGTCGCTGTGTTTCAGCAAAAAATGGTCGTATCGCGGTAAAAAAAGAACTTCTTTGGAGTTTTTTTTACTCGAATAGAGAGGAATCGAGAGAAATTATTTGATGAAGTAACTTTTTGAAATCTTAATTTTTTCAAATTGTCAACGAAATTTATTTGTCTGAATTTCTGATTTTAAACTCGAAGCTCCAAGAAAGCTTCAAACTTTTGATAGGAATTTTTTTTTTTTAAATCAACCTCTCAAAAATCACTAAAAATATTCAAACAACTCGTTCGTTCCTCTCGTTTTAATTTCATACTTTTCGATTTTTTTTCCAGCCTCGTAATTTTCTGTTTCAAACGATTATGCTCATTCTTTCGACAATTCAATTATTTTTTTCGATGATTTTGATAATTTTAGAATTTGCTGTGGGAAAATTGTTTTTAAGTGAACAACACGCTCGAATAACTTGAAGCACGACCTTCTGGTGCAGTGCCATCTTTCGCTTTAACTTTCGGAATCGTAGTTGATATAATACATAAAATTATAACGTTTTCTTTATTCTTGCTGGCCACGGGAACAACTCACCTTCGGTACTGTGGGCTCGGTAGAATGTGCTCGCTTTACCTGTCGCGAGGCACGAATAATCGAAGCGTCGAATATTCTTCGTCTGATATGAAAAACTGGTGGCTCGTTCGCACACTAATTTTTGGTCTTTTCGAAAACTAAGAAACAGGAAAATAAACGATTCAGTCGACTTTGCTCGAACTTTTATAGAGAGTCCGGTACGTCGCAAAAAAACTTTTATCTTGCAGACACGTGCAGGTATTTCCTCGAGAGAATCTATGGACGTGCGATCCGTGCTGAGCGTGTGGTGGAATTAATACCAAAAACAAATTCCTCGTTATCTCATGAGGCTGAATGGAGTATTATTCAATCAGAGATTTCTTATTTTTCTGCAAATTCCTTTGATAAAAATTTATCTCGTTTTCTCGTAATCGACTGAAGTTTTTCTACATCATGCAATCGAGATTTTGGAGCTTTTCAAACGATTTTTTTCCCAAGAAACTTCTTAAGAGATTTTTCTGAAGCGAGAATTTCTATTCTTGGTCGCGGATTAGCTTGTCCCTTAAAGGGATGAGCGCCGTCCATGAAAACTTCCATGAATCAACTGCTTGGGCAAGAAAATTGATGGGGAAAGAAATTACGACTTAGAGACACAGTGACGATTAAGGGGGTCACCCCGTGTGGCAGCCGGATTTTTTGGGGTTTTTTCACGATTTTTTTTCCTCGCGGGGAATAAAAATTGCGAAAAAGCCCAAAAATCAGGATACCACGCGGGGAGACCCCCTTAATTTTAATCAAGTTCCCTTCCATTTTTACTTGTACTGTTTCTTTTTTCATTTGCTCCATGAAATCATTGATACGAGTGTCGTTGGCCTTCTGATCTACGTATACTGAAGCTCAGTAGTCAGTTCGAGTATGCTCTGCACTCGCTCGCGGACGCGATCTCAGTCGAGCTGGACTTTGAGCAGAGTCCGACTATCCAAACTCACCGAAAGGACCACCGTGACCTGCCAATTATTGAATAATGTAATTTTCGTCTAATCCCTTGGGAAAAAGCCCCCAAAGCTTCGAAGGAAGTAGCCTGAGCTTTTGAGTCATTAAGGAGTTTCGGTACAAAAGTCTAAATATTAAAAAATTGATCAAACTTGGTGATAATGTTGTTCAACATCAAGTGCAAAAACACAATTTTTTTCAAAATTTTCTTCTACTTAGTTATCGAGTAATTACGCATTAAAGCAGATTTCTTATGCCCGGAATGTATACCTATATATATGAAAACGCTATGCTTATACACGTGAACTTTAGTGATCAATTACTCGATAACTGTGTAGAAGAAAAATCTTAAAAAATTTGTATTGCCAAATTTGGCACTAAAGAATATGTTCACCAAATTTTATAAAATTCTAAACTTTTTGAAATTTTTTATGTTTTTAGCATGGTTTAGCATGGCAACATTGTATTGCCTGTACCGAAACTCCTTAAATAACAATCGAATTGGAAGTTTCAAGGGGAGGTTGGCTGAGTGGTTGACACTTTTGAGAATGAAACTAGTGAAAAATTGTTACATACTAACCATTTATTGGACGCAATAGAAAAGAAAGAAAGTGGAAAAAAATAATAATATTCTTTTTACGTAGTACCCCCACCAAAAGCACATTCGGGAAGTTGATAAAGAAATAATTTTGTCCCCTTCATATGTGTCAACAGTATCTGGGAAATGAAGTTCAAACAAAGCGACAGATTAAGAAAAAAGAGAGGTTTTGATAAATATAAAACTTTCGGTCAGAAGGGAAGCGGCACGTGCACTAATATATGTAGTACCGTGATGCTGTAAGCCGCGAGGCCCTATCACAGGAAAGAAAGAAAAAAATTTTTTTACATCCCGCGACGCAATACCAAATACCAGTAGTAACAACGGTATTCTCGTACTTCGTTGCCATGCGCACTGAAAATATTTTTTTTAACGAAAAAGAATAAGTCAGGAAGTAGCCAGTAGCCAGGAAACCACTAAATGGGGGCAAGGGTTATTCAAACCAGGTCAAACGACGTCCAAGCGCTTATTTTTTCCAAGTCTTTTCGAACTCGTTACTACGTTCAATTATTTCGCGAATTTTCGTCCCAATTAAGACTTATAAAAATTCTCACTAGAGTCTGCAAGTTATCTGAAACTCAATCACCCACTCCACGAGTCAACTTATACTAGAGTTAACATTTTGTAAAAGTTTATAATTAATTAATAATAATAAGTTCATTCGTCAACAAGTTGTAACTTGTAACCCCTACGACGACGTTTTGTACCGGCCCACTGTAAACCAGGAAATCAGGAGAAATCCGACCAAATAAAATATCCATCAGCTTGGAACGTAACAAAATCTGGTCATCAGCAGTCGCTGATTCACGGGCTACTTACCAAGCCAAGTGTCTTTTATTACGCAGCAGCGCAATAAAAGACACTTTCGAATTTGGACATTTTGAGAACGCTTTTTCTTCTCACTCGAGTCAAAATCAATTCGATGGTAAATGGGCCCACGAGCCAACGAATTTTTCACTCGAGTGTTGACAAACTTTTCCAGAAAGAGGAAAAAGACGATGGCAGAGCGTGGAGAAGAAATGATCCTGCTTCGATTAGAAAAAGTGGAGCAGCGGTAGCCTCCTTAAACAAAAAGGAAAACCGAATCGAACTACTCGGTTCAACTAACTTAAGTGAAGCTTCTGCATACGGACAGGGGCCTTGCGAACCGAAAGAATTTTCTTCTGACAACAGCCTCGGCATATCTTGAGAAATAGTTGTCACGACTGTTGTTCGACGCTCGTGCAATTCTTCGTGCGATTCGATCAAGCCAGTGGACCTGCCGGATAGCAATTGGCCGAAGGATTGAAGTTGGGATTATTTCGATCGGCGCGACTGCACGCTTCCGAAGTTGAACGAGGCGGTAGGAAAAATTTCAAAAAAATCGAAATTTCAAAATCACGTGCTGGAAATGATTGTGAACATTTCAGGATTCTCATCGGTCAATTTTTTCCATCCTCTATCACGAAATCGCTATTAATGTAGAAAATTCATTTTTTTTAAAGAAATTAAGGGTGGCCCTGCTTTAAAAAGTCAAAAGTCAAAGTCAATTCTATATTTTTAGCGAGTTTGAAAAAAAAAATCACTTCTAAAAAAGAAGAAAATCACTTGAACGTGCTGCAAATGTGGAATTACGAAATTTTTTCGGATTTTTATAGGTTCACATGGAAAAACATATGGAAAAATTGAGAAATAAGTATTTCTCACGCATTAAAAAATGTTTTTATGCTCTCGAAAAATCCTTGAAACAATATCGAAAAGTTCGCTGCAGTGAGTTATTTCCATCTATCCAAAAACATTCCCGAAAAAAATTGCTTTTTTGACTTTCTCAAGCAGGAGCCCCCCTTAAAGTGACATAATGTAATAATCGACTAAATTCGTCCTCCGATAGTTTTATGTTTTCTAATGACGCTCAAAGTCTTTTTGTTCCACGAAAGCTCTCTAGTTGACCTCATTAAATGATGATCCGTGTCCAGGTGAAAGTATCTCGTTGAAAGGATGGCAGTCTGGCTCGATTGCCAATTGGAAAGCTGGCCGACTAGGCTGCGAGCCACGACAAAAACTTTTTTTCGACACTTCCCCCCCATTTTCTCTTGCCCACGATTTCAATTTTCTTCTTCTTCGTGTCTCCCGGGGTCTTCCCCTTTATTCTCCCTCCGTCCCTCTTCCTATACTTTTTCTCTAATTATCCATTCGCTCACTTCGATCCCTACGAGGCTCAATGAGAAATGGATTATCGAAACGGTTCCCCAAGGCTCTCCTTCCTTTTCTCGCCTTTCTTACGATCTTCCCGGGGATAAATGAAGCGGCTTAAAACTATTCAAATGGCCTCGTAACTCGTTGCGAAGAATCGAGATAAGAAGGGAAGAAAATTAAGGAGTTTGTAACCTTCGGAATCTCGGTATTATGTCCGCGGAGCAAGAATTTTATCGGTTTTTTATCGCTCGAATAGAAGACGCTCATTTGCACCAATCGATGAATTCGTTGAGCAAATCAATTCCCATTGATACACGATCCGCAATGTTTTCATTTAATTTCCACTTCTTCAATCATTCAAAGTTTTTTTTATTCACTTTACTCACTGGACGTTCATTTTTCTCTTTTAAATCCAGTTTTTTTTTCAACTCCATTCCATTGCTTTGTTGTTCTTTCGACATTTTTTTTCTCAAATTTGTTTTTGTGTAAAAAATCAAAAAAGTCGAGCCACCCTCGGTAAGATTCTGCTTCACTTTTTTTCATAAATTTTCGAGAGAAAGGATTTTCTGCATCGCCACGAAATTGGGGCGTGAAGAGGTGAAGCCACTGTCAGTGGGAATGTTAATCCATTTCGCAGAGAGAGAGAGAGAGAGAGAGAGAGAGAGAGTTGAACTCATTAAACGAGAGCTCAAATCGATTTTACGTTTCTCATATTAGTGCAATCGCCGGAGGTGGCAAAACTTGTTAATTACACACACGTTTGCACATTCTATGTGTGCGCACGGTTTTTGTCGCGGGACCTTAATAAATAGATGGATCGATTGAAGAGCATCGCAGATTGGGAAATCGTCGAGAGAGATCATTTCCTCTCTTGAATTTGGAACCGCACTATGAACTTCATGAGAATGTAAATCGTGAGCGTGTAGTTTTGAATAATGTATGCCAATCTCTGGCCAAAGTTCATTGACCTTTGACCTGAAGCGTTGAAAAATTGGGCGAAAGTTTTTTTTCGTTAGAATCCAGTGCTTGCAACAGGTCGTTGAATGGCTGAACAAAATTTGCATCGAATTTCCACTGTGTTTTGAGAAATAATGAATTTTTCCTATAAAGTCGAACGATTGCAATCGTTCGATAAAAGTTTTCAAGTTATTTTAACTGATTCGAAGCTCGATCAAAAAATTATTTTGTTCTCTCCGTCGTGCGTAATAGCAAGAATAATTGTATGCGAATTTTGACCTTAATTTTGACCTGCCATTGGTTTTTAGTAGAAAAAAATATTCGAATCCATCGTACGATGCCAAATAGTTGAAGGTAGTTTTAAACGAAATACAAAAATACTTGCTGAAAGCAACTTTGTTCCGAAAAATAGTGCTTTCAACGATATTTTAAAAATAGAAAATTATTTATTTTATTCAACAAAATAAATAGTGGAACTCGCTACATTTCGTGCAATTTTAAGGGCTTTGTTTGGTGAATAATTTTTTTTTTTTTTCCAGAAGCCATTTCCATTTTCAAACGTTTTGCACTTTAGTTTTTATTTTATTTTCTCTCTAAGGGTCAAGATAAAAATATTTGGATTTTCACGAGGTAATTTTTTCGTAGATATCGATCTGAAAAACTCGGGTTAGTGTCACACTATAAGTGGTTTAACGAAGGCTATGGCACGGTCGTTAATGGATGCACACGAAGAGAACGGGAAACGCTTGGGACGAGTCCTCTGGGACTTCCTCTTCTCCTCATTCACCTCCCCTCGTATTTTCGAGCTTAATTGGTATTTGTACTCCGTCATCGTGCTCGGGGCCATTGCGAAACGAGATAACAGACACGTACAAGGAAATAGATCGAGATATGGAGCCTATCAGAGGGGCTTCTCAGCCAAAGTCCTTGCTCGTAACAAAAAACAATATCGAGTTTGGCCAAAAAGCCAAAATTGTTGAGAATTCAATTTTATTTTCGACGATTTTTACTCAAAGAAAATAAAAGTTTTTTTTTCTTGAAACGTCATTCGCAGTAATAAATTGTATTTTCAAAATCTTCCAGAGGAGAACAAAAGCATTTTCTTTATAGTAAAACAAAATGGGAAAATACAAATAAATATTTTGACAAAGTTTTAAAAGCTTTTAGCTTAAATCTTGGAATAAAAATATTCAATAATGCTGATTCGGTAAATAAATTAATCGAACGAATAAAAGATTGAAAAAAAGAGGTTCGAAATGTCTTCGAAGACGAAGGAAGAAGTTTTGAAATAAACAAAATCGCAATGGCGCCGTTAGGTATGAAAAAAAGAGAATCGTGAAGAATTCCCTGTGAAGAATTCGCGAGGGGGGGGGGGGGGGGGGGGAGAGTACATGGGTGGTTATGAACTTTTTCCTCTCCCCAAAGTCCCATTTCACTCTTCACCTTAAAAGTCCTGCGTACAAGAGAGTGAGCTACAGATATAAAAAGCTGTGGAAAAAATCTTCCCCTTTTTCTCCTTTCTTTCCATCTCTTTTTGAAATCCTGGGTAAACTCGACCTCGAGACATTGAAAGCCCTGAAGGATCGGACAGGGACCAGCAGACCACCTTTCGTATACATATACATGGATGAGAATTTCCCGGTGTCGATGCCTTGGTAAAACTAATTTGTTTAATCAGTTCACTCGTCCCTCCACTCTTGGCCACTTGAGTGGCTTTTGAATAATTCGTGTTGGTCTCAGACCCGACCGAACCCCCTTAAATGAAAGTTTTCTCGTGTAAAGGCTTCGGTATTCCTTCCCCAGCGGTTCTTTCTCTCCGAATATTTCGATTAAGATTCCCGTGAAATCTGGCTTCGGTTAGAATTGCTGATGGTTTTGAAGCCGCTCTGGACACCAAGTGCATGATGATTTCATCGATTTTTTCACCTTTTAAAAATCCCCATTTATCGAGTGCCTCACACGGGCAGCGTCCGGAAAATAGTTTCGGAAATTAACAGGCTCACAGATCTTGCAATTCTGAAGAGAAAAGTCTTCAGCCATTTTTCTCTCCGACGCACCGTCCGTGAGATATTCATTCATAAGTCACCACCAATCTGCGGTGCTGCGAAGAGCGCCCGGAGTGGGGGAAGTCTGCCGCGTCTCCCCGGCGGCAGCGCATTGGCCCGAGCGTTATCGCGGCACTGGACACGCCCACTCCTTATCGCCGCACCGGATTCGCCGGTTTCGATAATCTTCAATATTTCGGAAACGGTGGATCGCAGCACAAAACGAAAAAGAACTTTTTCCCGTAGAATTTTGTCGTCTATCGTTTGGCAACAAATTCGCCACGGATTTTTGAACGAAGTGTAAAAACTCGAGTTCGTTAAGGTCTCGTGCTCGTATACTCATATATATTTGTCGGATTGAACGTTCAGAGAGAAATCGTGGCAATAGGTCGCGATTGGCTTTAGAGAACACGTTAAAACTTCACGTTGATGGAGTCCAGATATCAGTGTTTGGGTTTGTACGTGGAATTACCCGGCAGATAGTAATGGTAGTACGTAGATACAGTAAATGGAGAGAACGCCACGGATAGAGTGAGAAACACTTTTCTCGAGAGCTTCAAATTAATTTATCTCTCCAGTTCGAGTTCTACAGCTCTGTTAATCTCATCGTACAGAGAGTTCCACATGAAATTAAGGACGTTTCGACCCTCGCCTATTTTTTCTATGGATTCTAGCCTCGCTAGGAGGAATTCTAATCTGCCATGAAACCCTGAATTTTGCTTCGTCAAGTTATCATAATTTCTAGTTATTTTACAGCTTCGAAACGAATCGTAATCTTTTTATTAAGTACAATAAAAAATGATGGGAATGAAAGATGAGAATTTCACGATAAAAATAAAATTGAAATACCGATTCGATGATTACACCATATTCGTTCCCCTCTCTTTTTCGTACGTTTTTTATCTTCTCATTGAATTCCAACAAGACGAGGAATTTAGATTTCGCGAGACAGTGTCATCGACACATTTCCATGGGCGTGAAATTTTCCTTCTTATTTTGCAAGCTCCAGTAATGAGGGGCCGAGGGCTCTTGGCTGTGCAAATGTCTCACCAGGACGAAAAAAAGAAAAAAACAGTGGAGAATATTTCCGTAGTTTTTGTTTCCAGAAAAAAGGTGGCGAAAAAATCGTTCGACTAGAACGGAGTGCGATAGTGAAGGCGAAGGCATAGAAGTTTTTGGCGAGCTGGCGTTGTATGCGGTGAAACGAGAATAGAGCCAAAAAGAAGGGCATTGATGGGGTCAAAAAAATGAAAAAAAAAAAAAAAAAAAGAAATGAGAAAAAAACACGAAGAGCTCGGAATTTATCTGGAGATATCGGTTTCGCGCCCAAGCCAAGCTGGTGGAAAGGGGATGAAAAAAATCTCGCGTGTTTCCGGCCGTTTACCCTCGACCTGCCCCGGGGAGATTCTTTTTTTTCTCCACAACCGAACATGAGGGAGATAAGGCACGAAGTCGTTAATTTATCCGGAACGAATACCCGCCGGGGGTTGAGAACATGACGGTCATCGACCCTATAAAACTGTCATCCTTTCTTCGCCAACTCGCACGCCAATTTTTTCCCCGTTTTTCCTTTCACGTGCTCCATCCCCCTCGCAGCCCCTTTCCATTTTTAAATGCTTTCTCCATTCGTCTTTTCCGCATTTTCGAAGAGGATGCAAAATTTATCGGCTTCCGGAGGTGAATTTCTGGACACTTGCCGGTTCAGAATTTCCCCAGACGGCTTCGGCAACAAGTTGAACTCCTCGGCTCTCGATTGACTTGAATTTTTTTACCTTCGGATAACCCCTTATTTTTGGAGAAAAAATCCTCGCATCCGAACACAGTGTCGTCCAATTTCTTGCAGTTGAGTGCGACTGGAGCGAGTCAAAATTTATCGAAAATTTTTTGATTCGCGTCACTGAACTATTTAAAAAACTGCAGAAATAGTTGTTTCCGAAATTTTTGCCGGATACTTTTTCTCTCTGGGTCAAGAATCGATGAAAACGTGACGTCGATCGGCTGGAGAAGAGTTTTCCGTGAATTATCCAACTCTAGAGATACGAATCTCCCTTTTTTTAAATAAACGTTTAGTTCGCAAAAAAAAGATTTGAATTTGCACCCCTCGGCGTCTCGTCATTAAGCAACTCTGGTTCTTTAATTTCCTCTGTTTAGTCAAAAACATGATTTACAAGCATGATAAGAGCGTTGTAACGACTTGATGTTGCGTGGCTGAATCGTTATCACTGCGGATATGTGATGGTATCCGCAACTGTGGAAACACGCAACGGAGAACGGAATCGAGCTTTTGCGAAAGGAAACGGATGGAATTTGGGAAATGTACGAGCGTGGGCTTACTTTCGTTGAATTTGCAGACGGAAATATATTCTTTACCGCGAGGACGAAATTCTTACGTTTAATCCTTTTTCTGATAAATCTGTATGAATAAATATGGAGATGAGAAACCCAGAACTTCTCCAATTTTCCTGGTGGCCCAAAGAAAACTGGGAGAGTGAGAAGAAAAGTGAAGGGGTGGGGGGGGGGGGGGGGGGGGGAGAGGAAAATCAGAGAAAAGGGAGGCAATTTTAAGGGTTGAATGTTTCTCACAGGTATGACAACGCCACTCTAATCCACGCGAAGGCCTTTTCCAGAAAATTAAACCCTCCAACGGAGCTTTCAAGCTCTGGATTCATTATCTATTTACATACAGATTGTCTCAAGTTGTCAGGTTAAGTAGACCGTGAAATTCTGAAAAGAAAAGTTCTCAGCCACTTTTATCTCCGATGCAGCGTTCTCGAGTTATCAACTATTTAGGGAACAGCCAATCTGCGGAAGGGTGAGAGAGCGAGGGCGGAGTGGGGGCAGCGCTCCGGATAGGCTGACTCGCATCGCGCTACTCAAGCCACGCCGAAGCATCATCGATGCTTGGTTGGAATTGGCTATCAACGATTAGCAAATATTTCTGAAACGGTGCATCTTAGAAAAAAGTTTATGAGGACTTTTCTTCTCAGAATTTGAACATCTGTCGACTTTCGGAAAGTAGAATGTCCCGAGGGCAGTCCCAGTTCCGGGCCCAGTTTTCCAGTCCCAATTTTCTGGCCACCTTTTGGAGTTTGACTTTTCGAGTCCCTATTTTCCCGGATGGAGTTCCAGTCCCCATTTTCTTGGTCCCTTTTTTCAGTTTCACTTTTCTAGTCCCAGTTTTAGGTCCCAATTTTTCAATCCCAGTACTCCAGTCTCATTTTTCTACTTCTGTTTTTCTTAGTTCCAGATTTTAAGTCCCAGTACTCCAGTACTATTTTTCCAGTCCCACTTTCCTCGGTCCCTTTTTCCAGTCCCATTTTTCTAGTCCCAATCTCACTTTGAAAGTGTAAGAGTCCCAGTTTAAACCACCACGAAAATGAAATAAGCTCAACGCTTTTTGCTACAATATTTACGAATAGTGATCTCCGAAAAGAAATAATTGAAAGGATTCTCGAATTAGTTTGGACAGCGAACGAGGTATCCAAGATGATAATTTCACGAAAAAAGGTACTGAAATCAAAGAAAGAGGGCTGTCTTTGAATAGGAACGTCGTAAAAATATCTTCAACTCAATTAATAAAAATCGATATGACGTTCGGTACGTCACTACGCCGGAGTCATTCTGCCTCCTATTATTTCAATTTTCGTCGATATTAATCCCCTGGTCTCTTCATTATTCCATTGCGATTGCTCGCGATGGGGGATGACAAGGAGGATTATGATGGTCGGAGAGAAGCTTAGCGGTGGCTTTCGATAGTCTCGTTTTTCATTTTAGTGTACACACCTCTCGTTTTTCGCCCGGAGTCCATATCGACATTGGATTCGTTCGTTTCACCAGAGTTTCTTTCTCTCAGGCTTTTCCACTCGCCCCCAACATTTATTCATTTCTATTTCCATCTGAATTTCCAGAAATAACTAGCGTGGCGAGTACTGGATTGTTTCTATCCGGAGTGCGAAGTTGGCTGTTGATCGGCTCGTCAAAAAACCGCCCTCGAAAAGGATTTCCCTTTGCTCCCATTCGATTCATCCATTCCTCGTCCAAATGGAAATCAATGACGTCATAAAAATCGAGAATTTAGTAAAACTCGAATTAACCAGGCCCAATCTCAGCCCCAACTCTCGTCCCTCGAAGAGTTATGCCACCGATAAGCTTTACACATCGTTCGAGGCTAAGGAAAGTGCTCACCTAGAAATATTCTTCGCTCCCACCCCTGCTCGGGAAAACGCTCGCCCCAATCCTTCGGTACATCGCTCGGGCTGTATGGTAATGCAGAAATGTTGCCACAGTGCAACGACGTCGTGTCCCATGGCAGCCACTTTGGCTTAAGGCGATATGCGTACGGGAAAAGGGTACTCGATTCACCGCGCAAGTAGTTACACTCGTAAATAGTCAGACGTGTTTCCTTCCAGACGACACGGAAACCTCCTCGGGTCCCTGCTCCGAAGAGAGGCTCTGGGAATCCTTTTCGAACACGACACAATCGTAAATTCCCACTGCAACGCAATCTTTTTTCGAATATAATCCAATAAATGATGGTCTCCAGTCTCGATAAAATTTTTTCCACTACGGAGTGGAAATCAGGAGGATTTGAGTTTTTCCTGCCAACGATCGAACTGGAAGGTTCGAAAGCGTTTCGGGCAAACGTTCCGAAAAGACTTGCGCAGTAACGTTTGCTCGGCGAAAAATTTGACGAACGTTTGAAGAAAAACAATTCGATGTGAACGGGGACTGCGGCTATCGGAAAGCGTTTTTGGTCCGAGTGAATCGACAAGTTTTTTTGTTTCGTCGACGCTGAAAACGAGAGGACAATTAATTGCTGTCGATATTTTCTCGCCGAAATAACTGATGTATTTTTAGTTTTTTCCCAACGATTTTGCATCGACAATTTCTCGCATCAAATAACCATTCGATGGAGCGCGCATGAAATCAGGGTTGCATTTTGCTCCCTCGCTCGTCGTTTGATCGACGCCCCCCACATTCGTACACGCTTCTATTCGCTTATTCATATTCACTGTCGAGTGCGTGTTCACTCGTTTTTATCTCGTAACAGCTGCCCCGAAATTAGCCTTTTCTCTTTCCCTCCTCATTCTTCCCTCGTTTCGTCTCGTTGCACGTACCCTCGGCGCTCACTCGAGAGCCAAAACATCGACCCCCCTCGAGCCACCGATGGCAATAATACTGTAAAACATCCGCTGGGAAAGCCCCACACAAAAGTATGAGCGCGTCCAACGAATCCGAATGAAAATAGAATAAATTCAGCACCTGATGCAGTCACTGGACTCGCACAGCCGACTGTGACAACACGAGGACTTGTTACACTCGTGTTGTACATCTGCGCCCATCATTCCCTTTCCCTTATTCCATTATTCATTGTTTATATATCGAGCTACGGCCGATTTCACACTCATTTTTTACCCTATTTTGCTTCCGATACTTTTCATTAAAATTCATATTTTATCTGGTCTTTGGCAACCCAGGTTATCGATCAGGCCAATTTCAAAACAATTTGAGCCTCAATTTTTCTGTCCTTTCAAAAATTTTCATCGTCCTCAAAACACGATTAAAATCTTTTTTCAATCCATTTTTATAAATAAATGAATGTAAAATAAATGTAAAATAAATGAATGAATGTTTTGCCTCTTTCGATAAATCGTACCGTTGAGAATTCTGAATTTGTGATTGCAATGAAATTCAAACGAATATTTCGCAATTGTTTTTTCATCATTCAAATCACTAAAATGTTTTGTTCCCCATCGTCGTTCGGCACGGAACGCCCCAGACTATTTTGACGCTTCTGCTGCCCTCGGATAACCGCCAGCCACAGTGGAGTACAAAAAAACGAAAATTATAATAAATAACCAATTTAAAAACGTGTCATAATCGTCGACACATCAATTTGCTCGTCTGATCGATCTTCTGTACGGAAGATTTAAATTAAAGTTGTTTATTTTAACACATGTCCAACGTGACAACGTGGAAAATAAAGAGCCTTAATAACGGGTAAATATGTATCTGTATAAAACTGCTGAATATTCAGGCTCCAGGAAAGGTGTTGTCGCTTCGTAACTGATATTAAAAGAATTGGCGAATCAATTGAATCTGGGAATTCGTGAATTAAATCGATACTCATTGACACGAGTGGATCCAATGATAATTTACATTCGATGTACACTTTTTTCATCTTCTCTATTCCAATGCATGATTTCATCGTTTTTATACTCATTGGAGACGAGTGGATCGAATGATAATTGACATTTGGCCTACACCTTGCATTACAGTGAATTATTAACTTGTTTTTGCTGCATGGGATATGCAGACAAGTGTTAAGGGGCCCACCGAGTGTTAAATTTCTTTAACAGCCCAGCAGGCTCATTACGACGAAGATGGAGGTGAATCGCATGTGCCTGGAATCGATGATTAGCTGTAAGTATGATTTTCATGTATCAATAGCAATTCAATCAATCATTTTATCTTTAAGGAATTTCCTAATAAGTACATTTTTCAAATTAGCTGCAGTTGTAACTCCATTTTTTTCTGCTTATTTTGTATACGTTTATTATCTGTACAATGATTCTTCAGTTTTTCGATTGTATGAAAAATGTCATTTTGGGGGGCCAAAAGTCATCCAATATCGAGCAAAATTCGACATTTTTTTTAAAAGCTTTGCCATTTTTTTGAATTTCAATTTTTTTTCACAATCGTGGGTCTTCGTATGGGCAGTACGTTCTAGCTTAGTAATGTTTTTGATTTTTTTTTCATTTCAGCTACGGGCAAGGCCGCAATACCTGCAGCAGTGGAGGACCTGAAAAATTTTCCTGTAAATTCACTCGTTGATGTATAAATAAACCCTCCAAACTTTAAAGCATTTCATGCAGTAGTTTTCTTCAAAAAATTTCCCAAAAATGTCACACTCGGGGGGGTGCCTTAACGCGAAAAAAATGATTGTTCGAACACAACTGAATGGGAATTTGTGATGATTCGTTTCATCGTGATTCTATCATTTTTAATAAATTATTTTCAATACCCGCAATTATGATTTGCACTAAAAATTATGTCGTCAATGAAAATAATTAAATGAAAATTGGGACGACGAATTCGTCGATTTTTTCACCCACAAACGTTATTCGTTGTTCGGTGAATGTAAAAACTAAAATTACCTTTATGAATATGTTTGAAAAAAAAATCAATACGAGCCTAACAAAATTGTGAAAAATTGCTTGAGCGCGTTTATGTTTTTAACTTATTAATGATGCTCCAGAATTTCGAAAATTTCATAATTTTCGAATATTTTTCGACAAATTTGTGAATGAGGCATAAATGAATGGGAAATTAGTTGAAAATTTATGAAATTTCGAAATTTCATAATTTCATGAAAATGTGCGATGAATGAGGAGCAATGACTCACCAAGATTTACCGTCGTCAGTTTATCGTGCAGTTTGCGTAGAGAAGTCGAAACTGAATCGAGTAGCTTGTCAAAAAAATCGATAAAGATTTTTCTTCCCCCCTGCCCGTCGATTCGTGAGTATTTTTTGTTTCCTCTATTCGTTAGATTGCCAAGGGAATCGAAGATTCTTTGTCTCTCTCATGTACGCGTTAACTCTTGCTCCGAGGGGCCTTCAGGGCAATCGCATTCACCCTATTTCAGGGCCCTCCCCTCATTCGCGTTTCCCTTCAATCTCGTTTCTCATTCATCGTGTCGAAACCACAGTTTTTCTCATTTCTCACTGGCTCGCCTCATGAAGTCCTTTCTCTTTCATTTTTTCTTTTCTCCTCGGGCTTTTTGCCTTCTCTTATTCTCCTTCTTTCTTCTCTATTTATTTCCCTCGAGCTTGCAATTCTGACGTGCGAAATCGAGATAGAAAAGTGCTTTCAGTTGTTTCCCAACTTTATTCCAACTCTGGATTCATTTAGCACAACTGAAAATTCGTTTGTCAAAGCGAAAAAAACTTTTTCTTTTTTAACAAATTTATATTTCGCCTCCACAAATAAAATGCAAAATTTCGTAGTGAAAGATGAAAATCAGTTGAAAAATGAATAATTTAACAATTCAGAAAGCAGAAAAACGCATTTCTCAATCGCCCTTATAAATTCCACCCTGCTGGATGCTCTGGAATATTTATCCTTCTCTCTGTTTTTCCTCAACATATTAAGCGTATATATTTGTGCAAATAATGCATTAGTATGGAAGCTGAGCTCTGAGAAAAATGCGAGAGCACGAATCTTATTGCTGATACAAATCGATGCAGTGGCGTAGCAGTTGATTTCGGGAGAGCCGACGTAGAGAAGCGAGTTGATGGCGCGAGATTTTTCTTTTTTCCTTCTCTTGGGCGGCGGGGAGGAAAATATTCCTCGGATCCGGAGCGTCAGCATTTTTTCCTCGCTGCTCGTCCGTAAAATGCACTGAAAAATTTCCGTGGGGGAAAAAATTAAAAAAAAAAAAAAAAAAACTGAGGCAAATAAAAACATTTGCGGATACTTCGAATGGGAAGCAATTTTTGTAATCGAATTGGGAAATAAAACAAAACAGTGGCGTGCGCGCACTCGATTCACGAAACTGCCGGAACTTCGATTGCTCAATTTCAACGTAAATTTTGCATTTTCGATGTTTTAAATAAGGGAAAAACCCTTTGAACGAGCGAGCACAAAAGTTGTGTGGTAGCTCATAAAATCGAACTCGCTAATACGGTCCCTTCTTGGAAAAATTTTGGAACAATACAAATCACGAAAATTCAAACTTCCCAATACACTCGAGAGTTGCAACAAAAGTGCCTTATTCATTCGTCAAATATTACGAACAAAGTTTTACTTCAGGAAACACGCAAGTTACAAAGCAGATTGTTCAATTATTATTAACAGAGTGAAATTAACGAGAAAAATTTAAAAAACCAAATTTTTTAATGAAGTTTCAAAAATTTTGAATTAAAACGGTTGTAGTAGAAATTAATATTAATGAAATTTAGATAAAAGTTGAGAGAAAACCGAAATTTAATGAACAAAAATATTCCCCAACAATTTTTATATTATTCATTCGAAATTAAAAAAAAAAAAAAAAAACAATATTTTATTTCATTTTTCATGTTCTCCCAATCGAAAAACAATGAATTTTCTTATTAGCCAGTTTTTTGCTAATTTTTTGGAAAAGTCACTTTTCCGAATATTTACAAAATGAGCTACTCGTCTCGGTGTTGGGTGTTGGGTTCGTGGAAAGTTGTTCACTTTTTTGAAGAAATTCCACTGCCGATAACAGGACGAGTTACAGCGTTGGATGAGATCAACCGATCATTTTGGGCCAAGAAATAAGAAAAAAATGTGTCATTCATATCATTTTTAGATTGAAGTACGCAAAAAGTTTTTTCCCCATTCCAGAGGGACGCAAAAAAAAGAAATAAAATACCTTCGACGAAGGATACGACATTGAGAGTGAATTTGTCGAGAATCCTGTTATTTTGAGTTCATTCAAAGTACGAACGTATCCGTATGAAGTATAACGTGATTTTTTTCTTGCTCGGACAGATAAAAAATTGAGGGTCAATTTGGAGTGCGCGAAGGTATTATATCGCAGGTTATTTGACGCTGACGAACACGTAGGAACGTTTTGCTGCGCTGTGGCTCTTTGAAATTCGAAGTGCTCGCTCGTAACGCCAACCCTCGGTCATTAAACACCCTCTGAACTGCGGATCTTTTCCTTTCGCCCCCCCCCCCCCCCGCCGCTCACTCGCTCTGTTTTTCTCGCTTTGTTGCTCTTCTCATTTTAACGTTCTCTCAGGCTGAAGATCGTAAAAAGCGATCTGCAAATGGTGTTAAGAGTTACAGTATACGATTTTCCAAACGTACACACTCTGTACTATGAATGCAAAGGCAAAAGGAGGAGGAGAAGGAGGGCGGGGGGGGGGGGGGGGGGGGGGGGGGCAGGGAGGAGGAGAGGATTGGACAAGAAAAAAAGGGAATAATGGCTGACTGTTGGTAATACGAGTCTGGGATTAAAGCCACAATTGAATGCCACCATTGAAATTCGAATGACTTTCAAATAACTCTAATTTCGACACCATCGATTTTATCGGTTGTTACTGTCTCCATTTTGTTTTCATTTGCTGTTTCATTACAGTGGGAAAAATATCAGTTTTAATGATCATTCGATTTTTCGTAAATTTTTGGGCTGCTGCTCATTTTTTTTTACGTTTTTTTATCGATGTTCTCGATGGACGAGGGAGAAGATGGAAAAATTTTCAATATTTTTTCAAACTTTTTATAAAGAAAGTGAAAAAAAGAGTTTTTGGAATTTCTCCATCAAAATAAATCACTCGATGTTTCTACAGCTAATAATAAACTATCAAAACGATCAATCTGAAGGAGAGTAAAAAAAGTGGCAGCGAACACAAAATTGCACATCACTTCCTCACAATTTTCCGAAAGTGCTACGTCATTCATTGCTAAATTGAAAAAGTTTAAATCGACATTTTTCCTCAACGGATAATTTATTACGAGGCTGTGAAAACTTCGGGTGATTATGGGCAAGAAAAATTGTGCGGGGGAGGGAGGGGGGGGAGCACAATATTTTTCTACACTTAAATAAACGATTAAACGAGGATTTGAGCCTGATTCGTTATTAAAAAAAAAAAAAATCAGGTATCACAATCGTCAAAAAAAATGATTGTGACGAAAACGAGCACTCGTTAGATTAATTTCATCTCCTTTTGTTCTCTTGCACTTTATTGGAAGTGATTAAAAAAGAATCACCAGGTTTCCTCATAAAAAAAAAAATAATAAATAAATAAAAAAAAAACAAAATTTTTATTTCTTTTGATGGTCGAGGCGGGTCGTAAGAAATACGTAAAGTTGCTCAACAGAAATGTTTTTAAAGGTTCCCCGTGTTCGTCGACGTGACGCGTTACACGATTTTTCTTCACTCCGCGGACTCAGGATTTTCTTTTGATTTTTTCATCATCGTTTCCTGCGCTGGTTCACAGTGTACTTCGGGGTAAGCCAAGAAACAAAATGTGTCGAGTCCTGCAGTTCACTGTGCTCAGCTTCGAGATCGATTGATAGTGAAAAAAAAACAACCCTTTAAAAGTTGCACTCTTCAAAGAGTTACGACAATCCGCAGAGTTAACTGTCCCTCACTCAATTGTGGTTCGTTTCGAAAATTGTATTTTTCACACGAACTTTTCATCTCGCTCGCAGGGGAACAGAAAATATTTTTAATAAAAATATTTCGATCTCATAATTTTTAAGAACGAAAAACTTTCTTTTCGCATTTTCTTCGTGTCTCATTTTTCTTCATTCTTCGGATCGATACCAGACCCGAGGAATCGTTTTTATTGAGCATTTTTTATTGCACGAAACAAATTGAAGTTATTAAAAAGCGTGAATTTTGAAATCGAGAAATTGGATATTGAACAAATTTTTTTTTTTGACAAATTATGGGATTATTCAACGGATTACTAAGTTTGAAAACAGGCAACGATTTTTTTTTCTCGTGAAAGTCACTCACTATTGAACTGTTAACAAAATCGTATATTTCGTCAATCTATTTGATGCCCTCAAGGAAGAGGAAAACGTGGGCCAACCCTTATTTTTTTGGCGAATAAATCCCTTTTTAAAGCCTCGCCTATTTCCTGAAGGTATAAAAATAAAAAACGAATATTCAAGGTGCACGGGGCGGCAGTAACGAATGAGGGTTGTGTCAGTGTGTTTTTGACTCCTTTTTCTAGGATTGTTATTCGAAGGGTGCTTTTTCAGGGGGCAACGATTTGGGGATGAAATTTTACCGGAAGCTCGAACGGTTCGTACTTTTATTATTTCGTGACTAAAAAACCTACGAAACTGTCTCGACTGTCAAGAATTAGACGTGCAAACAGAAACTTCACAATGGAGCCGAATCGAGGGTGGTTTTTTCCCATCGAGGGGGATGTCGAAAAAAAGCAGCCCGAATTTTGGCCATCGGACTCTTTGGTTTCTCTAGGATCATGTCTTGAACGAAAATTCATTTCTCACTCCCCCCTCCCCCTCCCCCCCTCCGCCCTCCCCTGAAAGAGCAAACCACCCTTTGGAATGTCTGATGGAACTTTTAGGCCAGAAAACGCTCGAACTAACCTACCCGACAGGGGGTGCGAGCGATTCCTTTTAAACGATGAAAATCCGAAGGAATTAGAATTTCTGATCGAGATGGTCCCGGGCTCTTTGACTCGAGATTCAAGGTGCTCTTGAAAGCCCCATCCTCTGCTTCCTGAGCCTTAAAAAAGGGGATGAATTCGTGAGACCCGAGGAATATAGGTCGAGGAAAGGACGAGACGGAATGCACGACGTAGGACTCCAGTTGATGGCTCCCAGAGCCAAAGAGGGTGGGAAAGAAGGGCATCGACTTCCGGATCATTCTCATTCGAGTCGATAAAGCGTGGACCACCGAAGGGTAGTTCGATTGAATATTCTACCAGCAGGAGTCGAGAGTCAGGGACACCGAGGTGTGAATGGACAGCTCATACTTTTTCCTACCGAGACCCTCGACCTATCCCATCGACTACAGGCCAACTTGAAAGTTGCTTCGATCGTAGGAAGGGAATCAAATTTCAACGATTATCTCGTGAGATGAGACTGAAACAAATTTTAGTGACTTCAATTATATGTTTTTGGCAGATGATGTCGATAATTACGTTTCCAAATTATTTTTCAACCATTCGCCAGAGTTTCATGTTCGCTTTTCGAAAAAACGTTTTTTTTTTGGTTTCTTATATAAATAAAATTGAAAAATATTTACGTTTTACTGTTAGGGATATTGAGCACTTGAAACATCTCATGAATCATCAAATTCGTGCCTGTCAAAATTTCGTACAAATCCGTTGGATGGTTCTCGAGTTACGAACGTTCGAAGGTGGACGAAAGGACAAAGGAACTTTAGCCACGCCCCATCGTCATGTTTACTGCAGTTGATTGGCTGTCCCCAAATTCTTCGATAACTCGTCAACGGTGAAGCCTAGAAAAATGTGCCCGAGGAACTTTCTCTCCAGAAATTTGTAATGGAATAGTTTATCAAATATTTTGCATTGTATTTTTGAAAAAAAAAAAAAAAAAATTCTGGACAGCGTGATTTTTCCAAGTTGGTATAGAGAAAATAAACTCGCTGTGACTGGCTATTCGATATTTCCACGAATTCCTGGTCACATACAGAAATTCCTACACTCGCTATCTGCATATTGAAAATTTCCATGACGGTAAATATCGGGTTATCGACTGTGCGAGCTTTGAGTAGTCAAACGGCCAGAAAAAATGACAGGCGGTGATCCACACAAGGTTTTCAAATATTTTGTGTATCGCCTCCAGAAAGCCTGGCTCCGTGTTAATATTTTTTCGGAGCTGTGCGAATACAGGCCATGACTAGAAATTCGATTTCCAAATAGAAATGCTCTGTTGAAAATAATAATTCGGCGAAAAATAGTGCGAATAAACACTCGAAAAATCATTATCAACGTGCGGCTACAACTCTTATTTTCGCTTCTCCATGTTGTCCTCGTTCAACTGGGGGTTGTAAAGTTCAGAATAAATGTTTATATTGCACGAGAGGGTGGTAAGAAAACCGGTGGAATTTTTCCATCCGTCTTGTGTCTTGTAAAAAAAATGAAAAAAAATGAAAAAACCACAATCGCGTATCTCTGACGAGGAATCTTATGGTCGAAGGGTTCCCAGGGTGGTTTTTGGTCTCGGAAAATATTTTCGTCTCCACCAACGAGACTAATATAAAGAGGAAGGAAAAAAAAGTTGAAGAAAGCAAAAGGAAAATAAGAGAAAATGAGTGACAGACATGCTGCTTCATAAAGAAGGGATGATGAGGAAAAGGAGGGGAAAATGTGGCTGGAAAAGCTTTCTATGGGGGGGATAAAAATGGTGCAGAGGGAAAAGTGAGACGAGAGAGGATGCGTAGACTGTGCGAGTACAGCGCGTCCTATCGATCCTCAAACACGAGAGTACGAATCTCTCCGGGAGGAGTTTAAAGCTCTCAACGTTGAAAATCATCTCACTCACTACACGGGATCGAATTTTCATCAACTTTTTTCATTTTTTCTTGTTTTTTCTTCATCCCTTTATTCGTCCCCACTGACTGTCAATTATTCGAATTTTTTCGTCATCTTCAATATACATATATTTTTTTTTCGACACTCAGTCTGAATTAGGAAGATTTTAATGGAAGTGAAAATCATTTAAAAGCTCCTTTCTGTTCTCTGTTCCAGGTAAATTATACAAAAACCATCAACACTGGTAGCAACTTTAGGCATAGCTGTCTCCCAACCATTGACTATCGAAAAGCCTGGAGGAAAACGGTAATGAATCGATAATTCATCGGTCATTAAACACGGAAACATTAAAGCATGTAGAGTCGAAATTGATATTCGTTTGTAAGAAAAAAATTAGTAAATGGAAAAAAAAGAATTTTTATGAAAATCACACAAATTTTTGTAGTTCAATGGCAATCGAAATACGAATTTGATAAAAAAAAGTAGAAAAAGTAGACAAAGAAAAAAATAGATGGAAAATTGTGATAAGTATTTGCACGAAGGAAATTGAATTGAATTATAAATTTAATTGTCGTAAACTAAATTAATTTTTTTTTTCTCGAAAATAATGGTTCCCTCATTAATTAGAGCTGGATTGAAGAGAGATATTCTACTTTTACTCGATGATGAACCATTTTTCCCCTCACAGATAACTCGATTAGGACGATAGACTTATCGCGTAATTTATGAAAAATCGTCTGGCTTTTTCCGGACTGAGTTCGCTTGCCTCATTAGTTTTTTGTTCGCGAATAATTGGATAGCTTTTTGTTTCTTACGTTTCGTATATTTAATCACAATAAAATGAAGCAACGTGCGAAGTTCAGTGCTGGCTGATGAAAAATTAATCAGACATGTAGGCAAGTTTCTGGCTCGCGTTTTCGACTTCTTCAGCCTCTAATTTGCTTCGTTCCCATACTTATATATACACTCGCTCATTATTCTTTTTTTTATATCTCTTTTTGGTCGTTGCGAATTTATATTGGGTTAAGGCTGGCCGGGGCGCGGGGTTACAGTAGACTCTTAATACATTATTCTTCACTATAAAACGACGAAAGACAAGAAAGACCGAGCACATTATAAATCGCTATAAATTTTATCTTCAGAGACTCAACGAGAGTAGTTCATAAAACTCGAAAAATTTCTTCATTCCTCACGATCGTTGACGGATTATTAATTTATTTCACATCTTCGTTGATGGCTCCATTTTTACTCCAATAAATGGACTCTTGACGAGAACGATTCTGAAAAATAATTAAAAAAATTTTTCTTATGTTTGTGGGATTTTTTTCAAAGAATTTATTGAGCTTGAAAACTTTTTTGGGTTCCATGGTAACAGAATAATGAAATTGATGGAAAATTTCAGTCGAATGAGAATCGTTGGGGAGAGAAAATGCTTGAAAATTGCGTTTCTTTTTTTTTAAGCAGGACCCGACGACTAATTTAGGGCTTCGGTCGAAAACCGAAAATTTCCACGAAAACGTGATTTTTTCCTATATTCAGAATGATTCTGATGTGAGGAAATTAGAAGGAAAATGGTCTGATTTATTTTGGAAAATTTGGAGAATTTCGTGTGCACAAAAAGTGAAAAGTGGGGGTGGCTGAAAACACCACCTGTTATGAGTCGTGATGGCTCACGATTTCCGGAAGTGGCCCTGACCTACGAGGAAAATACAAGAACGAGGGAAAATGAACAGAGAAAGAAAGGGACGGAAAAGAGGGGCGAGCGCGAGGAGACCGTCCCGGATCTCCATGGCAACCGAACAACCCTCTCACCTGGTGAGGTACAGAAACGAGAGCCAACATTCGAGACCTCCTCTATCCCTGCGTAACGTCTTCAGGGACTTTTCCACCTTGTTGGATGGAAGGAAATATTTTTTTTCAGTCTACGTTACTTCAAACTCGAGGAAAAGCTTTTTCACCAAAGAGCTTTGCACAAGGAATACATTTTTGCTGCAAGGAAAATGAAGCCTGAGAATTTTCGCCTTAAACATATTCAATTCGAGTCAAAATCAACAGATTTGACAATGAAGATTTTTAAAAGAATTTCTATTTTTTTGATAAAATAATTTTGAAGGAAAAAAATCATTCACTAGGTCAAAGGATCGAAAACTTTTGCCTTGGATTGTATTTCAGTTTTTCACTCCGTTTTCGTATTCTCTCTCGTTTCGTCATTTCGAAGAATTTCTTTAAGTTCCGATTGGAATGTGAGAATCTTCAGTCAACATTTTTCGTCGAGTTAAATTATTTATTCAAAATTCTTGACATTTCTTTTCGTAATATCGTTGGTTTCGTTTCGTTATTTGATTAATTGACGAAATTTTGTTTCAAGTCACAGTGAATATATTTCGCATAATTTATTGACTGACATTAAAAATAAATTGAATCCCACAAAAAAGGGTTTCAGACCCAACCAAATTCCGTATTACGCAACGTTGCTTCTGCCCTGTCGTGAATGGAGCAATTTTTTTTTTATCCCACTCGAATCTTCCACTTGCCAGAGTCGTGATTTTTTTTGGCCACGACCTCGAAGAATATTTTCAAAAAATCATCCCATTTTTTTTCCACTCGCTGACTCCATTTTATGGGACAACTATTCCAAATGTTTTTGGCTAACTCTCGAAGCTCAAAAATATCTGCAGTGATACGTCTCACTTTGGTTCACTCTGCTTTTGGCTAGAGAGGGAGAGAGGGGGAGAGAGTGTTAGAATTCTTCTTCAAGTTTCCGCGATATTTTTCTATCCTACGGTTATGAGATCATATTACATACAGAAGCCAAGGGGCGTGAGAGTATCAGACGTGAAGTTTGCTCAAAAGTTAAATGGAGCTCGTGCGACTTTGGGGATGTTTCTTTCATGGCTGTTGGTTTCTCACCCCCACTTTTTCCCATCCCCTTTGAGTCCTCTCTCCCAATGTACTCTTCTCTTCATTTCACACCCCTCGAGGCAAAATATGATGAGAGTAGCAGTGCGACGAAGGCTCAGAGCGAAAAGTGGCTCCAGAAAGGATCTTAAGTAGATAATCTCAGTGCTGATCAGACGAGAGTTTTAATAAATTCGACAAACTGACAAATCTTCGAAATTCTGCTATTAAATTTTGTCATAAAATTTTAATCTTTCCGAAACAAGGAAGGAAGTAATGCAACTGTTTTCAAATTTTATGCAAAAACGAGAAAAATCCACGAGTATTGATTTATAAAAAACATTCAAGTTTTTGGACCACAGCGATGTGATGGTTTCTGTCTCACAATCCATCTCTGTAATTGCTGTGCTCCCAAAAATAATAGTACGAAAATTTCTTGATGGTGCCAGAAATGAAAGTGCATCAAAATTCCCAGTCAAACTTAAGGGCACGATAGCAATGGAAACAACTTTAATTGTAGAGTGTCAAAGAACCGAGAGAACCAGAATGTTTTCGTAACTCTAAAATACGATCCTAGGACTGACACGAGCCATTAATAGAAAAAATGGTCTACCACCTATTTCGAAAATTGTGAGCAAAAACCCAAAGTGCAGTATTTAGAGAATTTTGGTTTACAGAATTTATCAGAAAATCCCAAAAATTGATTTTCCATGCTCAAACTCAATCCTGAAAACAGAGTACAGCATTTGATCATCCACAATCCTCATAGATTTACCAGAGTTGAAATTTTTTTGAAAAACCAGTGCACATGGCCACGAAATATCCAATTAAAGTAAATCTTTTGAAAAAATCATAAAAGCCAAAAAGCCTCGTTTCAGTCCTTCGAAAATGATTGGAATCTAGAGTCCCCAGATGAACATAAATCAAAAAATAATCAAGTCCATGTGAATGACTTAGGCTAAGCGCCTGAGTGAAATTCGTCCTCATAAGTAAATATGTACAGGGGGTTGTCACATCCACGATGTTTGAACGCTTGTACATGCCTTTATGTACGACAAATATACACGAATATGGGGATGCAGTGTACATAGAGAAGCTTCTACCCTTGCTAGCCCTGTATACACACATCCACACACACACACACACACACACACACACACAGGCACACAAATATATATGTATATACGAAGTAGAGGGAAATGAATACGACAGTAATTTCATACCTAGATGCAACAAGTGTGAACACAGTAGGTAAAGCCTTCCTATACATACATACATGTGTACAGCCTACATGTATACTCCCTTAAGAGCTTGCAAAGGATAAGCGGGTGAACCACGTAGATAGTGGGTTACGTTACCACTCATTTGTGTGACAAACGACATCGACGTTCGAATGAATGTGAACGAAACATTTTATTCCTTCGACAATAATCGTGCGAGTGATAATTACGTCATGGATAATGGTTATTGTAAACCAGAAAGTTTGCTTACGAATTTCAATGAGGTAATGATGGGAATTGGCTTTAAGGCCTTAATGCACTTGCAGCGGGCGGAAAAACGGGATTTTCATGATTTTTTTATCGACGAGAAAATAAATGTTTATTGAAACACTGTGAACGATATTCGTTAGTAGATATGTTCGTGTACTTGTGCAATTTTTTTCGTCGAAAAATTTCTCAAAATGGCGCAACTCCAGCTGTATTCCTGTAACACCTTTTTTGATCCGATCATTCCCAAATTTATACGACTTATTTGTTATATTAATAGATTGAGCTTGGACGAAGGATTTGTCAACACGTTGATTTAAAAAAAAATGGCGACAGTTTTAATACAAAATTCATTTTTTGAGGTGCTAAATTTTCGGTTTTTTGTTACAATTTTTTTCCAACAAAATACGAAATCCTTCGTCCAGGCCCTAGATATTATTAGAATAAATAAGTGGTATAAATTTGGTATGGATTGGATTAATAGTTTTTTAGTAATTGTGTCCACTGGAAAGGTATTTTTCATAAAAGACGATTCTGTGATAATCGCGTTTGAAGACTCAAGTATTATTGTTCCGATTTTTATAAAATTTCATGAGAATATTCTTCAGACGTTGTACTTGAAAAATGACAATATAAATAAAAAAATTTGCAATTTTTCCGCCCATCGAAAGTGTATAGAAGGTCTTAATTTATGTAGCAGGTGTGAGAGGATCGACACAGTGAGCAGTTAAAAAGGCAGCCTGACTTATGTTATGAATTTAATAATTATATTTTGTCCACTTTTAATAAATGTTTTTTCTTCTCCTTTCACTAATAATTGTTATTTTTTTATTTCAATCGAATTGAACTTTATAGGATTAATAAATTTTACAGATTAATTTTTATAGTAATAATTGATCAAATATTGTTTAGTTTTTCATTTTTAACTCTTAAATTGCAGTTGAATGCGATTTCAGAAGTCTCAGTTTTCAATAATGTCGTAAAAATTTATCTAATCTAATGTTTTACCGATTTTATTTGATTTTTCTGTAAACATTTTTCTTCGAACGAAGGTGATTTAAAATTTTTTCAATAATCACGTTAATACCAATAAATCATGTAATAATTCTCACCCGAGGATATGAATGTTGATAATTATTTACGAATAGCAATTCCAGTAGTATTGCTTATTCATTCTATCAATAATTATTGAAAACTCGATATTACCGAATAGGATCGTTTTATTTCAATAGAATGTGGTTTCATGTAATAATTACAATAATAATTTCGATAATCCGTTCCGAACGATTCTTTAATTGGAATTATGGAAACGGAGTTCTCTCGCATAGAAATTATTGAATAATGGACTTTGTTGACGAGTATTTTCATGCGAATGAGAATTTAAATGAAAATCTTGTCAATTAAGGGGGAAGTTTTATTTTTGGTGGTCATTTAATGAGATGGAATTTAGTGAATGTGAGTATTTAAGATCGTGGTTAAAACACTGTGTCCAAATGATACGTGTGTAAAGTAGACCGAAAATAATACACTCGTGGGTCTCTTCAAAATGATTTGTGATGTTGCTTTGGACAGACACACCTGTTTTGTCGTTTCACCAAAATTATCACTTGTCGCTCGTTCACACATGAGTATCGTCGGCCTCGGAGGTTACATTTTAAGAAGTGAAACCGGAAAAGCCGAGAAATGACGCACAACGAATGTTACCAAACATTTTTTTCATAAATAAAATTAACAATTTTCCATTTTGATATTTTTTCTTTCTCATTGTTAAATCATTACTTTTTTTTAAGCAGAAAAAGAAGTTTATTTAAACAAAAAATGAAGAAATTCATTCAATTGAATGAAAAAAAAAACGTTTTTAATGTATGATTTATTTTTTTCAAAAAATTGAATTTTTTTTGTGAAATTGGTCAACGTACGACAACCTTTGAAACGATCAGTTGAAAAAATAATAATTGAAATGGAAATTTGGAGAGTGGGAAAAAAATGAAGGGGCTTAGTTTTTTTATTTCGAGAAAATGAAAATGGTGCGAAAATCCTTTGCAATTATTTTATAATCTGCTTTAATATAAAGCACCCACGTATATAGTTATTTGCATATATAGTATAATGCAAATTCTTTACTACTTTAGTGCAGCATTTGTGTCCGTAACATTCTGCGGTTTCAGAGATTTCGTGAATATCGTACGTCGTGGTTGTCGTCGTGGTTTTCCGACTCACGGGTTTCTATTTCGGTTTACTTGAGAAGCGGAACTCGTCGCGTGCCTTCTAATCTTCTTATTCTCAAAAAATCGTGCTCGAGGAATACCCGTGCAGATGCGAACTCTTCCTTTCGGCATGCGATCTTCCGTAGCTTTAGCATAAATTCAAATGATTCCAACAATGATTATTTATATTTCGAGAATCTCATTATTTTTTCACCATTTTCATTTTGTTTTGTGACCATTTTATAAAAAATCCTCCAATTTCAGCAATTTTTCCAAATTTAAAAAAAAAATCCAAAATTATTGAATTTTTGAATAGTTCGGAAAAATTTTCTCCTCTATCTCCAGCTGGAAAATCAATTCTTTCGTCTCATACTTTATAAATCAAAGTTGAATATCAAATTTGAAAAAGAGGGGAAAAAAACAGTTTTTAGGAAAAATGATTTTTGTTTCGCTTCATTTTACTTTTTCCGATAATTTGTCCTTCCAGAAATTCCATTTTTTTGGGATCTATTTTGTATCTGGAAATTGTACTTTTCGATTTCACCTGGAACGTCTTCTATTCAATGTATAAATACTAATATATTTATAAAGTTGTATATATAGATCACACGGAACAGAGAAGATAATATTTTGGTACGAGACAGTTAAGGGGTTGTTATATATTTTGGAGGCTCATTATAGGGGGAAGGAGAGAGAAAAAGAGGGAGAGAGAGAGAGAGGCCAGAGGCCGGTCGGTGTCGCAACGATATTTATTCAGTTGCTTCAAAGTAGCCATGGACTGGGGAATTGCTGTGGCCTGGGATTCTCAGACTTTTTCGTATTTTCGAGTATATTCTGGTTCGAAACTCTCTTACATGTGAAAATAAAAAGGAAATGAAAACTTTGGTGGGAATAATGGAGTGAAAAATGTTTTTCGATGATAAATTTTCAGTGAAAAATAAAAACAAATAAATATGAAAATTTTGTTTAAAACTGAAGGATAGAAAATAATCAGTTTTTTGCATACAGTGTCAGAAGTTTATTTTTTAAATAAATTCCATACACTCAGTGCTACAAGTTTATCTCTATGGATATAAAAATTGTTGGAAGTTCATTTGAGATTGTGAAGGAACGAAAATAATCAGTTTCTTTCAAAGAGAAAAATTTTATCACGTTTAATTTTCGTTCCATCGATCAATTGATTTTTTTTCGTTCGACTCGAAATTTCGTTCACGACGATTCACAATTGTGGATAAATGAAAGACAAGAATGAGTGTAAATAATGTCAGTGCAAAGTTTAGCTGTGATCGGTTGAAAAATAATTGGTTCCATTGTCTCGTTAAGCTTTTCGAGTGAAAAATGAATTGAAACTTTTCACCGAGGATCCTGGATTAATGGAATGTTATAAATGTTGATTGAAATACTCGAGTTTATTGGAGAACGGTAAATAATCCATTTAACGGAATTAAAGTGCATTTGCATGGATCGCATTGTCGAGGTAACATCAAATTTAAGTATGTGTACTTTTGGTGAAAGAGCTTGAACGTATATTCGAATGGTATTGAAACGGTGCAGTGAACCGGGTTTTCGATTATTACACAATCCATTCTGGTGTCTCGATTCTCCAGACGGATCGTCGACCCTCCGTTGGTTATTGCTTACGTATTTTTTCCTCCCGCATCTTTAAACTTTTATCACCGATCTCCGCGTGCTTTGTAATTCCCTTTGTCGAATTCAAACTTTGGCCGTTTCATTTTATGCTGCAAAGTCGATTTTTCATAAAATACGTTTACAAACGTTGGATCGGAAAATTCGTAAAAAATGTTTAATTTTCAAATATTTCAGGGTTTATGAAAAGCGTCACTAAAAAGAAATATTTTCAAAAGACAAATTTTCTGTTTTTACTACAGCTGAAAATGAGCATAAATTTTTCGTTTTTTCATCGATAAAAAAAACTAGAATTGCATCACTTTCATTTGCTCGTTCAGGGTTTAATCGCAATTTATGTCAATGGAATTTTTGTCGCTTTAATCAGGATTATTAAAAAAAAAGAGTCGAAAGATTTTATCGAGGTGGAAGCTGCGTCGAGGGCGATTTTTTCAGCTGTAAATAAAGTGAAATTAGCATTTGTGAATGATGCTATTGTTGGTAATTTTGTAGAGAGAGAACTAGAATCGGTTGCAGTTTTTTTCATTTATCTCAGCAAGAATAAATGCATGGGGATATTGGAGCGAGTGTTTTTCGTATTTCGGTGGAAGGGAATCTCCTGATTACGTGCCCATTTCGTTCCAGAGTCTCCCTCGGGAGTACCGCAAAATCCTGTACGTACGATTGAGAATGCTGATGCGCAGTACGAGCTTTTCCTGTGCTTCTGATACTGAGAATATTTCGTTCGTTCAATTTTCAATTCGGGTATGAAAAAAGCCTTAAATGTGTTTCAGTAACTGGTGAGAAGCATTCCGTGAAGTCCGAGCAATCGAAGACACCCTCGTAACCATATTTTATGTTGTCTGACCAAGCACAGCGTTTTCTACTTAGGACTGGCATGCATTTTTCCTCAATTTTTTGCACGAGGAAACGGACGACGAATTTGGAGTCGCGTGGCATTATTGATTGTGAATTTTTCAAAATTTTCTACAAATTCATCGTTCTTTTTCATTCATTCAGTTTTTTTTTAAGATTTTCAATGGACGATTACTTCGTTTTTCAAAATCATGAAAAATTTCTGTAGATGAATTTTTCATATTTTTTATTCAATTTTTTTCATAATTATTGCCAAAACTTGTTGTGCTTTTATGCTCCGTATTTTCGATGTTTGGTCGACGAAAAGTCGGACTCTCTGGCAGCAGGCTTTTTTTCTACGATTTATTTACAAGGCAAGCGATACGTTATTGTTACTCGACAGCGTGTATATTTATTCTCATAAGTTTCAAGAGACCGTTGAACTCGAGGTTTCTCTAGTGGCCAAATTGTATTTTCGAAGCATGCCACGTGGGGAGTCTTTTGTGTACGTTCGTCTCATTGTCAAAGGAAAATTCTCAACGACCTTGGTAAACATCCCTGCCAGAATGTGTCAAATATTTTTATGCCACTCTGACCCACTTCGAGGTAGTTCACTCACTGAATTTTTTCTCATTTTCTTGGCCCACCGCGTCTTCAAATATCCTTCTCAGGACCACCGTTTTATAATCCAATGAATTTCCATCGAAATTGAATTATTTCAAAGCTATTCATATTATTTTTTTTCATCTCTTCTGAGATTAAATTTTTATGAATTGTCAAACTTGCGTTAATACAATTTCAATAAATTCATTTTGATTCGATGCAATTGAAAAGATTTTCAGTCAAATAAAATAAAAATCTAATTGTAAAAATGAATTAAAAAAAAATTATTAAACGATTACAAGAATAAAATTAAAAAAAAAAAAAAATAATTCCATCGGAATAAAGACGAATGAAAATTAATATGAAATACAAAAATAAATCAGAAAAAGTAATAAAAAATGCAAATTTATTGAAAGTAGAAAAAAATAAATCAATTTGATTTCAAAAAGTGTTGCTGAGAAATTCGAAAAAATATTCAAGTATGGAAATGAAGAAAATTTTGTATTATTCATGAAACGTCCTTTTTTCGAGAATTAGGATATCCATGAGTATAGAATGTCTCGCGATGTGCACGAATTTGAGGCATCGATCGGCGCGTTATTAATTTCGAACTTGCAGTTTGACTTGCCCCCAGATCCGAAGCAGAATCGTCTTTTGGACCCCGGGATGCAAAAAGCTACCTTAACCGAACAAAGAATATATAGCGACGTCAGTTCCCCACAGTCAGCACTTTGCTCTCAAATCGTGCAATTAATCACGGAACCTTCGCAGTTTATAGGAGATACCCTTACGAGGCTAACTTGGCTCATTTGCTCTCGTTCTATGCACATTGGATTTTCAGTGTGGAATCAGCAACCAATAATCGCCCGAACGATCATTTTTTTCAATTTTTCAAAAAGACTCAACAATCCCGTGACCGAATTGTAGAAAAAATAGACATTTTCTCACATTTTTAATCTTCAAGTACTGAATTATTCGAAAGTTGCATCGAAAGATCAAATTTTCAGGCAGAAATAGATGGCTCATGAATTTCTGAAGAGAAAAGTTCTTGGTCATTTTATCCTAGAATGCACCATTGTCAAGATATTAATTAATTAGTCAAAGCTCATCTGGCACGACGCACGGAATTTAGAGTGGGGGAAGCGGCACTCCGGTAGGCTCGCGCCCCACCACGCGCCGGCGGCCACGCCCACTGTTTTGTTCTCGCGCGCTCGATTGGTCGCCGGCTACAACTATCGATATCTCAGCAACGGTACGTCTTAGAGAAAAACTTTCAAATACTTAGTTGCTTGGAATTCTACGACGAAGCTGTTCCCCACGTCAGTTTGGATCCGGCTCTTGATTCAGCCTGTACATGCAAATTATCCCTCGCGCATCGTTCGTCACTGATATGGCACTTCATTACTCGAAGAAGCTACAGAGTCTGGTAGTTATGAGAGTCGATTCCTTGCTGTACTCATCGGTTATATAAGACGAGGTGTCACGGGACTTTCTCGAAACGGGATATAACTCGGCTGATTATCGTGAAGATTTTCCCAGGCGAAACGAGCCAAGGCAGAGTAAGCACATCAAATGTATATCTGGCTCATCCAGCATCTTTATCGTCTTTTCGTCTTCATCCTCAGACTCATTCTCCGCAAGCTCGTGCTGCTGCTGCTTCTCTACTTTTCTACGTGACACACGAGGTCGGTACGGCACTCTCGGGCCTCTCGTTACGAATTCTCGAGAAAGTCGAGACTTTTCAAACTGAAATTGGAGCGACGTGGCAAATACTTTATATTGCTGCACTTCAAATCTTGTTCGTTACGAAGGGAAATTATGCATTTTTCGTGGATTTAATGATACGTAAAAAGTTTGTTTTTCCCGGTGCTTATCGAAATTGAAAGAAATTGTTCACCAATTTGTGAAGCAATGAAATAAAACTGGAGGCTCAAATCTTCCGGGGAACTTGATCAAGCTGTCATCGAAATCGTGAAACTTTTCTTATTGCGACGAGAAAAAAAACTTTTCGGTGAAAACTAAAAATTCTTTATTCTGCTTGGCAAAGTTGAGTGCACGTAAGAAATTTTTCTTGTTCACGATAAATTCCGTGTGTGGGTTGAATCTTACATTTTGGGCTTCTCTCGAAAGATTTGAAGAAAAAGTCAAAGTCTGGGGCGTAGAAACGTTCGATATTCATGCTCGAGTGCTCGATTACCAAAGAGCCGAAGGGCTTTTTTTTCTTTTCCTCCATTTTCTTCTTCCGGACTTTCTTCCGTATTCCTTTTTTTTTATTCTATTTTTATATTTTTTGCATGTGTTTTTTTTCTGCCTTCTTCCACTTTCTTTGGTCCGCAATGCAGCGAGCTTCTTCGTTGTTGGGGGGAGCAATAAATCGAAATCGTTTTCTTTCTCTTCCTTTCGTGCTTTCTTTTTTCCTCAGGGGGTGAAAATTTTTCACGAGCCGAACGTAGCCAAAAGCTTCGCTTCATTTCTCATTCTTCACTTCGCTTTTCCTTTTACTTTCTTCTTCGGTTTTCCTCCTTCTCCTTCTCCTCTTTCTCACTTATTTCCTTCTCATTCGTTTCTCTCTTCGACATTTTTTTTTTCGATTCATCCCTTTCAACTAAAATACTAGGTCGAAACTGAAGTAAAAACGACACGAGTTTAAAGATGGCCCTCTCGCTCTCTTTCTTTTTCTCCCTTTCTCTTTATCACTCGAGGACATAAACCCATATGGAAGACTCAAGAAAACTTTACCTCTTGATTCAACTTTCCAGGGTACGATGACTTTCCGTCTACAATAGTCCAACAAAAAAAGTCCAACGCCGATGCGTCAATTTCTTCCATGACAGTCTTATTTTTTCTCACACTTTAAGAAAAGGCTTCTTCAGAAGTGTCATTTATAATAGGATTCCATCAAAGTAGACTTGGCAAACGATGCTTCGGGCTCAAAATAAAAAGAGAAAATTCTTTTTTTCTAATAAAAAATTGTTCCTACCCACGATTTGATTTTTCTCATCAGTAATTCACGATAAAATGTCGATATTTATGTCTCATTTCAAACAATTATTTGAGGTAATTAAAAATATTTTTTTTCCCTTTTTCAAACAACTTTGTAACGGATCGTCTTTGAATAACAAAAAAAAAATGATATTCCGGCTTAAAAATTCTCATTCAAATTCGATCTATTTCCATACAAAATTGATGAAATTCGATATTGATGTAGTCGTCGGTTATTAATCTCTTTGAAGTAAAGTATGCACGGCGAGGCTACGATCTGATGCAAATTTTTACCGACTCCTACAACTCGCCGAAAGTTTATTGACCTTCGGATATAAAGTTTAGTGGATGCAGGAGCTTTTTTCTTCCAACCCTATTCCTCGTTCATGCCTCACCTGTGGTTCATACGCTGGTGCATTTCGTTACAAAAATATATTCGCTCGGTATGCGTACCAGAGCGTCTCTCGTTGCGGAGGAGGCGAAAAACTTTTTTCCAAACTTTTCACATTACGAAAGCATCCATAACTATGCACATCGGCCGAGAGACAATTTGATAGATTGACAAAATTACGGTATGGAAGAAGAATTATTATCAAAATATCATTATTTATGAAAAACTCGAGAAAAGAATTTTTATTTACAATAATAAGAAAAATTATCAAAACGACATGTTAAAATTATTGAAAATTAAAAAATATAAACATTTTTCATACGGAAAAATAAGAAAATCGTAAGAAGAATTCTGAGATTTCAAAAGTTTTTGGGCGACCACTATTAGTGACAAAAATAACGAAAAAATGGACCCAGAATTAATAAATTTTGGAGTCGAAATATCTGCAAGATAATCAGACAATTTTTCGACAGATCATCCCCGAAGGATCATATTTCATGGGTGTCTAAATTGGCTAGATTTTTACTTCCTAATTAAAGATATTATTACTCTAAATCAATGTCAGAGTTATTCATTGAAAATTGTAAATACATTTTTTCAACTTATTTTTTGACGAATGAAATTACAAGCCATTGATTGAACGAGGATCCATCACTGACAGAACTCAAAATTTCATTCGTCCCTGGCTAAAATACTATAGTTTTTTATGTAAAAAAACCGCTTTAGAGAGGGCAAAGGGAAAAAGAAATACTAAAGGAAATGGATCAAGAAAAAAGTGTTAATAAAAAGACAGAAGGCTGTGACAGGAATAGGCCAAGCCAAGAAGAAACAAAATGCCGAAATAAGCAAATGCGAGGTTACGAGTGCTCATTTTACCAATTTCGTTGAACCTTTAACTCGAATTTTTTCCCAGACCCTCGTTGTATACTTCATTTTGACTGTGTACGTTTTTCATAAACTTCGTAACAAGCGTTCATTCGCTATATGGAAAGATAGACGAGTTTTTGCTGCATAGTTAAACCTGTGTATTTTTCTCCATATTTAAGCACGTTTATCTCGATAACCAATAAGACGAAGCCTTTAAAATTTTATATTCGAGTGAGTCGACTAGCCATTTAAACTCTGTGCAAATTTCAAGTTTTTTTCAAAAAAATCGTTTCGTGGATGGACTAGCTTAAAAAGTTTATCACCCAGAAATAAATTTCTCGAGGATTCCATAAAAAATTTTGTTGATTGGGCAAGGTACGATGGTCAAAAAAGTGAATTGATATGGCCACGATCCCATGACGAATTTTGAGTGAATTTAACAACCGTATAACTTGATGTCAGCGTAAAATATTTATTGTAAATTCAAAAAATGGTTGAGAGTGTGCGATAATATTTTGTCAATAGAAATGCGACTGCTCGTCGGCATTGAATATAAATGGACTGAAGGAAAAACGTAAACGGTTTGAAGGTCGTAAAGAGAATAATCCTGAGATGTGGCAACAAGGAAGAAAGGACGAGAAAAGAAGGGTGGACGAGGCAAGTGAGACGAAACCTTTACGATCTTCGCGTCCAGCGACGTGTCTAGAGCGCCTTAGAAAGAAAGTTTAATAGAGCGAACTTTATATACGTGTGATACAGTGGAGAAAAAAAACGTTAGTTTATGAGGAGAAAAATACAGTGATTGGCCCTTTAAGAAACAACAGGGAACAAGTTATTGACACTTCCATCTCCCCTTTTGATCGTACGCGATCTTCTCAAGTGTGACGATCACCCGGACTGGCCAATCGTCGTCACGACATCGACGTTTATTTCCCACGTGTGCATATACACTCGACATACAGGATGATTCAGACAAGAATTACAGTTTTAGAGTCCATTCAACAAAGCCTTTTCGCTCTTTTATTCACTTTCATTTTAGGAGCATTCAAAACGTTTTTATGCAAACGTTGTTGATAAACCGTGCGACAGTGCTTTCGCAGGTGTCGTCCTTGGCTGTGGATACGAGCTTTTTAAAACGAGGATTCTCAGAATCTTCATTTATCTCAAAATATCGATGAAAATTTGAAAATCACGACCCGCAAAACTCCTTTGCCCAATTCCTTTATCTCAAAGGAGGCCTAAAACAAAAAATTAAGCTCCAGCGAAACAAAATTCAAAAGAAAATCATTTTTTTCAACAACGATAATAATAAAAATAATCGCGACGGTTCCTTAGTTTTTTGTAAATTTGGAACGTCGCTAAATTCGTTTATTTTTAAATATATGTGGCGTTTTGAAATGCCACTTTCAAAGGACTTGTGCAGTGTTAGAAATGCAAAGGAGCTGTGGATAAAGAGAGAAAGCAAGAGGAAGATAAAGGGGGGGAGGAGGGCAGAGGGAAGGACAATGGGGATGTAAAAAAGAAGGTAGTTTCTAGCGTAGAAAAGAGAAAAATGTCGTTATAACGTTTCATATATCCGCACATATCGGGGTGAGTCACGTATACCGTATACAGAATCTGCTTATGTTTTATACGATACTTTTGTTACTAGCATACATAGAAAAACAAATAAAGTACAATCGCACGAGTGCACAAAACCGGTGGTTTTGCCATTTCAGTGTGTTCCTCCCGCTCGCACATTCTGCTCCGTATTCCCTCTTTCTCAACGTACATAATATCGCACATGCATTTCATACATACAATACGACAAGTGCGAGAGTCGCTTTTATATGTTTATAGCGAAGGGGGAGGCGAAATGCTGAGAGGAAAATTCGAAGCTCACGTTTCCATATATGCGGGCTTGAAAAAAAGTCAATAATTTTCATATCGAGGCGGGACTCCATCGAATCTGGAATAGCATGTGGGAGCAATGAATATTCTTACGTCGCGTTGAGGAAAGTGCGATTGAAATGAATACTTGAGTTAATGAATAGTGAGATTTTAGGGGCTGTAGTTTTGAGGCAATTTTGACTAGATTGTTGAGGCCTTCGGGGCCGATGCGGAGGTCGACGGGGCGTGGGAAATGTTGCGATGTCTTCGAAAGGCGAGTTTGGCCTCGCGAGCACAGCCGTGAAAGCAACGTGCCTCAGTCGACCTTGAGTTTCCACGAGAGTGGCACTTTCTGGCTTCTCTGGACGCTGACGAGGCTTCAGAAGCGCCGGGCTCTGAAAAATGGTCCGGCGTATGCCGCGGCTCTCGACGCTGGCCCGTGGGAAGCGCGTCGACAAGGACAAGTCTCCTCGTCCAGGGATGAATTCACGTAGGAACATTTCGTCGCCGAGACAAGTCGCTTCTGGCCGGTTGTCGGCGTTGTCTTTCCCGTCCTCGAGCTCACCTGTCTCCCACTTTTTCTGGATACCGTAGCGGAAGAAAGCCGCCGAGGAGGAGGGGAAAGCCCCCGCGGATGGACGGCTCAAGCAATAAAGCTCGGCCTGCGGGTACCAGGATTCCTGCAGGATCAATTCTGGCACGTTCCGCGCCGAGTTGCCGCGCGAAATGCCGGGCAGTTTGGTCGAACGAACGTCAAACGAAAGGCAAATGCTCGCAGCCTGCTGCCGGTTCCTGGACAGGCCTTCGTCGCGGAGCTCCCATTGAAAGTGTCGAAAAGGCTTCCCAACATTCGAGGATGTATTTTCAGGATCGAGAGTATATTAGTCGAATCCCCTGGTGCGATTCCCCGCGGGGATCCCTCGCTCTGGGGAAAACGCTGTCGTCTTCAGCGACCTCAAGCCAAACGGCGGTCGACGAAGGACGGTGTATGGATCTGGATGCTTCTTGGCAGTGTGCCATACGACCAAGTTTTCCCAATCGTCTTCCCCGGCCCCGCCACTTCTTGCCACACTCCTCAGGGCATTTGCTGTGCATTCGGTACTCGGTATACGCTCAACTCCGACGATATATAGGGACCGTGCCTGAGCTATAGAGAGCAGCACTACAGTCGATGAGCGCGCTCTCTCGTGTCTGAATATGCAATTTTTCTGATGATATTTTGACTGTATATCATTGAAAATAATTAATTTTTCGGAAAAAAATAATGATTAAAGTAATCAAATACGGTTTTTGTCCGATCAACAATGATCGCATTCAAAATCAAAATGACGTAAAAGGAAAAAAACTGTTTGAATCGAATGACGTTTTAAATGTCGTCGAAACAGAAAGTTTAGTGCATGAGTTGACAGTGTTTAACCTTTTGATCCACTTGGTTCGTTTCTCACTTTTCCATGGAGAATGGACTGTGCCCTCTGGGAAATAATAAAATTTTACTGATACTTCAACGTCTCGGCGTCGAAATTGTGCATTAGAGCACTCTCTCGAATGCAACAATATTTTCTCGATCGAGACGTGATAAAAAATAATAATTTTATTTTGTTAAATAATGCGAAAAGTAATAATTCCCATATGCGCCTGTTTCAAATTTCATCTAAAAAGTTATGAAATTGGCCGCATAGTGACACTGTAGACGCTGCGCACGGTCCCTATTGCTACGAAGAGCCTTCCCTAGTATTGGAGGGTTCCGCCGAGCATGTGGCTCCCCCCGACATGTGATGCTGCGTTGTAAAACTCTTCGTCCCTTGGCATCCAAGATATACGTACTCTTGCTTCTCTCCCGCACGACCAAAGCCCAGGGCAAACGTTTCCAATGGATTCAGGAGTTCTGTGAAGAGCCTTTTTTCCCTTTTTCCTCCGAGATTCGTGAATGGACGAAGGGAGCTTCCCGCGACGAGTTACGTTCCGAGGTAACTCGTCCCACGAACCAAGCGCTCCTCTGCTGGAAGCCTCTACCATAAGGGCGGCTGCGGATCTCCCTCCTGATCGTCCAGGGCCGATTATTTGGAGTCTCGCGTCGGGACCTCGTTCTCTCGAGGATTTTCGGCGCTATCGATCCTCCAGGACTGCTCGGCCATGGCTGTGGGATCGTTAGTTTTCTCCTCCTCGAACTCCGGGCCGGTTAGGCTCGACCTGGACCACTTGACATCAGCGGGGTTGACCATGACCTTATTGGAAGCCTCGAAATACGCATTTCCGAGTAAACACCAATTAAAAGAAGGAGAATTCGACGAAACGCGTTGTCTGATGAAGAGTCAACGGGAAACAAGAATTCCGAATTCGTCACATTGAACCCTGCAGTCGGGAGTTCTGCGTAGCCAGGAGCGAACAGTTGGAGGTTCGTGGAGCATCGAGTCAAGAGCTCCCTCCTCCTGGAATTTCTTCAGCATTTCTCTTCCCCCCGAACAAAGGGCTCTGCGATTCGTCCCAGTGGAACGGTCACCAGGAGTTTCCATTCGGACGTAACAAGAGCACAGGACCTGCCTCGGACGGTCGTTCTAATGAGCACAAAAAATCCAGAAACTCGAGAAAGTCGAGTAAACAGGAAAGGAAGCGTCAGGAGTAAAGCAAACGATGGACACGACGAGTGCAGGAGTCCCTAATGCAGTATGATTGCCAGGATAGTGAAAGAAACAAAAAATTTTTTTTTTTTTTTTTTTTTTTTTCCAATAGAAAGAGGGAGAAACCAGGCGAGTATGACTGGTCCCTTGAAACGGTTGAACTGTAGAGCGATGATGACAGTGACGACGGCAGTTTGTTCAGGCTCTGAGCAAACAGTGGGCATGTGTACCCTGCGGAAACTTCGGCGAGGACGTACACATCCGAGTTGCAGATCGTCCCCTCCCCTGGCCCCGTCCATCCCTTTCCGGGATTCGCTGGTTCGCCTCTTTCTCCGTCTCGCTAGGGGTAGTTCGGAGGCTGCTATTCAGCAGCATTCTGTGGACAGACACACGTACAAAGTCTCCGGTCTTGTTATGGTCCAGGAGGGATCCGTCGGGTAGTACTAGAGGCATCGTGTTCGGGGGTTCGTACTGCTGTTTAGGAGCTTATGTTGGCAGAGCGCCTCGAAGCCCTTCTGCCCTTTGGAGCCCTCGAAGATTCCACGTGCTTGTGAACACGCTGACAAGGCCGTTCGGTTTGAGAGACAAAGAGAGAACTCCACGGACAATCAACTGGCTTGACAATTGACGGGGATTCCTAAACTATGAATTAACGACTATCTCGGAGCGGCGCCGCCATCCGGGCCTCCCTCCGACGGAATTGAATCGGGTAAGCCTTGCGACGATTATATTCAGAAAGGGCTGAATAACCGCGTCGTTACGAGCATGTATAGAGGACCGGGAGAAACCTGATTATTGGAGCACCGAGATCGGATATCTCGGCGTATGGATTCGTTCAACAAGCAGAGCCGCTCCTATTAGCTCCCGCCATTGTGTTACAAATGTAGCCGATTATCGGATCGGAGGAATCGGGGAGCAGCCGGATATCCGAGGAGCCGAGCTGCCGCCTTTTAAGGCCGCCGCTGTTCCGGGAGGAGATTCGGAGAACAAAAAGGGACTCCGAACGGGGATTCCGATCTGAGATTCCCCGGGTTAAATGACGTGTGAACCTGCGACATTAACTCCGCCGTTTTCACTCACGACGGGGAACGAGCTCGCGGACAAGTTCACGGTTATTGCTCAATCAGACCCGGTTTTAGAGGTCATTTAAGCACCCTGGACGTGCTTTTAACTAAACTCCAATTTCCACATTACACCCCGGCTTGTTCGGGCCGCCGGAAACGCTCTGAAAGCCCATCAGAGGCCCTCTTTCATCTCGAATTTATCGCTGGCAATCTCACCTCAGACGATTCCGTTCCCTCAACCCAAGAGTTTCATTGTTATGCGAGAAAATTCACTCGCCGAGCAGCAACACTCGAATACCCCGACCCCCCCCCCCCCCCCAAATCCCACTGTTATTATTCAAATCGAGATGCAGACGAATGTAATCCAATTAATACACATAATACAATCAATTTAGCAAGGTAAATAAACTCTGAAAATAATCGCAGACTAAAGTGCTTACGCGAGTGCTCCGCCACTGTATCGCTTTGAATTAATAGCTCTTTACTCCAGTCTACGCTTATCCCCCCCTCCGCCGCTCCTCTGCTCTCAAAACAATAATAACACAACTCTCTACTTATCTTTATTCTCCCTCTCTCTCTCTCTCTCTGCAGCTTCCGGATCTACCCTGTACGAGAGGGGCCTGGCACAAACCGCTGTAGCGTCGCTTCTCGTTATAACGTGAATTATCATCCCTCGTTGAGGATTATTATTTCACTCGGAGATTTCACGTCGTCCGGTTAAAAATGGAGATGGGATGGGATGGAGTTTTTCATCTCCCTGGGAAAGAGCCTCGTGGAGGGACAGACAAGTGGACAATAAATGAGGAAAACCCGATACGCGAAACCGTGGGAGATTGGGGCTTGGAATACGTATTTGTGATGAGGTGTTGGCTGGAAAAATACACAGCGAGATTAGCCTTCTCGACTCGAACGGTTTGGACTCGAAAGTCCAAACCGTGCCTCTACCAGCTCCATAGTCTCGGTGAGTTAGGGACCGCTGGAGCTGCTGGAAATTCAACCACTTCCGCACCCCCAGCATACACTCGGCCGGGTCCGACTCCAATGACGCTCATTCTTTTTACTCCCTTTTTATCCTCCTTTCTTCCATTATTGCAACCCTCGCTCACTGCATTTCCGGCTCAACTCGCTCGGGCTAATGTGCCATAACGAGCGCTGAGCGCAGGAGTTCTGCTTAAGGGAAGAGGAAGTTTCGTTTTTTTTCTTTTTTTTTTTTTTTTTTTACTGAATGGGAAATCTCGAGGGGGGAAAGAGTCGGAAAAATTGATACTTTCGACGGAATTCCTTGAGTTTTGAAGCCTGCAGCACACGGTCGTCGAATTCTACGATTTATCGAGCTTCTCTTTAGCTCTCGGGATCTTCGTTCCCAGGGGAAGGGAATCGAGTCGACTATGCTCGTGGCCTCTCCTTTTTCCAGGGCATTTTTGACTTTGGGTTGTGTTTCTTGCCAGATTTTCATCGCGTTTGCCCAGATTTGAGGTCTTTGGGGTAATTTTTGTTTTATTTTACTTCGGAGTGATGTCGGGGAAAGACATTTTAAGGATTCTCGTTTCTTCGAAAGCGCGAAAAAGAGGCTTCGGGTTTCGCTGCCCTCGGGATTGAGATTTCGGATTTTCCTCGATCCATAAACACTCGAAATTCCATTTTCTTGATTCTCCAAGGCTTCTAGTTTCCTTTTTCGTACTTTGCGAACTCCCGTTGACTTCTCAGTCGGTTTTAGTGCATCAGGAAATTCAGGTCGTCCCATGAATCCAACTACCAAAAAGCTCTCGGATTCCCGTCCTTTGAGTCTCCGTCCGATAACTTAATGTGGAATTACGACGATCCGGTGAAGTTCTTGCGTTTTCGAGTATTCGAGAATCGGTAAAACACTCTCGGAAAATCAATTTCCGAAGTTCAGTAAGTTGGAGAATAAAAACGAAATAAAATTGACAAATTTTCACTTTACAGAAAATTTCGAAAACAATTTCGAGGAAACGCTTAAAATTTCAATTAGTAAAATCTCGTGACCTTGAAAAATTGCCAAAGAGCGATGATTCTCACAGAAATTTCAGCTCAGACTAAAACCGTCGTACCTCAAAAGAAATAATTTCAACTGCTAAACGTCAGATCGCACAAATTTCGAATTTTTTACCATTTTTCGTGCCCCCAAAGTGAAATGGCTAGTATAAAAATCATGCATATACACGAAGGTTGTTCGTGGATTTTCGACATGTTTCATTCTTCGGGGCTGGCCAAACCGTTGAACGAGGCTAGTCCACACAAAAGGGTCGAAAACTTTTCATTGCTGGTGCACCGAGCAGCTGAAGCAAGAAAAAAAAAAAAAAAAAGAAGATTCAGTCGAGGCAAGCGTGCTGTGTAGAACAAAAAAAAGGATAGACAAAGCACAATGGAGTGCTGGTAACGATGGCGGAAAAAAAGAACGTGAAGAAAAAGAGTGGGCGTATGAAGAAAAAAAGAAAAAAAAATGAATAATAAGTAGAAGGGAAATAATAATAAGTTGATAAAGCTCGCTGATGAAATGAATGAAAAACAAACGCGAAACAAAAACTGGTGCTAAAGTGTCGAGAATATTATCAGTAGATGTGGCAAGAAAAGGAAAAAAATCCCACATTTTTTTATCTCTCCTTTCCCTTTTTTTAACCGCAGCTCTTCTTCCACGTCTTTCTCAGGGAAACGATTTAATGGGAGTGATAAGAGTACGAAATTACGAGAGAGTATTTTCTCAGCCACAGCATACTTGGCTGTCAATTTTATCGAATAATTTCATCGTCTGTAAGGATTTTTTGTGACGATTTTTTCTTCAATAAATCATGCAACAACTCGAAGGAATTTCATAAAAGCCAGTAAGATCCATGGATGCAATTTTTACTTTTCATTTTATCGATTCAATTAATTCGATAATTAATTGGGATCGATTATTATTTAAACTACTTTCGTATGTTTTCAATCAGATTTTACAATGAACACGTTCCTGCTTGCAGGGCTGGAAATGATTCGAAAAATCTATTGACTTTTTGTTGCAAAACCACCTTAATATTTCATCTCCAAAAGCCAAGCTCTCTTCGGACCTGCATTCGAGTTTATTTGGCACAAAAAAGCAATATGCACCCAGCACCGTCGCCATTCTTTCTTCATTTCACTGTCACATCTTTTTCCCTCCTCTTTATTCTCCTCGTTTCTTTCAACAGACATCCCCGTCCCTGAGGCCACTAAAAAACCTCACAAACCGCATATCTCTGTATATACACGTATCTTTGTACGTTACGTGCAATCCGGCTCCACTTTTTCTCTCGCTATTAGTTTTTCTTTCTATTTTTTTTATCTATCCCCAGCTCACATATTTTTAAAGTGTGTCTTCACTCGTGTTTGACCCGAATTTTGTCATCGAATGCTAATTCGTGAAAAACAATGATTGGCTCAATCGCATTTTTTATTTAAATAAAATACCTCGAAATAAAATAATTTTTCTATTAATGAAACTTGATATTTTCGAAGGACAATCGAGGTGAAAAAAGGTCGAGGTTTCAGGTGAATGTCAATCATGAAAAATTGAGATTAAGTAGAAAAAGTCAATTTGGGGTTTAATTTCCCTGGGCCTCGATTCTTTTGGTGTGGGACAACGTGGAGAAAGTTTCATCATTTTTACACATACCACAAAAAAGTAGATGAATAATCAGTGAGATATTTTCAGTTCTTTTAAATTTTTTTTTTTTTTTTTTTTTTTTTTTACAAACGCTCAGCATTTTTTCCCCTCGTTTTTCGCCTCTTTTTACGCGTTCTGCATTTTCACTCATTCCCCTCAATTTTCAAACCACGATCCTTTTGTCTCTCGTTCTCTCGATGAAGCTGCAGCATCAGGGTGTAGGGGGGATTTTTCTCTCATTGTGCCAGCACAAGTAGCCTCGCTTTTGGGAGAAGAGCACTCTTTTTCTCACTCACAAAGACACAATAGTCAAACAAAAAGGATGAAACAAAAGGGAGGAAGAGAAAAGGTAACAGCTTTGAAAACGAGTTAATGTTAGGGACTGCTGAAACGAAGAACAATTATTCCACCGCGGGTGCGATCTCGAGTATCAAAATCCCATCCATTTTGAGCCATTTGCAATAGCCTTGCAAATAAATAGGCATTGGTGCTAATACGGACGAGCTTTTTTTGTTTTGCTTGTCTCAGGGGGGATTGAACGGTTGAAAAAGTCATTCGAGTCCTCGGTATCATTGATAAACCAACTTTGTTTATATTTTTTCAATGAATTAGATCGAAAAACCGAAGAGCTTTTTCGTCAAGTGAAAAAAAGATTTTTGCTCTAAATCCTATGAATTTAAACGAAGTCGAAAAAGTCTAAGGAAAAAAAGACGAAGGAAATGTGGAGAAACTAATTAAATCGAGGTTGAGCTGTCAAAGGCTCGAATCATTGAATTAAAAAAATAAATGAATACATCGAAAAATTAAAATCGTTGCAAATGGATCTAAAAATGACGACATCTTCGCCTGGTTCGTATTGCCACGATTTAATGTTTGTATGTACTCCATTAAAAATGTACGAATATAAAGAGAAAAGAAATAAAAAGAGTGGATGGGATAAAAGCTCTCTCGAACTCGATTTGCTTTTCTTCTACAATTTAACGTTCAGTTATAGTTTCAACGGAATTTTTAATTCGTTCATGCTTCTAGCTAAATTACGAAAATTCCTGATACCATTTTTTCGCCCGACCTCTCAGTAAAATTCATTACATTTTAGTAAATATAGAGCATATAATTTATGGAATATTGGAATAAGAATATTTATATTAAAAATTCAAATCTCGACAGCATAAAAGATGAAAATTAATCGTTCGCTTCATCCTGTTGCACGGATCATATTTTCCGCGTCATCGTTTCCCTTTCATTTTATCCGACATAAATTTAATCTACGAATACTTCGTCCGAGAAATATTTTCAATTTTTATTCTTGAAAAATAAGTGAAATTATTGGTGTATGAATCACTAAGAATGAGAATAAAAGTGTTACTTTTTAAAATATTTTTCCACTCGAATCATACTTCTTTAATGATAAAAAAAATTATTTTCACATGAAAATGGAAATTTTGATTCTAATCTGTAATAATTTCGCCCCAATTTTTCAAATTAATTCTTTTGAAAAATTGATTGTGCATTTTTTTCGATTCATTTACAAATAAAGATTCATTTTTATAATCGCGTTTTCAAATATGATCATAGTTTTAGAGAAATAAGTATTGGACAAAATTCAAACAATAATTTTAATGAATATTATTGTGCATTTTAATAGTTTTAAATATTAATAATTATAATAGTTTTTATTATAATTTTATAGTTTTAATATATTTTTAATAATTTTGGATATTTTAAATATAAAGTCATTGTGCATTTTAATAATTTCTGGGAAAATTCCATAATTTTTCCGTCACTAAATACGATTGCAAGTGATTTCCTATGCTTCAATCATAAATTAAATGTACAATTTTTATTCTCAACAATCATTGAGCTCTGATTTAATGAAAGCAGTTTAAATTTATTGGACGTAATTGTGGATACGATACGATTCTAAAAACGATCGATGATACCGGCTCGATTATATTGGAAATGTTTGTTGCAATGAGATTACGAGCAGAGGGGTTCAACACGATGAGACTCTTCGTGCAAAACATTCCGGAGTGAAGCATAATGACGGGTATTTGATACCGCAATTTGCAAGCGTGTATGAAAACCCGTAATTTTTATCGCCTCAGACAGGAAAGTGTTCCCCTCGAATTGGGGTTTTTTTATGGTCGTAAAGCAAACTCTATTCGCTTCCAAGCTTTTCGTACATGCACGAAAGAATGCAGAAGGAAACGAGCTTTTTCGAGGCAATTTTAAAATTGAGAGAAATAATTTTTGCTCTTTTTTGATCATTCGAAAGTTGATTCGAATTCGGGAATTTCAAAGAGTTCGAAGATGAATTTTCTAGTCCGAAAAAAAAGATCGAAGAACAATTGCGATCTCGTAAAATTTGATGGCATTGTTTGAAATATTTAGAGTTGTAAAATATTTGAAATTTTCGTTTTTATAATAAAACTTCGGAGCATTGAATTTCGCTTATTTTTAATAAGAAATTCTACGAGGATGTTCGAAACGAACGGAAGTTAAAGGGAAATAGAATAATGCGAGGGACTGTTTGGGAGGACATAAAACACTCAAACTATCAGGGTTTGTGGGTTTTATCGATTTTCATAAGACACGAGACTGAAAGTGCAGTGTCCATGTATGAGGCATGAGGCACATATACAAGGTGGCATATTAAAGATCGACTGGTTTACGTGCACTTATTTTTATGAATCAATAATAAACACTTCGAAATAACAACCCCACAATGGTCACTCAATTCTTGTACTTTATTGATTTTTTCCCCAGTCAATATTACAGGATCAGACAAACCATAAAACTCTGCTTGGAGAACACTAAAATGAGAAATAAATTTTCATCATTTTTTTCGGGCTCTCATCTCCAGGGGATGAAAATTCGTTTTTTGTCAAAATGAATCGATTTCATGGAGAACGTTTTGTGGCAGAACGATGAGTGGAAAAAAGGGTGCTCAGAAGCTTGGAGGAAAGTTAAAAATTTGGAAAAATCGATGATATTTGAAATTGAGGAAAATTATTGGTTATAAATTTTATTATTTTGATTTTTTGAAATAGAACGAAAATACAAATTTTTTATTGCTCAAATCGATTATGAAAACGCTCGAACGTTTTTCCGAAAGTATCGGTTTGGAGGAGAAACATTTGAGGCGACAGTTATTAGGAAATGAAAATCCAAAGATGTATAGGGAAGGAAACATTGAGAGAAAAAAACCATCGATTTCGTCGAATTTCCGCTCCTTACGAGAATCTCCCCTCGAGAGACATTATTAATTTCCTCATAAATCCATCTGTTTGGATTCAATATGTCACACGTGGTCTTCGAAAAGGATACATTGACGGACAGACGTAGTTGCACATATTAGATTATTCACCCCTGACGTTTGCTTGTTCCACTAGTAAATGACGTGCTGTCAACGTCTCCTTCCTGAAGATCATGCATTGATAAGTTATAACTCAATTCCACAATTGAAGGGATTTAATCATTTTCTCCATTTGCAAGTTTATTCATCGAAGCTTTTTTTTGTAACACCCAATTTTTTCTGTTCCTGATAACATAAATCATTTTTTTATAATCTCTATTTAATTTATTGATTGAGATAATCGTATTTGGGGATTTGTTTTTCACGATTTTCAATTGAAAGTCTCTGACGAACTGTTTATAAAAATTTCGTTAATTTTTCAATTTTCCATAGTTGAAATTTCTTTGGTGGTTCGGAGCACTCGTAAGGAAAATCGATGGCTCGTAATTTGTATAACTTGTAATTAACATGTTCGTCAGTAATCGAGAGTCAGAATTGCAGAAATTGTGAATCATTGAAAATTTTTTAAGGCGTATGACAAAAATATTGGGTCATGGATAGTAGGGAAAAAAGAATTTTTTTCAATGTAAAGTGCATGGTAAATAGTGAAAAAAGACGTTACGTGTCGTCTGGCAAGTTCAAACCCAGCAGGGTGGATGAGGAACGAACTTGACGTGACTCTCGAGTGCTGGGACGTTGTTCAGCGATTACCAAATTCCGTGGGTTCTCTTTACGCTCCTCTCAGAGCTTTTGGCTCTTATTCTAGCATGTCTAAAACACTACGCGACATTCCTGGTTCCTCATCTTCTGACGACTCTCCAGGCTGCAGGGAGACTCTACAGTTATTCTCGTGTAACAATGGACGAAAATTCCTGGCTCATCGAGAGATGAAACGGTGGGAGATGAGATGAGAGCAGGAGCCATTTTGTCTCATGAAAATATTGAAAATTTTTCCCTTTTATTCATCCTTCATTAAGGGGGGTTTCTGCTTTAAAAAGTCAAAAAAATCGATGGTTTTTGAGAATGTTTTTGGATAGATGGAAATATAGCGAATAGCGAACTTTTTGGTATAGTTTCGAGGATATTTTAAGAGTACAAAAACATTGTTTTTATGTAAGAAATACTAATTTGTACGTGGTTTATGAGCAAAGTCTCATTGTCGAAGTTTTTCAGTTGTGTACAATGTGGAGATCGTAATTATTGTCTACAACGAAAATTCCAAATTTCTTTCCATTTTCATATATTTTCCTTCCACATGGATCTATAAGAACCCGAAAAAATTGCGAAATTCTATATTTTTAGCGAGTTTGAAAATAAAACGCTTCTAACAAAGAAGAATATCACTTCAACGTGCTGCAAATGTAGAATTTCGTAATTTTTTCAAGTTCTTATATTTTTCGACTTTCTAAAGCAGCCCCCCCTCCCCCCTTAAATTCGCCTTTGTTTTTATTGTTTCTCAAAATATTCCGTGCGGGAAAATATTTCAGAAAATTGATAATATTTCAACCGAATTGTGATAAAGAAAAATTTTTGTGTCGAATTGTTAGAAAAAAGTTGACGAAACCCCTTAAGAAATGATAGTTCGTACGCCGAAATAACGAGGCGTGAGCAGCTAATCTTCAAAATTAAAAAGCTTTCTAACAATTTTCACTTGAACTGAAGTTTTCTGCTAGTTTTTTTTCTTTTATTGTAATCACAGCACCAGGGGATGATAAGAGCAAGTGTGAGGAGGAAAGATTTTTTGTATTTATTTAGCTCGCTTTTATTCTTTGATCCTGAGAGAGAAATAATTCGAGCAACAAATCCGAGGAAGATGCTTTTCGTATGTGTTTCGGTGTCTCATCTCCTCCAGTTTGTGTTCCAACCCCCTACTCATCAACCCCTTCAGAGTATCTTTCGCGAGGGTTGGTCTTATAACCTGCTCTCCACCCCCTTAACTCTCGGGACTAATTCAGTTAGGTGGACTCACTCTGTTGACTGATGAATGGCCTTTCACCCTTCCTTTTTCATCCCCTTTTTGCCCTATAAAACATCTCATGCTTTCCTTTCGAAATGCTTCGGAACTCTGCCTCTTTCCGTTTCAACGTGTCGACCCTCATCCTTTCGTCACTTCAACCCTCACACTGTGAAAAAAAATTTCCCTCAGCTCCCCCGATGACTGGGCTAAAGATATTTATACTGGAAAGACTTTCTGGGCCAAATGGACCCTTTTATTGTTCATGTCGATGTTGTTCATGTAGCTTTGTTGCAGTGTTGGCTCAAGAGCTTTGCATGGCTGGGAGAAACGTATTCTTCAAATTTAAGCTTTTTTTTCCGAAAATCCGTTAGGAACACGAGGGAAAAACAATTTTTCAGGAATATTTTTGACGTTTTTTTCGTATTTTATAAAAAATTTAACAAAATAGGAAAAAAATGACGAAAAAAGTGAGTTCAGTTTTGGGATGCGGATGATTCAGCGTGAGGAGGTCCATGCGCACGTATATACATAACGTTTGTCTGAATGCTCACCCCCCAAGCCTCCCGTTTCATCCCCCTCGCACCCCTGAGACTGCTCGTCACACAGTCTGCCGCAATGCTGACGTAACGGGTCGCTGACGTCACGCTCTTGATGCAAGCTCGCAAGGGGCCAATGTGCTTGGAGCCCCAACCCTATAATGCATGGCTTATTCATGTATAGGCTGCTACAAAAATTGTGTTCTCCGTTGTGGGAGCGGTTGGATGAGATGATTCTGAAGAGGAAAGTCTTCGGTCATTTTTTTCTACGACCTTCCGTTGCTGAAATATTCGATAAAGTAGTGACCAGCCAATGAGGATGAGTGGGCGTGGCTCCCCCCACTTTCCACATCTCACGTGATTGGCCAGAACTAATTAACGAATAATTCAGCAACGACGAATCCCAGTAAAAAATGACTAGGGACTTTTCCCTTCAGAATTTTGGGATCTTGTTGCCCACGCGAGTCCCAGGCTTTCGCAAAATTTCGGATATTTTTTTTGAAACTCATTGTACACATGCTCGGATCTATTTCAACGTTTTCTCCCTCATCGTACCATTCTCCTGTGTAACTTTTCTACTATATTAGCCTCTGTATGTGTACATCCATTTGTATCCATGAATCGGAGCTTTTATTTTGTTTGTTTGTTTTTAGTTGCTTGTTTTCATCGTCTGGTGGGATTTTATATTTGAGCAAACATCGAGAACGGGGAAAGAATTTTTTTCTTTTCCGTTCCGTGACTGAGCGTAAAATAGCTACAAATCTGCACAGACGCACCCCTTCTGCATGAATAAATTGCGCGAATTTCTTTGTCGTCCAGGAATAACGATATATTACTGTGTCAAAAACAAAAAATCGGTGATGCGACGAAAAATTTTCGTCCCATTGAATTCGCAGTTATTTATATTTTCTCGCACACCCCAATCGATTCCTTGACTTCGTTTACGCTGCCTTCGTATCAATTGTGATGATTTTTTTTTGTTTTTTTTTTTGTTTTCAATCCTTTCTAAAGAACTGCATTCAACGTTCTTTTCAAATTGAATCCAGCATCCGATAATTTTCAAAACAAAAAGCGTAAACATTCGTTAAAAATGAAAAAAAGATAAGTTTTATTTCAGATTTTTTGTGAAAAGGCCTCGTTGAAAATTTTTAGTAAAAATGATATTTTTGTGTTGTGTTTCTCCTCAAATTTTACGAGCATTGTCCAGAATTATAATGGAACGCAAGGAGACATTTCGAGATATAAAAATTGCGAGAAGGAACCTCGAGTATTTTTCTTATTCTTCCTCAATGTTTCTTTCTTCCCTTTCTATTCTTTTCGTAATCAAAAGGAATAGAAATGAAGGTAGGGGCCATGGGAAGGAAGCAGGAACAGGGACAGCATATTTCTTCCACTTTTCTTTCAGAGCATACTTTTTTTTCGACCATTTCCAATTGAATATACCGCGCCAGTAATCGACAAAAGGGAAAAACAGTACAAGCAAAAAATCTCGAGGAAAAAGAGTGGAGAAATGGAGAAAGAGGGGGGGTTTGGAAAAGTAAAGGATTCCCCGATGAACAGGCTGAGAATACGATGCTATAAAACTTGTTCCTTTTTTACCCTTCGCCCAATTACCGTGTACTCCACTTGCGAAGACAAGAAATGAGTCTCATTCTGTCTCCTCTTTTTTTCGCTCCTTCCGCCGCTTCGTCAAGTTTTCCTTTTTTCTTGCTTCTGGCCCTACCCTCAATGTCCACTAACTTTCTCCGAATCTTTCTCCTTCGATCTCAACGTCTCCGGCTCTCCTGACTCTATACCATTGTTATAATGTTGGAATGAAATGTTTTTCCTCGTTAAGAAATTTAATTGCTCACAAATTCACAAAATAAAATTCGGCAGCGTTGCACTTCTCGAAACTTCACTTTAATTCTCACTAAAATATGGTTTTTTCTTGTTTTTCGAATCTTTTATGCAATCTGGAAATTATTGTTGAAAATGATTTTCAAATTATCAGCATATTTTGACAATTAATCGTTTCGATTAAATAATCAAATGATGCTTGGAAAATAAAGCCGTAAAAGTGGTTAATCGGTGCCGGGAGATTGGTCTTGCATATGAAAATTAATTCATGCGTTATTATTGCGTTGGATTACAATCAGTCAGATACAATCTGGAAGTGATAATCTACCGATGCCTCGTTATCGTGCTTGGCACGCTCGAGCAATTTCCAACATAGTCGGAAATTGATTTCGGGCAGGGCATATATCGGTGTTCGTATGCGTATGGAAATACAGGTTTGAGGGAAGCTTCAAGTGGGACGAAAAATAATGAAATCATCGATTTTCTCGATTATTTTGGGTTCCAATATCCTCGAGGACGATTGAGTCGCTGTATTTGCGGCCATTTATCGAAGGTCATTTATTTTATTAATATTTTCTCATAGCAATCCCGATCGTTTTGCATTTTTGAGACGACTTATCAAATATTTTCCAGCAGTCTGTTAAATAATGCGATATTTGATTCCGAACAGAAGTCGTTATAGGACGAAAAAGCAATTAAAATTCCGATAAATCTGTAGCTGCTTTCCTCATTGATATCGGGCTGTTGACATCAAGAGAAACGTGCTTTTTGAAATTTTGTCAACGTGTTTTGCGGCGATTATTAATGTAGGAGTGAGCCGATAAACGACATTGCCTCATTACGATGTGGTCGATTAATCACACGTCATTGGAGCCTACACAACGGCTGATGATAATTTAAGGCGTGATCGTGTGTACGTAATCACCGCTCTCTGTCGAGCACGATCGTTATCGAATCAGAGCCGAGCCCACGTGACATGCCCTTTCCACCTGAATAACAATCAACATAATTAATTGCGTTGTCGTTACTCCTATGAACTTAAGACCGAGTACGAGCCTCTGATATGATCTCACATCGCGTTTGGTACTGTCGTCGTAAAAAAATCTCTCCAACGTGCAGGGTGTCTGGAAAATGGAGCTTGGCACTAGAGATTCTAAAAGTTGAGAAAATTTGCTGCAAAAATGTCCTTAAGCGTTTTGCAATCCGAATAATAACCGACGAGTTATTGCTCGTTGAAGTTGGACGAATCAAGAGAGCGCGATAACTCAGCGTCCCCTGGCTGCATGGTGGGGAGAGCGCTCCCACTGGCCCGCGCCCCTCCCCCCACCGGGCATCACGTTATCGGGCGCTTCCGATACGTCGAACTTCGACGTTGAATAACTCATCGAGATTTGGTCGGATCGAAAAATGCCTAAGAACTTTTTTACTCGAAATCGTATCGCGGATCGACGTTCATTCACTCCAGTTCCCTTCGAGTAACACCCTCTATATTTAAAAGTCTATATTTATGAAAAACGATGAATAACACCCATCGAGTTTGATCCAATCACAATAAATGACACGTTGAAAAAAAGGGTCTTCAATCACGCCCCACACTAAGCTCGTGGTCATTAAAGCCGGCAAAGTTTTGATTAATCGCGGCGAGAGAGTCACGCTATGTTATATTCCAATTTATAGTTGTTGGCTCGTAAATGTGGGCTGTCCTAGCACGAGTACTTTGCTCCCGCCCGTTTTGGACATCACGAAACAAACTTTTCTATCGAAATATAGGTAGAAACGTTTGTATCAACGTGAAGTACTGAGTTTCTAGTTAATTTGTAAAGAAATGAGGCTAAAAGCGTTGAGAATCTGTTGAGAAAAATTGCATAAGATTTTTCGGTCCAATTTTTCGTTTTCCTGTTAATTTAGAAACATTTTCGAACTTAGGTGGCCTGAAAAGAGCATTTTCGGTAAGGTTTTCATGTATTTGAGATTCCTGAAACTCCAACCTGCTAAGAAAGATAATATCCAAATACTCGAAGCTCTCAGAAAGCCTCGAGGAGTTGCTCGAACTTTCTAGAACCCAATCGAGCCTCGGAGACTTGTTGAACCTCATAAAACTTATTATAACTCGTCAGGCCTCACAGCGACCTTCGAAAATCTGTCAGGATCCCCTGGAACTCGTGTTATCTGCTCCAAATCTATTTAAACCACCTGGAGCTCGTGCGATACCTCTGGAGTCCGATCGCATCAGCTGGAGGTCCGTCCGGATCGCTTCGCTCACCTTCGCTTCTACATTTCCAAGGAATTTCGATAAGCCCAAAAATTAGAAACGCATCCGACAGCTTCGGGAGGTTTTGGAAAAAGCGTGAATCTACCGAAGCCATTTTTTGTGCTGCTAAAGCAGTGAACTGAGAAAATGCGAAATACCTTTCTACTCCGGTAAGGGAGGGGTTGTGAGATCCAGTCAATAATAATCCGAGGCGAGAAAAAAGCTCGGTTATCGAGTCACGCTCATCTCTCGTTATGGTAAACACCCCCCGTCGTCGCGAAAAGGGTTTGAGCTAAGAATTTTTTCCGCGATAACGATATTAAATAGTAATATAAATAATTCAACATCCGAGCTTTCATTACGCGGCTTGCTTTCCACGCCTGATTTTGCTCCCTCGACCCTGACGCCGGCAAAGAGGGCGGGGATGAGGCACTTTTTCCCCTCGACGACGTCGAGCTACCTTGGTCCATTCTCACGAGAGCTGCAAAAATAGGTTTTCGTGAATGAACAATAAGGCGACCACCCCTGACTCCGGTATGCTGCATGAACTCCGGATACCGAGGAAAAAAAAAACTTGGAACCCCACCGAGCTCTCTTAAAAGCGTGTGAACAAATAAAAACGCGAATGGAGTAAGATGAAGAGATAAGTACCACTGGATGCTGTTTTTTAGCTCATTTTTTCACAGAGGTACATTCATAAGAGCCATTACCTGTTACGATCTTTCTGCTCAACAGCTCGCTTTTTATTCACTTCTTTTTACCCTCCATTCGAAACCTCCCTACCGGGTATTTTTCACCTAGTTTTATACGGAATTAAGAGAACATTTGTTCCGAACCTTTGATGAATAATCCGATGAAGTTTCGGGTTGAATTATTTTACTGGTGCAAATTCGCACCAGCGGAATTTCAATTAAAGAGAAACATTGGGAATGACGTTTCGTTTCATTTCAATTTTTCCGGCGAGTTTGGCATCGATGCTTAATTTGAAGATCGCCGGGTTACTGAGCAGGAAATTCCACCCCAAAATCATCTACTTATGTCTGCATTCCGGATTTCATTTTCAGCTCGAAACCAGAGTTGAAATCCTGTAACACTAATATTCATATCTGTGTGAGATTTAAAGATGATCAGATAAGTTTAAGGTTTGAGGGTTAATGAAAAATATTTTGTTCTGGAGGTTTTCTCTCTGCGGAGTGAGACTGTACTAAAAATGTTCTCGATTTTTTACGAAAGAGGGCCGAGATGAGGCTTCGAAAAAGGCTCACAGATGGCGCCACACGATACTTCCCTGAAAGTGCGCCCACGTGATTAGCACTCGTAAGCTCCGCAGGACGCATGCATGGAAAAAAAAGTTCTCAAGGTCGAAAAAGCGAAAAAAAATTATATCTACGCCTTCTCAATTAACAATTTTGAGCAACAAATTCATTGAAAATCGGGCAACGGATATAATTTGAATAGTTTTTGTTATAAAATAAAAAATTATAATAAAAAAAAATATATTTTGATGCAAAAAATGTTGGAAATGGAATGTTTGTGGACTGATGCATTTTCTTTTTGAAATTTTTCATTGCAGGTGTGGAACTGTGGATCGGTGGCTCAAAACTCGGCCCCAGGAGTGGCCCGGGGGCTTACCCTGGGGACCTGAAAACTGTCGAAGAGTTAAGTGGAAAAAAAGTGGGGCTGAAAGCTCCTGTGGCTGCAGAAGGCTGGGGCAGCTAAGGCCTCGGCAGCGTAGCAGCAAAAATAGGATCATCATCAGGAGGCGAGCGCTATGAACGCCAGCGTCAACGTCGAGAGGAACTCGTGGCGGTTACCTCCCGACGAGACCGTCCAGGTCGCCGATCCTCGCTCAAAGTCTGCTCAGGTAAAAGAGGTAATCGATTCAGGCTCACACCTTCGTATCGGTGTTGCTCGAGTGTATGCCTGACTCGTTGTTTCGTCTTGTCTAACTAATTGCAATTTATCGTTCAAAATGGCGCCTCCCATTTTCCAGGTTCCAAATCGTTATTTCAACATTTTTTTCAACTCTATTCTTTTTCAAATTTCAGTATTTCTTTCGCTCTAATTATTTCATCAGTGTCAATATCAGTTCAACAAATTTAGTGACAAAAAATAATCAAATGCGATTAAAATATTCTCTGTTGAAAAATCTTAACGAAAATTTCATTTTTTCCTTTATTCGACAATGATTTTTTACACAAAATCATATTTTTTTATTGAAGTCGACTCTTTTTCGATGATTTTGCTGACAATGATACTTTTCATTGATACCTCACACCAAACAAATGATTTTCATTATTGATAGCATCCATGCTTGAAGTACGTGCACGTGATGAAATTCCTCGTCGTCACAAACACACTGGAATGTTGTCCCGAATTGTGTGTCTATGTCAGACCTGACACTGTAAAATGATCGTGTTTTTATTGTTGTGTGTCAAACTAGAACTTCTCATGTGGTTAATCGTTCACACCGTTGACAAATGAACGTTGAGCGTATCTACAAATTTTTTTTTCCAACTGCTAATAAACTCGAAGGAATTTCCTCGATTTATCTTTTCCAGAAGAATTGATTCCTCAGATGCGATTCTCCTTCTATTTTGTATATACGCGCACGTAAGAATTTCTCTCCGGGTTGGATCGAGTGATGGAAATACCGTGATTCGACGATACAAATCTCCTTACGACGCGTGACTAACATTCTAAGAATCGAATTCGCAGACGTTTCTGAATAAAGCTTCACCTAAATTGAGATGAGAATCGAGCTGCATCACTTTTTCGAGGGATTTTCATTTGTCTCGAATTCTATTTGAGGTGAATGAAAAATTCACGACTTTTTCATCGCTGGTCATTATTTTCTAACGAAAAACCGTTTTAAGGCTTAAAGCTTCATTCAGATCGAATAAAAATATTTTTCATTCCATTCGTTCCCCCAATTTTCTTGCAGACGAAGAATCAAGGAAATTGAACTTGAGGTATTTCATCGACAATAATGACTGTTGAAAAAGAGGTGAGAAAATGATAATAAAAATTGATTTTCTGCATATGAAAAGCAAGGTGAAAAGTCTAGGTGGTGTTGATGTTTTCATTGAAAAACAAAATATGATAAATACTGAGGTCACGTAATTTTGGTGTGGAAAAGTCCACACGTGGACGTTAAATCTCGGTTACGCAAGAAATAGATGTCACGTAACTTCAAGGAAATCCTCAGAGATTGGAAAAATGTGAGAGCACCAAAGTACATTGTGTGTGTTGGAATGAATCGTGCTGCAAGCTTCGTACGTTCCCTTCGAACCCTTTTTCCATGATCAGTTTTACACACTTTATTCTCTAGCAGCCATTTTGTATTTTTTTTTCTCCTGTACTCGTGGACTATTCTGTATTTTTTTCGCACGACCACAGTCCCTCTCTCGTATGTTTTCAGTGCAGAGAATGCCAGACCACGAAACCACCCTCGAGAATTAAAAAGAGAGAGAGAGAGAGAGAGAGAGTAACGAGCTCGTGACAACGCTGCGACGTGATTAATCATTTTCGAAGCGAGCTCGGGCCGGCAAAAATATTTTGAAAAGAGAGCAGGATTTTGTTTTTTCCTCAACTTCGATAAAAACCAATTGATTTTCTGTTGTTTCATCCGATTTTTCATCACTTTCGAAAGTCACCCCTGACCCGAAATTTTTCATCGAGTTGATTGCCACTTGGGTAATGGCTTCTCGCGAAGATCATCGAAAAAATGATTAATTCGATTTGTAATTCGTCAGAGTTATTCGCAATTATTTGAGTGAATGTAGCCGAGTCTCATGAAAGCCAAAATATCTGCCGAATGAATGAAAGCATAGCGAAAAAATTCGGTCGAGCATCGAGTCTGCAAAAGTCATCAAGAATGTGGAAAGTCGACGGCCGAGTTCCTAAGCGAATGCATTCCGAAGGATGCATCGCGAGTAAATATTTGTTCCTGAAAATTTGGGTGTTGTTAGTGGGTCAGTTGAAGTGGAGAAACACACGACAGAATACTTGATGAATTTCATATTCGAGTTGTGAAACTTCGTCGTACGTGTGAGGCTGTGCGAATGGAGAAAACGAGTCAATGAATGCAAAGTGTGAACACGACAGGATAGAGGGAACGGACAATTTCTGCGGTCTCCTCGGTAGCTTCCTCTGGCGCGGTGCTGGGGGCTAGTTGAGCCAAATATTTATGGTAATTAATTCGCCATTATTCAGCTCGTCGAGCGAGGAGAACGAAGAGTCAAGTTTTAATTATGCGTTGGTTCAGGCGAGATAGAAGCAGATAGCAAAAGTGAGAGGAAGAGACGTAAGGGAGCGAGGAAACGAAGTGGGGGCCAGAGATAGGGTGCAAGATAACCAGTGATAACTACGAGTTTGTGTCCCCAACGATATACGAGATATAGATTTTGAGGGCGGGGGGGTTTTGGCCCCGATTTCGAAGCATAAATATTTTTCCCCACTGGCGTAGACCACGCGCAAGTAAACATCCCTCTTTCTCCGAGTGCATGTGTGGATGTATGCGAATGGGATGTAGAGAGACGGTTTTGTGTGTCGGTGAACCTGGAACGTTGGTGAAGAGCCGAACAGCGGAGATATCCCGCGAGCAAGATCACATCGAGCTGCATTATCGAAATATCAATAAAGCAATGTGTCAAAGCAACACGGATAAAAACACAGAAAAAGAAAGAGTCGAGTGTAAGATTAATCGTTTGTGTGATTCTGGTGCGAATGTGAACGATAAGAGCTCGGTGAAGTTGAAAGATCTCGGTGAAGAAAAACAGTGAAATTGTTACTGAAGATATCAACATTACACGTGGAATTGGTAGGTTTTGATTCGTTTGATTTGCAGGTTAGGTCCAGGGTGCAATGAATTTTAATTCAGGATGGTTTAGAACTTGATACGTGAGACTGAATTCGAATAGATCAGCCTCGTTACGCCTGGTTTTGCTGGTCACGTGATCTGCGCGCGCAGCTCTGCTCGTGAGGCGCCATTTTGAAGTCTTCGCCACTTCGAAAACGTCTTTTCTCATTTCTCGGAGACTAAGGGACCGATGACGATGCAACTTGGCTCAATTGGCGTGGATTTGTGGCAAGGATTGATCCCTGGCGTTGTTGGATGAAAAAAAGTCATTTGATCCGTGGAAATGGTTGAGTTGGAATCCTAACCTATATTTTTTGTTATTGGAAACTCCTGCGGGGATCACAAAAACAATTAGGAGCTTGAACTTGATCTAAAGTAAGAGAATCTTTTTACGGTCATCAAAGATTCTGCACGATCGTTTATGATCGATCACGGGCTGAGGGGGAAAAGAGCTCGAGCGAGAGTGTTTTAGAAACGGCGTACGAAGACAATCGTGAAAGCCACGAGCCGTGAAAATTCCGGTTCGATCTCTCAATGATTCCGCTCGGTCGCGTATTCGGTCGAGCGATACGTTATCCCAGTTTGTGTAACGCTGAACTTGCACTTCCCCAATACTGCTTCATTGCGGATGGCCTTCACGGAGAAGGGCTACGTTGTCGACGTTTTCCGATTGAAATATGACCTCTTAACGACCCTCGTAGTAATCGTTAGCGGTTCAGAACTGACGAGAAGCGGAAAGAAAAAAAATCTATCGATTTAACATCCATTTTATTCAACAATTAATTGAGGAACTCGACGAATAACGAAGGTAAACGATTTTAAATTCTGGCATGCATAACAGTATTTTTATTTTCCACTGCCAATTATTGTATTCCGTTGGCTTCGGAATCACTGAGGCATGAGGAAAGCATGAGGTAATATTTCTGCTAATTGGCTGACTCAGGTCTTGTGGGGTGGAAAGCACATTGGAGGAAAGAAAAAAACAGAGAAAAGCACGACCAAATGTAAAAACGTGGTAGGAGCGAATGAGAACGAAAGTGTCTACGAGAGCTTGAGTGTTTCACTTGAAAACGTAAGCTCCATTGCTCCACATACATAGGAGTTCACACAAACACACACACACACACACACACACACACACACACACACACACACACACACACACACACACACACACATGTATCGAGTGTACAAGCCCCTTTTGAATTCCGTGGGGAAACACCGCCTCGTAACTCCTCTTTTCACGCAACAGAGAGCAAAGTGGTAACGACTGCTAGTTAGCAAGATTTTGGTTAGATGTATGTGTACTTTCGAGCTACATATCCACCGTTTCCAGTTGAGTCGAAGTTCATATTGAACCTTGTGAATAAAATAGAGGTATGAATGTATGATAGACCGAAGGGATGATAAATATTCTCAGCACATTTGCTTCTCGTAACTATAACAGTGTATTTAGTACAATTTCTCACGAAGTCCCACTGAATATCCATATTGCGGTATGAGGTATGGTTAGACAGTTGAATTTCAAGAAGAAAAGTCCTGGCACATTTTTTTCTGTGATGCATCGTTGATGAGATATTGCTTAATTGATGATGAGCCAATCGGGAGCGTCGCTACTGAACAGTGGGCGTGGCAAGCGAATCATCGGATTGGCTGACAGTAATTAGTTCATATCTCACGAGCGGGGCATCGCAGCGAAATATCGCTTAAGACTTTTCTCTTCAGAATCTCACGATCTACTTGTCCCATGAGTGAGGCAAGATATTCAGAGAATCACACATTATGATGCTGGCGTAGCATACCAAGTGCCAGCATATCCTTTCTTCAAAGGCTTCGAGTTATAACGCATCCTAAAGCAGTGAAAGGCTAGCTAGGGCTTACCCTAGTTGCTACTTAAAGCCTACTTTGCCAATGTATATAACTGCATAGTGGTTTCCACCACCCACGCGTTTCTAGCGCGCTTCTTTCCCTTCCGGCTCTCTCTCTTTCTCTCTCTCTCTCTCGTGCCCCCCCCCCCCCCCGGAGCGCTGTGTATACGTTTCGACGCCGCGCGGTCTGTAACTGCGGCGACAAAGAGCCCTGAGAGGGTGAGGATGGGTTGGAATTGACGATCGAACGATATATTCACGTGTACGCATACAGGGGGTCCTGAAATCATGACGAAACCAAAGGGGTCTGTTGGATCTTCGAATTCCGCGAGGAAAAGTTCTTTTCCATTTTTCTCTGCGTTGCATCGTTTACGAAATACAGGGGAATTCGTCAGCAGCCAATCCGGAGAAGGTGGGCGGGTCCAGCTCCAAAGGAGGGGGACGCTCCGCCCCTCTCATATCTCGGCTCTCCGCTCGATTGGCTGCCACTAAATTCGTCTCTATCTCGTTAACGCTCGATCGAACAAAAAAATACAAAAGAACTTTTCTCTTCAGAATTTGACAATCTGTTCATCGAGCTGGTTCGAACTCTCGCTACTTCGGTTACCCGCTATATTAATGGATGGTTTGTGGTTAGGGTGAATGCGAGATTCGTGTAAAGGAGATGGAAACATTTCGTGCCAAGTTAAGGGGGATGGAGAGTGAGTATTAGTGTGAGACCTCGAGGAAACCACCAACGAACCACCCCCAGGAGTCCGTAGCTATGCACCAATCTTCTCGATGCTTTTGCTTTCTCCTCTCCGTCGTTATAGCTATTGGCCAAGTCGACACTTTGCACCGAATCACTTCCGGTTATACACAACCGTGCCAACCCATCTGCCTACCGAGGAAGCAGGCTTAACATTTTTATTTTTCTATTTTTTTCTATTTTTTTTTTTTTCATTTTTTACATTCCTTCTTTCTTCGCGCCAGTCGAGGCCAATAACTGGAAGGCCTCGTTCATTCGATACGTATTACTGTGCAAAATCGTGTCGTCCCAGAAGCTCGGAAAATCGAGGCAGAGTGGGTGAGTTATAGAGGGCTGGAAAGACACATCAGGCTTAGTCTAGCATTGTCTCGCCTCGAGCTCGTATCGACTCTTTGCCTCTGTTAATATCTCATGATATATCGACATATATACATTACTTTGTGTGCTTTCATATACGTTACATATTCTCACACACTCAACCGTACATACTTATGGCTACGTATAGATTTATTGGTTCTGCGGACGTGTCGTTGTTGCATGGACATTTTAAAACAAATCTTCGCTAAAGGAATTCCGCCTACACGCTCCGTGTACACTTTAATGTATCAGTAAATAACTTTATCGATGAAAATTTGTCATGACGCGATGCTCACGGCTCCGCGAGTGCTTCGTCAATAGGAAACCTAAAGTGGCGCTAAGCGTTGAGGTGTGTACAATCCTTATTTTCGGGAGCTTACATGACTTTGAAAGCAACCAAATTTCGATGCTAATCGTGCATTTTTTTTTTTTTCATTCTCGTTCAATCGTAGTCACTTTTTTACGAGTGCCGAAAACCTCGAATTCTATCGCGCCTTCCACAAGCCGGAGGGCTCGAAAATTCGATAAAATCAAAACGCTTAATGCTGCGTTTCTATGAATTATTTGTGCGAATGACATTGAGCTGGTCGCGAATATCGTGCTGTGATGCTCAGTTAAAAGTTAGAACCCAGCAAAGTTTTTTTTATTGCAGCACAATTTATTGCCCAACACTTTTTGGGTGGCTGTCAAAAAACTGCTGAAGGAGAGCCCCCAGAAAAAATCTTTTTACTCGAACATCTCGAGAATCTTTGATCGTTTTTGCTCATTGAATTTTCTCATATTTTGGGAGAAAATAGGACCGAGGAAAATGAGAGGAAAAAGTGAATTTGGGCTGCGAGAAAATGAGATGGTCGTAACTGGTGGTCAGTTTCGATAGTCCGTTCACTACTGACCGTATCTACTTTTAGCGAACACTCGTCTCGCGAACGTTCTCAATATATACGAAATGCACGTGTGTATAGACGACAACGACGACTAAATTCACGGTCACAAATGCTCGTGTGAGTTCGCTCTCGCGCGACACAGAGAATCTCTTGTTGCAGCCGGAAGAAACTCACCGAAGCATTGTCAGCTCCTCGAATCTATCTTTGGATCATTTCGTATTCGAGGATTCGTAAAATAGTCGAGCATTGTCTGTCTCCCTGTCTGGATCGTGCGCGCTGCCACGCGAACGTTTATAAATATTTGAATTTTCCTCTCGCCTTCAGAATTCGCTTTGTGATTGGATTTCCGATAAACAAACGTGTGTTTGATCCTCCGGTTCATGTTTCGCCGGTGTTTATTCTCGCGGTAATGCTCGTTCCAAACGACTGCATCGATTCAACTATAGTCCAAGGAATATTTAAAGTTTTACTTAAACTTTTCCACTTCATATCGATACTAGAGCTTCCGTTATTAACTGGCCTTAGTGCCGATGCATAAGAAAAGTCTTCCGACGCTTTACTCAAGCTCGAATTGTCAGAGAAAATGAATTGAATATTTTATTGAGAATATTCGCTTTCCGAAGCAATATTATCAATGATCGCACGAGGTGGAGGCACCGTAGTTGAGAGATGCACAAATTTTCAAACGTATCTAGTAAGTTGACCTCAAATGAGAATAAAAATATTAAATTAAATCTCAAAAATTTCCATTCGTATGATTCTTTCCGTGCGAGTGAAGAGAAATCGAAAAATTTGCATTGATGACGAAACGATTTGAAAATTATTCCTTTCCCCAAAGGGGGTTAGCTGCAGAGATTCCGTTGCTCTTGATATTCCGTGATTTTTCGTTCTACAAAGAACCTTCCGTCAATGAAGAAACGGAACGTTCGAGATCGAATTCCATTTGAAATCGTGTCACGCGAGGAAAAATTGAGGAAATGCGTTCAAAAAGCGATCAGGAATAAACTGATGTCCGCCTGTTTTTCCCCGAGAATGGAACTACGTTCGAAGATTCACGAACAAGTGGATCGTCAAATTCTGAGAAAAAAAGTCGTTGGAAATTTTTTCCTGCGATCCACCGTTCAAAAGATATCGAATGCTTAACGAGCACCAATCCGCTGGGGCTGCGCCACGCCCACTTCTTCCCATCAGCGATCCGGATTGGCGCTCGTTAATCAATCGTTGTCTCTTCAACGGTAGATCGTAGAAAAAAATTCCTGAGGACTTTTCTCCTCAAAATTTGTCCATCTGACCAACTAAATTTAATTAATTAGTAACACCCTGAAAATTCATCAGCAAAATAAAGAAACTAGGACTTTTTGGCTCCTAGCTAATATCGGATCCCGTATTTCTCCAATAAAAGTGAAAATTACGATGAAAAATACCAATTTGTTGGGATATTAATCGAGTCCGATATCGATTCACACGAATAGCTGAGAACAAAAAAAGTTTGCATATTTCCGAACCGGGTGCACTCGTGTTCATCGGAGTTAACAAACTGTATTCGTATAATTATATATACACCGTTGTGGTACATGAAAAAAAAATGTTTTTTTTTCCGAAATGCAGACTACCTTCCATGGATAATTAACGAATTTTTTTTTTTTTTTATCGATTATTGATGCTTTTCTCTATTTTATAGAATCGAGGAGCATATACGTGAAATTTTATCGGAATATCGGATGCTTCGTTTTTCAGGACTTGACGTACGGAGAGGGTGGTCACAACTGGAGAAGCATAATATTTTCGTTGCTGGTGATCGGTCTCGTTATCGCTGGCATCGTCACCGCCATTTATCTTCTAGGGTAAGATTTTCCTGACTATTATAGTAGCAAAAAATTTCAATGAAAAAATCGTTCGACTGGAGCGAATATTTGAAATCGATCAATTCAGTTACGTCAGTCAGTCGTTTTGTTCGATTATTTATGCATCGATGGACACGAAAAGAGAATCCGAATGATAATGATTATCGAATTATTAATGATTAATTTATTGAGGCATTCTATCATTAATTTAACCGTTTGAAATCGGAATAATTGGGAATAAATAATTTCTCATTAAAAATTCATTCACATTGACTTATGAAAGTCGACTGAATGACATTTTTTTTCTTCCTATTTTCACGAATCACTAAATTCATCAATAAATCGATTAAGGCCTGGAGTCGTTTTTATTTTCATTAACAGCTCAATTCTTTCGATCTTTATAATCATTATTTTTGAAACTTTAAATCATCGTTCGATGATTTAAATAATTCATCCAACCGCCATAATTTCGTTGATGAAGCTCCGCTTTAATGGAATAATGATTGAAAACTTATTTTTAATTCTCGTTCCATCCTTGCCACGGTTGCAGGTACGTTGATGAACTTCTTTATTGGAGCGGTAGACGTTTAACTTTGGACGAGTGCCTTAGCGGTGATCTTTCACCCCATCGTTTGCCACCGGCCTGGATATCACATGACAAGTTCGTCTATCAGGCTGACGACGGTTCTCTCGCTCTGCTCGATACTTCAAACAATTCCGTGTCTCTGTTAGTCTCCAATCACACTCTCGTACGTATTACATTCGTTAAGTTCGAATGAACCCTTGAACTGTGCGCTCACCCGAGTACTTCCAAACTGCACACGAGTGCGAGATGAAAATGAGATCCGAAATGCAGACATGACCAGGTGATTTTGGGGTAGAATTTCCGGCTTAATGACGTGGTGATAATTGAATTAACCTCCGGTGTGAAAGTAGGGAAAAAAATTCACTCGAAAATAGGTGACTTCCAACGTTACTCTGTGGATTAAATTTTGCGTATGGTTGAACGATTAAAATTAATGCAAAAAACTGAATTTAAAGGTTAGAGAATCGTTTTTTTTGTTTTCTATAAAACGAGGCTTCGAGTTATCGGAAAAACTTGTCAATGAGACGAAAAAATGATTTTTTCGAACTACGAAATGAACTGAACGCGATAACGTTCTTAATTGATTGGCCTTTCGTTCCACCGTCGATTCCAAACTGTCCTTTTGTCAAGAGCACTGCAATCGAGTCTGTGGGACATTGTCCTTTTGTTCTGTGTACGTTCACCGGGCTCTCTGCGACGTTTCTTTCATCCACGTGACTGAAAGAGTCCGCCTATGCGGATCGGCGTTTTCCACCTCTTGAAAATCGATTGGATCGACCCCCGTCACCGAAAGCTTTTGTCATCTTTCAGTAATGACCGTAATCTCCCTTGTCCCCGAGTCCGATATTCCCACTAATCGAAGTACGTGCAAAAAAACCGTGTTCAAACACACACAAAAGTCAAAATGAATGAACGGAAGAAAGAGAACAAAAATTTTGAAAAATCATTTTAAATACGAAAAAAAAATAACAGGCAGAAAAATACAAAATCAATTAGAGTATGCTGACACAAATTGAAAGTCAACGTTTCAAGACAAAAGTAAAAACGAAAGTTTTCGAGTCGAAAAAAACGAATTTTCGCTTCCGACATAAACCGAGCCATCGAATGGCATGTCGAGGCTTCATTTAGACTCGAAAAATGTTTGTAAAATTTTGAAACTGTCTGCTGCAAAAAATGCGAGTGAACAGACCAAATTCTATTGGCCGTTCAAACTACCTTTATAGAAGCGTGTATTCAACGTGCTGCATGCGTCTGAATACGTGTCACAAACACATCAATTGAAAGTCGAAGGGTTCATGGGACGAGACCACGAGCGAGTCATTCGTGTTTGGGGGTGAAAGGCAAACGGGCGAGGGGCGAAGGGGCGGATTGCATTAGAGGTTTCTGCGGTGAATCCTCACATCGCCGCACGAACCAAAATGACATGTGCCAGATGCATTACCAGCAGGCCATTTTCGTATCTGGTTGAAAATTTTCGCGGACGTGTACAGGCTCCGTAAAGCCGTGAATTAAACGCGATTGGGGGTCGCTTATTTGGTCGTAAATTCGTGAAATTGGCTGCCAGATTTGGAAAGAAAAAAAATAGAAAAGGACCGAGGCCCTTTTCCCTTTTTATCATTTTTTCCCTTCGCTTTTTATCATCACGCTGTTCCGAGCAACTTGAAATTTCACTGAGGAAACTTCCTCAAAGTCTCGCATATATTCTTGTCTTGTTGTACATACATTTGGGGTCCAGGGAATTCGACGTTTTGAAGAAACTATACATGTTTACAAAAGCAAAAGTTCGCGGGATTCTGCACGCGGAGAATGCCGGCTCGGAATTACGCAGCGCGCCACGACGTCGTCGCAATGTTCAAATACTCGCAAAGCTCTTATGGCTAAAACTTTACAAACTTCGTGTTTTTTTTTTTTTTTTTTTTTTTTATTTCATTTTCAACAAAGAGCTTTCGATTTTTCTGTCTTTCATACACTTTCAATATCACATTTGATGGAACACTATTTTTTCATACTATTTTTTGTACGTGCAGAAACATGAGTTGGAAAAGACGCTGATAGAAGTATTGCATTTTTGTGCTCGATAGCCTCGATCTTTTGTGCCAATGTGTACACGGATCGCCGGGCTTGTAAGTGAAAGCAAAGAGCTTTTGTCCTGTATGTATATTGCTTTATCGTAAGCTTCGATAGAAAGGGGAGAGACAGGGAAAGACGAAATGGGAAGAGGAGGAACGGGGATGAGCGACAGAAAGGGGGATGCTGGGAACAGAGAGAGAGAGAGAAAGAACAGAGAGAAAAAGCAGGCGAAGCTGGCAAAGAAAAAGTGAAAGGGGAGATGAAAAGGTAGAAAGTAAAAGAAAAAGGAAGTAAAAGAGATCGAGGAGGAAGAACGATAAATGCATAGGATGATTGATTCTCATCTGTGAACATTCCGTTGAAATGCCATTGATGCGAAAAGAAGAAGAAAAAAAATAAAGAAAGAATAGCAATCGAAAAGCAGGAGCAGAATGATCGAGATGAAAATACGAAAACGTTTGCAGATACGAGATGAATTCTTCGCGATACACACGCTGCTGCTTTTCTGTTTGCTTTGTTAACTCGTACTCAAATTTTCGAGACGGAAGAATCGCTTCGATTCCGAAATTGAAACTAGTGAATTTACCATTCCGGTAGATAAAAAGCTTTGGACGCTGGACCTCGTGCTTCCTGGACCAACTCCAATTTCCCCCTGTCCTCGAGCCATGCACGAGGAACTTTATCTCGAATAATCTCGTCTCATTATTCGTTTTCAGGATTTTCATTAAAATTTCGATTTCAACGCGAATTCCGAAATATTTTTTCTCCCAATCGATTCTTTTTTTTCACTGCAAAGTGCTCTTCATTCCAAATACATCAAACCATAGATCGTCTTCCGAAGTTCTTTAAATCCTAACACTCGAATATTAATATTTATTCGAAAATTTTAGTACTCGGGAAAGCCTGAGGAGAGAAATTCCTAATGAAAATTTAAAAGACACAGTTCAAAACCGTCTCCACAATCGCTCGACATTCCAACATTTTTTACGCACTTTGAAAACGGTTTGATATCCCATTGAAACGCAACGAATCATTAAAAATATATTCCCAAGCATTTAGAGAATTTCAAAAATTCCATTTCTTTAGTTTCAACTTTCAATTTCAACCCAAACAACTTTAAATTTGAAAATTTAACTTAAAAAACTTTGAATTGAATTAAAAAATTTTAATGTAACAAAAAAAATATATCATATTTTAAAAAATTCCATTTTCGTAATTTCGTTACTTTCTCGCTTTCTTTTAAGAATCGTCACGAAATATGACGAATCGACATTCCTAGTAATAAATGGAAAGTAGTTTGACCTCGAAAGGTCACATCAACTCAGAAAGCCTCATGCACATACTCAGAAAATCCTTGAATTGCAGGCACGATGGACGTATATGTTTGTCCATTTTTCTCTTCGATCTATATGCTCTCAGGTCCCCTACTTTTCTTTCGAGCAGAAAACGTGGACAGAATATGTATAGATATGGGTATAAAAACGCCACAGGACAAGGACATCGATCGGTTGGACGATCTGTGCCTGTACTCGCGTCATTCGGTCACCATAATAGTTGAAAATGTATGTGAAAATTGTCGAGTACATACGTGTGAGTCTAAAAGACTCGATTCGATTTTCCTAGTCTGAAAAAATTGTAGAAAAATGTGGCGTTGGTTTCTAAGGAGCAGAATTCAGAAAATCGTCCCTCGATGCAGCCCTCCTCGCTCTTATTTTGAGCTACAATTTAATCGTGAGAAATTTAATCATAAAAATGAACTTACGCGTGAGCGAGCTAGGAAAACTAAAACGATTATTGAGCGGCTCGTAAAAAGCAGAAAAAATCGATGTTGACGAAAGTGTTTTTCTATTTTTCAGAGGCAGCTCAATGTTCAGGGATTCCAGTGCAGTGCCGATTTACGTTACGTACTTTTTAGACACGATGTCAAACCGGTAAGGAACAATGAATAAAACATGCGGGTAATTTTATAAATAAGATGAGTAACGGGGGGTTTTTTTTTTTAATTTTTTTTATTAGAAAGGCGGGAAGGAAAAGTGTGTTCTTTCGTATGAACTAACTCAATGAAGTCTACGCCTTGATTTAATTATGCTTGGGGAAAAAATGCACCCCATTTCCCGGATGTACCGACGACGGGGAAAAATACGTTGCAAGACTTTTGCATTTATACGTATCTACAGGGAGCGATCCCAACAACTCGGTTTTGGAGAGAATTAAAAAAAAGTGTCTCCTGAAGATCCTGAGGGAAACGTGATAATCGGAGTTTTTGATATTTCGTTAAATGCATCACAAAATCGAAGATTTTCACTAAACTTTCGATTGTAACTGGGATGACTGTAATTTTTTGAATTCCGTTAATTCCGTCTGCTGAGTTTGTGACCTTCAAAGTTTATTCGATTTTCAAAATTGTTATTCGAAAATAAAACTAAACTTTATAGATTTGGGAATTTGCAATTTGAAATGACTCTGCGGACACCCTGTACATACGTGCATCGCCGGGAGACCAGGAGGGTTGGATTACTCCCTAGACCAGACGGGTTTTTCAGTTCGGACATCCTTCATCCCTCCTTCGTAGCCCAACAACCCACCAACTCTAGTGTCCTCTAATGGAACCCTCTCTGTTTCGCATTCTTTAATTTTCGCAGCAAGAAAGAGAAAAAATTCCATCTCACATTTTTTCCCTGCACCAATTCTCCCGAGACTTCGTGACTTGAAATATAAATTTACCGTCTGTAAATTCCAGGAGATCACAGATGGTTTTAATTAGCCATCGTTAATTGCAATTTCGTTGATTTGCTTTTGTGGTGAAATTTGTTACTTGTGTTGGTTGATGTTATCATTTTCAATGGTGTTCGGTTGCCTTGACTGAAAAATAATCAAACTTTTTACGCTTCATAAAGAAGAAAACATTTGTTATCATGAATCTCATTTACTCGTTTCTCAGTGTATTTTTTCGTTTTCGTTTCTTTTTGCTTCGGATTGATTGCAGGAAAAATGTTCTGCTTACTCATCTGTTTATTCATTCACTTCATTATGTCAGGATTCAATATTTTACGTCCATAACATTTTTTTTCACCTGTTTATAAAATATCTAAGATTTGAAAGGAATCTGTTTGAATAGTCCGATGACCGGCTGCGACACCTTAAAGACCAGTTGGATTATCGAATTACCAATCAAAAAGTCCTTTAGAGTTTTTCTCTACGGTCAACCATTCGCGAGATATTAACAGTCATAGAATAGCCAATCAAGTGCTGTGGGCGGGTCATCCCCACTCTACGGTTGCCCTCGACGATGCCGGATTGGCTGTCGCTGAAACCGATCGATATCTCACGAAAAAATCATCTTACAGAGAAAGTGCAAAAGACTTTGTTCTTCAGAATTTCATGATCAATTAATTTTTCAACTCTACAATGTTGCCCGTAGCTTTTGCATTTCGGTTAGCAGAAGAACTGTGTACAAAAGTCAACCATCAAAAGGTACACAGCTGCCAATTGAGATTCCGTGATTTAAACTACCGTTTTCGTGGTGAAAATGAAGTCCAAAATGCAAACATAAGTAGATGATTTTGGGGTAAAATTTTCCGCCCAATCACGTGGCAATCATTAAATTGACCAGCGAGATGAGCTATTTGCGGAATTTCATTTAAAAAAAGTGATTTCAAACATTCAACTGGGACTGAGCAATTCCAATGAGAGAAACACTATAAAATCTCCTCTGTTTTGAATAAATTGCTCGCATATGTTGAGGTAACGTAGGGAATTCACGTGGAATGTAAACTCGATGCCGAGGGAGAATGCGCATGAGTTACCCGAGCAGCTCTGGTGAATGAGCTAGCTCTACGAGCGATTGACCATGCTAGGTGTATCCGTGGCGGGGGTGGTTGGCCGATGGGAGGGACGAGAAGTACATGGAGAAGTACATGACGTCAGCGGGATATTCCACCAACAAATAACCGTGGCCTGTTTCATGTGATTCACAATTGCATCAAATTCTACACCTCGAACATAGCAAATATGCCGTATAAATAAACAGGGGGATTCCAGTGTTTGAGAATTCAAATCGATATGAAAACCCGGGAGAAAATACGTGAACCGCCATAATATAAAAAGTGGCATAAACAATTCACCGAGTGAAATGGGAGGATGAAAATAAGGTTGTTGAACGAGAATCTGTTATCGTAAGAAATAAGGGTTGGCCAAGATGAGTTTTGCCCCTTTCCGGGGCAGCAGAGCCTGGAGCCCCCTCCAGCGTGTTCACAAGGTAGTTTGCATATATTTGCCGCATTCGAGATTCCCGTACCGCAGCTCGGAGTTTCCCCCTTAAACGTTTACTTTGTTTCTATTTTACTTTTATTTTCTTTCTTCTTCCCTTTATCTCGGCCCTTGGAAGAGAAGAAAACTCTCTGTTTTGCCTGCTCCTGGTGTTCGCGGATTCGAAGAGAGCGCAGCGCGCCCGTACGTGCACAGCCGCTCCACCCCTCGATTCCGCATCGCCGGAAAAGCGTCATGAGCGTGTATAACGACGTGATCAAGCGCACTTTAAAGTCGTTTAAGGTACGCTACGTGATTTAAATTTCCTTGACGAAGGTAAAAGGGAAGAGTGCGAGGGAAAAAGCCGACGCCAGGATAGCCAAGAGGCAATGGAGATGAAGAGGTTCGTGCTGCAAGCACGCCTACGTCTTTTGCCTTATTGCCCCTCCCCTAGCCTTCAACCGTCAGACCCTCTCGCTTTTCTTGCGAGAGAGAAAATTGCCTAAACCTGGGTATACTTAAGCCTGGAGCGCGACAACTTATCCATTTTTACTTCAGTCTCTCGCCTCCCCTCCCCGTCGCTCCCCTCTTCGCCAGCTCCGTCTCGCGTCGCTTTCTTAAGTTCCTTTTTACCGTCAAGAGTCTTTACAGAAACCAGTATAATTTTCCAGTTAATTGCCCACTGCGCGCCGTTTAACTTGTCAGATGATGCAAAGATCTTTTCATTTCACGGCTCCACCCGCGTTATTATATCTTCGGAAGTTTGTAAGGTTAAAAGCCGGAATTACATGAGCCCCGAACCCTCCCCGAAGGTTCCCAAGATCCCATGCATAACATTATTGGTTATTGCATTTATCCACTTTCTTAACACCGCCCTGTTGTCGTTCAGTCTCGTGGAATGAGTCGTCTGAACGCCACGGAGCCCAGCGCCATCTCGCGGTGGCGTGGGGTAAGCTCAGCGGCTCTCAGGCTTCACCGGAGGCGGAAATTGAACGAGGTCCTTTCACTGGAATTCTGTTCGAGAGTTTCTCTTTATAAGCTGATGGATTTACTTAAGGATACAGCTATGCTGCTTCTTCTTGTTGAAAATATTCAGATTTTCAGGTGCATTTTGGACAGTGGATTCATAAAAAAATGGTTGAATGTTTCAGGTCTTCCGGCACACTTTTACCGCGCTGTACACGGTCTACGACGTTACTAACGAGTGAGTAAAAGTCGTTCTGCATAATCCACAAATTAGCCCTTCATACTGGGGCATCGAAATTTATTCGGATGTTTGCAGGTTACAATAAATAGTTTAATGTCAAATGTTCACGCCTAATTAATTGAGGTATAATTCGTCGTGGCAGGCTACGACGACGCTTCACACCAATCAAATGGCTGCAGCTAAATTTCCACAATTGTTTATGCAACGTTTAACGCACCAATTAAATGTGGCGATGGCCAATTTGTATTGCTGCATGTGCTCGGAGCCTGGAAATATATCTACAACACTGGGTCACCGTTGAGATAAATACATTCGAATATCTGAAATATAAACGAAGACATATTACGATGGAACAGAATCCTGGATTGTCTGAAAAATCGTGATAAAATATATCTTGTGGGGATTCAAATCTTTTAACTCACGATTAGAAAAAGCATTGTTTCGCCAATAAAAATGCTGTATCAACAGCGACATTTAAGATATCTTAGCAGTGCAACAAACTTCACTTAAGGGGGGTCCTGCTTTAGAAAGTCAAAAAAATCGATTGTTTTCGGGAATGTTTTTAAATAGATGGAATTTTTTTTTTTAACGGGAGAAGTATACTAATTTGTACATGGTTTATGCCTCAAGTCTTATTGTCGAAGTTTCTCAGCTGCTTACAATGCGGAGATCGTAATTATTGTCTGCAACAAAAATTCCAATTTTTTTTCCATTTTCATATATTTTTCTTCCATATGAACCTCTGAAACCCTAAAAAATTGGGAAATTCTATTTTTACAGCACTTTGAAGTGATATTATTCTTCTTTAGAAGCGTTTTTTTGCAATCTTCCTAAAAATATAGAATTTGAAAACATGAAAACAATGTTTGAAAACAAAAGCATTACCGAAAGCAATCGATTTTTTTGACTTTTTACAGCAGAACCCCCTCAATCGAGCATAATAATTAAGGTCTCATATGACAAGTTCTGAGAACCAAAGACATCGTTCGTTACCCAACCGCGTCTTTCTTTGTTTGCAGTCATCACACACCTATTCGTCTCCAAGCATTGCCCAGAGTTCAGCATACTCGACTTCAGTATTCCGTATGGTTGGGCAACACGACAGCCCTCCTCATGATATCGGACAACGATATTTACATGCGGTCAGGCCCGACGTCATCGGAAGATAAGAGATTAACGAAAACGGGTATCCCCGGTGTAATTTACAACGGGGTGCCTGATTGGTTGTATCAGGAAGAGGTGTTGCCAAGGCCCGAAGCGATTTGGCCGAGTGCAGACGGTTCGAAGTTGCTATACGCAAGCTTCAACGATTCCAAGGTGACGACATTGGAATTCCCGTGGTTCGGGAGTCTCGTTGGTCAGGACGGGCCGAGCTCAAGTCCCCTGGGCACAGCCCGGAGGGGCTCGTTTCCGCCATCTCGATCAATTAGGTATCCCACACCTGGTTCCCCGAATCCTGAAGTTGATCTTTGGATGCTGGATCTGAAAAATAAATCGAACAGCAGCAAGAGCAACGGGACGACGTTCGGGAGGAGACGGCTTAAGCCACCGGCTGTGTTCGATGGCCAGTGAGTTGATCAAAGAGTTGGCGCATGGCCTTAATATTAATCCCCGACGCTATAGTCAAGGAGCTTTTGACCAATGAACCAACTACAGAGCTTTCCAATATCGTTGTGTTTATCAAAACAGGGAAATCTATCTGATATCCGCTGGTTGGGTTGGAGAGGACTCGACGAAAGTAGCGGTTGTTTGGATGACGAGAACGCAGAATTTGTCAGTCGTGTCGGCCTGCCAGGCACCTTTGTGGGAATGCGAGGAAACACATTCCGAGAGAGCCCCCGAGGGGCAATGGTTAGACGCTCAACCACATCCCATTTTCGCACCGGATGGAGACAGCTTCCTCCTTCTCGCGGCTGTACAGGAGGGTGGACAGGAACATTTCACTCACATTAAGCACATCACGTTAACGCAACAGAGGATAGCGGTTTTGTCGCATGGTCGATACGAGGCAAGTTTGCTCAATTCGTGTCAACCGATTGTTCGTTGGAGGCTAACTTGGTGGACGGAGGACTGCAATCCTGCGTCGTCTTGTGGTTGGCCAACTGGCTGGATGTTGATTGAAAAACTGCTGCTTACTGCTTACATTTTTTTCAGGTCAGTGAGATTCTCGCCTGGGACACGAAAGCTCATCTCGTCTACTATCTCGGCACAAGGGAACGGAGACCTGGTCAGAGGCATCTGTACGTCGTTCGGGATCCGACGGCTGATGATCCCCGCCGTCTGGAGCCACTGTGCGTAACCTGTGACCTTGGCGATGTGCTGTGGAGCAGTAGATTTTACTACACGAATTGCACCCACTTCGGTGCCTCGGTTAGTCCGCCAAGCCACAATGCATCATCGACCAACGCCAACATTCAAGGCTATTACGTGTTACATTGCGAAGGTCCCGGCCTCCCTTTGGCTGGTGTACACTCAATGTCCAATCACAAAATGGTCAGGGTTCTCTACGACACGAGGATACAACGGGCCGACAGATTGTCACAGTTGGCATTGCCAACGAGACGAAGTTTTGAGGTTTGTAGATATTCCCATCGACGGATGACTTGAATCTTCAAAACTGTAGAGAAATGCCCGACGAATATAGCACGGAGGGTAGTTTCTAATATTCGAGAAGTTCCAATTTATTGTCTTGGAGCTTGAAAAGTTTGAGTCTTTGCCCTTACCAAAGCACGTACAGCACACACTCGGCTCTACACGGCGAGGAAAATAATATTGGCACCTCGCCAACCATGCGATTCGTGCACCTTCCGAATGTGTAATTCGCGCTCTCTATGCTCCCACTCTCCACCTAACAAACTCGACAACTTTCCACACGTTATAAACCCGATCGTACAATGATCCATGTTGTACTTTGGTGCACGATCTGTGTAGTTGATACTGGGCTTGATTCGAAAGTGAGACACCCTGCCGGCTGGTGCCATGTGCAGTTGGAACCTGTAGAGTCGAGATTTAATGTTGTTTCGTGCCCCTTACAAAAGCTGTAGTTAACAGTAGACATGTTGAAACGTGTTGAGCTTCATGTCTTCAACGAAAATGTGCTCGATTTAAACGTGTTGAATATTTCGAATCTTCTGGGCAAAATGATACAATTTTGCGACCTCCATAATACAGTACCGTGTAGCGTTTACTTTAGTGCACGAAACGTGTAGAATGAAAACGTGCGGGTTGAAAGATGAAGCTAAAACGTGCAGAATTCAACGAGTTATGCCGATGAGACGTACGCAAACGTGTATAAATCGTGTTGCACCAACATTTCAAAACGTGTTGGGGTTCAAGTGTCGTTCAAATGCCGAATGGAAATGCGCGGCCTCGATTCAATAGTAACACGTAGCTTCCGATAAAGTATTGCAAATTGTAGTCACGTTGCAACAACTAAAACGTGTTGGGATTAAACGTGTAGTGATAAAATGTGCATAGTTGAAACACGCGAGATGTCATTGTTCAAAAGTTCTGAGTTTGCAGACTTTCAATGTCCATTGCTATTTTATAACCTTTTGAAAAGTGTTGTGTCACGTGTTGAAACGTGCAGTATTGATTAAGCGTACAATCAGCACGTGGAGGGGTAAAACGTGTAGAATTTGGAAGAGCAAAATCCAGATAGGACAAAGCATAGGAATGCCGTGTTTCAACACGAACCGTGTTGAAACGTGTTGGATTGAGGAAGATAAAAAAGGTTGCAAATCCAACACTGCAAAGGAAAACGTGTAGAGCCTAACAGTGGAGAGTCAAATGTCTATGTTCCAATGTACCTGCTTCGACAGCGAAGTCTGATTTTGACATACTAAAAAAGGCATCAGGCCACATTACACACTACTTCCAGATTTCTTGACCTCACGATAATCTGATTGGACCAAATTCGCAGGTTCCTTTGCCTCAAGGCTGGAGGGCTCAGGTTCAACTATTGTTGCCGCCCTCTTGGCGGGAAGAGTTGCGAGACGCTGCGTTTCCGGTACTCGTTGAGGTCAACGGGCGTCCTGGGAGCGAAGCGGTCACCGACAAATTTCGTATCGATTGGGGCACTTACATGTCGAGTCACAATGACATTGTGTATGTGAGGCTGGACGTTCGAGGGGCACGGGGACAAGGAAAAAGGGCACTTTTTCGAAGAATCGGAGGCGTCGAAGTGCAAGATCAATTGACCGTACTGCGGCATCTTCTTGATACTCTTAAGTACCTTGACGAGTCAAGGGTCGGAGTTTGGGGTTGGGGCTATGGAGGTTATGTTACGGCGATGGTTCTTGGCAGTCAGCAGAATGTATTCAAATGTGGAGTTGCTGTTAATCCGATTGCCGACTGGTTATACTACAGTAAGCATTTTTACCTGTCGTCCAATGCCTTCGTCCTCATTCGGAAGAGAAACTTTGACGAAAATACGATGAGCTGCTACTCATCGATAAATATGAATGAATACTCATCATAAAATACAAAGAAAATGAGTTTCGACTATTGAACTTTTATGTAATCGACACTTTTTCATTCAACTGCGAATGATCAACTGCGCGATTATTCTGTAACAGATTCTGCTTTCACGGAACGCGTGCTGGGGGCACCAGCTGAGAATTACAAGGGTTACGTAGAGGCTGATTTGACTCAACGCGCAAGATTAGTACCGAGTCACAGCCTCTTTCTTCTACACGGTCTAGCCGACCTCACAGCGCCTTACACGCACGGCATTGCCTTTGCCAAGGCTCTGTCCGAAGCGGGAGTTATCTTTAGGTACCAGGTGAGTCCGGCCAACTTTTTCTAGCGTTATTACTTGGAACTTTCGCTATGAATTTTTCTGAATTCTCATTACGAGTCAATTTTAATATAATTCGAAGCTGAGGCTATTCAAAGAGTTTGAAAAATCATCGTGAGCCGTAGTAGATTCAGTTGAGTTCAACACGAGATCGGATTGGAAGATCGGATTGAGGTCAGTTGTGCTTGCAGTGATTCAGCTGCAAGTGTAAAAACGGTTTGGTTCAAATTTTATCAGGCCATTTGAGGCCAGTTAATTTTTTATTTCGATAAAAAATGAAGGCTTCGATTTAAAAAGCTGCCCACACGTTTCCAACGTTCTGTCAACCGTTTTGAAAAATTAATCGATCTAAAATACATGCTGAGAAACCTGTGGTCAGTCAAATTATCTTCGCAATCACTTGAAACGAATCCAAGGTCACTTGCTCCACTTTCAAGTTCATTCAAAAGGCTGCCAAGGTTACTTAGTACATGTTCAAGGTCATTCGTAGTGTCAAGGTCACTTTGGGCATTTTCAAGGCCATTTTAAGTGTTCCCAAGGTCACTTGGTGCACTTTCAAGGCCACTCGATCATTGTGAAGGTCGCGTAGTACATTTTTTCTGGTTTTTTCATAGATATTCGTTTCTAAATAATATTCGTTTTCGTAATTCATGATTCCAGAGCTACGCGGATGAAGATCATGCCTTGACGGGGGTGATCGAGCACGCCTACAGTTCCATGGAGGACTTCCTTGCGGAGTGCCTCACTCTGGACGCCTCCTAGTGCCTCGATACGATTTCTCCCTCGTTATCGATAACCAGTCTATTTGAGACATGCTTCTAAACAGCATTATCGTTCTAATAATTCACGTGTACACACTAAAAAGTAAAACGAAAGAAAGATACGACGGGAAAGTTACAAAAATAATGAAAAAAAAAGAGAAAAAGAAAAAACGAAACGAAAAAAATAACAAAAAGTAGCCAACACTTGAACTCACGGAACTCGAGATCAATCATTGAAGATAGAGACAGAGCCGCAGCGTCGAAACGAGAAACGATTTTTATCAGAAAAATTGATACGGAAAAAAAAGAAAATACTAGAGACGATTTTCCGAAGCTCATTATACCCCCACAAGCCCTTTTACGTCCCACGAGAGAAAATGAACGTAACTTTTAGAATTGTGTGTGAGCGATGAAACGTGAAATATTGCATCGATTGAATGTGTCCACTCGTGCGAGTAATAGCCCCTCGATAAAATATAAAAATTAAAAACACACACACACACACACACACACACGCGCGCGCGCGCGCGAAAACCGATGAGGATGTTAACGAAAATAAATTAATATAAATAATACCGATAAAATGAACAAAATCAATTTAAATAACAGAAAAAAAAACGAATAACGAACGTCAACAAACATTCGTAAGAGCAATAGCGTTGTATATTCTCTGCCCCAAACACCTTTCCTCGCTCCGAATCTTTATTACGTATATCATTCCTGTGTCTTTTTTCGCTTGAAAAACCTTTTACGATGCTGAATTAATCGTGAGTGGAATATCGGCTCTGAGCGATTAACTCTAAGCTCTTTCTTCGGGCTCTCGTTATTATGAAATAATTATTCTTCGAAAATCCTCGCTTACGTTGCATTTCAGTTATTATCTTTCGAACCTTGCTAAATCAATATGCCCTCATCCCGCGATGTTTTTTAAGAACTACCTATTGCACTGACGAACCCAACAAAAGTTGCTTCACTTCCCAACTTGAAGTTGCTAACTTGAAAAAAAAAACATGAACTCGTTACAAAATCACAAATTTTTTTTCATCCATCGAAGTACTATTTTTCAAAAAATATTTTACATTTCTCGACCAACGACTCGTTTTCTTTATCCAACAAACTCGCTCGTGGGAAGCACGAATTGTCTTTGCCCTCTTCGAAATCAAGACATTTTTCAACCAAAAAGTCATTCTGCTTACTAAATTTTGTAAAATCATTTAATATCAGAGAATAATACGAACAATATTCGTCGATTTGGCTCACTGGACAATCCTTTGGAGCAACGAATCTCTCATCCGTTCAGTAATCACTAAACTGATTATTGAGACGAGCCCTTCGATCTTTCCCAAATCAGAGTTCTTCACTTCCTGGAAAACAGCGAGCAAATTCAACAATTTCGTAACGAGCAGCCCCGAGGAAAAACTCAATTTTCGCTCAATCCTCCAGCGTACATTGATCAAATAAACAAATTAAAAATTAAATAATCATAATTAAAGAAACACACTAAATGAAATAAATAAAAGAAAATTGTCTTATTGTTGTACAGCTTGCTGACGCCTATATATATAAATATTGCATCTATACATGCATATATATATTATATATATATAGTTGTATCATGCATACTATACGTAATTGTTACCGCCTATATGATAGAGAGTTGTCCCAACTTTCAAACGTTTGTACATACTAATATATTATTATTATTATTATTATTATTATTATTATTATTATTATTATTATTATTATTATTATTATTATTATTATTATTATTATTATAGTCGTTATTATTATTATTGATATTATTATTATTATGAAAATGGATGCTCTGGATCTCGATCGTGGTATGCACACATTAATGGTTAAGTATGGCGAAATATATCCAAAGTTCATTCAACACGAGGATCACATGAGCGACAGTTTATCCTGATTAAAGGGAAAATTAAAAAGGGAATTAAAAAGAAAAAAAAAAAAAAAAATTGAAAAATTCGTGGTAAATGAAAAAATTTATATTTAAAATGATCACGATAATTGCATGTAAATCTTGAAGGTCCTCTGAGTCGAAAGGGGTAAATATAGTAGATAAAATATTTATATACTTTGTCGCGAATGTGGTCACGTGATGAGCGCTTAAGAATGTGAGAAGTTTAGGGTTAAATATGAGGAATAATGGGAAGGAGGTGGAGAGGATCGACGTTTTTGCGCGATCGTTAAAAAGAAGGGTAAAGATGAGAATGTGAGTGAAATTCATTGGAAAGCTCGAAGGTACTCGACGCTACCCTTATTTATTATGCCGACAATCAAGGCTAGTGCAAATAATCAAACAATAAACAATTAAATGACGAGATGAGGCTGGCGCGTGGTTGGAAAATAATAATAAAAATTAAAAAATAAAAAGAAAAAAAAAACAAAAAATTCATATAACAATGAATATAAGAATAGTTTAAAGAGTAATGTCGTAGTGGGGGAGGGAATCAGCGAAGCTGCTAAATCAATACATGACACTCGATATTGTACATTTTTTGCAAACGCGGGTGAAATATATACACTCGAAATGATCGTTGCGAATACGTTAATTCCTCTCTTTTCTTTTCGTTCAATCATTTTTTATTTTTCACATTTTTTTAAACATTTTTTTTCTACTTCGAGGTTTCATCAAGCACGATTTTACCAAATACTTTATTTTTCCTTGAAATATATTTGGAAAATTTCGTCTTCATTATTCATCCACGATAAAACTGTCGTAAGAAAACAATTCTTTCCCATTTTGCAACGAATTTGCCAATGGATGCATCTGCCCTTCGTTCATCTGCAAAAAATCATCGATTTTTTTAGACCCTAACAAAAGATATACAACATTTCAACAAATATTTTCACTATCACGATGAACAAAGTTTGCTTTCGTCACGTCCGATACCAGAAATATACTCGAAAAACTTTCCTTATAAATCGCTAAATCGAAGCCAAAAGATATAAATTTTCGTTGCACAAAAAAAGTTTATTCGCAATATACCCATTTTCACACACTCACACAAGAGAAACAAAAATAAAATTTGTAATCGCTGTGAATCGTATGTTCGAAATAAAAACCGTTCGAAGTGTAATAATAATACCAATAATAATAATAATTATTATTATTATTATTATAAAATTAATAATAATAATGATATATTAAGGATAGTAGATTAAATGACAGAAAGTTAAAGAAGAAAAAAAAAAAACAGAGCAAACAGAAGGAGAAAGATGAGCAGAAGAGAGGTGCTATTTCGCCAAAGGGTGAGGCCTAAAGGTGTTAAAACTCTTCGATTCGAGGTGAGAGTATTGCAATGGAGGAATGGGCAAAAATCAATAATTCCAATAGCCCAGAAATATTTGAAATGAAAAAAAAAACAAAGAAAACAAAACAAAAACAAAAGCGTTTCCTCGTTAACTTAATCGGTCAAATAGCAAATGAAATTGAAAAAATAAATCGTTGAAAATGTTACATAAAATGAGGAACGAAATAAAAATTTTGTTGGAAAATTTTCATGAAAATAAAGTCACTCGTAGAATGAAATATTCGTTTGTGTTGTTTATTAGAAAGAAAAAACAAACGAACAATCATCGAGATAATGGATACTAAAAAATTGGAACTTCAGAAGAGCAATAAAATAGATTTTTGCCCTTTTTCCTCGATAGTGTTAGTTTAAAGAAGAAAAAAACAATACATTAAGGGGCTCGCGAGCAGCTTTTTTACCCCAGCCTCGCGCGCGATTTAAAGCATAAGCGAAACGAAGAAGAGAGAAAAAAAAGAGAAATGAAGAAAACAGAAGATTGGGAGAGCCTAAGAAAAAAACCAGATCGACGAGAAATAAAAAATTATTAATGTACCGGGGCATAAGTCACAATCAATTATTAAAAATAATGAAAAGGGACGAGGGAGGGTGAGGAAATGATGAATATGTCGTGAAAGAATTGTGTGTGACGTGGAATGGTGCAAATATTTTTAGGTTACGTTGAATAGTGAGAAAAAAAAATCGATAAACAAAGAGACAGTGAACGGGAGGGAAAATGTGGAAATTCAAAATGAGCCACGGCGAAAATTGCGTTGCAGATGAAAAGAGAGAAAAACGAAGGCACGTTAGGGTTATCTAATAAATAGCTTTTGGTAAAGTATTATCGCCGCTAGGCTGTAAAAGCACGACCCGATTTCCACGCGGTATCGCTCGACCCCCAGAAATTAGTGTAAAATTATGAAAAACCATAAAAATAAATAAAAAAATAAATAAATAAAAACGAAAAACTACTCGACCCCATTGAACGAAAAAGTAATAAGAACGATAAAAATTCATACGAACGACGGTGGATCCAGGAAAATCGTATCGGAAAATGCCGATCATTTAAATTATATCGATTCTCACGAAGACTCTTGACGTCGAAATAATTGCATAAAAATATGAATGAAAAATCAACTGAAAATCGAGAATAAAACGTCATTCAACGTTTAGCACTTATTAACGATCGACGAAGTGTTTTTCGGTGTATCGATTATAAATTCATGTGAAATCAGAAAAATACCCGAGCATATAAATCATTCGATAAATATAATTTTCTTACTCATCTCTTCGAGTGCTGCTGATAAATTTCAAATAATTATCATTCGTCCGTACGAATATTACAAAATTTTTTCATTTTATTATTCAAATGGAAATGATTTATTGAAATTAATATTTATTTACGTAAAACAACAAAAAAACTCTGTTTCTTGTATTATTTGAGAAAACATTAATTTTTCAAATAAATCATGATTCAATTATTGATTTGTCAATTGATTGATAAATTATATGAATAATTTATTTTTTAAATGATGAATAAATCAATACAAGAATGTATATTTATGAATGAATTTATATATTGACATATTTTTCTCAAGATTTTCGCTCAAAGTCAATTAGATTTTTTTCCCATCGTGATATAGTAAGCGAATAAAATTGATTAATTAAAATTCGTGATTGGGGGTCTTCCGCTTTGTGTCGCGCGAGGAATGTTGAATTAATTTTAGACGAGAGAACACGTGATATTTCGAGAGAAAGAAAGAGAGAAAGGAAGAGCGAAAACAATATAATAACTCATAGATTTTAAGGAAAATGCGTCGTTGTTTTTATTAGAAAATTGAATGTGCACTTGAGTTGCCGACGATTTCGTGGATCGCACCCGCGATACGGAACCGTGTTATCTTCAATTTGAAAAAAAAAAAAACGTAAAAAAAATCAGCGAGAATATTATGAATGTGAAAATATTAAAAACAACAACAAAAAATAAAATTAAAACAAAAAAATGAGCTAAAAAAAACAACCGACAAAATTACGAGATAACGAGAACAACACCCACGAGATAATCATGTTATTAAGACTCTGCGTTTTTTAATATCAGCGAGGCTCGGTCCGGGCATCGAGCGGACAAAGTGTTTTCAATAAACTGTTACATATTACCTGAAAACAAAATTCAATATGATTCTCATCACTCTTTCCTCTTGTCCCCCAAAATTTGTAAAAATTTTTTATTCACTTGAGAAAGGATTGATTTTCCAAATGGTCACCATCTCGGTATCGAGATACTTAAAAAAAAAATAAATCATTTTGTGACATTTCAACAAAAAATTTAACGATGTTTACCGAATTATTTTTTTCAAATATTTTAACGAAAAACCAACTTTTTTTGAGTTGAACTTTTCGATATGATGACGAGATTTTGTGAAATAAAAATTTTTCTTTCAACATCGAAAATAAGTAGCTCTTAAGTGGTTTCTTAATTTTTCACTGTTTTTTTTTTTTTTTTTTTTTTTTTAATTTTTGTTTATTCGAATCAAAACGCAAGTTACTGAAAAAATAGTGAGCAAATAATTGGAAACAGGATTGAATTTTTCTCTTGTTATTCTTTCAATTTCACATAGAAATACATTTTTTTCGTTAAAAAAAAAGTTTTTTGATAAAATTATTCAAAAGAGGGCAATTTGCTCCTGTAAAGTTTCAGAAAAATTGCCACAGATGGCGCCACCTTGTTGGACCTATTGGTGGCGGCACCTGTCAAAGGTAAACTAACACATCAACTTTTATTCTACAACTTTTGTTCTACAAAATATTTGTTAGGATTGTAATTTTATTGAGGACTAAAAAAAAAAAATATGACAGAAAAAGTGTTTGAGGATAATGACCAAATAACGTCTAGATATAAATTTTGTTTATTTCGGTTCATCCACAAATCAGCTTATTCGTATCCTTCATATTGAACGTTGCACAATATTCTAACGGTTTTTTTTTCATTTATTTATTTTTTTTATTAACTATCTCATTGTTGCGAGTATCGATAAGTTTCGGGTGGGAAGGAACTTTCTTTCGTGCGGAGGGGAAACTCAACTCGAATGACAAAAGGGTTTACTTACAAACATTCGGATTTAGGCTCGTTCAGTCGTAAAAATCATATTTACACGTTTTTGGCGCAAATGTAACACCTTGTAGAGATTCTTCGGTTTCGGTCGTATTTTCTTTTGTTATTTTTTTTTTTTTTTTCACTTTTTTTTCATCTCGTTTTTTATCACTTTTTATGCCGGTTTTCAATGATCACATTTATCCACATGATCGTACAATTTTTGGAAATTTCTTATTTTTCTAACACGAAAGAGAATAACAATTATCATACACATTCATTTTTATCGATTATTTCTACATTACTTAACATTCTCGAGGTAGGTATTTAACTTCCTGTCTTTGTCACATTCTAGCTTCCTTATTTATTAATCGCTTCAACTGCCTTTGAGTCGTGGCTCTCATTTTGGATTCTATTTCATTTTGACATTTCTGTATATTATTGTTTTTTTTTCTTTTTTATTAACTTTAAAAATTCGTTTGCGATTGATTCAGCTGGAGAGTCGCTTTTTAAAAATTGTTCTCTTTTTGTTTCATTTTTGCAAACATTTGAAGTACAATTTCCAAAAATGTTTATAAAAATTTGTCAAAAAATTGGCAAACTCGATTAAATGTTCAAAATCTTTGGGAATAATCTTCCACTTTACCTCCCTCGATGGGATTTTCGATTGCTCGTCGGACACTGCCTTCCTTGCAAAAAAATTGTTGTTAACTTTTGGCATTATTAATACTAGAAATAAACTTTCACGATGTTTCAGACCGATTGAATTTGGAATATTTGGAATTTCCATTGCTAACGAAACACAGCTTTTTCCATTTTGCGAAAATTTTTTTTTCACCATTCAGCTATTGATTTTTCCACCAATGTGGAAATAATTTACAGTAAAAAGTCACGAAAAGGAATGCTTTTGACTAAACTAAGTTCATGAAAATGTAGCCGCGTGGACCCACTAACAAAGCAGCGCACAGAATTTCTTGTCAGTTTAAATAAAAATTGATAACGAAGAGTTCCCAAAAATGCCCTTCGAAAACTATTTCATCTCAATAAATATCGGGATTACAATCTTCGAGTGAATGACAAACGATCCAATGTTACGGGCTTGACAGACGAACGATTCAGTAGTTTTGAAAATTAATAATTCTCGTCGATTAATCCTGTAGAAATTTGAGGTTTCTTTCCGGCTACGAAATCGATCTTCGTTGCGATAAATCTTTTCAATCGTCAATGTTAATATTAAATAGAATTGTCTCATTATCACAGTGAACAACATTCGAATGCAAATTTTCCTTAGTTCTTTCATATTTTTCTTTCCATTCGCTGGACAGTCGACGCTTGCTTCTCACTGCAGTGGCACAAAGAATTTTAATCTGACTTTCGTCTTCTGGTTTCGTTCGTTTTTATGAGCCGATGAGCGATCTTCCGAGACTGAGATCGTTGGCTTTGGTCAGTAGTGATTCCGAAGGAAGCAGGCTCCTCTTACTCGACTACTTTGTTTTTCAAATGCTCGGAAAATTACACCCGAGAGTCATTGACCTTTGTGACCTTGATGGAAATGCCACTGTCGTCCTCGTCCTCCTCCTCAGTCATCGTCGTCAAACGTGTCATCTCGTCAGGCATGAGAAGAACGCCCTCCTTGTTAGGATGTTTCTTTGACTTGGTAACGCTGCGTTACCGAATACCCAAAGAATAAAAACAGTAATGATTAAAGAGGTTTACGCAAGTGAGAAACGAGCCTCAAAGACGGCATCGGGTCTGAGAGACCCGGGGGAGAAGTTTGGAGGAAAAGTTACTTTGTGGTGTTCCAGGGTCAAGTTCAGAACTACGAAAAGAGTCATTTTCCTCATTTTCTTTCCAGTCTCCGATTGCCTATGTTTTTCGAGAACTTTCTGAACGTTTTGTTCGACTTTTGGTAAGCAAATAATTCTTTACGAGAAAATGAGATTTTGTACTCAAGGAAAATGCCTTAAGAGACACTCAAAGTTTTGCTCAAGTTTCTCCATTCGAGCCAAAAAGGAAATAGCGAAAATGAGGCTTTCCAGAGCTCCCCTTGAAATAACGAGTGGGAACGAATGGTTGACGATGGGCTGACCAGGATCCAAAATGGAGGCGAGCCTGGCTGAGTCGTGCGATGAAAAAAAGTGTTACTGAAAAAATGTGTTTGGTGCACACGTGCTTGGAAAAGCGAGCAATCTTGAAAGCTCGGTTACGTCGACAGTGAACTCGTGATGATAAAATGAGCGATGGTCATGTCGATGATGAATATAAACTACAAAAAATTTGATGATTCAAAAACTGATGAATAATAACGCACATTTTGTGCAAGAATAACAAAATAATCGTACTTGATCATCTTCGGAATCTTGGGCTGTTTATTTTCGTTATTGCAGTTGACATCATTGACCTGCTTCCATATACCAGTTTTGTTAACCTCCTCGCTAATGTTTATGCTCGTCAGTGGTATTTTCATGATGTTGCCATTTGCCAATGATATTTGAAGATTTCCCGAGGATGGAAAACCAATCGGCTCGCTCGGTTCCTGTGGGATTTTCAAAACACTGTTCGCACGCTCTCTCTCACACTCGGTACAATTTAAAAGTCCGAAATCATTGTGTCAACTCCTTAATTCATCTGTACCAAAAAATTTAGAGGCAGGGCAACCTTCAACAATGGGGGTTCGTTAAACCAAGTTTTTCCATTTTTTACAAATACCTCAGTGTTTTTCAAAACGTCGAATTGGCATATTTTTGGAAAATCTGCATAATTATGGCAGTTGATACAAAAAATTGTTTTTTCTGTTTACGTAATTTTTCGTGTGTCATGTGTGCGCGTGTGAAAAGTTGCTGGAGAACGCTGGCAAAAGAGTTCGAGGTGCACAGCATTTCGAAAGATTGATTTTACCGTGGCGAGGAAAAAAGTGTGGGCAGAAAATGTCCGAGAATAAGAATAACCAGGAAAAGGTGGTGAAATTTTTGAAAGTTTTGAATTTTGGTTAATTTAAAAAATCAACGAAAGCGTCATTTTTATAGAAATTCGAAATACGAATCTACTGTCACAGAGAGCCAAAAAGGTTGTCAGCATTTTTATAACCATTTGCAAAAATGTATTTCAAGTACTTGCATGATTAATTGCACCAAAAAATCATCGTGATTCGACCCTAAAATCCCGGACACGAAGCCCCAAAGGCCACTTTCACTCAGCATTACCGCCATTTTCGTAAATGTTTCTACCGAGTCAGATATAAGTTGAAAAAAAAATTCTAAAAATCGTAACGAGCTCAGCAGTGATTCATCACCGTCCTCCCAAAATTCATGCTGCGACCTTTGAAAAGTTTTTTGTCCCAGATTGAGGCTGTTCAAGGTTGAATTGTCTTGGAGATGAGGTGTGAGCGGTTGGTGAGCGAGGAGTGTGCACGATGGAAGAGTGAAAAAACGTTAAAAATCGATGTTGTACGTGCAGCTACGTTGGTGTGCGTAATATGTTGTTTATTTCGTAGTTTAAAACGATGATAAATAATATATTCATAATGAACACGTGAAGGAACGTAATTGAGAGTGCTGCGATGATTATATCGTGGATAACATGTAGACGAAGATGGAGTGAAGTGAATAATTTATATGTAGGTGAATATAAGTATTACAGTACACATACAGAACCTCAAATATATTGGAATAACAACGATGCAACAACCGTAAAAATGGAAACAATAATAATAACGATGGTAACAATAATAATGAGAATAATGGGGGTGATAAGAGTAAACGGAGGGTTGGATGGTTAGTATTTTCCAAAAGTCATTTGGAATGAGAAAAAAGCGTTGGAAAAGAGTGCCTCGAGGCAGGGCTCGAACTCGTTTTCTTTTCTAATACTTGGCCACGTTGAGGCTTGTAAAAACCTCGATCGAGCTTCGTTGGGGGTTAGTGAGAAAAGTTTTCGTTGTCTTAACTTCGAGGGAGGAAGGTCGTTCGTCTTTTCTCCTTCGCCAATGCAAGAATTCAAGAGCAAAATAAAAAGGGCTAATTTAACTCGCACATTGGAGAGTGAATCACTCGGTATATAACATTTAAACTTAACGCTTAAGGGGGCGCCTGGTCCGAGCCCTTCTATATGCATTTGCTATTAAATTAATTTACTTATTCGTTAGTGTTGTTGTTTTTTTTGTTCTGGCCGGATTGACCGGACAAGGCTACTCAACAGCAGCGGGGAGTTCGTTAGTGCTTTTCATTTTCGGAGCTGTTGGTTTGGTTTGTATTGACGTGCAATTGGAGCAGTTGGAGCGGAACGTTCCGTTTTTGTAATCGTAAAGTGTCATATTGACAACCGGAAACGACTTGGACCGGCTGTCACTTTTTGCGGGTTATTTACGACATACGATTGCTCTCAGTACTCGTGTTATGGTGCTAACCTCGCCGCTTTCCAGCTGCCGGAGATCGTCCGCGTGCTTTTTACTCGGCTCTGGCATGACGTCGTCCAAAATTTTGAGCTCGCGCTGCGTGAAGACGAGGTCCAGCGACTTCCGGATGCCGATCATCACGACGAGCTGGAAAAGTGATTTTTTTGGTAAGGAAAGCACCCATTGACAATCTTCTCGTCAACTTTTCCTACCAACCATCAGTGGAAAGAGTATCGACGTGCTGCTGAACGATTTTATTGTCCAGAGACAGGCCAAGCAGGTCAATTGGAAGATCGTAAACATGTGGACCCTCTTCAGTGGCACCTTCGTCGAAAAAACGTTTCGAACATTTTTATTTAGATTTTTTGAAGTAGAAAATTATTGTTATGATTGTTGCGAGGTTCTTGTTCGTGCGGAAGAAGAAGAGTATAAAAATGTGGTTTCGTTTTGTTTCAAGACTTTTGGGGTAGAGATTTGAGATGTCATGGAAACGAACAAATAACAAAAAGGAAAATGCCGAAGACAAGACGTGAAAAAGATTGATTAATAAATAACATCCAACTTATTGTATAAAGCATTAAAAAGTCATTATTTTGTCTACGACATTTTTAACGGATGCGTCGATGAGTTACTCGGAGAAAACGAAATACGAAGACCAACAACCGTACCTTTTATTCAAAGGACGCTTCGCAAATTTCGCTTCTCAAAAACGTTTAAAAGCACAAAAATCCTTGAGTTTTTAATATTTTTAGATGATTTCAGTTCAGGCGATAGTCTACACATCAAAACGCTCTTCGCTTTTTACATCTCAGACGAACCAATCACCCGGAATCTTGGAGACCATGAAAAAGTTTTACACCGAATCTACCCGAGATATCGGAGTTCAAAGATTCCATCATAGAGTCAAAATACCGATAAATAAACCCTCCGAATTTCAAAGTTCTAAAAAACCCCCAAAAAGCCCGACTGCCACACGAGGTGGCCCCCTTAAGAGTGTTTTTCTCTATGAGCACACTAAAAAATGTTTTCACTCACTTGAAATATTTACATCGTAAAGCATGCTCCGGCAACCCCCTCAAAAAAACTATGTGTACGCTAAAATGTCACACGTATTCGGTGTATTTTGTCACGTGCATTACTTTTTGGGCATAAAACAGTTTAGAATTGAAGGGACGAAAAATATAGGAAAACTATAAAAATACTCTTTGTAATCGGTGGCTAAATACTTCGTGAATTCTTAAAATTAAAAAAACTTTGAAAATTGATGCGTACCTGTCGTAAAAACATGTAATCCGGTTGATACTTGACCGGCATGAGCATGATGAGTATTCTGTCGAAGAATTGAAGGCCCTTCAACGAGGCGACGCCCATGTAAAGAAACACCCCGAACAATACCGGCATCGGTATGTGCCTCAGCATCGGCGTCAGCAAAACGGAACAACCGATCATGAGGAATATGAGAATGTGGGTTACGCGCTGTTCTCGGACCCCAAGAAATTGAGGCTTTTCACCTGGTGCCGCACACTCGGATTCGAGCTTCAACGAATTAACGTGGTTTATGGACAATACCGTGGCTGCGACGAACCAGGGCAAACCCATTACGGAACAGATCTCAATGAGGACCGCGAGCACGAAGAGATCGAGGTGGTAGCCACATCCTTTCTGAAATTTTGTCGATATTTACTGTTAGAAAGGCGTGGGGAGCTACGATTTTTATGAGTAAGTTTACACTTGACGTGACGTCAGTAATAAAATTAGAAATATTTTCAGAAGCTGTTACCAAGTGTCACTAGGCTGCGAGTTGGCAAACGAACTGTAGTTTGTTTCACAATGTTAAAATTTGTGAATTAAATGAAAAATTAAATATCAAAGTCAATGTTTGGGGAAAATGCCTTTAATAAAAGGCATTAAAAGGGAAATTTATTTATATAAACCAGTTCGAATACAAGAAGAATTAACAAATTGAATAAACGTACTGACCTTGAGCTTATTCTCTTTCCTGTTAACGATAACAGCAGTAATCTGTTGATCCATGAAGATGAGTATGGTGCCAAGTAGAGCAGGTAAGAAGGCAACCAACGCGCTCCACCAGGGATTTCTCTGGAACGGCCAAATGATCCAACCGCGTCCGTCCAAGGTCGGTTTGAACTCTGTTGGTACTTCGAGTTTCGGCGTTGAAATACCTACGTAATGATCGAGCGCCGACATCGAGAATATTGCGATAATTACAGCAAAGTCGCTGACTATTTGGCGAACCTGAAATAACCCAGATACGTTTTTTAAACCAACCGTGCAATGCTTCCCTAAATAATTAAGGAAGTTGAGGCATTAGAATGAAAATGATGTCATCGCTTTTAAACCGAGTGCATCTTATGAAGTGACGTGTAAAAAAAAAATCAGTTAAATTTTCAGAAAGTTTAGGAGCGTCGTTGCTGAGAAAGATCCATAACAATTTGAGCCAAATAACATGTAATTTTATGGAAGTCAAGACACATTCAGTGATATCTCCGTTAAAAATGATGCTAAAAATGTGAAATTTTTTGGGCAACATGAACGAGGCTTGCCGAATAATGTCAATTTTTTTCAGATTTATTAGGAGATTTGCTGAGATTATATTAATAATAATCTGTTTCCCGTGCAGTTTTTTGAGGCTAGGATCGTCACCGTTCGTGTTTTCGACTGAGCTTTCACCAGTTTTTCCTCTTTTTTTCCCCAACTTTTCTTTAAAGTGTATGCAACATTGCCAAACTGTAAACTGGCCTAACTTTTGAAAGGTACAGGTCATAACTTTTGGATTAAAAAAATGACTGTACAGCCTCAACTTCCTTAACGAGTCTTTTGTTCACCTAAGTATTTTTATACACGTATCGAAGTCGCTGTTCGAAAATGTTAACGAAAAAACTTGTGATTAGCGTTCACTGCCATTTATTCATGTCGTTCAATCGAACGACAGAATTGACACGTATCCTAAACTCAAGATTTAGTTGCAGCCCTTCGCGACAACTCTAAACTTAGAGCTAGCAATCCGAGGGCATTGCTAACCTTGAGACATATCAAAACTGGGGTTAGTAATACTAACCCTGCCCGGTATCAACATCATGGTTAGTAACCTTCCAACTCCGTTGACACTTGGACTGCAATAAATTATGTCAGACCCTAATAACACTGACATTCGCTAATCGTATAATAGACCCACCACCTGCTTAACATTTCTAGTCACTTACCACGTGGTCACGTGACTAACCTCACATAATTATTACTGACTTCACGATTGATATTGACCACCGGAACGTCGCCTTAAGGTATTCCTTTCGCATGAGCGTATTTTTTGGTCGCCCAAACTGGGGCACTCGAAATTGGACTGATTCGTATGGGAAAAGCTTCTGCCATTTTTCCAACTTCTATGGTCAATATTATCTCTTTTAAGGTAACTCCTGTACTGCGTGCTAGTCAAATGAGTGCTAAATTTTCAAAAAGCTTTTAGACCAAGTTCAACCTACCGATTAAACTTATTGTTAGTAGATATGTATTCAAGCATGTTTTATCAACATGAAAAAATATGTAAAATGATAGTTTGGCAAAACTATCAACTGACAGATGCAAATTTCCATGATGACGCATTTTCACAGGTATTTTTCAAAGAATCATCTGTATTTTTAACCGATTTTATTACACCGAGTCTCATTTTGTTCCTCAACTGATCCTCTGCGAATTCACCACGTAGATTTTCCTCTAAACTCATTCCTGAGAGAAATTATTATTGAAAAAGTTTTTTCACTTAATGAACGATTAGCTGCAACAGTGAAACGATCAAGTTAAAAAAACAACTACACGGTGGATTCGTAGAGGACCGGTTGACGAACAAAATGAGACTTGTTGCAATAAAACTGATCAAAAAACGTAGATAATTCTTTGAAAAATACCAGTGAAAATGTGTCAGCGTGGAAATTTGCATTTATCAGTTGATGGTTTTGTAAAACTAGCGTTTTTAATATTTTCACATTTTAATAAGACATGCTGTGATACAAATCTACTAACAGCACATTTCTATCGTCGCTATGGATTCCTTAAATTTTGTTCTATCTGTGGGACAGTTTGTATGAGCAATTTGGAATCATTTCGTATATGAATTATTGAATAGAAGTTTTGTGACGATGAATCTCGATAAACTCCTAATTTTACGATATTTGATGTTTCTATTCTTTATCGAATGTTGGATAGCCTGAACTGAAATTTCCGTCACCCGAATCGCATGCACTTTGACTTTGCTGTGATTGAAAATCAATGATTTGTAGAATATTCGGGTTCGTGGAAGGAATACCTTAAAGGATCGAGGACGCTGAGTACGCGTGAGCCTAAATTCCTCGTAGTTTTATGAACTAACCTTTGATGGGAAGAAGAGAGAATTTTTGAAATCCTTGAGCTCGATGGACAGGAGGAAGGTGCCCATGAATAAGATTATTGACATGAGGAATACATCAGGTACGTAATTAGGTGCCTCGCACCCTTCTCCGAAAAGAGTACCATTATATTTCTGCAAATATAAAAAGTTGAATCAAAGTTTTTTTTACTGTAAAGCTCAGGATATTTTGGCGTTTGTGTTTAGCTACTTACCGAACAGGTGACTCGATCCAACGCGGTCCAATTGACGTCTTGCCGGGTTGAAAAAATGTTAGAAAAGTTGCTCGGAATGCACTCGCAGTAATCGGCAATCGGTTCGTTTCCGTGCGTGTCGATTGGAAATTTTTTGCCGATCGAAAGAACGTTCTCCACCGACTGCGAGTTTGACAATGAAAAAAAGTGGGGACTTTTGAAAATTTGCTATTCCATCGCACTTCGAGCTTGCAACACTACCATCCGTCAAGCAACAACAGCACACTACTGTATTTTACTGCATCAGAGCGAATCACGGTATCTCAGTACTCAACATCAATGACATGCTCACCTTGTATATGAAAATGAATGCTATTAGAGTAGCAAAGTTTTCTTCAGTGAATCGAGTTATGTAACAGACGAGAGCACTAGCATCGACAGCTACGAGGATTACAAGAATAATGGCAATCCATGTACCGATCCAGAAACGAAAAGACATGTAGTCCCAGTCTGATTCCCTGTGAGAAAAGACGACAAGTTTATCGAGAAGGAAGTAGCGAGGGTGGAAAATACCAAACATGGAACTACGATAGTCACGAATACAGAATTCAAGTCAGCGACTAATCCTCGAAATCTTAAGGAAGTTGAGGCATTAGAATGAAAATGATGCCATCGCTTTTAAACCGATTGCATCTTGTAAAGTGAAGTGTAAAAAAAATCAGTTAAATTTTCAGACAGTTTAGGAGCGTTGTTGCTGAGAATAATAAATAACAATTTGGGCCAAATGACATGTAATCTTATGGAAGTCAAGACACATTCGGTGATATCTCCGTTAAAAATGATGCTAAAAATATGAAATTTTTTGGGCAACATGAGCAAGGCTTGCCGAACAATGTCAATTTTTTTCAGATTTATTAGGAGATTTGCTGAGATTATATTAATAATAATCTGTTTCCCGTGCAGTTTTTTGAGGCCAGGATCGTCACCGTTCGTGTTTTCGACTGAGCTTTCACCAGTTTTTCGTCTTTTTTTCCCCAACTTTTCTTTAAAGTGTATGCAACATTGCCAAACTGTAAACTGGCCTAACTTTTGAAAGGTACAGGCCATAACTTTTGGGTAAAAAAAATGACTGTACAGCCTCAACTTCCTTAAGGCTCATGATTGGGTCAAAGGTTATCCTTTGACACAAACAGTGCTGCGACAGATTCATAGAGATGGAAGGAATATTGAACTTTGAGGAAAGTAAAAATTGCCTCAGCGTATGCTAACGACGGTCAATGTCGTTTAACGATGTATGATACAAAAGTCTAAATAGTTAGAAATTGATCAAATTTGGTGATAATGATAATTTGGTAATAATCAAGTGCGAAAACACAGTTTTATTCAAATTTTTCTTCTGCTTAGTTATCGAGTGATTACGCGTTAAAGCAGATTTCTTATGCCCGGAATGTATTCTTATATATATGGAAACGCTATGCTTATACACGTGAACTTTAGCGATCAATTACTCGATAACTGTGCAGAAGAAAAATCTTTAAAAAATTACATTGTCAAATTTGGCACTAAAGAATATGTTCAAAAAATTTTATAAAATTCTGATCGTTTTGAAATTTTTTATGTTTTCAGCATGGTCGAGCATGACGACATTGTACGCCTGTACAAAATATCCTTAACTTGCTGCAAGAGTGCAGCGTCGCAGGGAAGAAATAGTGGAAGAAATCAAGATACGCATTCTTCAAGGCAAGTGCTTTCGCTGGTCTCTCACTGACTCATTCGTGTGTCACTAGTGTCTTTACGAATTCTAATGAACCCAGTAAATCATCGTGCTATGATGGAATTAGATTTAAACTTGTACGTGACGAAGAATAGTCGAGTGACAAACGTGCTTACATGCTAAATTTGTAAACAATTGTCTCGAAGACGAGAACGGGTCCCGTCGAGCCGAGAATAGTTAGAGGCTGTCCAGAAAAGAGTCCATATCCTACACCGCAAACAAAACCTGAGACAAGTGACTCCATGGCTGCCATGTTTTTACCAGTGGCCTCACTCAACAGTCCACCGAAGGTGATGATGGGCGAGAGACACGCGAAGTAAAGAAATATGAAGGATGCTATACACTGGAGGGCCAAGGCGTCCTTGAAATCCGATAGATAAAACGGTGCTTTTCGTTTGATGTCGTTGACGAGGCCTCCGAAAAGCCTGCCACTCCTAGAGAGACCTGACTCTTCTCTCAGCTTCTGTTCGTCGGCTTCCTCGTCCACTTCTTCTTTAGGTTTTTCTTCCTTTGGCCTTTTTCTCGTATCCTGATAAGGTCGATGTTAAACAGTTGAACCATTCATTGAATAATGGACATTCGATAATGGGATCGCCTTCGAATTATATTTTGAAATTATTCTTAGGTTAGTCCTCGAAGTCAAGCCTAAAACCGTTCACACGTGGGTATTGAAATTTCGTTATCTTAAGGTATAACTGATGCAATAAAAATCTGAAAAAATTCAACAACATTTGGAAAGCTATGAACAACAATTATCAATAATAATATTGCCCAAAAGTTAATAACAAATTTTTTAAACAATTAATTATTCGATCATTTTGCGGTGACCTATTGTTTTTTTTTTTTTTACGAATCAAATGTGTGTATTTTTCCGAACGCTCATGATTTTTTTCCGAATTTTCGTGGATTTTTGAAATTTCTTGAAAAAATTTTGAAAACAATTTTTTTTTAATTTGAAATTTGGATATGTTTTAGAAGACATATTTACCATCAGTTTTGAAAAGTCTCGAGGTTACTGGATCAAAAATGTACAAATAGAGCCAGTTAAAAAATTTAAAAAAGGGAATTTCAAAAATCGACGAAAATTCTGTAAAAAATCACGAGCATTCAGAAAAATGCGCACATTCGATTCGTAAATAAATAACAAGGGTTTACTGTAAAATTGTTAAAAAAATGTTTATTCAAACAGTTTATTAAAAACTTTTGGGCAATATTATTATTGATAATTGTAGTTCACAACTTTCCAAATGTTGCTGAATTTTTTCAAATTTTTATTGCATCACGAAGTAGGTGGAAATGGAATCCAAAATACGGACACTAGTTGATGATTTTAGGGTACAATTTCTTGATCAATCGATCATCGATGAAGAATTAACCTCAGTAGGAATGAGAGGTTGTTAGCAAACCTGTGACGGAATGGCTGCTGGTGGCTCTATCCGAATGGTGGGATCCCATTCGCCGGGTGGCAAGACAGTTACAGCATCAAGGAATTCATCCACCCCAGCCAAAAGGTGATTGCGATTCTTGGCCTTGTAAGCAACGTCGTGGAAGACTTCGTCAGACATCAAGGTTGCCATGGCACGACCGATCTCATGGAAGCCTGAGATTCCACCCTTTAATCATCGAATTTGCCATGGAGATCAGAAATCCCATCAAGCTCCACTGGACTCGGACTCAACTTTCCAAGCCTCACTATTTTCATTGACACGAGCAATTCCAACTAACCGTCGGTCCAAGCAGAATGAATATGAACCTGGTCGGCACTGGGACTTCGGTCAGGTCTCCCATCATCCCAGCTTGGCTCAGTCGAATGAAGGCTGACAGAGGCTTGTCCAGAAAGTCAACTTCACCAACGAGAATATTGCTCGCCTCGGCTCCGGGTGGAATTTTTCTCATGAACTGGACGTTGCTCTGGTAGCAAGTGCACGAAACCAGTTGCTGTTAGCGAACATTCCACCAAATTTACGACGCTGAAGTTTGCAACGTTGGACTCCAACGAAATGAACGAAAAAAACATTTGGCATTGACCAATTTTTTATTTCACCAAGTATCGGTGCAGGTTGAGAAACTACGAATTGCAAATTCGGCAGGGAACGAAATTGGAGAATTACTGGAATTATTGGAGGCTTTTTCAGATCATTTCGTTGGACTCCAACGTCGCGAACTTCAGCGTCATCCAAATTTTCAACTTTTATCAACTTTTTATCCAATTACCTTGTGATTGCCGTCACCATTCTCCAAGCCTGATGCACTGTGAGTCCTGTTGATGGATACATTGCTGGGACTTCGGTCCATACCATTGTTTCCTGGTTCCTGGCCTGTAAATTGTCTAGCTTACTGCCTACTGCTTTCTTCGTTGCAACCAACAGTCGCTCATTCAGTGATCTCGATTGTTCAAAAAAACTATCGTGCACAACAAAGGAAAGAGCGGATTCAACGAAACAGTTTTGAGATTTGTGACACTTCGGCTGGATTGATCGTCGAAAATTTATATTTTCTCTCCTTCGATATCACAACAACATCTATCGGCAAAAGGTGTTAGCGACGAAAAAGACCAAAGTGGCGATTGCACATTCCGGGAATAATTATTCTTCAATGAAAACATTACTGACACAAGGACATTGGTTGCAGTAAAGAAAAAGCGAGGGAAAGTGTGAAAATGCAGTGGATACTGAACGACCAGAGATTATTCGTTGTGATTACAATTTAAGGTATCAAGCAATGGCAGATGCTTTTGTTTTAACTACCAATGAACGTTACTTCGAACAATTTGCATCGATCAGGCTCGAACTGATGCAGGCAACAAGTGCTTCTAAAGGTCTGCAATCTTGTAAAATATTGTATAAATATTGTAAAATATTGTCCCAATATTTGCAGTTTTTGTTTCCAACAAGTTGCTAAATGCACCATCAATTGACACCCACTCAGTTTTGCCAACTCCACAAAATCTCTTTGAATGTGTCTGCACACAAGGTGAATGGGAACCGAACGTTAAGTGGCGAGGATCGCTATGAAAATCATGGAATTTTTGGGAAAAAACTTTAAGGTCCATTACAAATAGATTCTCTTTCGAAAGAAATTGTGAATTTGGTTTTTTGACCAAGTTTTCTGCGTTTTTTTTTTGCAATAGTTGTGGTGAACAATGATATTTTGAACATGCAGTAAAATCGTTGATCCCCGGGTTGATAAGCGTTCTGGAATCCGTTGGTAAACATAAAAATCCTAATTATTAAGAAGCAAAGACAAGCGTATCCTTTACCAGGGTTACCGGGGATAGCGAGAAAGCGAGCGCCACCGGGATTGAGTCCTACGACCCCACTGCCAGGAGTAGCCCCGACGATCACAGGCACTGAATTCGATTCTTCCACTGTACGATTTTTCAATAAAGCACAAACAAGAAACGGACACGTAAATATCGTAGTATGTACATAAACGAGGCGAAGGTCTACATTTCGAATCTTAAGGACGGCAGCTTTTGTGTGCATTTAACAAAATATATACAGTGGGTGACAAAATTGAAAGAGCCTTTGTGAGAAAAACAGAAATACAAAATTTTGTCGAAGTGCTTTGAGCTTCGGGTGTTTAATAATAAAAACAACATCTAAAAAGTACGAACACACGTGAATGTTTATACAATTAAAATAAACGTGATTGTCATGCTGAAAAAGAGTGAGACGACAACGTCCTTAAAATTATTGATCCCCGAAGTACAGTTTTCGAAATAGTGTCATTTTATTTCTTGCTCGGTCACCTGCTCCAAGACCTAATCGCTCATTTGTGCAGGTGGCTCCAATCATTTTATTACCCACTATATATTGCCACGCTCAAGTGAATAGTGTATCAGGAGCGTCAAAAATTCATTGGTTTCAGCTGACAGCAAGCCGAATTCTGAATCTTTGATAGCGATTCGGTTCAGAATAGTTCGACTAAAGCGAGCTGCGTCAACGGCAAGTGGAAAGTATTTGGCATCTAACCACGTACTGAGTGAATCATGGTATAAAATTTTGAATGCTAATTCCCAGATTGAAGTTCAAGTGAAAATGTTTAGAGATGATTTTTCATCAGATTTCAGCTCAGTGAATTCGTAGTTGAAGATTGCAGACATTCTCTCTTTTATGGCGCATACCGTCGAAACGGACGGAGATACGGCAAAAATCCAAAGGACTGATCTCGTAGAGCATCAAATTTTCTATGAAAAACGTTCCGAGGAAATTTTTCCATTTCCAGTAGTTTAACCCCGAGGCTGGACTGAAAATATGTCTCATGGTCGAACGAACATTCGAAACGGGTATTTTCCTAGTCGCCCTCAACGCAAACCGCTCAGAATGGAAAAGTTCAATTATAGACTTTTTTTTAGGAAATTTGACGCTCTAAAACTTTGATTCCATGAGTATTTGCGCTATCTACAATATTTTTAACGGTATAAGGAATAAAAGAGCCCGGATCCTTCGACTTTGATAAAGTTGACAATTAAATCTAAGGAATCCGGACAAAAAATTATCGCCAGAATTTCCGATCCGGATTCCAATAAAGAAAGAACCCTCAAACTTCGAACCGTGGCTTAAGCACATGAAATTATTCAAAAATCCGTAGAGATTAGAGCCTCGGAGTGTGCTGAAGTGTGAATACTGCAGTGGGATTCGAAGAGCACGTTTTGTTAAGCATCAAAATAAACGGAATGAAATAACAATATAATAAGAACAAAAACAAACACACGAGAAAAAACAACGTAACTTTGGAATTTTTATGAAACAACAGCGTGACCTTCTCACCTTCCAGGTTATCGAACGTGAGCCTAATTCATGGGGTATGCTCAGTTCAACAGTAAATGTTTGGTGTCTTGTCGAACTAACCTTTACCTAACAATTCTGTCCTTTCATTATTCCTGGGACGTTGATCTGTAAAGCCTCAAGAAAAAATGCTCGGCTGTCTTCATTTTTTTCTCGAATCGTAAGTTCAAAATCAACGAATTTTTTCAGCTTCGACGAAAAAACTTGAATTGCTTTCCGTTCGAATAATTGCATCGTGCCACAGCTCAGAATTTCTCGACTTCATTTGTTCCCATGTGCCCCTAACCCCCTCCCCAGACTGTTACTTTTTCCCGGCCGCTCGAGGGCCCAGGGAAACTGGCGAAAACCCCGTCGGTAAAGCAGATTTAGTTTCGACTCGTACTTTAGCCTCGAATTTCTCGACTCCCCCGGGGATCCCATGTGTTTCTAAGCTCCTTCCCCCGAACTGTTGTTTTTTTCCCAGTGCACAACTGTATCGCAGTTGCTCGAGGGCCCAGGGAAACTGGCGAGAATCGCATCGGTAAAGAAGATTTAATTTTTACTGAGATTACTGAATCTCCTAATCGACTGCGGTTAGGAGCATCGGGAACTCGGGAAAATTGGCCGCCTCACAACTATTGTTGCGCGAGTTAGTTCAACGATCACCCAACCAAGTATTGACCCCACCGGAAACTGCTCATGATAAAATGTTATTCAGCTGGGACATGAAACTCAACGAGACGATTAGCATGAAAAACATTAATTAGCTGGTGGATCGGGTGGATTTAAAAGAAGCGAAACTGGCTTAATTCTCTTGAGTACCTGGCACAAGTAGGTATGGACCTTTAAGATCTTTAGCTTCTTTGGAGATGAGAGCGGTTTTTTGATCGGGACAGCTTGTGCTACGAATAACCGAAGCCGGTGCATAAACCTCGCCAGTATCGTTGATCGGACGCTCCTGCAAATCTGACGTCAACAAACGTTGCATACCACATGAACAGTCACAATCTGCAAAACGTTCGAGGCACACGCGTTGTTTTTAATCATTTCCAGTGTTAACCAAACTAAAGTTTTATAAAATAAAAATTATCAAGTAAAATAACGAATTTAAAAAATCAACGTTAAGGCTGAAAAAAACGTTTGATTAAATCATAAAATCATAGTTAATTAGATAAACAATAAATAATTATAAACGCATAAAAACAGGTGAGAAAAATCTCTAAAAATTCTTAAATAAATCATAAAACTATAAAATCGTGTAATAAAAAATAGACAGAGCTGCGAATATCTGATTTCGTTGTGTAGCGAACCAAATTTATTTTTATGGTAAATCATTTTTTTTCGTACTCCAATAAAATCTTCCAACACCCCCCAATGTTGTATTCTTTCCTTAGATTTTTTTTAATCATTGAAAGCTCATTGAATTACATTCTGAAATCTCAGGAAATAAATTAATGACTTCACAAGCGAATCAGAAAAAGTCGCTACGTCACTCAAAGATGAATCTGTCCTTGTTCTGAATTCGTGAATAAACAAAATTTATCTCCGAGCCTTTCTTCTCTGCGTATCCAAATCAACGTACCATAAAATAATAAAATATGATTCATACGAAACCGATTAACCCAGTTTGCCCGAAAATAATAAACAACAAAAGCCCTTTGAGTCTGTTGACGAGTGCAGATTTTGTGATACCGATTAAAAAATCGGTTTCACTCCTTCGTCGTTGTAAGTGTGATTCGTGCCGTCGAAACCTCATTGCAATAATGTACTAAAAAATACTTTCAATCATATCGTCATTTACAGTGTTTAAATGCTTTCATAAAATTCAATATTTTTTATATTTAAGGAATGAACATTTTTTTTCTTACTTTTCGATGACGAATGGTTCCTTCCGATGTCTGCCAGAGACCTGATGATGGGTAACCTTGACATGTTGTTGTCCTTGCGTCTTTCGTGCTGATGTCGATGCCTGACTAAGAGGGCCTCCCGCACCTATTTTGAAAACGTGAATGTGATGATGAATTTGAAAAAAAAAATTGTTTTTTTTTTTCAAACAAAAAGTTTCACGTAATTTCATGCTTGTGGCCAAGAACTACAATATTAAAAAAAGAAAAAAATTTCGAAACTCCGAAAGTCTTTCGACTAGTAGCGAATCTGTTGAACTTTTTTATTAATAAAAAAAAAAAATGCAAATTATTGGAAAAAGCTGAAATAATTATTCGAGAGTTAGAACATTTTTTTGTCACATTCGTTTAAATATTTTTCGATGATGTCACAGTGACATAAAAAAGTTGATCGGTAAAAGTAGAAATCTGAAAAACTGGCTTAGAAATTGAAATATTTTGGAAAAATTGTTGACCTTTTCATTCGATTCTAAAACTGCAATAAACATTTCGAGTGAACGATCAAAGATCGACTAAACACACATGCTGGTGGGACTCTCGCTTCTCTATTCTATAATATTAGGGGAGCGATGAAATTTTGATGTTTCAAGGAACGCGAAATCTACAGTTAACATTTTTTACCGAAGATTTTGGAAGACAACGTGCAAGTTCAATTAACAAGCATAAAATTTTTATGTACAAATTTATTTTGCAATGCTGAAAAGTTTGAGTGCATTATTTCTATTTTGATCTATTCGTTGATGAATTATTTTTGACATACGATATCGTGAGGCTGAAGAGAAAAATATTTTTCTTATTATTTTAATATAACTGTTAATCGAAAGCTTGAAAAAGTTATTTCAAACAAAAATCTCATAGAAACCGAGAATATGAAGCTGTAAAAGCAGCATCGGCTGTTCAACGTCTACCATTTTTAGCAGCGTGGTATTTGGAAATAAGCTAAGTACTTACGGCCCGGTAATGAATTATTTCTTTCAAATACTTCCCTAATTCCACGTAATATTTAGCTAAAAATTTACGAGTAAGATAAATTGAGTCAAAACACTTGGCGAATACGATATGGATCTAGTGAATGAGGCTCGTGAGGCGAATTCGTGGAACGATTTTCTCTGCAGGGTTCCACTGAACCGTGCAGAGGGATTTTCTCTTTTTACTGGTAAAAATCAGTGAAAAAAAGATGGATGAGAATCGAGTACTCGAAAACTTCGATTTGCCACGAAAAATGGTAAGTTGATTGCGAATCGAAAAACTACTACGAAAGAACTAACGTTGGACACATTTAATTCAAACTAAAAAATTTTTTGCTCAGGGTCAAAGTACACGAGGTTTCAATTATCTTATCATTGGGCTCGAGACGTTGGAACTAACGAATTACCTTGAAAATTGCAACAAATTGAAACAGCACCATGTGACCGAAACAAATTTTTTTTTCAAATCTTTGAAAGTCAACTTTTACTACTTCTGAATGAAAATTACATAGAATAATTAGAAACAATAAAAAACAATTAAGGTAGATCATGCCCGTAGGATCGTACTTTATGGGTGTCTAAATTGGCTCGGTTTTTACTTCATAATTAAAGATACTATCACTCTAAATTAATCTCACAGTTACTAATTCGAAATTGTAAACACATTTTTTCAACTTATTTTTTGACGAATAAAATTACAAGCCATCAATTAAACGGGGATCCATCACTGACTGCACCCAAAAATTCATTCGTCCCTGGCTAAAATACTGTAGTTTTTTATGTAAAATCGCTTTAGAGAGCGCACAGAGAAATGGATAGTGAAAAAAGTGTTGATAAAAAGACTGAAGGCTGTGACAGGAATGGCCCAGACCAAGAAGAAACGAAATTCGTTCAATCTTTAACGTAATATATTTTTATTACTAGTAAGAAAATCGTCTCGAATTTTTCCCCAGATCTGTATTTTATACTTTATTGTTATTGTGTACGTTTTTCATTTTTACGCACAGTCCCTATAATCCTGTATATTTTTCTTCATATTTAAGCACTTTTATCTCAATAACCACGAAGACTTTAAAATTTGATATTCGTGTCAGTCGACTAGTCACTCAAACTCTGTGTAAATTTCAAGATTTTCTAAAAAAATAAAGAAAAATTTTCAAAAAGTAAAAAAAAAAAAATAAAAAAAAAATTTTAAAATAAAAATAAAAAATAATTGAAATTAAATGAAAAAATAAGAAAAAATCTTACATCCATAGAAAAGCAATGGAAATCGGTTGGAATTTTGATTTGTGTGTACATGATGAAATGCGATGAAGAGCCCTGTTGTATGGATCTTCAAAACTGTGTGTGATATTACGAATCGTTAATATCGATTGTCGAACCTTTTCTCTGGCTTCAATGGGTAGAACGCCCTTGCTGATCATGTTGTCCAAAACGAGGTCAGAAATCTGTTCGAGGCTGGTTGCTTCCATGTCCAACATGACAGTTCCATTGAGTATTAAACTACGAAGTTCGAAGAGCGAGTGGAGGGACAAGGTGGCGACGTGGGGCTTGCTCCATCGGTTGCCACCTTCTTCGACGTCTTCCTCGAACTTGATCCACCTTTAAATTGGTAAGTTCGTGTGAAGCTAACTCGCAATGTGACGAACGATTTTATCATCTTCTCCGAGATAATTGGTAGCGAAAAAAGCACAAGAAAGATATTGCATTTGTATATTCCTGGTGGAATAGCTTCAAGGTGAAAATATGGTGAGCAACCATTGCTGGCTTCCCCGCAGCAAACCCAGGGTTAACATCGCGATTGACCTTAATTCCAGTAATAAAATTTACCTGGCAGTTTCTTTCCATTCCATTTCATCACCCTCCTTGACGAGTTCCTCCATTTCAGAAAAAAGGGGATGCGACTCGTGGGCATCGTCGCCAACCTCCTCACCAAGGATAAACTGAACTCTCTGGGCTGGTGGCGTGACTAAAAAAATGTTGAAGCCAACGAGAGTCAGATTCGAGCGAAAGAATTATTCTACGAATTGGAATTTATTCCAAAGACGATATTGCACTTCATGAGTTAAGCTAATAATAACTACGTGGACAGAATATTAAAAACGAGGCGGATGTTGGAACGCCACGACCAGTGGGAACGATGGGACGATCGATCGAAGGATTGGTCTTTCAGTTGGCCAGCCATTCATTTTTATCCTTCAATCTAAAGTCGAATTTCCCCATGAGAAACCAAGTTTTCGATCGACCTCCATCGTATTTCAAAGAACAGAGATTAAGTACGATGAAATAATCAGCCATGAGCTTTTGGGAGCGCTGGTGCTCCAGAGCCCTTAAATCTGACGCATTTTTAGGATTTTTTTTCATTCGTGAGAATAGTAAACTGCAATATTTAAATTTTGCAGGTATATCGCAGACAAAAATATTAGAAAAAAAAACGAAATTATGGTTTTTAATATCTTGAAACTCATTTTTCTCGAAACTACTTTCTCCTGCATGGTGGTGTGAAGTAAAAAAAGCTACTCAGCGGGATTGCTTCATATTTTAATGTTATTCGATACACCTGTCGCAGGTAGTGGAAAAAAATTTTAAGTTTAGATTTTAAGGAGTTTCAGTACAGAAGTCAAAATATTAAGAAATTGATCAAATTTGGTGATAATGTTCTTCAACATCAAGTGCGAAAACTCAAATTTTTTCAAAATTTTCTTCTACCTAGTTATCGAGTAATTACGAGAATGTATACCTATATATATGGAAACGCTATGCTTATACACGTAAACTTTAGTGATCAATTACTCGATAACTGTGTAGAAGAAAAATCTTAAAAAATTTGTGTCGTCAAATTTGGCACTAAAGAATATGTTCACCAAATTTTATAAAATTCTGAACTTTTTGAATTTTTAAATTTTTTTAGCATGGATTAGCATGGCAACATTGTATCGCCTGTACCGAAACTCCTTAAAAAACTGATGAAAGAAAGTGTGCATGTTTTTGGAATCCAAATTTCAAAAATACTCCATTTTGTCTATTTTTTTGCTTTTATTTCAGCACCTGCGATAAGTACACTCGAACTGGTTGAGAATTTCTCTTTGGTTTTCATTTTTCAGATAATTGAAGGTCAAATATTTTGAGATATATTCCACGTTATTTCAAAAATACGAAAAATTATGGATTTTTTTCAAATTTTTTTGTTTTATCCCTTAATACGCAGATCCAAAATTTTTATATTTTAGTTGAATGCTCTGACTATTGAAAAAATGTGAAAAAATTCGTCAAATTTAAGGGCTCCAGGCCACCGGCTCCCCTTAAGGTTGCTCGATGGTATTTACATTCGGATGATACAGTCAGCTGAAATCACAATGTGCCAGCCACGATGAGTGCATCAGCAACGAATGTTGGCGGCATGATTTCATTGAGAGAATAAATATAGAGGGCAAAAACGAACATTGAACAATGAGCATGCCACGGTCTCAATGCTACTGCATAATTTTGTCGACAATCGACGATGTAACATTTACATTTTTTGCAAAGTGTTTAGCAAAGACATCGAAATCGAATCTAACCGATGTTTTTCAGCGAGCTTTTTCGCAGAATGTGAAATTTATAAATGCCTGTTGGATTTCATCTCAAAATTCAAAATATCACGAGGCTTTTGTAAAAAGTGAGGTTTTTGGATCGTTTTCGTCATCGCATACGTATTTTCGATTTTCTTCATTTTTTTCTTATCTTTTTCGAAGATTTTTTCGTCCTTTAAAAAAAATGATATATTTTTTTTCTCGGAGCTCCAACGGAAATCGTTAGTACATCAAAAAAAGTAATTTTACCAAATTTCAAATTTTTTAAAAATGTCTTACATGAAGCTCAAGCCACTTTTCGATACTTTCCTGCTTTTTCTCAAAAATCGTGAAGCAAAATTATTTTTTTCGTTCTCAGCAGGCAGAGTTAGTGCTCCATGGAATCATAAAAATCTAATAGAATTTTGTCACTCTCAGGGGTAACCTTTAAATTTTTTTCAGAGTGACAAAATTTTATTAGATTCTTGAATCCATCAAAAAAAAATTTCGTTTCCCGATTTGGACGAAAAAAAAAGAAAATATCGAAAAGAGATCTATTTAAAGATTGTTTAAAAATCTGAAATTTTGGGAAAATTCCTTTTTTTGACGTACTAAGAATTTCCGTTGGAGCTCCGAGAAAAAAAAAATATCGATTTTGTTGCATTACCCTAGTTTGGATGTTGATTATAGAAAATAAGGTTTTATGAGATTTTCACAAAAGTTTGAAGGCTCCTGGAAATTCGGGAGTTCAAACACATCGAAATAAGCAACTGAAACAAGTTTTGGAAGCGAAAACTTTTTATTATTTATTCTTTTAAGATGCTTTTTCTCCGTAGTACTGCCAGCCCGATCACCTTCCGTGTACTTTGAAATGCCTTAAAGTGTATTAAACCGTGCATTATCGTGTGTCTGTTAAATCAGCCAAGCAAAGTGCTCCGTGGGTGTTTTGTTTTCTTTTTCTCGATCTTACGTACTATCTTGATATAACGAAAGAAAGAAATTTGATTAAACATCGATTACGGTCTCGCTTACATATAGTTTCGCCATCGGGATCGCAGATGCTAGCGAGGCGAGCCCTCCGTGCAAGCACCAAATGTCCTGAAAAGTCAATGATTTCTACCTCTCTTCGAAAATTCCATAGAAAAAAGCGGGCGTCTGCGTTTTTTTGGTCAGCAAAATTTTTTTTTGTCAATTAAATTCATGAAAATTCATGGAATATTGTGGCTCTGGCACGAGGCAATTCTGTGTCAGTTTTTTGTCCTCACGTTTCAGCGAGGGCTCGAAAAAAAAAAAATTTATGATTTTCCCCTGCAAATTGTCGACTAAAAAAAATTCGTACGAAGGAGAAACCAATCTAAAAAACAATTGGAATGGAACGGAGCAATTCAAAAAAATTTTGATCGAAGTACTCGACTTTTTTTTTCTTCTGACTTCCAAGTATTTACAAATTGTTGTTTTTTTTTTTTTTTTTTTTTTCATCAAGATTCAAGATTGTTTAAAACTTTTATTAAACGACAGAGCTTCCCACACTTGACCACATACATTTCCACAGAGCTTTATGCATTTTAAAGGCTTTTCGTAAGGTCAGTCTCTCGCCTGTTTCGTATGATTTCTTTTTTTTAGTTTCTTTCCTTTCTTATTGATTCTCGCGGTAGTCAATGGTTTCGCTTTCTTGGTTATGAGAAAAAAATCTTGTAAATCGAGCCAAATGACAATGAGCTGGCCAATGGACGTTCGAATTCACTCGAGTTTATGAAATGTCGAAAAATCGAATACATTTATCGTCGACAGAATTTCATCAAAAATTAAGACATTAAAAAATTCAATAAATAAAGATTTTGAGGATCACCGAAGAAAGTTTTTGGAAAATAGCACGAAAAGATGAGCAAAAATGTAGAAATACAAATTTTGAGAAATTTAAAAAATTTCCCATTTTCCCATAATCGAAGACTTTTTGTTTTATAAATAATCCATTTTACCAGTCGATTTTTAAGTATTCGTCCGGAACTACCTCGTTCCATTGTTAAACTGATGAAAAATGTTCGGCTTATCGATATTCAAGGAAATAGGAGAAAAAAAAAACAAATAAATTTCAATATGAAAAAATATTTTCTCGCTTTCTGGAGTTCCCATGCTGCCAATGAAGCGTTGGAGGGTTAATAATTCTGTCGAGTGCTCCGCGATGTACATTTTTGCCATTATTGGATCGCTGCCATCTCACCGGACGGCTGAGCATGATACAGACCAAGTCACGTCGCACGTGAGTCTCCGAGCATTTCGTTTTATTATTCTTCGCGTGGGCACAATCCACTTTTAATTCCTCTGTCGAGAGCAGTTCGTTGTAACGATACAATTTCATTCCGAATACATTTCACTGGCCGTTGTAAGTAAACCATTGTCATTCTCGCATTGTTTTTTCAACAGTATTTTTCTGCTGTCAATTACAACGGTACGATGACAACGAATGACTTCAACTTGGTTCATTTCGTTCCATTCTGGCTGCGATTTTCAATCAATATTTAGCGACCATGTTTTTTCGAATTTTCTTCTCATTTCGTACTTCTATCCACATTGATTTCTCGTTTTTCTTCTCACTAATGAAAATTTGTGGATTCGACGAAATTTCTCGTTCGATTAACGAGTCGTAGCCAAATTAATGAAACTCCGATTCTCTCAAATTTTTTACTCATTCCCTTTTGTTGAAATGTAAATTATTCTTGGAGCCGAAAACTGCGAATTCTCGAATCTACCTTCGCTGAGTAAACGAATTTCATTGCGTTTCCCACGATAATTTGATGTTACTGAAAGTCCTCCCAATCGATCAAGGCTTTGAAAATTCATTTCGATGCTTGGAAGAGCCACGAAATAATTTCTCAATTAAAAAGAAGCCAAAAATCCAAAATCCAGAAAAAAGTAAAATTTCCTCTAATTTTTAAAATGATTTTCTCAAAAACATACTATAAAAATGTCTCAAGGGGTCTTCCCTAATTAGAATTTTCAAAAATCGATATTTTTATTGCATTTTCCGAAAGTATAGCGCGGTACCGTGCTTTTGTTTAAACGCGTTTTTCTCAAAATTACGTTTCTCGACGGCTCGTTGATAAAATCTCCGAAACTATTCGACCGATCCTTACAAAAATTTGACCACACTTTCTTTCTGACTACAGTCATAGCGTGTATCATAAGAATTTTGAAATTTTGAGCGAAACTATTTGATTTTTGCAAAAAACGATGGAAAAAACGCGTTTGTTTCATATTTTTTAGAAAAATGGTCGGCATTTTGTAATTTTTGAAAAAACAAATAATCGTATGATAATTTTACCTATTCTATCTAGAACCATTTTTATTTTTTTCCACGATCATCCATTCCAGAGATTTTATCAACAGCGTCCACCCATCTTTTTTTGGACCTGTCTTCTCCTCCATTTTTCCGTACGAAAACTGAGTAAAATGAAAATAAAAAAAAATTGTTATGTATTTTAAAAGTGTATATTTTTAAGGCCCAACGCTCTTTATATCCATTTCTATGATTTCAACCGGTCAAAAAGATTCGTGAAAATAATCTTTTTTCTTGCCCATCTAATTAAGGTAGATCCGTCAAGCATCAATTTCGCCGGCAAACTAAAATTCGGGAGAAACTTCGAGGTTTCATAGCACTCGCGCACTTCCAGCCGACGCAGCCACAGTAATTTTCATAGAATCTGCGACGACCAAGTCCTGGGGAAAAACGGTCACAGAGCGTTGGCTCAGAGCCGCCGAAAGATGAACATTCCGAGAATAGCTTGAAAGCCACGTGAAATTTATTGGTTAAATACCTTGAAATTGGCAAAAGGCAAGTAAATGAAAACGGCAATCGCTCGTGGGAGGATGACAATAACGGGACACCCTATATAAGCGAGGGGAAAACGTGGCCATTACTTGGTAAGGAACGCTTATAATAAGTGCGAGCTATACCTGAAGGGCACTCGTCATCTGTTAGATGTCATTGACGGCATTTTAATGGAGCGGTAAGGTCAATTATCACTTTGAAGTTTATTACAAGTTATTTCCTCGTTGTTCATAGATTAGATAATTTCTCGAGTGTCTTCTGTGTACAGGTATAGACTCGAGTTAGTGCGCCAATAGACAGTGGCAGTCTGACAACGACGTGAGACACGAAACGCGATCGTCACAAGCTTCATCAAAATTTATCGTCTCATTTTATTCATAAACACACGCGCACACACACGAACGCGCGCGCGCGCGCGCGCGCACAATGAGCTTGCCCTACGTATCAAAATATTTCACTCTTATCTGTCTCTCCGTCGATCGCTATCTCGTTATCTATCAACTTACTCGGCCGATCGTCAGGCTCTCCTTTGCTCCCGTTGTAAGAGGCTGGCCGACTCGAATGGTGGTGCTTGTGATGTCTTCGATGTCTTCTCTCCCCAGGAAGATGGACCCCGACGTAGACGGTGTGTGCCCTGTGACCTTGAGGAAAAGATAAAAAACCGTTTCTTCACTCGCTGCCTCCATCGGGGAGCTCTGGCCCAGGCTTTTCAGCCTGGAAAAGGGAGGAATGGAAAGGACAAATTTGGGATTCTATCATTCTCATTTTGGATGAGATTTTTCAAATAATTTTCGACGAAAATGAAGCACGACGTGTCTGGTCTTCAGCACGGTTTTCCTACGAGCTTCATCAGCTGTGAAACAACCATTTTTGGGGACGTGAAATAATTGTTTTGTTGAAAAATGAGCATTTTTCGTTCTCCATTACAAAGTCTCTTGAGACAGTTGTAAAAAATGAAAACTTTTGAGTTTTTTTTTTTTTTTTTTTTTTTGAATTGTTATTGGAAAACGTGGAGTGGAATAACGCGACTGGGGTCGTGGTCGAGGGTCAGTTTCTCTAATTTTTGTGTCTATCCAATCTTTTTCGCAATCACGACGATGCAGTTTGAGTATTAGTAACCGGGCCGAGGTCAGATTGTAGCGAGTCGAGTGGCGAGCATCGTTTGGGTCAAAGGGATAACGATTTTCGAAGCCTTTTCACAGTATCGACATGCAATCCGCCATGCGATGAGCTTCGGTGGCAAAATAAAGGAACGAAACCCGACTTGGACAAAATATTTTGACCTCAGATTGTCGGGAGAAAAATTCTCTTTTACAACAACTCGAACCGCGCTTCCAAGCTAAAATGCAAGCACTTTAATTCATTGCGGCGAATTTGAAGAATAATTTATTTGCTCAATTTGAAAAATCAGTCCAAAACGAAGCGAGGGTGGGCGGAATTTAATCATTCGAAAGGCTGCAGTTTTCCACCTCGTTGGAGGCCACTTTTAAAAATATCTCGACAAGAATATCATTTGAATTGGTGAACTTTCGATTCGGAGTTATTTATCGATTATCGGTTATCGATTATCGCGACCGTCGAGGCACGTTTTTTTCAAGTGAGAACCTAAATTAAAACCCTACGAAAGTGCAAAGCTTGTGGCTTTTTATTTCTTTTCGTTTCGACATTACGAAACCATTTCTCGCCATCCCAACCATCGCTTTTCCAGGTTAATTAATCTTGCCATATTTCAAACATAAAATCCACATTAAAAAAATGATGTCTCACGATTTTTGGAAAAGCTCATTCATCACTTCGAACTTACATAAAAACAATCATCATTCTTGACAAATGAATAAATTTTGAATTTCAATAAAACCGATAAATAATAATGAATTTTGAGATAAATTATACATTTTTGCACAATAGAATTCGGTAATAAAATTTAAAAAAATTCAATAAAATATTTTAAAAAAATAAATAATCATTTTAAAAACAATAATTGAAATAAATGAAAATAATAATAATTTTTAACAACAGAATATTCCAAATTTTTCAATAAAAAAAATGATGAATCGAGGATCGAGTTTTGGTAAAACTCTGAATTTACCTTCATAATCTTTTTCGGTGTAAGATTGATGAGTGATTCGAGCCCCTGGATCCTTCGGCGCTTCTTCATCGCCGGTACTAGAAGGTGCACCGATCACTGGTCTTCCTCCACCACCTCTTGGAGGTGGGGCTCCTATGCCAGGCTGCATCCACGGCCTGGAACGAGCAAAAAAAAAGTAACTGTGAATATAGAAGCGACGAGGAGTTTGCATTGTGATCCAAATCTCCACTGACGTTCATGCAGCGATTTACAGCTGACTGAATTCTTTTGGGGATGTACCAAAGGTATTCATTAATGTGGTTTCATTTTTTTTTTAGAGTGATTTGCCCTTAAATTTGGGTGTTTTTATCTGGATGTGGAAGTTCGATTAAGGGGGATTTCAGTGTGAAAAAAGGGGGCAAAAGAGGTTCTGTATGGTCGAGGGATAGCCGACTAATCGGTAAGAACTTGTTTTATATTAATATTTGAGTAACATCGTTGAATTTTATCCTCAGAAAACTTGAAACGCGTTTTTCTTAAAAGCATGTTTTTTTATCTGTTATAAATCTGTCAAATTTTGTCCAATCGACTTCATTAAAAAAGGATTTTCTTCAGAAAACTTATCGCTATCGTCGCATCGTACAGTTTTTTTGAACTCTTTGCTTTTTTTTATTAACAATTTACTGCAAAATTTTTGTGTAAAATTCCAATGTTTTCGTCTCAATGGCTGCCATTTTTTTCTAATCAAAATTTTCAAATTTCCTACGATGCTGCGACAGCTGTGTTATTATAATTTAATAATCTTTTTGAATTTTTCATTTCACATGCTGGCTGTGGCACTTGTGCTGTCGACCGTCGGGGAGTTTTTTTTTGTAAAACCCCATCTTGCGAGCGCTCCAATAATTAATACACAAAACTTCAAATAATTTGGTCGAGGCCTTTTTTCAAAAAAAGTCTCAAAAAATACCTCATTTTTGAGCCTGTCACACCGATATTCCCCCTTAAAATTATTCAGAGTTTTAGTCAGCCCTGAAAACATTCGATTTCGAGTGAATTTTTCGTCATCAAATGAAAAAAGTTTCTCACAAAACATACTCACATCAAAGCCCCAAAAATCCTATCAATAGTACTGCTGTTCCTGCGCCAATAAATTTATATCGAATTCCCATGTCCGAAAACACTGACCATAAGCAACGAAGTGAAAATACTATATCGAGTGGAGAAAGAAAAATCAAAGTGATTGACGAACGAAGTTTATTGCGATTCTTGATCCCAGTCGAATGACAGCTGTCAATTCCACGTGTTCGAGATTCTGCTTCCTCGGCTGCGAACTAGCAACTAAAATGCTACGGTAAACGTTGTGGGGGAGTGCGCACGCGTTGCCTATGCTTGTATATTCGTGGCTCGAAGCGCTTGGAATTAAGCTCGAGTTGACAAAAGTGATCTACAGGGTGACCGACACCACAAAGTCATTTGCGAAACGCCCCAATTGAATCTCGAGTTTGAAAATGCTGTTACAACAGCATTTTTTGAACCTTAACGAATTTCTTGGCTTATTTATTGATCTGCAAAAAAGCTTCTCGGGTCAATGTCACTCATCCGTGTGCAATGGGCCACGGAATGGAACTTTTTTGCCACCCTTAAAACGCAGAGGTCGACCTTACCTTTGGCACGCAAAGGTTAGCACGATTCTTATCGGCTATTAACCCCCTAAAGGAGTAATATCGACCGAAATTCTCAAAGCTCATTCGTTATTATACCGGCTTCGCAGTAGAGTTGCTCTACTAACCCTATTTATAGAAAAATTTATATGGAACCTTGGAGATACGAGTTTTGAAAGCTCGGACATCAAACTGATCTTATTTATGAAGATTTTTTAATCTGACCTTCGGAACGTAACCACCGGAAGGTCAAACATCAGGCTAACTCTGTTTCTGGACATTTTATTATCCAACCTTCGAACTTGACCCTCGAAAGCTCAGGCACCGAGAGATCGCCTTGTTCCTGGGAGAAAATTATCCAACCATGAAACTATGTCACTTGAAAGCTCACTGACTAGCACTTTTTCTGGGAGAAAATTGTCCAACCTTTGAACTATGACCCCTGCAAGCTCAGACATCAGACTAACTCTTTTCTTGGGAGAAAATTATCCAACCGTCAAACTACGACCCTTAAAAGCCTCAAGCTTCAGAATAAGCTTGGACCATTTTTCATCCGACCTTCGAACAATACATAGTGACAATCAGACTTTGCCCATAAACCGTGTCAAAAATAGTATTTCTCACATTAAACTAGCGTTTTCGTAACCTTGAAATATCCTTCGAACTGTACAGAAAAGCTCGCCGTGGTCAGTTACTTCCGATCGAAAAACATTCCCGAAAACAATCGATTTTTCTGACTCTTCAAAGCAAGACCCCCTTAAAACTCGTTCCTAGTTTTTCCGAGCTCATGAATAGAGCCTCGAAAAGCCCGGAAATGTGTAAAGAATCGTACTAATTTTCGATCTCTCTTTTCATTTTTTTCCCCTCATCGAGGGATCCTCGCTGCAGGCTCGAAATTCAAATAGAACATTTAGTTGATATCGATACTCGAATTTTTTTCCCTACGTTTTTTTGTTAACGCATTTTTCGTAAAAACCTCCTTAATAAGTTTACTAACGCAACGGTGGTAACGGCTTTCGTATCATTTTACAATTTGAACTGGATGACAATAGTGCGCGAGTGGCATGTGTGGAGAAGCTTTTACTGTGGACGGTGCGGTATTTTAGAGTCTTTTATTCACCACTTCCGATAAGCAATGTAATCAACGTCTAGAGAAGACTGACGAGCCCCCAGCGAGTAACGCAGCGACGTGGCTTCGTCGACGTCGTCGTCGTCATAAGCGCCTCTATCAATTTAGTTTCGTATATGCATAGAAAGTTTCACGTTGAGAGAAGTACCGTCGATGAAAAATAAACTCATTAAGTAAGAAATACGATCAACGAGGGTGAGTGGAGTGAAATAATTTCATTGGAAGCTTCCTCCGGAGGCTGGACCTGGAATAGTAGTGTTTGGTGTTCGCGGCCATTTTTAAGATGACAGTTGACGAAAAAGGGTTATTCTTGTCGAGGAAATATATTTTTTCTTGCTCGAAGTTTATTATTTTGAAAATTTCATTTTTATATAATGGACAATTTGCATTTTTTTTCGAAAGCAGTGCTCGGAACGTCATAGAATATCGGACGCGTTTTATTTTTTTGATGACGAAAATAATTGTGTTTTCCCCAGTGAAAAAATAAAGGTTGAACTAGGAAATAATGAAAGTGGGGAGAATAATTGTTGGCGACAAAAGTTGCAGTGCGAAGAACATTTTGTGCCTCGGCGACTGAAGAAACCGGTTTTGCCGATCGGAGCGTTCAGAACTGTGCATCAGGCTTCGGCTCAGATGCGACTCATTTCACTGCAAAAATCGGTACAAAATCTCATAATTTTCTCTTCACTTTCCATTTCGAAAGCATCTTCTTTTAATTCCCTTTTTCAAGCTTTTCCTTTCAGCAAAAACACTATGATAAGAGATCCCAGTTTAATGTTAATTATTCCATCAGAAAGAGCGACCTTCGAAACCATTCGACAAGTAAATTCACGAATATTTTTCGACCTTTCGAACACGAATGGCCCCCTCGAGTCCATGAGAAAACGTCAAATCAAATCCACAACGATTTTCAACGTACGAGCACCAATCTCACAACCAAATCCGACCAAATCGAAATATTTGGTAGACCCACGAAATCTGCTATCAGATTCGTTATCGCAGAGACTAAAAAATTATCAAGTGAATTCTACACAAGGAAAAGACTGCATGGTTAAACCGATTATCGTACGTACTCGTGCGATGATTTTATTTCCTTATTTATAAAGACTTCCGTCTTTTTATTTTTAAAATTTAAAAAATTTTTTTTATTTTTTAAAAAAAATTTTTTTTTATTGCGATATTTTGATAGCCAAGCTGGTAATGCACCTCATCGTAGGCGCACACATGCACAGTTCGCGCAGTTAATTGCACACATGAATGAAAGAAGCTTAAGAATCTAAACATACGAGAGCTCGCAATGAGTTCATGGCGAGAGGCTCGAAGCTATAACTAATCTCACGCGAAACGACTTATCTGTGCCGGTGTGGGTGTACGCTTCTGCTCGATACGATCTTATCGACACGTGAAACGATTTCTCACAGGCTGCAACATTGTGTGGAGATTTTTAAACTGTACAACGAAGAGCATCGAGGCTGTGACGTAACGATGGTATAGACACGACTTTATTATTTTTTCGATAGAAAAAAATGGACTTTTCTTCGTTTATGAAAAGACTGTGGAAGCATGTTTTATTGCGGAGTGAGTCCCAGAGGGCTGGGTATTTGACGAGCAACCAAAAGATCATGGTCGAATATTATTTCCATGTTTGTGTTATTTTTTTTTTTTTTTTTTTTTTTAATGAGGCTGAGAATGAGGAAAAATCGTGAACGTGTTGAGTCTTATTCAATCGGGTTGATGCTTCGTCGAAGGTGTGATTTTTAGTTGGTAACTCAAAAATTCACTTTTCTTTGGTTAGTGAAAAGGTTAGAGTTTAAGTCCACTATGGAAATTTGGGGAGAAGAGGATTTTATGCTTGAAAATGATTAGTGTCGGTGCTTTTTTATAAGTTTGCGTTGGAAGACAGAAATTGAGCTGCGCGTAGTTTTTTTACTATATTTATGAGAAGGTTAGCAGCTTCTTTTAACGATTTCGTGTTTTCACGATTTCGGAATGAGGTTAGCAGCATCACTTTTTATCGTGACACCAGTAAATGATTGAAAGTTTCTTCAGTTTAAGGTTGTTCCTTAAAATTTTTGAAGTCAATAGATGTCCATAAAAATGTCTCTATTTCTTGATGAATATCTCCCGAATGGACTGTTTCAGTGAAAACTGAGATTACAGAACTCATTTTGGAGAAATTAAGTGTCGAAGCTGAGTAAAAATGTTATTGGATCGGTTGAATGACACGAAGTCGTTATCTTCACACTTTTTTCCTTATATCACTCTCATTAATGAAGAAATTCATTTTTGAAAAACGACAGATCGGATCAGGACGATGTATAGAGAATGATTTTACTGAAAAAAAAACGCAATTTCAACGCAATTTTCAATTAGCGAGAATACATTTTTCATAAACCTTAAGTAATTGAAATAAACGTATCGTTCGGTATCTTTAAGGTAGCATTACTGAGGTTACTCGATATATTAGCGGACGAGCTTCGTCTCTTGCCCCAGTCCTTTAAACAGATTTAACAACAACCTTAAAAGAGCCGAGTTTAGGACTAGAAACATAAACTTATGGCTGTGGGGGTTGAACTTTTTACAATTTTCGAAAATTATTTATCATGAAAATACTAATGGAGAAGCGGCTCGACTCACGTCCGGTCGGAAATTCATTCGTTAGTACCTTGCTATGAATTTGCCACGTTTTCAACTGAGCTACATGAAATAGAATAATTTGTGCAAGCTCTCAATTGAACCTCAGCGAAATCGTGTAGGCGCCGACGATGAGATGCACCCATTTCATGTTTCCCTTTTTACCACTTTCTCATATATTTTTCCTTCCCAGGGTATAACGACAATTTTCATTATATTTATAATCCTCTCACCATTTTCCCTTTCACCATAAATCGGGACTCGTAGCTATTCATATTTGTTATCACATTTTCACATTGTTTCGTCGCTATTATCGTCACTCAATACTACAAATATTCATTTACATTTTTTTATATTCTCAAATTTCACATTCCGAATTATCTCATACTTGAAATGCGATGGCCTGAGCTGTTGGTAATGAGTTTCAAAAATTCTTCTAATCTCTCAGTGTTGTTGGACGATGAATTATCAAGCAGAAAAACTCGATTGAATTCCATCACTCGATTCTCTCTCTCTCTCTCATCAACATTCGTATATCTTCGTTCGTGACAAAATGTGTACTTTTGTAAACGAGACAAACTGTTTGCCGATTTTTCAACACTTGCGTCTCGTCTCCACAGGTGATTTTGCGTAATAATTTATTTCAAAAACTTATCATCGATTAGTTCCATTGTATACAACTCGAGTCCAATCCCCGAGAAGATTCAAGGCATATTTTAAAAAGATTTTTTTAAATAAACATTTAAAAAAAAATTCTTTCAATTCTCTAAAAAAAAAGTGCTTCAAATTTAAAAAGTAAAAGTGAGAAGAGTGTCGTGGTAAAGAAGAAAACGAGCTGAGAATTTCAATTTCGACACCGGATCAGGTTTTGATTAATTTCACTCACGAGACAGCTAGCTGGGAAACTTGAACGACACGTTCGGGGCTTTAAGCTGGAAAAGTGTCCGCGTATTATTCATAGATCTCCGTGTCGAGTCCACAATCGTCATAAATATTCAATAAACATTCTGCACTACGGAGACGAGCTACGAGCGTTCTTGGAAACGGTTTTTCTCGTCGTTGCATCGAACGAACCGATGAATAAATAACTCGTTTAATTTCTATGAGAAACCGTCTCTGTTGCTGATCACAACTATCATTTTTTTTGCCCATTTTATTTTTCATTTCCCAGGTAAAAAAAATACCAGTGCAACGCGTTATTTCAGCGAGTTGTACAGAAATAACTCTTCCGACATTTTTGCCTTGAAACACTTTGAAATATGTAACAAGCAGCAATGAAATCTGCAACTCTGCTCTTGAAATCCACTCGTTTGATTATTATTAGAATTTTTTTTTTTTTTTGGAGAAATTTGATTTCGTATTCTCTGAATGTCATCTCTGTTCAAAAAAATAGTCTCAATGTTTTTCTGTTTTCCTCCAATGTTTTTTCATGTTCATCTGTTTGGGGGCAGTTTGATGCTTTGCTGCGGTGAGTCACGCAGCAGCAAAATGTTATGGAATCGTTTTTATTCTCAAACTGAATAAGAATCTCAAGATTTATTTCTCACGCAATTAGGAAAGCTCTCAAAATTCGTGATATTTTAGTGGATAAAATATGAAATTGATTGAAGAAAAAAATTAACTAAAATAAGGAATAAAAAGGGAAGTGTGAAAAACGTACTTATGCTTCGGATGATTCATGTTTATCCGTTTGTTCACCTCGCGTTAGAAAATCAAGTTTTCTTATCACTCGTGACACTTTGAAGTAAAAATAAAGAAATTAGTAACGAAGTCAGGTAATCGACGAAGATTGAAACCCCGTACCGCACTTTCCATGCACAATATTTTAGTAGAGTTCGCGATAAGAATCTGTGAGTGGATCGACAGTAGTTGTTTTCGGCGGAGGCGGTTGAGAACCATTTGCCAGAAATCACTTTCCGATAACTCAGCAATTTGAGTCGACGCCAAATGGGAATAATGCAGAGCGACTCAGATCGATCGTCGAGTCGACCCGATTCGAGGGCGACAAAAAAAATCGAATTTTTCGAAACAAAAATATGAAAAATACATGAAATATTTTTCAAAATTCAATAAGACAAAAAAAAATGGGAAAAAAATTTCAAAAATTACAATTTTCAACGACTTATTTACGTCGATCGATTTATAGCGTTTGGCCTCAGGCTCAGGGAACTAACAGTTCTCATGAGGTGCTTACGCACTGACAGCTTCGCGTGGAGTACACTGTTTTTAACCAAGAGACGAGACCGAAGTTCCAGTCGGGGCACAGCAGGCCACACGCTCCAAGCATGTACACACGAGAGTCCCTAATCACAGAAAGAGACAACGAATGATAGAGAGATCGAGAGAGGGAGGGGCAAAGGAGGGAGAGAACACGAGGTGGGAAGCGAGAGAGCGAACGAGCACGGAGTTGATAAGGTCGCAGTGTTCTATGCAGGATTGTGAAATGCGTGGAGAGCAGAAAGCGAAGAGTGAGAAATCGATGGAAGATTGAAGGGGCTCGGAAGCGATCGACTTGGAGCTGAATCGTTATCGATTTTTCACACATCACAATTAAGCATAAATGAAGTTTAATGGTTATGAAAAGATTGAAGATTTTGGAGGTCTTTTGAGTCGGTCCGCTAACGCTGTGTTAGGACAAAAGTTGGGAGAAAAAAATGATCCTCAACTTTCGTTTAGTTTTGTAATTTTTGCAAAATTTTTATCTCTGTACTCGTGAAAAATACTTTTGAGAGTGACAGCCAACGTTAACGTGCGAGCTGGAATTAGAGTTATTACATAATTAAACGAACCCGACAATTTTTATTTAAGACCTCTCGCGCAGGCCGATTCATCAGCGTTGATTAATGACGTTCAATTTTAAGGCCGTACCTACGTCCAGAATTTTCAAAAAATTCATTTTTTTACGGGTTATTATTCTCTATAGTTTTAGGCCTATTTTCGTGAAAGTCGCGATTGTGAAAATAAAAAACGTTTTCTCTGCAGTGTGTCGAGTCGGATTTTGGATATTGTGGTTAAAAAATTTAATAAACGCAATTAAAGTATGACATTAATGACACAAAGTACACACTTATCATAAAACTGCTGGGAATTGCTGGAATTTTTCGAATTTTAAAAATCCGGCTCGACAGACTATAACTACAACTTTATTTGACAATAATTTATTTAGGTTATCCAGATCTATCAACGCATTTCAAAAAGAAATGATGCAGACCGTGGAGCAACTTTTGTTTTTCATAGTGCTTCGGGAAACGTGATTTTTTATGTTGTAATTTTTGAAAAAAATGTAATGAATTTTATCACAAAGTTTAAAAACTATTAAACAATGTGTGAAAATTATTTTTATTGATTTCTATTGCTAACACTTTAAAAACAGTTTTTCTTTCAGCGCGTTTTAGGCACTGCTCGCCGTATGTAAACCGTTAAATAGAAACAGCAAACGAATCGGGATTAATGAATAAATACCGATTCGCCTAGCTTCAAAGAATCACGGTTTTATGAAGTTTTTCAAACTCGTCGCCGGAAATCGCATTTTTACAGTTTTTCCAAACCGACGCGACGCTTCACTCGACCAAAGTGTGTTTCGGAGCAAATTAGTGGAGGGAACGTTGAAATTTTCGAATATTTTCGTTCTCGGTGACTGTACAAACGCGGGTGCTTATCATCGGGAATTATATTTTGATGATCGACGAAGCTTATCTCGAGTGCTCACAGGCTTCATCGACATCGTTTTTTTATTATCACTTACGATCCCAAAGACTCGCTTTTTTTTCGAGGCGTTTGGGAAATGTGTGTTGACATAGAAAGTAACGACGAGCGTTAAAAAAAGGAAATCTTTGCCTCCCGCTCGATTGTTTGTCCGAGAAACTAGCGCCTGAGCCGCCTGCTCCTCGCGCTAATCGTATTCCGGAAATTGTCTTGTGCATGCTCGTGGGGACTAGTGACGTTTTCAGTGTTCTCGAAGAGGTTGACTCACGCTTGACTTTCTTCGTCGGTCACCGATTCCTCTTTCTTTTTGAAAATCGTTCCTAAATCCTGATGAAATTGATTTTATTACCGATTTTCTCGGACTTTGGATCGAGCAGCCTGGATCGGACGTTCAACGCCACGATCCGAGGGTCTCGGTGGCCCGGCGGAGTTGCTGGCGTCTGACGAAATGAAGAATTTTCGTCGGTGGGTTCGATCGCGTGGGGAAAATCGACAATTTTCGGGAACGAGAAAAGAAAGAAAGAGGAAACGCTTTCGTTTTTTCCCCTCAGTTGCAGCTCCTCCAATTTTTCGACAGTTTCGATCGGCTGCGCCGTCACAGCGTCCAGCTCCTCGCCCCCCCGGTCGACGCGAGCGTCGTTTCCCCCAGTCGGGGAAGCCCTGCACAAAATGAGCCGCGATTCGCGTCGAGCGCTCGACAACTTGGTTGTTAAAAAGTTGGAGCATTTTCAGTGCATGGGAAAGATCGTTAAGGTGATGTAACGCGTCCGTGAGCACGCCACGATCACGCAACGGAAGGCTGCTCTCGGGAGTTGTTTACCGCGACCGTCGTCCACCAATTAGTGGGTCGCCGGCGCGGAAAGGGCATTGTCAATAATATAAAAAAAGGTGAAAATGAGGCTCGTCATGGCTGCTTGAGAATGAGCGAGCGTTGAGACGACGCTGGTGAAATACGAAGATGCGAATCTGAAGCGCGAGCGAGCGGAGATTCGGTGGGTCTCAGTGGCATTTTGTAGAGTCAATTAAGTCGGACACGCGAAGAGATGATTCGACGTTGACTCGTTCGAGCGGGTTTTCGATAAAAAGAAAAAAAACGCTGGCCAGTTTCGTCGCAGTATCAAAGCGCTGCTTCCGCCCCCCATTCCGTCATCCTCGCAATCCGCCGTTTTCGCTCCTCCCGTAAAACAATGCTCCCAAAACGGCAGTATCGGCCGGAGGTCAAGCGAGATAAGGGAGCGTGCAGCAAGTGAAAAATCCCGGCTCGAGTCGGTCCAGCGGACGAGTTCGGCTTCCTGGAGCAACGTCGTCGTCCGGGCTCGTCGCATCGAGGTTGACCGCGGTGCGCTCTCGCCTCCGGAACGCAGTCTTTTTATCGCCACCGTTCGGCGAGTAATTCGCCCCTTTTTGCGACGACGACCAATCGCGCTCCGGAAGTCAGAAACAGCGTCGAACTTGTCCCCCTGCCCGACACTCTCGTTCCCCGTCGAAGAAAACGTGGAAAAAAACGGCTTTCTGATCTCGCGCGATCCCGCCGCTCTTCGCGGATGGGCCGACTCGAAAGGTGAGGCGACGAGAGCGGTTGACGCCGCTCCGAACCGGAGACAGCCAGTTAATACCGACCAGGATCACACCTGGAGGTATTTATTGCGAGACCAGTCGTCTCGCACTCTGTTTACTCGAGTGAAAAACAAAACACTTGGTAAGGACGTTGGAGACGAAGAAAAAAGCAAAGTAGGGAATAAAACGAGGCTTCCGATCGACGTCACATGCTCGAGTACTTCGCCTTTCCTCGGGCTCATGTGCCAAGGCATGTGGCGATAACGAACGTCGAGATTAGACGGAGCTTCGATCGCGTTCCGCTTGTTACCCCGATCCTCGATACACGTGTCACTTTGGATCTTCGCTTTTATTTGATCTTCGTCATTCGATCGTTTACTTAACAAGCTTATTGGATCACGGGCGCCATTTTTATTGGCATTGGACTAAGAAATGATGTTCAATGTTGCTCAACTCGCGCCTCTAATCGCAATCCTGAGGTCGGAAATTTTCGAAAATCTCGTGCTTTTGGGGACGGTTTTACTCGAGCACCATGGACGCGGACTTGGGAGCTCGCAACTGAATTTTCGGGGGAGGCTTTTCTTGGACGGCACAAGGCCGGAAAAACTCCGACTCGGATTGAAGGGTCGCGATCCTCTTGTTCCGGCTTCTGGGACTAGTTCGAACGACTTTTGTACAAAAAATACTTGAAGGTTGTTTTTTCTTCTGATTTTGGGGCGTAGAAGGGATTTTTTGATAAATTTTTTCACTGCGAGGTTGTCTCGATAATTTGTCGAATTTCTCGTGCACTCGCGGAATCCGTGATGGAAAAAATCGTTAAATTTGTCCCTCGCTCTAACGATCGTGAGTTTGTGTTTGTTTAAGCGATTAGAAAAGGAGGCTCAAAACCGAGATTCCGGTGATCCATTTCACAAGGAACTTCGTTTCGTTTCATGCTTTCGAATATCCACGAGAGACGACATGAAAAATATGAAATCTTTTACCTCCTCGAGCGTTCGCGCCGGCCGGCTAGTTATTAAATCCAATTGTAAACATGAACTCTCACTTTTCCAATGAAACTGTCGAACCAACGTCGAACGATGGATCCTATTTTGTTGTTGTTGTTGTTGTTTTTCAAAGATGGCGAAACGCGTCCCGCCTGTTTTCGCCGCCCGAAGAGAGTGTGCTCCGCGTACACACCGTGGGAAAGTACTGCTTCGAGATTTAACTCAAAAGCTGGTGGATTATGTTACAGAGAATGGCGCGAGTGTGCGCGTGCTCGCTTCTATATAGAGCAGCTTCCAACCACCCCCTTATCGAACTGTTTCTGGCTGCGCTTCCCTCGATGTACCGGCAGGCGGCATTTCTACTGGCTCGTTTGCTTACACGCTCAGTATTGATCCCCGCTCGCCGCCCCGATCTTTTATACGCACACTTCTCCACACGAAACTTGCATTCTCACACTTTTGCACTCCTCTGGCTTATCAGCACGTGCGAAAGACGATTTTCATCATTTTTCGTCGTTTCATGGTCGTGCCTTCGTCTTACCTGCGACCAAATAACTGGCTTCGAAACGAAACGAGTCGTCGCGAGTCATTGTTTCGAGCTTTTGAAGCTTTCACTTCGTGCGAACTGCGCCAAGGGGGCCTGCCTTGGAGAGCCCAAAAAATCTAACGTTTTCCGGAATTTTTTTCAATAGGGGAAATCACTCAGGATAGCCAACTTTTCGGTATAGCTTCGAGGATATTCCGATAGTAGAAAAACATTTTTTTCCATTTTTTTCATTCCAGGCACGCTTATTTGGACATGGTCTATGCGATTGTCCAAATTTCTCGGCTGTGTACAATCGGGGCATCGTAAGTATTGTATAAAACAAAAATTCTCCATTTTTTTTCCATTTTCATATATTTTTCTTAAACGTGAACCTATAGAAACACGAGAAAATTGCAAAATTCTATATTTTTAGGGAGTTTGAAAAAAAATGATTCTCAAGAGGTGTGTTACTTCAACGTGCTGTAAATATAGAATTTTGCAATTTTTTCGGGATTCACAGGTTCGTATGGAAGGAAAATATGTGAAAATGGAAAAGAAATTTGGAGTTTTTGTTGCAGACTATAATTACGATCTCCACATTGCACGCGGGGCTGAGAAACTTCGACAATCAGGCTTGACGCATGAACCATTTACAAATTAGTATTTCTCACATGAAAAAAATGTTTTTGTACTCTTGAAATATCCTTGAAACTATACCGAAAAATTCGCTATGGTGAGTTATTTTCGTCTGTGCTAAAAATATTCCTGAAAACATTCGATTTAGTGACTTTCTAGAGCAGGACTCCCCTTAATATTACCTCAGATTGAATTTTTGCATTCGAGTAGAAACCGATTTTATTCTCGGAGTTGAAAAATTTTATGAATTCGTCTCGTTTTATTTTGTTTCATTCATTTTTTTCTAATGTCTTAAGAAGTTTGTGATTTGAGCATTTTGTGATTTCAGTTAATTCAAGATTCGTTAATATTGTTTATTGTTTACTGCTGATCAAGTGGAATTGCAAAGTGCTGACGAATTCTCGACATGTCTAAGAAAAATTCATTCGAAGCCTGAGATTTAGCGAATTCATGAGTTCTCATAATTAAAAAAATGAACATTATCATTGATTCGGAATTTCTGTTTTATCAAAAATCCTGAATTCACTAAAGTAGAATTTTTCGATTCATTTTTCAAAAAATATTTTAAGGATTTAACAGTATTTTGCAACAATAGTTAATTAAAAATGTATTATCAATAATATTTATTAAAATTTATTTATGATGAATTAATTCATTATTATTTTATTATAATTTAGTGAATTATTTATTGTAAATCTGTAAGGTGATTAGCGGAGTTGAAAAGTGCTGCCAAATTCTTGAGACTTTTTGTTTTGCGATCGTCCATTTTTCCATTCATTCGAGAATTTATTTTTTTATGATTTTCGAAAGATACATTCAAGAGTCATTTGCAGAAAATTGTTGAAGAATGTTGAGCAATAATTTTTTGACCTTATGCTACTGACGACATTCTTCTGGGTTTTTTTTCTCTGACGTGGACCCGTAAAAGTGTTGCAACGCAGTTGTAACTTTCATGGATTATTTTCGAGGTCGCGATCTCCTGTTTTTAACTTTCAAACTCGTCTTCCCACCGTTAGCGAGTTAACGTTCGCTTTTTCGGATACTGATTTTGTCTGGTTTTGAATGTTTTTTCCAAAAATCAAAGCCTGCGATCAGAATATTTTGACTTTCCCTTTAATTTTTCTCGAGTTTTATTACATCGGGAAACAATATTTTGTCTTGTTGGTCTGTCGAGTGATGATCATTTATGAATTGGAAAACTATTTTATATGGAAAAAAAATTGTGAAACTCCGAGTCAATTTTTTTTGTAAAGTCAAATCATGGACGAACAGAATTTCGCAAGTTTTAACAAAACAATGTAAAGAAAAATTAACTGATTAATTCCTCATTTGAAAATATTTTCTGCAAACATTATTTCAACGATTTTTCTGTTCACCGAATGTGACGGTTTCTCCAGTTCTCGATACCACCCATGTATAATATTGAAGCGTCTTGAAAAGTGTCGCTGAACTCCAACGAGGACGATACAGTGATGAACGGGGCGTGCGCGTTCAATTACACTCTTTTGTCCGAGCTTGAATATCAGACATTAATATCCGAATTGGTCAGTCGTACTGTACGGTCTGAATCTTAGATTGAAAGAAAATTGAGTTATTTTTGAATATGGAATTGCAACAGTGTGTGAAAGGAAAGTAAGTTTTCATCAGCCAATACTTACGAGCATTTGAATGGACGAATTTGATGGACGTTGAGAGATTGTGGTTCAAAACTTTAGTTTGTCGATGATAACTCGCAGGGCAGTAAAAAATGAATAAGTTCTTGAGACAAACTGAAAACAAAAAATGAAAATACATTCTCAAAGTAGTAAATCCGTTAGCCAAAGTCTTGTGAGATTTTTTCGTAATATTTTTCCTAAATGAATAGTCATTCCAAAAAATCGAAATGTCTTTGAACTCATGTTTGCTAACTTTTGAGTAACGATGAAAATGGGGACCAATCCTGATTGTTTTATTACTTTGTATCAGTAAATTTACTCAATATTTTCATGATTGTTTCTCAAAAACGTAAATGTTTCAAAGATGCAATTAACTAAAAATAAATCATCAATGAATCAACGGTGGATGGATGAATGAAACCACAATTCGGGGCAGGATGGAAGGCTGGATGCACGGTTGGTAGTTTCATAAAAAATGCACAAGCAGAAATTTAGTTGGATGTTTTACTGGTGACTCGGTAAGAATAGGAGGTTGGGTGGGCCGGCTTGTGGTTGGATACAGCAGTGGTGGCTGAATGTAGAGAGAGAGAGAGAGAGAGAGAGAGAGAGGTGCTGGCTGGATAGAAAATTGGATGAACTGGGGTATAGTTGAATGAATGAGTGCTGGCTGAGTGGAAGGTTGGATGGACTGGGGTGTAGTTAGATGAATCAGTGCTGGTTGGGTAGATGGTTGGATGGACAGGAGTGTAGTTGGATGAATGAGTAATGGCTGGATAGAAAATTGGATAAATTGGGGTGTAGTTGGATGAATGAGTGCTGGCTGAATGAAAGATTGGATGGACTAGGCTGTAGTTGAATGAATGAGTGCTAGCTGGGTGAAAAGTTGGATGGAAAGGTGAGTAGTTGGATGAGTGAGTAATGGCTGGGTAGAAGTTTGGATGAACTGGAGTGTAGTTGAATGAATGAGTGCTGGCTGGGTAGAAAGTTGGATGAATGAGTGCTGGCTGGATGAAAGATTGGATGGACTGGGCTGTAGTTGAATGAATGAGTGCTAGCTGGGTGAAAAGTTGGATAGAAAGGTGAGTAGTTGGATGAATGAGTAATGGCTGGGTAGAAGTTTGGATGAACTGGAGTGTAGTTGAATGAATGAGTGCTGGCTGGGTAGAAAGTTGGATGAATGAGTGCTGGCTGGATGAAAGATTGGATGGACTGGGCTGTAGTTGAATGAATGATTGCTAGCTGGGTGGAAAGTTGGATGGAAAGGTGAGTAGTTGGATGAGTGAGTAATGGCTGGGTAGAAGTTTGGATGAACTGGAGTGTAGTTGAATGAATGAGTGCTGGCTGGGTAGAAAGTTGGATGAATGAGTGCTGGCTGGATGAAAGATTGGATGGACTGGGCTGTAGTTGAATGAATGAGTGCTAGCTGGGTGGAAAGTTGGATGGAAAGGTGAGTAGTTGGATGAGTGAGTAATGGCTGGGTAGAAGTTTGGATGAACTGGAGTGTAGTTGAATGAATGAGTGCTGGCTGGGTAGAAAGTTGGATGAATGAGTGCTGGCTGGATGAAAGATTGGATGGACTGGGCTGTAGTTGAATGAATGAGTGCTAGCTGGGTGGAAAGTTGGTTGGAAAGGTGAGTAGTTGGATGAGTGAGTAATGGCTGGGTAGAAGTTTGGATGAACTGGAGTGTAGTTGAATGAATGAGTGCTGGCTGGGTAGAAAGTTGGATGAATGAGTGCTGGCTGGATGAAAGATTGGATGGACTGGGCTGTAGTTGAATGAATGAGTGCTAGCTGGGTGGAAAGTTGGTTGGAAAGGTGAGTAGTTGGATGAGTGAGTAATGGCTGGGTAGAAGTTTGGATGAACTGGAGTGTAGTTGAATGAATGAGTGCTGGCTGGGTAGAAAGTTGGATGAATGAGTGCTGGTTGGATGAAAGATTGGATGGACTGGGCTGTAGTTGAATGAATGAGTGCTAGCTGGGTGGAAAGTTGGTTGGAAAGGTGAGTAGTTGGATGAATGAGTAATGGCTTCATAGAAAATTGGATGAACTGGGGTGTAGTTGGATGAATAAGTGCTGGCTGGGTGGAAGGTTGGATGGACTGGGGTGTAGTCGGATGAAAGAGTGCTGCCTCGGTCGAAGGTTGGATGGACAGGAGTGTGGTTGAATGAACGAGTTCTGGGCTGGGTAGAAAGTTGGATGAATGAGTGTCGGCTGTATGGAAGGTTGGATGGACTGAGCGGTGTAGTTGGACGAATAAGTGCTGGCTGCGTGAAATGTTGGATGAATACATGTGTGGCTGGATACAAGAATGACGGTTGGATGGTAGGATGGGCAGAGCTAGGTGTATCAGTAATGGTTGAATGGAAATATGAATGAACAAATATGGAAATATGAATGAACAAATCCCTCCAAGTTCCAGTACATGGATCGGTGGATGGTTGGACTCTAGATGAACGAATGCATGATTATTTAGTCCATATGAATTGATCAAATACACGAACTAAATTAGTCAGCATATTCCACGAATTTTCATTCATCGAATTGAATATCTGGAACTATACATTTGAGGAAGACTATCAAGGCGTGACCAACAGTTCGCGTCTATGTGACACAACACCTGCTAAGTACGTACTAACGTAGTAATGAGTTAAATTAATGAGTGTCATGGCTCGATGGTCATACCAATGGTTAATCATCATATAATCATCGCTGAACTCATAAGTCGTTATAGGTTAGTTTAGTCACTGATGGGGAAAGTTTTGGGTCTTTATAGGCCACCAACTCTCCACTGAGCAATGCGTATATGAAAGCTTTGGCGTACCGAGGCGTAATAACTTAGTGAAAGTTTTGGAACTAAACCCGGAATTGAGATCGAGTTGTGAATTTGAGACCTCAACATGACGAGTAAAATCTTTTGTCGCTGTTGGAGAGAATGGTCGGTCCATTGGGAGTTATATGCACCTTGTCCGATCGCGTCACACTGAAAAACGAATGAATTTGAAATTTCGTTCTGGCCCATTATATTCCAACGTTTGGCTGAATAACTAACCATGTTTATCAAATTCTCAGCAGGCCAAGCACTGATGAAAAGCTCGGCTAAGAACCCTCCAAAAATCCCGACGAATTGTGATTTCACGATCAGTGGCTGCGGCTGATGGATAAAAATGTAATTTTTTTAAAATTCATTTTCGACGATTTGATCCTCCACCGAAAAAAAAAATTTACTCACCGTCACCAACTGCACGGCCGCTGTGATGACTGAGAGAATAGTCGAGAATATCGTTGTCACGACTATCGAACGAGTTGCACGAATCGTCTCTTCTGCGTAACTATATTCAAAAAAGTTTCGCGTTATCATTGACATGCTCACCATTAAGGAGGCATTTTGAATCAGGAATTTCGAGAAATTACGTGTTCCCTGAGTTTATCGATTGGCTCCGATAAGATTCATGTTTTTGTACACTTCAAGGTGCTCTAATGTTTAAACGAGAAATAAAAGTTTTTTTCAAGAACGTTGATTTCGTGCAACATATTTGGCAGCATTTCAATAAAGTGGCACAAGTCTTTGTCACTGTGGCAAAGTTCAGTTAAGCGATTGATCTTCGTTGATGTTTCGGATCGAAAGCTCCACCTACCTAAGTAAAATTTGGTGTTTCTGAATGCACTCGTCGAATTGGCGAACGCTCGAGGCGTTTTCAAACTCTTCTGCGAGTAACTCGAGACGTGCCCCAGCGAACCAGATGAGAAGCGATGTTTGACAATCGACTGAGCCGATCGAGGCGCACTGAAATCCCACGATGGCTTGATGTATGTAGGCCAACTCCAAGGCCGGTGAGTAGTCGACGGCGAAGGGGTATTCGACGATGACCGGTAGAGGCTGAGGTAGAATCAGAGGTCCACAAATCATCGCGATGTTACTCAGAAGAGCGCACAAATTAATGGCGACGTGAAACAAACTGCAGCGGCTGGCGTACTCCTGGAGCTTTTGGAGCTCGCGCGGCGTTGCTTTTGCTAGGAAATCGTCAACAGTCCGATGCAGCATCTGCGAGGAGGAACGATCGTTTAGGATGACACCGGAATCGTAATTTTTTCAAAAAAAACTACGAAGTCACTGTAATTTTGCTGAAAATTGGAAAAAACTGAAGTTTTCTCATTTTTATTTCCAATATATTTTCTCTGAATCTTAATTGTTTTGGCTTTCAAATGATTTTTGTCTGGAAGCTCCATGGCTATGTGAAACCCAAAATAGTGAAGGTGGAATCTGGATAATGTGCCTTGTGGCAGTTTTCAGATAAAGAATTTTCAGTTCAACCGATATTCAGGAACAAAAGAATCTCAAAAGTTCGCAGAGCTACTTTCCGCTTTGTCAGGTCGAAAGCAGATGACTCGGTATCGAATAAAGTCGATTGACCTCGGTTCTGTGCATTGACGTTCGTCGTACGATTGAAACAAGCGATCCGACTCAATGGCAGAAAAATGACATGGGAAGATCGAGTCGAGAGAGCACCAACCTCCAAGCGTGAGCGGTGCACCCTGCAGATGAACATTTTGATGAAAACTTGAGCGCATGCGACCGCAATGCAAAATGTTTTAGTGAAGGCGAGATGGTCTCCCAGCTGATAGCGCATGGTGTTGACCATGATTGATGTCATGATGATCGGCAAGATGGCGAAAAGCCCGAAAAAAAATGCGTGCACTCTCCTCCTCGTTTTGCTCACATCGCTCCCCAGAGGCCAAGTGAAAACCAAAAAAACTGAAAATTTCGTGTACCGCAAGGCACTCTTTGGAGTCACGTTGAACATCCTGCTTTCCAACGTTTCCGCGCGACACTGTGAAGCTTTTGGCTCGTCGATACTCGCCTCAACAATCTTCTGCGAACCAAGACACCAATCAGACTCGAATACTCGTCAAATCGAGCCTTGACGTTGTTACACGTTGTTGTTATCTGTGATTAAGGGGCTGCTGTCAAATTATTCATTTTAGACTGTGACTATCCTTCCGGACGAAACAAAATGAAAACTTAATGGAGCCTCCCGAAAACAGTAGTTCCGAGTCTATTATCCTGGAGGCTAACGAATTAAGGCTTCGAGCTCATCTGCTTTGGGATTGGTCATCGATACAAAGGGTGTAGAAGCCACGACACGAGTGACATCCCTCCACGAGTGAACCAATGCGACTATTCACACGCCCTGTAAATTCGGCCGGTTGAATTATCGAGGGCCGTATTTTTCCGGGCTCCCGAAACCCGATACGTCCATCAATAAATCATTCATCGTTCGTACGACAATTCACCCTTTCAAATTCACTTTTACTGTTAGTAAAACCCAGCTCATTCAGGAAGACAAAAATATTGTTTCTTCCACCGGAAAAATTTGATCAAGTAACAAAAAGAAAATAGAAGAGCCAGCATCCATGTTCATAGGATTTTCTTAACGCAGCAGCAGCAACAATCAATATTTCGTGGTCATCCAACTCGACAACGTTACGTCCATCTGATTGGTTGATCCTGATCCAACCATCGAGATGACTGGCAGGTTGATCATTGAACTTCCTGCCACCAAATCGACCACCAGGCCGCTGAGGACTGGACCAACCATTTGGCTACTTGCCATCGAGTCTCCTCGCGACTTGCTTGACAATCAACTGACTATGAAGTTGGTTTGTACGAAGACAACGAGTCTTAGGGTTTGTCAAGATCTTCTGACTTTTTTGTGCTTCGAAAGCAGTCGCAGGATGTTGGACTGCCAATGTCAATGCTCCCACGTCGACAAAATGAGGGTTTTTTACCCAATGACATCAAGCACCAGAAACCTGGACTGCGAATTGAGGTTGTGAGCCCAAGAACTTACGAGCTTAGGAATGTTTTTTATTCTTCAATTGTCTGTAGTAAAAAGCAGTGAAATTGATAATCTTCGTGCATTTTTTTGTCTTTTGTGACGGTGGGAGAGGAATCAATAGGCCGATAAACGAGTGTCTCAAGATGAGACACAGAAACGCCAACAAGTTCTGTCGTCCTTCGTCTAGTATTGATCGGACCTTCTGTCATGTACATTGACCTCCACAAATTATTTTTTTCGCGACCACTTGGGCGCATGCGAATGCCAAGCAAGCGGTATTTGCTGGAGCTAGAGAATCGTCCAACTGATAGCGAGCCAGATCAACTGTGCAAACATGAGGAGTCACTGAGAGAGTGGAAGTAACCGAGCGATTGGCCGAAGAGGAACTTCACGAGTTTACTAATAGCGAGCTGAGGTGGACGTCGAACGGACGGAGAATGGGGCCGTCTCGGTGCAAACAGCTCACCGTGGCTCCGCGAAGCTCACGAATTATGTTTTCATGGGAAAGCTTCGATTAAGAAACTGAAAAAATTCCCCACAGTTTCCTGTTCGCTGTTATGGAAGATCATGCGTTACTTGTGATTCGAAAAAGCAACTGAACTTTTTTGCTCTTTTGATGGTCAGAGAAACGATTAAAATTTATTCTCGCAATTATTAAAATTACGTGTTACTCGTTTGACGAGATTGAACGATTTTTAATATTGTGATAGCGGTTAAAATACTTTCGCGGTTAAATCGTCAAACAAAATGTGACAGCCATTTTTTATTTGTGTTCGTATGCGTCGTCATTACTCGTCAACCTTAAATAAGTGTTTTTCCTTTTCCATTCCCAAGTGACTTTCACCGGTAACAAGGCTTTCTCAAGACACCATTGATATCGAAAAACATTATATTTTCTCATTCTCGTTTTTGGCTCTTTCAACTTGGGAGGATCCTATTTCATTAAATCCAAATCGTCGCAGTGGGCCTGTCTTAAGAGCCTGCCCTTAAAAAATGTGATTTTCGTGAATTTATATAGATTTTCGTGAATATAATAATTCTGGGAATAGATCCACGCTGTATATTTTTAGAATATGCAATAATTCTACAATTTTTTTCCATTTTCGGATCCGAATTCCGTTTCCTTATTTCACTTCTGAAATTTTTCAGTGTCTCATTATTGTCGCTCTTTTAACGTTGCTTTGGCTTCTACATTTATGATCAGCTTTCATAGTTTCTTGAAAAGTCGAAGGCACTTTGAATCCATTATCTCGCATAGGAATAAAGTGGATAAGCGAGCAATTTACAGTATTCGGCTGCAGTAATTTTCGGGTATCGATCCCTCGACTTTGTAGGTCATTCTTTTCCAGTACTGAAGCATTTGTTGAACTTTTTTCAAATTTATTTGAAAAATTTAAATCTTTTTAAATTTTAACCGATTTCATATTTTATTAAAAAATTTTTTATACTCTATTTTTATTTTAGCGAGAAATATTTTTTTGTTTCTTTTTTTTTCACAATTTTTTTCTGGACACGCCTCCTGCTCCAGTAGGTCGAAATATTTTTTCACAAAAGTACGAATCGTTGCTCTGAGCAACATGACAGACTTGGTCAGAGAATGGGAGTATCGACTGATTGCATTCCGAAGTTTCTGGATTATTAGAGATCCGAAAATTTGAAAATCTTTTAACCGCTTCAGATGAGAGATTAAAGCAAAGATCGAAACGATCTCGAATCTGATGATAATTATGGGGGCCTGGATATCGAAACGCCTCAGTAAAGCAGATGAGAATGACAGAGATAAATCTTTATGGAAGGCACGTGTGAAAAAAATAAAAATGATGTACAATCTCAAAAATTATTCGGTTTTTACAGATTCATTTAATCGCAGATGTCGAAGACTGTAACTGCTCTTGGAACCGCTGTTTTATTAATTTCGGTGATGAAATTCGACTCTGTTGTACGTTTTCTAATAATTCAAATTGCTCGTGTTCACTGCTGAGCCACTTGACTTTCCTGAACGACTTTTTGTCTTGAGGTTTAAAAAATTGATAAAAATTAAGGGGGGTCTTGCTTTAGAAAGTCAAAAAATCGATCGTTTTCGGGAATGTTTTTAGGATAAACGGATATTTAAAAAGTACAAAAACATTTTTTTCATGTGAGAAATACTAATTTGTATATGTTTTATGCGCAAAGTCCGATTTTCGAAGTTTCTCAGCTGCGTACAATGCGGAGATCGTAATTATTGTCTGCAACAAGAATTCCGATTTTTTTTCCATTTTCAAATATTTTTCTCTCATTTGGACCCATAAAAACCCGAAAAAATTACGAAATTCTATATTTTTCAGGGAATTTGAAAAAAAATCTTTCTAAAGAACAAGAAAATCACTTCAGCGTTCTACAAATATAGAATTCGCAATTTTTTCGGGTTTTTATAGGTTCGCATGGAAGGAAAATATATGAAAATGGAAAAAAAATTGGAATTTTCGTCTCGGACAAGAATCGATATTTTTAGCACTCCGAGGAACTCGAGGAGCAGCTTCAGCTCTCCAAAAACGTTTGAACACTCAATAATCAGCTCTGGAATGGTGCTGCACAAATATAGTTACATAACAAGACATTAATCAAGCAATAAAAATAATGTCTGATTACATAAACGAACAGGTGATCGTTGTAAGCTCGATCGAAGGGAGGGAATCGCTGCTGTTCTTCGTATCAACAACGCAGTAGGATTCGCCACCGATCGGACCAAAGAAATTGTTCATTTGATTTCAGAAGTGCGCACGTTCCCTAGACAAAGATACTCCAATAAAATTCAAGAGCTCAAGCAGAACTTGAACGAGGAATTGAATCTCCACGGCTCGTCGAGATTTGCAAACTTGCAAATCCAACTTGAAATTTCCCGAAAACAAAAAAGCTTGGAAAATCCTAGGAAATCTCACTTTATAAAGAGCCATAGAGTTGAATAAACAGTTTTAAAAATGCAACGTGTTTTAACGGTTGAAAATGGGTTGGTTGGAAAGTAGAGAAAGCGTCCTTCGGCCTTTGCGAATGCTGGATTGAGTTTGCGGCATCAAATTGGAGCAGAATTTATAGTCGATCAACACCGAAAACTTGCAAATGGTTAAAGCCTCAAGGAATTGGGGATTAACTAACTTATGTCAAAGGAAACGAATCACGGATTGTGGCCAGCGATATAGGAACGTTGCTCTACAGAATTGGAAAGCACTCTCAGCGGAGTTCACTTCCGGAGGAAAATTCTTGAAAGAACCAATAAGAAATAAAAGTTCTCCTTGAAATATTCACAGTCTGAACGAATTATTTCGATCATTCTCTTTCGATTATGCTTGAGGATTCCACTAACCCGAGTCCGATGCGTTGGTTCTTCAGAACGAAAAAAAAAAACGATTTCTTCCACTGGAAATAGTTTGGTGAAGATGAATACGTGATAAAAAAAAACTCGAGAATAATTTTGAAGCTTGGCAGTGAATCAGGGTGGGTTGCAGTGAAGTTTAAAAAGCCATTGTCTCTTCCATAGACAGTTATTTTTTACCATACGTTTATTAGTTCTATTTGCTGATCGATGACAGTACGAAGATTAAATCTATCACGAAGCTACTCTCAGTTGGAAAGCTTCAAAGAATGTTCGATGACTTTCCTCCTTTCCTTTGTCATTGAAAAGATAATGTGTGAAAATCCACTTCCGGCGTACTAAAGCTCACCGTTTTCGTCGTCAAAAACTATACGTAAAGTCGTGAAGAAAGAAAAAGTTTTCGACAAAAACTGAAAACATTTAACGATGCATTAAAATGAGGAAGGAGGTGTCGCTGGGACAGAACCGTTGTACTTACGGATGTGTAGGATTCTAGAGAGTGCTGCGGTAATATACCAGGAACAGAAATAATACATTGCATTTGAGATCTTTGCATAACGAACAGAACGTTTTTGCGCATTTCGGGGGAGTTCTGAATCCAGGGACAGCTGTAAGCACCTTGGCCAATTCCATTCGACTGGAAGAATAATTCGAATTGAAATGGCGTCATTATTTCATTGCATCACGTACGAAAGAAGACATGGAAGGAAAAGGACGAGGAAGGTCTCGTAGAATTCGAGAAAAATAGTAAAGAATTTGGCACGTCTGTGATTTGAAGTTTGAAAAAACTCACGACGTTAATGAGGTTTTCAGCCGGCCAGGCACTGATGAAAAGTACCAAGGCAAAGTCCCCATCGATTATGATGAATTGGGCCTTGATCACCATCGGCTCGTGCTATGGTGAAAGATGTAGAAAAGTAAATAGAGAGACGGAGGCAAGATGGGCAAATATTTTTTCAATTCTTGCATTTTTTGGATAAGATCAGAAAACGAAATAAAATGGAATTTTAAAGGACTTTTAATAAGAAAAGGAGAAATTTGAATGAAGTAATAAAAATTGGCAAATATGTTTGAGAAAAAAGAAATTTTAGGATAATTCCATGTTGTTTCTTTTCACTGTTTCTTGAAAGAAGTAATCGAGCTCCATTGGAATTGAACGAATAAAAATCATGAAGGGTATCCCATTGTGGCCCAAAAAGATTTTGTTTTTTCGGAAATAGCAAAAGCGAAATGTTCCTCGATATTTGAAAGCAAGAAATGGCTGGAGCTTCTCTCTTCCACGAAGTCTGATATTCCTTCAAGTATACCTCGCTTTGCCCCGGTCCCCCTTAATTATTTTTCACAAAATGTTAAATCGATCCTATCGAAGGAAAAAAGTATTGGCAAAAAAGAGAACTTACACTAACAATGTGAATAGCGCCTGTTATGATTGAGAGACCTGCCATGAGTGTAGAAGTGACAACAATTAAACGTACAACTCGAATCATTTCGTCGGTGTCCCTGTTTCGGTCAGAAAAGCAAATTAGGCCCTCGAAAAATTATGATGAAAAACCCTCAAGTCCTGACTGTTCGCAAAAAAAAAAAACGAAAATATAAAGGCGACGAAAAATGTACTGGAAAAAAGTTGTTTACTTGAGTAAGATTTGGTGTTTTTTAATGCACTCGTTGAATTCATCGCTGGATGTGACATTCTGGAATTCTTCGCCCAACAATTCGAGACGTGCTCCGGCGAACCATATGAGAAGAGCAGCGTGACACTCGACCGGAGTGATCGAGGAACATTGTAATCCAGCGACGATAAAATGTAAATAAGCGATTTCGTAGCCTGGATGTGCATCAACAGGGAACGGATACTTGGCATCGGATGGTAACTTTACAGGAAGCATGAGAGGTCCAGAAATCATTGTGAGGCCCGCTAACAGTGCGAAGAGATTGACGATGAAATGGAGAGTGGCACAACGATCTACGTAGCGTTGAAGTAGCGCCATCTCTCGGGGTGTAGCATTCTCAATGAAATCCTTCATGCCGCAATGTAGCATCTGTTACCAACAGAACTTTATGACACTAACTTAACGATGTATGGTACAAAAGTCTAAATAATTAGAAATTGATGAAATTTGGTGATAATGTTCTTCAACATCGAGTGCGAAAAGACTTTTCAAAATTTTCTTCTGCTTAGTTACTCGATTATTGTAGAGAAGAAAAATCTTTAAAAATTTGTATTGTCAAATTTGGCACTAAAGAATATATGTTCACCAAATTTTATAAAATTCTGATCATTTTGAAACTTTTTATGTTTTTAGCATGGTTTAGCATGGCAACGTTGTAAGCCTGTACCAAATATCGTTAATCATACGAATACATTGGATTGCTAGTTCTTTAGAGCTGTCAATAATTAACCTTTCGTAGACATACTCGTTGTCAGACATGCTGATTAAGGAAGTTGAGGCTGTACGGTCATTTTTTTTACCCAAAAGTTATGACCTGTACCTTTCAAAAGTTATGCCAGTTTACAGTTTGGCAATGTTTCATACACTTTAAAGAAAAGTTGGGGAATAAAAGACGAAAAACTGGTGAAAGCTCAATCGAAAACACGAACGGTGACGATCCTAGCCTCAAAAAACTGCACGGAAAACAGATTATTATTAATGTAATCTCAGCAAATCTCCTAATAAATCTGAAAAAAATTGACATTGTTCGGCAAGCCTTGCTGACGTTGCCCAAAAAATTTCATATTTTTAGCATCATTTTTAACGGAGATATCACTGAATGTGTCTTGACTTCCATAAGATTACATGTTATTTGGCCCAAATTGTTATTGATTATTCTCAGCAACAACGCTCCTAAACTGTCTGAAAATTTAACTGATTTTTTTTTACACTTCACTTTATAAAATGCAATCGGTTTAAAAGCGATGACATCATCATTTTCATTCTAATGCCTCAACTTCCTTAATGAATTCCTGCGCATGGGATTCAGCAAAATATAAAAACAAATGATGATGTGACGGGGATGGGAAATTGAAATAATTTTTACAGTGCTCTTCAATATGGAGTTTTCTTTTTTGGATGTTGATTTTTTTTTCTCAAAAAATTCGTTTTTTTTTCATCACTTCCAAAGTGAAAACGTTTTTGCGAAGATATACAAAAAGTATTTGTAAATCTGCGATTACTGTCTCGCACATTACTGTCATACTCTTATCCTGCACTTTTCGAAGCTCAGGTCAAGGACCGATCAAAACCCACAGTGCTTCATAAAAAATCTCTTCAACAACCACCTAATAATGAATGAATAATATTATCCTGCGAACTTCATTCTGATAAACCATAAAGGTTTCGCTCTGCATCTTTCTATTTAATATAAAATGTTACGTTTGCTTCATTGCACCAACTGCTCCCTCTAACAAGCTTAACGGATCGAAATGGGTCGCATGATGGGAAAGTTTCTATGAGTCGAAGTTTCATCCAAAAACTCAAAGTGTATGCAGATAAGTAAATACGACTCGAATTAATTGTGGAACTAATCGTCCTTCAACGAAACTGCATTTCTATAAATGTTTGGCAGGAGCATGAGTACCTTCAGTAGCAAAATATCATTTGACTAAATCTTTCAAAAATTTTTATTTAAGCTCAACTACGAAAGGTTAATGTACTGTAGCCAAAATTAACAGAAATCTCTGGCACACCGTTGATCAAACTTTTCTCAAATTTAAAGTTACTAGCAAATGAAATTCATTTGCACTTAGTTTCATATAAATGACGTTATTATAATACTGTTTCAAGTGGTTTGCTGAAACAACAGAGAAAGTTGCCAAATCAAGAGAATAGCTAGACGTTTTTTCTCCCTTCGTTTAAAACTGATCACAAACCTCGAGTCGCGGACGATGTTTTCTGCAAATGAGTATCTTTATGACCAGTTGGATGCAAGAGAATGCCAAGCAAACATTTTTCGTCAATACAAGATAATCGTCCATCTGAAAGCGAGCAGCGTTCAGCAGTGCGATTGCGAGTAGTGACGGCAGAATGACCGACGACCAAGAGAATATGTTGAACAAAGTTTTCGCGAGTTTACTAGCTTCGGGCCAGGGTGGCCAAGTGAATATTAGACAAACGCAGAATTTTGTGAATTCAAGAGCACCCTTAGGCGTAGCTTCGAACATTATGATACCGATTTCTCTGCACGACTAGTCGCTCGCTGTTCCTCAACACTCCGAAACTAAGCCAAGTTAATGTGTGACCCCTGCAGGAAGCTCCGGGTGGTGAAGAGTTCGAGTAACCATAAATGATTTAATCAGTTTTGTACAGAGCTTCGGCGCCGTTGTAATGATGATTGTAGATAATGATCTTCACAAGTTCTTACTTCACGGCAACATTTCATACCCACGCGTTAATTATTCACCGGCAAATTAACGTGGTGCAAACACTGAAGCACTCTGCCAGACTTAGGGAGCTACGACACCGTCATTTCTACTTGCAGCAACAGCTTTTTCCACCAATTATTCGAATCGATTGTGAGAGAAAATTATCCCTGCTATTTTCTACACCGTTTCCCCCTCTTCCTACTCCATTCCATTTCCTCGTGGGTCGAGGGAAGGGTTAGTTTCATTTTACCCAAGTCCTTCGACAGAACAGCAAGTCAGAATCAGTGTCAAAATGGAAAATTGTTTTTTGGAGCTCGAGTGGAAGTGGAAGCTGTTAAACCAGTGAGTAAGACATCAACTGACGACAAATCAATGCACTATTTTTTGGTATCGAAGTGGGGAATAAAATAATTAAAAGAGGGGGAAAATGGTGGAGTCCTCTGCAGCAGTCTGCGCTCGTTTCGTGCGTGACGAAACTATCTTTTTTTCCACAAAAAACGACACGAGCTCTTTCAGGACTCCCCGAGTGAATATTTTCCAACGAGAGTCGTGACAATCGATCGTATGCGTCGGTACGATGAGGAACGATCATCGAGTCCATGGCGCGGAAAATAAATTCTTTCTTGTTCTACTCACTAGTGGAAATTAATATGAAAATCGAACTTGAAATAAATCAGGAAAGAATTCCGCCACTTTTCGACTGATTATTTTTTCCCCCGTTGTTTTATTGTTCGATTATTTTTTATTTTCACTCACCACGGATACTCGAGTACCGTTAATTGCGCTCGGGGTTTTAACGGAGTGAATTAAGAAAGTCTGCGCGTTACGTGCTTGCGCTCATTTCCTACCATGTTTATTTGTTCTGGTTAACGATTACAATACTAAAATTGATTCTATCGTGGGACTATCCCCAAGCGGAGAACTGCAAGAAATACGTAAAATTTTCATTCTCTTCCCTTTTGCCGGATGTGACGAAACGTAAAAGACCGTTTTCATTGCACTACGTATCACTTTCTTCGTCGTCAAAAACGACGCGCAAAGTTGTGAAAAAGGAGAACGTTTTGGACAAGAACTGTAAAAATTGAACACGAAATTAGAGATAATTAAGTGATTTTTGGAAAATAACTTTATAATTCCATCCATAAAAAAAACTTTAGAAAAATTTTCTTTTTAAATTGTCAAAAAAATTATTTTATAAAAAAAATACAGAACAATTCGAAAAAAATTTCACAAATCTTGAAAAAACATTATCTGTAAAAAAAACTAATCTGTATCTATTTTTTAAAGTGTCAAAAGAATCAAATAACAAGTAAAAAATAAAAAACCGAAAAATCGCGCTTGAATTCATTTTGGAAACCGATGCCTCATTCTTCTTATTTGATTCGAATAGCTAAATCAATTGAAAAAAATTCCATCTAATTTACGTGCAGCATTAAAATTTATTATATCAATTCGAGGCCAAGTATTTTCTAATGAATTGAAAAAAGTTACCACTTGAGTTACGTGCAGCACTAAAATTTATGATATCAATCAAAGGACAAGTAATTTATGAGTAACTCCAAATTTCAACATTATGGAATTGTTCTAAGAAGCTTTTAAATCCAAAAAAATCACATGCAAGCTAGTCATTTCTTACTCTATGGTGGCAAAGACTTATACGAAAATCGATTCTTTTCAGACTTTCAGGAGCTTCTGATATTATTCACAATATTCGACGTCGATTGGATTAAGTGATTTTTGGTAACTTTATACTTACTGCTGTATAGTATCGTAAAGAGTGTTCTGGTAATATACCAGGAACCGATATGGCACACTGTATGTGAGATCTTTGCATAACGAACAGAACGTTTTTGCGCATTTCGGGGGAGTTCTGAATCCAGGGACAGCTGTAAGCACCTTGGCCAATTCCATTCGACTGGAAGAATAATTCGAATTGAAATGGCGTTATTATTTCATTGCATCACGTACGAAAGAAGACATGGAAGGAAAGGGACGAGGAAGGTCTCGTAGAATTCGAGAAAAATGGTAAAAAATTTGGCACGTCTGTGATTTGAAGTTTGAAAAAACTCACGACGTTAATGAGGTTTTCAGCCGGCCAGGCACTGATGAAAAGTACCAAGGCAAAGTCACCATCGATTATGATGAATTGGGCCTTGATCGCCATTGGCTCGTGCTGTTGTAAAATTAGTGAAAAGGTGATTCCTTTTCCCATAAAGTCCTTAGTAAAATACGCAGCGAAAATTTGGTGTGTGAAAAAAATTTGAACTTACGCTGATTACGTGGATGGCACCAGTGACAATGGAGAGACCGGCCATCAACGTAGAGGTGACGATAATTAAGCGTACGATTTTTATCATTTCTTCGGTGTTCCTATTCCGTTTAGAAGAAAAAATACGATTCATGAAAAATCCTTTAAGGGGGGTCCTGCTTTAGAAAGTCAAAAAAATCGACTGTTTTCGTGAGTATTTTTAGGATAGACGGAAATAACTCACCACACACATTTCTCCCACGAAAAAAATGTTTTTTCACCATTGAAATATCCTTGAAACTATTCCGAAAAGTTCGCCATGCTCAGTTATTTCCGTCTATTCCAAAAAAACATTCCCGAAAACAGTCGATTTTTCCATTTTTTCGGCTTTCTAAACCAAAAGCCTCCCTTAAACTTTTGATTCCTCATTGGTTTTGAGACGAAAAATTACTTCAGTAAGATCTGGTGTTTCTTTATGCACTCGTTGAACTCATCGCTGGACATGACATTCTGAAATTCTTCGCCCAACAACTCGAAACGCGCACCAGCGAACCAGATGAGAAGAGCAGCGTAACACTCGATCGGAGTTATCGAGGCGCATTGCATTCCGGCGATAATGAAATGAATGTAAGCGATATCATAGCCTGGATGGGTATCAACGGGGAATGGATACTTAGCGTCGGTCGGTAAGTCTATGGGAAGTACAAGAGGACCAGCAATCATTGCGATACCCGCTATCAGTGCAAAGAGGCAGCACAAGAAGTGCAGAGGAGCGCATCGATCTACGTAACGTTGGAGGAGCGCCCTCTCTCGGGGTGTTGCTTTTTCAACGAAATCTCTCATCCGGCAGTGTATGACCTGTTATTAAAAAGTTTGTATCATATACGAGCCGCGCCTGCAGGCAAAATATTATTTATTTTTTTCATTGGTCCAAATTGATCATGAAATATCTTACAAGACGAGAGTTCGATTTGTATGGATCAAAAACCACGCAACGTGTCTTGTATGGACAATTTTTATTTATTGAAGCACCTCATGGAAAATAAAGAAAAACTTGTGACAAAATTGAGCTTGATGCAAGGGATTTAAACGAAAAATCGATTTTAATTTGAACATTTTAAAGGGGAAAATGAGAAGGGAGAAAAAAGAGCTTGTGCGCAAAGGAGCTTCTCAAAGGTCCAGGGATAGTAGACTAGTCGGTAGGAGCTTGTTTTATATTAATATTTAAGTTTCATCATTCAATTTTATCCTCCAAAAACTTGAAACGCGTTTTTCTCGAACGCATGTTTTTTGACCTGGTTGACAGCATAACTCTGTCAAATTTCGTCCTTTCGACTTCATTCAAAAAGGATTCTCTTCGGAAAACTTATCGTTATCGTCGCATAGTAGAGTTTTTTTTTTAAATTGTTTGCTTTCTTTATTAACGATTTACTGGAAAATTTTTGTGTAAAATTCGAATTTTTTTAAATGGCTCCCATTTTTTTCTAATCAAAATTTTCAAATTTTCTACGATGCTGGGATAGCTTTACTATTGTAATTTATTTATTTTTTTGAATTTTCCATTTCAGATGCTTGCTGTGACATTTTTACTGTCAACCGTCGGGGAGTCTTTTTTTGATACGCCATTTTGCGAGCCCTCCTCTGCTTAATAAAAATGTACTAAAAATAAAAAAAATAAAAATTCCTCGCATACTTCATTACTTCAATAATGAATACACAAAATTTCAAATAATTTGGTCTAGCCGTTTTTTCAAAAAAAAAAAAATCCCGAAAAATAGCCCATTTTTCAGCCTGTCACACTGATATTCCCCCTTAAAAGTTTCATCAAAATTTTTTTAACTTCTTCCCCCCAGTACGAAATTGAAACGAAGTTTCAGAATGACCTTCAAACTGATAATCTTTCGTTGTGGTCGATCAATTTTTTTGAACCCCCAAAATGCCAAAATTCAAGCACAATATTTCAACTATTTGCACATTGCAATTAAAACCAGGAATCGAAACCGAACGAAACCTAGAGTGTAGAAACAAAATCGGAAAAATGTTGTTCGCCAAGATCGTAAAAATCCAGAGATTATTAAATCTGTAGAAAAATAAAAAGGCCCTAAGTCGGGACGATCACGCATTCCTTCCCCCTCCTCTAGTATTGATCAAACCTCGATTCGTGGCCGATGTACTCTGCAAACTATGATTTTTATGACCAGCTGAACGCATGCTAAAGCCACGCAAGCGCTTTTAGTCAAAGAAAGAAAATCGTCCCTTTGGTCATAAGCGCCGTTGAACAATGCGATTCCGAGAAGTGTCGGGAAGATGACAGATGACCAAGAAAATATGTTGAACAGAGTTTTGGCGGCGACGCCAGCTTCGGGCCAAGGTGGCCAAATGAATAGCAAGCTGATGCAAAATTTGGTAAATTCAAGAGCACCTTCAGGAGTAGCTTCGAACATTGCGATACAAATGTCTTCGTACGACTGAGCGGTGATGGTTCTTCGACACCGGGTAACTGAACCGAATGATTTTACCTCTGGGAAGATTTTCCGTGATGAAAACTCCGATTAAGCATTAATAATGAAGCCATTTTCAAACGGAGTTTCGGTCCCTTTATAATGATGATTGTGTATAATGATTCTTACAAGTTCTTACTTCGTGGCAGCAACTCAAACGAACCTGTGCATTATTTATAACCGACTAGCCGTAGTGCATCCACCGAGGGGCTCCCTCAGACATGGGAAGCTATGCCACAGTCATTTCCACTCTCAAATACACATTATTCCACCAATTATGTGAATTTATTGCTAAAGACAATTATCCCTATTTTCTGCACCGTTTCCCCCACTTTCTGGATTGTCTCATTCCCTCGGGGATCGAGAAAGGGTTAGTTTCATTGTAAGTACGACTTCGGACGAAACAACAAGTCGGAATCGTCGTCGAGACGGAAGAACTTTGCTGTTTTCTTATCTAGAACACGAGCAGGAGGAGAGGCTGCTAGTTTTACAAGTAAGATCTAAACTAACAATGGGATACCGAATTACAGTGAAGTTTTCAATTTCAAAAAGCTTAAAATCATACGATTAAGGTAGTTCATGGACAAAAATTAAAAATACACAGAAGTATAGGGACTATGCGTGAAAATCGTTTCCCTTTCCGTATTGCGAATGAACGCTTCTTACGAAGTTTGGCAAAAAGGTACGCAACAACAATCAAGTATATAATGAAGGTCTGGGAAAAAATTCTAGACGATTGTCTCACTGGTAATGTCGAACGAAATTGGTAATGAGCACTCGTGTGACCTCCCATTTGCTCATTTCGGCATTTTGTTTCTCCTTGGCCTAGGCCATTCCTGTTGTAGTCTTCTGTCTTTTTATTAACACTTTTTTCTTCATCCGTTTCCTTTTGTGTTTTCCCTTTGCGCTCTCTAAAGCGATTTTTTACGTAAAACTATTTTAGCCAGGGACGAATGACATTTCGGGTTCAATTAGTGATGGATTCCCGATTAATTAGTGGCTTGTAACTTTATTCGCCAAAAGATAAATTGAAAAAAGTTCTAAGCAATTTCGAATTAATAACGCTGACATGAATTTGAAGTGATAATATTTTTAATTAGGAAGCAAAAATGGGCGCGTCACGTTTCGGCGCGGCCGTTTAGGCGCGACGACATTACAGGCCACAGATATTTTTGAGAAAAATGGTTTGGAAATTTCTCCGAATTCGGTAAATACTAAATAAAATTAAAAAATGTTATGGAAAAACTGAAGATTTACGGAAAATTCCTTGCAACACTTTCGATGTATAGCAGAATCGTTGGGTGGTTTTTTCTTGTAAAAAGAATCATCGTAAAAAATAAAAGTTCGTTTTATTCGATTTTTCTCGCGCCGAAGCGGTCGCGTCGAATCGTCCTGCTTCGAGTAAAAATCGACCGAATTTAGACACCCATAAAGTACGATCATTCAGGCACGATCTACTTTAAACCCTTTGCTGTTCCTTATTTGTCTCCCCGGTATTATCGATCCGTTGTGTGAACGTCAGATGTGGCCACATTCGTCCAGATGCGAGTGAGTTTCAACGAGTGTTGACACTTCACTGCATGCCTTCGTGCGATATAGAGCTGGACCGTCCATGCGTACGTGTTCTAGATTCGAATCTCTGACTCCCAATAAAAACAACAGGAAACAGTGTGATCAGTTTATTCATCGAGCTTCATTCATTCGCCAAAGACTGCCCTCAGGGTAACAAAGTACGAAATAGTTGTTGAAACAAACTGAAAAAAATCGTTTTCATGTTGGCCCTGAGTGATGGAAATTGATGAAATAGTGAAAAATATTTTCATCTGAACTTACCGTAGCGTAGAAGGCGAGGGTCAGTGCAGGAACGACGCCCGAGACCGATATCACTAGCGGCATCTGGCTCCGTTGTACTACGAATAAAACGCTGCTTCGCATTTTCACCGATCCATCAATCCATGGGATCGAGTACGTGGAATCCCCCAACTTGTTGCTCTGGAAGATCGTTATTGAGTCATGATAAAATAGCAGACGAAATAGCCGGTTTTGGTGAAGACTCAAAGCGTGCTCACCATTTCTGCCATGTCGTCAGCTGGCCAAGCAGACAAATAAAGCTTGAAGAGGCCGCAGAAAACGACGAGGATAAACTGCGAGACGATCAGCAAAGGCTGATGCTGCTCGACGAAAAAAATCAATACTTTTATCTCACTGTAGCTAAAACCCTCCGCTAGCTACTCAACAGGCCAGCCGGATTAAACCCAAACTGTTCTGAACTCCAGAGCGGAGATGAACTTACGTAGATCAGAGGGAAGGCTCCGCAGACGGCAGAAAGTTTCATGGTGCCGTTACCCTTCAGAATCAAATAGCGCACTGCGTAGTTCGTTTCTCGAGCGAAGCTTCCCCAAAAACCAACAGTTGCAAAGTTGCTACTTAACTTACATTCGGGCAGACAAAATCCGACGTTTTCAAGACATCAGCTTACTTGATTATTCTCTGATGCTCGATGATGCACTGGCTCAAGTCCGACTCGCTGACGACCCTGCTCACCCTCCTAGCCAATATCTCGATACTGGCCGAAGTGTACCAACACATCATACCAACCGTAATGTCAACTGTTACGGAGAGCCCTGTTTGCAAGATTGCCAGAACTTGGCTCAGGTAAACGCTCAACCTGACCAGTTGCAAGTCCATTGAAAAAGGGTACCACGCGTCAGCCGGTAGGTCCACGTCCATCACCAATGGTCCGCAGGAAAAGGTAACTGCCGCGAAGAAAAACAGGCTGCCGACGCTCACGTAGGCATGAAAATACCGGTCCACGTACTTTTGATAAACGAGCTCATCTTCCGTGTCGGCATTCATCACGTCATCAGTTACCTTCGTAAGCAGGCCCTGTAAGGTCAGCCAATCGCACTGTCACGTAGATTTATTTTGCACAAAAACAAACTCCAATTTCAGTTACAATAAGCCGTCACTCTAGCTCGGCATGCAATCGTTCCATTCCATATCGATGGGCTTGACTTTCCTGCAGTCTTTATTCGCCGTTTCGAACTGAGCTCGCACCTGGACTCGAGCATCAATGGAGGTGCAATCGCAGGTAATCATTTTGTTCCTCTCACCTGCAATCTACTTTGCTGAAATTTACAGATGATCAGGTTGAAGAAGACCTCGAACAGGGCGGTCAATTCGGCCATGGTTTTCATCAGAACTGTTATCTCGCAACGATAATAATAGAGCCCAAGCGCCAGAGGAACTATGAGAGAAATTGCGTTCCCAAAGGACACCCACCAGAGAAGCTCACCCAAGATTTTCGTGCTCCTCCCTGCCTCAGGATCCAGTGGCCAGGTCGACGTCAATCTACCGCAGCTTCGGATAAACTGGACCACATTTTTAACCTCAGCGATTCTTCTGGCCATAGACCCGGTGCTATTTTCAATGGGACTTTAGCCGAGGAAGGTTCAGAGGTCAACGCTTGAACCGACGCGAAGAACTGCCAAGGTGGAACGCGAGAGGCAAAAGTGCTTCTTCGAGGTATGCTGAAGTGCTCCGATCGTAGGATGTGGGAAATCGACGCCTGCTTATCGTTGCGCATTCTCAACTGAGCTCGTCAAAGGGAATATTGAAGAGGCTAATAACGAAAGGAGGGCGTTTTCCTACGTCGACTCGTCGTGAGATTTCGATTACTGCGTATCCCATCGTTAATATTCGATTCGTTAATGTCGAGGTAATTTTGTGAAAACTGGGATCAAGGGAATGCACTGGCTACACTCCTTTTGCTGGAAGATCTTTAATCACAAAAGTGGATTTCTTGGTGGACTATTTGCATTGTTTGAAAGTTCTAGGATGAAAGGGAAAGAAACATCTCGAAGTTGTTCGTGTGAGTGCTCGTGTGAAAATTATTATTCTCCTTCAAGTTTCGATGCTTTCTTTGGATACTTATAAATGTGTGGTAGCAGAAGCAAAGCTGGGGACTAACATTAAATAATCGCAATGATTTTTGGGATCAGTGGACAAGGCTCAGGATATTCGTCATATTTTTCGTAAATCAACGTCCATTCCGAGGTTGTTATTTAATCATAATTTCAATTTTTATTCCAAACTCAATTCCAATGATAATTTTAACTCCAATTATTATTTCAATTTCAATTTTTATTCGAGTTCTAATTCTAAGAGCTTATTGGAAATAAACGGGAAATTTGGTAAGGTTGACAACAATGTTACCGACGCCCAATTTTACATACGGAGCTGATGCCTTTGTCGATAAATCATTCTTGAAGTAGGACGTTCTTACCTGATATTGAAAAATTGGTTATGGAAACTTAAGTCTGAATAACCGCCTGAAGGTAAGCCCCCCCTTAACAATCTTCCTTAAGATGATGGATCAGTCGGTAATCACAACCGTGAGTGCGAGAGAGATAGTTGCAAATTTTGAAAAGGAAATTTTTCCGCATCGTTCGTCTGATCGAAAAAATAAAAATGTCATCGGATTTTTGCGATCGTGCTGGGTACGATGACATTTTTATTATTTTAATCGGACGAACGATGTCAAAGAGTTTCAATTTCAAAAATTCGAGGTGTGATTACCGACTGATTCATCATCTTAAGGACAATGATTCGTTGAAAGCCTAATGAATTAACAATAAAATGAATCAGACTGTGCTTTGCGAAAAGTGAGATTCGTCATCAGGAGAAAAGTGTTTTTAGCCCAAGATAAATTTGTTGTATACTGATCAATGGCTCGGTCAAATGAAAACGGAATGTGACTCGTCGAAAAATCGCTATTTTGTAAGAATTTTTTTTTTCGGATATAACTAATCATTTCCATAATCATATTGGCCGAAATTTCGGGCGCAATTTCGGATGAAAAACATTATCGGACAACTTGTGATAAAAGTATAAAAATATGTCTCAAACTATTACTCACTTCGAAGTGGGAATTTTTGTCTGTCTCTGGTGTTGACACTTCTTTATAATACTTTTCGATAAAGAGCGTTTGTCAATATTTGATTTTTAGGAATACTCAACGGTAGTGTCGATTCGTGTCGCCATCGACTCGGAAAATGTTTCATCATTAATTGTGATAATTTGCTGCACCGTAGCATGGAGCCTGAACAGATCAGGCTCCTTGATTATTCATTTGAATTTCTCTGTTCTTCATTATCCAGTTGACAATAAATTTACACAATGATCGTTACATTTATTGAAAATTAGTCATTCGCCGATGATTGCTCTCAAAGTAACAAAGTAGGACATCGTAGCTGAGGCGAACTGCAAAAAATGTTGTCATAGGTGAATGAGAATGAATATTGTGATCTGTCCGAAAAATACTAAAATGCAAACCCACCGAAGCGTAAAATTCGAGGGTTAGTGCAGGAAGGATTCCTGTGACCGAAATGACGAGCGGTTTTCGGCTCCGTTGTACAACGAATAAAACGCCTTTTCGCATTTTAACCGAGCCCTCGATCCAGCGCGTGGAGTACGCGATGTCGCCTAGTTTATTGCTCTAGAAACGAGGGTTCGAGAATCCGATGGTGTCGTAATTGCTAACTCCGAAGTTTCAAAAAATACGAAAAGTGTCCTTACCATCTCTGCCAAGTCGTCGGCTGGCCAAGCGGTTAAATAAAGTCTCAGGAGGCCGCAGACTACGAAGAGAATGAATTGGGACACGACCAAAATCGGTTGATGCTGACCACCGGGAAAAATAGTGCAATCATTAGTAGGATGACTCGAGAAAAAATTCTCACGAGAATCATGAAAAAAAATGGAATATTCTGATGACAAAAAAGTATCAAAACTTTTGTTGTCATTCTTGTCGTTTTTCAAACATCAATAATTATTAAAATTGCAAAAACAATTTGTTGTTTTTTCCTAAATTGTTGTCTGCTTTTCATTAAACCAAAATATTTATTGAATCGAGTGCATGAATTTCGTCTTGGATTCGCTGGCAGCGCTGGCAGCCAGTTTTGGAACACGCAGCCGCCACCTAGCGGGGAAAAACATAAACGTGTGCGTAGGTTACTCCGCACGTGTCAGTGGTAGACAATAAAAAGGGGAACTTCGGGCCGAGTATGTTTGAATATGTAAACAAAGACAATTTATCAAGGAATTGACATAAAGCCTGTTGTTGCGTGAAGATCTGGTGTTGGTGGGAAAATAAATGACGCAATGCAGGTCGGTGTAAAATGTGTAAAAATGTCGTTCTTTATTTGACGTTGATGAAAAGAACAACGAAGGAATATCCCGACAATGAATAATTGGCCCGAAAATTAGCCCGGTGAGAAGGAACACACGTTCGACGATGCCGAAAGAAAGCCGACGCTTGCCCGAAAGATAATCCCGAAATATATGAGAAATCCTGTGTTAAAAGGTCCCGAAAACCGTCTCCGATTGTAGTCGATAATGTCCCGAATGCGATGAGCACAATATTTTTAGAAAGAGAACCCGAAATCAATGAGATGTTGCCGAAAAGAAATATAAAGAACACGGAGCACGTCAGCACGCTGTACGACCGGATCAAAGACTAATGAAATCAATATGGAGATCGATGAAGACGCGCCGTGGGCATGCGCCACACGTCGCGTCGATCGCACCCGGGGCAAAACGGGATACCCGAAAAATGAGAGAAATTTTTGTCTTTTTTTTTTTTTTTTTTTTTTTTTTTAATTTTTATCCTAGTCCGAAAAGAACATGAAACATATTTTTTCCAAAATTTCTTGTTTTTTTTTTTGGATTTTGATTTTTTATTTTCTTCAAAAAATTCATTTTTTTCAAACTCTCTTTTTTTACATCACTTTTAAAATGAAAACGTTTTTGCACAGATATACAAAAAGTATTTGTAAATCTGCGATTACTGCATCGCAGATATATGTGTTTGCGGACCATCACGTGTGGTTACACCTGCATACGAATCATGTGCGCCCACTCTGCACAATTTTGGCACTGAATCCACGATTCAGTGGATAAAGAATACAAATTTTTACGAAATAAACATTGGCAATCTTCGTTATTATTCATATAATTAATTTTGAATTGAATTACAGAGTTCGACGTACGTTAGGGCGTTTCACAGCGTGCGCTCGACTTACGTTCGGGCGCTGCAAGCGCTGAGATCGCTTTCAACGCCTACAGCGGTAAGTCGGAATTAAGCAGTCGGTTACGGGTGTAAAATACGCCCAAGGTGCATTAAATTAAGATCATAGTAAAAAAAAAACCATGCGTTTTTGAGGGGAACCCCGTTTTGCCTCGGATTTTTTTTTTCAAATTGAACAAAATTTCACTAAATTTCTTAGAGTTTTTGGGAGTAAAAAATAAACAGAGCTTCCGAAACTTCTGAAAAGTTCAATATTTTCTTAGGTATCCCGTTTCGCCCCGGTCTCCCCTACGTGCTGACCCCCCGCGAGAGCGTGAGAACTAGAGCGCGAAAAGCCCATTGTCTCATTGTTTCCCAAATTGCCAAGCCCCCGCGCTAGCGACGCCCGCGGTGGGGCGAGCGCTCGATCCCGAGAGAGCTCGCCGGCACCGAAACCTCGCTAATTCGTGAACACCTGTAAATGGTAAAAGATAAAGTCCCGCCATAAAGAGCTTCGAAGAAGTCATTTTCGGAATAATGAATGATTCGAATTGTTCGTATCTCGTTGAATGAATTGAAAAATCGAATTCTTTCATACTTTCTGACGCATGACGCGCAGTTTCGCATTGACGCGTCACGTCCCGCGTTTGGTTATCATTGAGAGGATGGATCAGCCGGTATATCGCAACCGTGAGTGCGAGAGAGATAGCTGCAAATTTCGAAATCGAAATTCTTTGACACAGTTTGACAGGTAAAAAAAGGCTCTGTCAATCGATTTTTGCCATCGTTCTGCGTAGGCTGACAGAGCATTTTTTAAATCGGTCAAACCGTGTCAGAGAATTTCAATTTCAAAAATTCCGAGAGAAGCAGCCGCTTGGAATCCCCACTAAAGTGGCGAGATGCACTGAAAACCCCGTCACGACGATCGCTTTCGAGCTCTCTCGTCATCGTGGCGAAAATTTTTGTACATCAGTTCCGTTTCATTCTTAACCGACACTCCCTCGGGATAACTCCGTGAGCCAGCTACTCGCGGCGGTATCGCAATTATTCCTAACGAAAGTAGGTGGAAGCACGTAGAGATCGTAAGCCTGAGATCGTAAGAAGTGAGCAATACACTGCCCCTTGCCTCACGAACGTTCCGTTATCGAGTCTTGCGACTCACTTTTTGTTATTCTTCTAAAACCAATTAATTCATTCTGTGCGTGTGTGTGAACCGCGCCTCGATTGAAGGCGCGGTTATTGTGTGCGGAGTGGAAGAGGGAAATCGTTCCCGTTCGTGTGAGAGAGTAAGTTGGCGTGAATGCTAATTGTAAAGTTGGCGTAAATGTTAATTATGCAGTTTGGCTACTTTTCCGAAAATCATCGGAAGAAATTTTTTTTTACCATGGACGGCTTCGATTAGTTACCATTGATGATATTTCGTCGGGGGAGGCTAACATTTTCCACAAAAATCATGTGTTATGGGGTTTTTGCCTCCCCCGACGAAATATCACTTACTATAGTCCAATCAATAACTTCGAGAAGATAAAAAAAAAAAAAAATTCCATTGATTTTCGGAAAAGTAGCCAAACTCCATAATTAACGTAAACCTTTTTGTAATCTTTTCTTTTCGCATATATTTCTGTTCTCGTCGAACCTTCTGTTTTCCATATCTTATCAATAAATCTAAATTCCTATTAATTATTGTTTGAGCGACCCAATCTTCTGCTTCGGGGCCCGTACGGGACCATATAGGCACTCCTTCGTTATTTCTTAAATTATTTCGATCACTTAATCATTTCAATATTGCAATATTTCGGCTATTGCTTTAGTTATTTCAACTCCATTCCAATCACTCAGATCATCAAACTAAATATTCTACTAAATATTTTACATTTTGAAAAATCCTACACTTTGTGTAGGTTGGTGGCAGCTTAACCTTTACGTTCGTCCCTTCTGGAGACGTAACAGACGAATAGACTCTTCAGCATTCCTCTATTCATTGAGGGGTAAAAAAAATTTGAAAATACGTGAATTTTGGAAATTTTTTTACAGAAGCAAGAGCAAGTAGGAACGTTCGAAAATTTGACATTTAGTGCGGTACACTTTGACCTTTCGACCATATTTTTTAAATTTATAAATATTATCAAACGTCTGCTCCGTTTTAAATCGATCTATTCTGGGAGAATAATTGAGGCGAAATTAAAAAATTTGTTAAATTCACCTTGAGAATTGAGGCATGGGCATTTTTTTCTGTGTTTGCGCCACGTGTAAATCGAACGAATTTTTCGCCCTGGAACGCTATCAATATTCACGCAGCGTAGAAAAATTTCTCGCCGTTTTATTGTTGACTCAAATATATTATAACCCAAATGGTGCTCGTTTGTCATGAAAGAAAACACTTGGTACCGTGTCAGTTTAAATATCATTAGACAGTAGAATTTTGGGCACGACAAGAAGTCGTTATGATTTGCAGTCCATTCCAACGTACCGAAAAAACCGATACACAACGTTAATTTCCTACATTCTGATTGATTAATAATTTATTTTTTATGACTTTTTATAATTTTTTATCTTTTTACATTGCGACCTAAGATGTTAAACTGCGTCAGAAGTGTCACTTTAATCCTCATATTTGTTGAGATATCTTTTTGCCAAAGTGAGGGTGAGTATCGATAAAGAAAAGTTTTATTTTCTATTAATTTTGGAGGAATTACCTTGAGTCAAGTATTCGATTCGATTGTTTACAACGAAACGTTATAAATGTTAAGAAATGCTGATGAAGAAAAAAATTCTGTAGAAATTTCATTTCATTTGCTTCGAAATTTGTTTGTTGTTCAAAACTTTATGTTGCTGTCTTTTGGATATACTGATGAAAAATTAATGCTCCAGTATCATGTCATAGAAAAATAAAGCTGTTGAAAAAACTTTTTCATGTTGACTACGTTATTGATTTCGTTAAACACGAATTATTACTGTTTTTGGGAAAGTGACCAGCAGCAATAGCTTCTGAAAAAGTTACTGCAGTACACAATTTTTCGTTCAATCGTAGGTGAGATACTGACGAAAGGGGACACGGACGAACTCGAGAATGTTTGTTTAACGCCACAGTCCATGGATGCAGGTAAATCCAAAAGAAATTCATCCTGAAAAAGATAATCTGCTAAATCGATGAGCAATATCATTGTCTAAGGGGCTTCGATGGGCAAAAAAATTGCATAATTTTTTTATTAGTTAATTCAAAAAATAATCAGGGATTTTGATATTGAATGGAAAAATGAATCTGGATCTGGAATATAAAATAAAATATGATGAAAAATAATGAAATAAATAAAAAATGTTTATCTTGATAACGAGAATGGAAATTTGAAAGATGATTCAATTAGATATTATCAGCAAAGTTTGAACTAAATTACAGCAGAATTGGACTCGTGCATAGGGGTCGTAAACAGTAATATTAGAGACAGTCAAATTCTTGCAGCATTCCAAATCCTGGCGTATAGGAATAAGGACGCAGATCCATGTGAAGATTTTTACGAGTACGTTTGTGGTGGGTTTGTGAAAAGATCCACGATACCTTACGACAATAACAAAGTGAATGCGAGAACCAATGCTCAGGAGATCGTTTATTCGCGATTACGGCGAATAATTGAAAATATTGACGAGAATGAAGCACTGAAACCGTTCAGACTCATCAAAATTATATACAAAAATTGTATGAACAACGGTGAGTTGAAATTTCCTTATTGACTTCGAATTCATTTTCTGTTGATTCGAATGAAATATTTTTTTATTATAACCATAAAAGTGGCGATAAAATATATTTTTTCGGAATTATTATTTTCGACTTATTATTTCTCGGTGAATGAAACGAGCTGCTTTCTTCGAATCGATATCTTTATTGATATAAGTGTAAATTGAAAACGTTAAAAGATTCCAAGTGTTTTTGGGACTGAAATAGTCATTAGTGGCAGGCAACTTGTTCTTATCCATCTAGTCGTCATTTTCAGCTGTATTGAGCTCCGCTGAGTTTCGGAAAAATAGGCGTTCCAAGCATTTTGAATTTGTATTTAAAAATTAGTTTCTCAGCCGCTATGGCAGGAATTGAGCACTCGTTCCGGCTGTGGCAGTGCGAAAGTTTTTACATCGAGGTGTGTTCAAGCGTACATTTGCAGTTATTGTGGAAGCGAAAAAAACTGTTAGAAACTGAATAACCCTGGATTTGTAATTTTTAAAAAAGCTCCCTGGATTGAAATTTGTTCAATTGTCATTCTTTGTAAAAATCAATAAAAAAATAAAAGAACATTCTCAAGTACTTTTTCAATATTGAGTACCAACAAAATTTGAAGAAACCTACAAACTACGTTCCGGGTGTAAGTGCGTCTTTTAAATGAAATCGTTGAAATCGTTTGACATTTTTTTCTGGCTCAGATGAGATTCACTGATTTTTCTCTAATTTTAGCTTTCAATAAAAAATCCTAGCATCCATCGTGCATATCTTCGTAATGGCTTCAACCACGAAGTTGTGATGAGTTATTGGAATTATATGAATGAAGTTGCTGTTGCTTTAGGTGCCCATGAAAAAAATGCTCCTTTGAGTCAACTGGGCAATTTGATATTCGAAATGTCACTTTTCAACGTAAGTATGAACCATTGGAAAAATGCGATTCTACTGAAAATTCCTCACTCCTCGAGTGAGAATACAAAAAAAAGGAAAAAATTTGATACAAATGAAAAGTTACCAACTCATAAATTGACAAACGAATCAGAAATCACACTGTTTGCAGTCATATTTTCCGTAAATTGGGTGGGGTTCGACATTTCGAATAACCGAATTGTAGAATGGTCGATATTTCGAAATTAATAAATTCGTCATGTAAGATTGGAGAAAAATAAGTAATTCGAAATTCTTATTCCCGATCGACTATTTAGCAGATTACGTCTTTAATCGAATATTTTTTCTTTGAATTCACATTTATTCGAAAATATATATTTCGATAGTTTGCATTTCGAATGCAATTTTTACAGACCGTACGAATGTCAAAAGTTCATATTTTCGAATTCAAAATGGAGAGTAATTGTTTTACAGACAGACCAGAATATAGAGTAGCAAAAAATCGAAAGTGAATTTTTCGAGCCTATAAAACTTGGATATGCGGAATAGCGATAGCTCGAAAAGGCGAAAGTCAAAATGGCGATGTTTAAAATTGGAGATCACCGGTCTGAGTAAGTGAGTGAGTGAGACGCGTGTATTTGGAGCTCCGCTGCATTTCTTTATTTTGATCAATCGACTTTCTAACGTTTCGCTATTTTGACCATTCGACTTTTTAGTGTTTCAGTATTTCAACGTCAGTAATATTTGGTCTTTCTTCATTATATTTTCAAAATTGTGAATTTTCACAGTATCGCTGACTATAGTAATTTATCAATCGAAAGAGTGATAGTCGAATTTTCGAAAAATCGATATTTTAGTCATCGTTCTATGGGCGATGGTTACATTCTATTTTCGATGTAAAGGTGCTTCGAACCTTGCAGTTTCTGCTTTATTTATTTTCGGCATTCAAAGCTCTAGTCGAATCTATCCGTCTCCATATTATCATTCGAAGTTTATAAATTCGAGATTTTAGCTGTTCGAAATTTTAGTCATTCCAACATTTGATCCCCACCCGTAAAAGTTATTTAGTAAAAAAATTTCTATATGATTACATTAAGTTTAAGCAACACCATGATTTTGTTAAAGATTTTTCTGAATAGTCCTTATAGGAATAAAAAATTCTAAAAAACACTTCTTTTTAAAAACCTGAAAAAATTCCTAAAAATCTGAGATAATATGCAAAACACTATAAGCTATCGCTCGTATC